>NW_026136704.1:3304438-4044438 GCF_905237075.1 Dicentrarchus labrax
GAGTTTCTGAGGGCCAAGTTGATCTCAGATATGAACAGATAATCTGATGTCTAGGTGTCATTTATTCATTTCTCCTTTAGCTATCAACTGCATTTCACAGTCTTCATCAGAGGATGGGGGTTACACAGTTGTTACAGTGTGACCTCCAGAACTCCAGGCATAACAGCTGATCATATGGTCTTTATTGGCCTCCATCTACTGATCAAGACCATGATCTACAGTTGAAAGCTTGCAAGTGGTCCTGAAGATTATTTAGTCAAACTACTGTCTCCAAGGTCAAGGGCGCTCTGATAAACTCATATTTCTTACCTTTTGACTACTTGAATGATGTCACAGGCCGCAGAATACTTCAAATAACTTATTTCACATGCTAATGTGACCCCATGCCTTCAGGTGGGGAGGACGTTCTGTGCAGACGTTGTGTATGTAAATAATGACCATTTTATGCCAAAGATTTTCTAAGTATAGTGTTTCCCCCTGAATGCTATATTTTAACATGTAAGGGGAAAACCTTTTAAACAGCATTTAGACCTTCATGGGACACTAAATTCTCCTTTTAAAACACAGTAATGAAATTTGCCCCTGCAGCCACCCACCCCTCATCACCGTACTACCACCTCTGGAGCTGTGGTGTGGTGTGAGCCAACACATACTGGGGTTTACCCAGTTACATTGAAATTTCCCATTCATATTATTGCTATAATAAGTCAACGTTTTGCATCATTTTAATACGTGATCATTTGTATATTAATGTTAAATTGCTTGCATTAGTGTAAGTTCATCACATTCAAAAGGTTTCATTACACTTTCAAACGAGTGTTTTCTTCCACTGTAAGATGGTTTCATATTATTGGGCAGTTACTACAATATCAGCTGCTGCATGTTCACCCATATTGTTTGCATTTATCCCTTGCTTACCCCCTGTTCAAACTTGAGTAGTTTGTTTTACTCTGACAGATCGTTGAGGCAGTGTTGGCAGTTAACACATTATACACTGCGCTGATGCAAACCCTCTTAGAGCCCTTTTCCAAAGTCTTTCATTTCTATTTAGCCACTGAAGGACTGTGTAGGTCTGACTTCAAACATGGTGATGCGTTATACCTTACTATACCTTAGGCATTGTTTAACAACTCCTTAAATGGACGTGTATTGCTGGAGTTGTTCTTAAATGCTTCCAGTTAAGGCAAATGTTGTCATGTACTTTTTTTCTATTGTTCTTTTTAGTGGACTTATCAGTATTTGATAGTTTATGTATTTTAAAGTTTAATTATAAACAAACAAAGCTTCCATTTTGGGGGAGGGGGATTGATTTTGTGGATTTCAGTGATGGTTCAGAGGCTGTTAAGATCAACCAGTCCCCCTATGTCTGTATTTTAAAACAGCTGGAAACCAGTCACTCGTAATACTCTACACAAGTTTATGTGACATCTGTTTGGGAATTTTTGTATGTATTTATATCAGGACATGACAGTTGAAGGTACAGCAAAGAGGAAATGTGTCGTACTGAAAGCATGTCCCCTAGGTTTTGCCCTTAAAATGGCAGTATTATCAAAGGTCAAATGATTTTAAATTTTGATTACTGAGGACTTTAATTGTAGAGGTCAAGAGAGCCACCCAGTGGCTCATTAGGCTCTGTACTACAAAAGCGGTCCCAAAGTTCGCTTTTGTGCTATGTTCAGTTGGTTAGATTGTTTACTTTAGCAGGTATAGGATCCCATCACTGTCAGTCAAACTCAGGAAGGTTACTGAGAATAGTCTTAACACCATGTTCAACAATTTACACACTGACCATTTCTTTGTAAATATGAAACACTATTTTATTGCCTTTTACCTGTGGGAGAGGGATCCTCTCTACATACCACAGGCTAGCAATGCAAGAACTCTATCACCACTGATGTGGCCGTCCATCCTGGAGAGGACAGGGAAACGAGCAGAGAGTAAAGGATAAGGCTGGTGTCAGTCTCTATTTATTATCAATGAATCCCATAAAAAGGCAAAAAACAAACGACTGTCACCTGTAACTAAGGCTGGATATAGCTTATGCTGCCATTACCGTACCATACCAAAAACAGTTCAACCTTTGTATTGGTTTTGGAAAACAGTTTTAAGGCAGTGTTAGTAATATGAGGCTGTAATTAACCATCATACCTGAGACGTTGATGATGATGATGATGATTATTATTATTATTATTATTATTATTATTATTATTATTATTATTTTAGATAGTAACTCCAGCCTTATCCTTTTACAGATGAATTTTCTCTGTAGATCTCACTTGCATAGCTCAGAGTGTTTTTAGTTATTTTATTATTGTTGTTTTTTTTTTTAAATCCTGACAGTTTATCTTTACTGGAAAATTGAGGCTGTGGTCACAAAGGAGGCTTCAGTGTCCTGCTCAAAGCTCAGGTGTACCTGAAAAAGCAAGATGTCAGAGAGTGGGAGTAACATTATTCATGTTGCTAAGCAACAACACAACTTGTAATCACGCACTCCCAATGACCGGTGCAGTGCTACACCTCTTGCTGTGTGGGTATTGTACTTCTGTGTATACCTTCCACTTGGAGGATGTGTTCCCCATAGGCCCCTTTTCCACCAAGTTAGTTTTGTTCAAGTTTTTGGGACCTTGGTGTTATCTAGCATATGAGTCAAAGTTTCAACAATAGTAATCACATGCATCATCAACAGAGGGCACTCCACAATGCGCAACGACCTGTAGAATATGATGGGCGCACTTTGAATTCCAAGGAAAACCTGATATTTTTTGGTTCCAGCTGGGAATAACCTTTCAGGTTCTGAACCAATTTATTTTTGGTCAGAGTGCCCCACACTGTTCAAAACTACATGCTTGAAGCAGAACGGAGTCGGTTCCCAGTTGGTAGAAAAGGCCTAAAGGACTGCGACCGTGCAGACAGTGCACACGGTCACAACAAATTGGCAGTACACAGATGTCTGCACTGCATTTTGGGTTGATGGCTTGAAGCTGACTCACAGTGGTATTTCACAGTCTGGGAATGAGACAAAATTATCAACTATCGTTCTCGCCTCTGATTGGTTGTTTTCGTTCAGTCCCAGTGGATTCTTGCAAATACCATTAGGAGCACTAGGAGGAGCCAGAGGAACCTGCTTTTTTTCACAGATTATCTGTCTCATGTACTACTGTCAGGATGTAGTGAAGGTTTCAGTGAATATGACAAGAAATATTTTTATAAAAGTTACCTACTGCAGCTTTAATGGACAGGGAGAAAAACTGCAGCAAAACGTGAATCAAATCTTCCAACAGCTCCACCTAGAGTCCTCCTTGGAGTACTGCGCTGTGGCTGCATTGAACAGGTTTACAGAACTCGCCAGGTCACGACCAAACCTGTGGACCGTGACTGAACAAAGTCTCTTTTGTGATCGCAGCCTCAGCAGTTCCTGCACCAGGCCTTGTATACTGTCCCACAGTTCCCTGGCTGTGTGTATCTTGGGGAACACAAGTGAATTAGTTTGTAGATGTGAAGCCTTTTTCTAGTTAAGGGCCTTTTCTTTCAGTGCAGGAACTCTGAAGCACTTGCAGCAAACTAGGTTGTGCACACTACAGAAGAGTGGTACTTAGAGGTGCATTTCAATAAGGTGGAATGAGACAATGATTGGTGTTTGTTTTACAGTTCACCTGGCAACATCTGCATTTTGGCTGCCCAGATGTTTGGCCCAATACGTTCATTGTATGCATGCCAACACTGTCCACCAAAGGAAATGCTCTAATGTGGAACGGCATTATCAAATGATTCCCATTCCCATTTCCCATCTTTTTTTTTTTTCTTTTCCAATGTTGCATGTGGATGACTGACCTTGTCCAGTGTAGGTTTGAGTTCAACAACCGTTATTAGAAGGCTAGTGACTTTTTATGAAAACAAAACACTAAAAAAAAAAATTAGGATGAAAGGAAGTGTGTGGTGTCAGTTGTCCTTCTCCAGTGGCCGTAAACAAAGTGTGCCTGAAATACTTTGCAAGACTTTTCCACGCGTCGATGCTTCCTCCTCTAGATGTGCTGTGTGGTGGAATCGTTTTGTGAAAGAAGCCTTCATCAGTTCAGACGGCCAAGGGCCCCACAGGTCTGAAAGCCAAAACCATGTTGTGATTAGCTTTTTTTTTTTTATTATTATTTTACACCCAATGATTGTGAAGTTATTCTACTTCAGGAACAACCTTGAATTATGAATTCACATCTTTATTTGAGGTCCTATAAATGTATTGGTGATATCAAACCATGTGGTTTAATTTTTTAATTTGACTCCAACCTAATGTGAAAAACAAACCATTTATTTGGGCAAAATCATTTGGTAACTTTTTTTTCTTTCTTTTCTGTGAAGTTTGTATGATGAATTTGGCAGATGTGAAGGCAAATGAATGTATATCTTTGTACAAACCATTTAGTTCAGAGGACATGTTAGTTATGACACATGCAAGAAAAAAAACCTTTTATAAATCTTTTTGTATTAGAACATTAACAATGGTAATTTTTGTATATACGAAGGCTAGGCTTTCTGATTAGCAGAAAGGTAAAACATTCCTACATTTTTTTTAAATGTATGTCCATTGAGAATAATTATGGAAACATATGCGCAATGTTTTATGTGCCTTTTATTTGGGTTTGTCTAAATAAAAGAAAACAATAAAACATGATTGTGGACTGTCCATGCTGAGTCCCACAGAGGAAAGTCAATCCTGTCTATCTCAGCTGAATCGCCAGACAACCCCCCCCCACCCCCCCCCCCCCGCACTCAAGACACTCCCCTAGATCAGGACTCCTTTCTGGTCTTAGATGCTTTTCCTAGCTTTAGTTGAGGTTTCTGGGAGGCTGAGATTGTCGCTGAAGTCCCCGGTCTGTACGGATGGCTCCTCACTGTTGGCCTGCTCATGATGAAAGTGCCTCTGTGACTTCGCTTATTGGAGTGGATTGTGGGGGATTTGTGCCAAATCATGGTCTGTATGTGACGACAAAAACATTTCGGTGTTTTTTTCATTCTTTAACTATTAAACTTGGAAAATGTGATGGGCTGCGTCTTTGTGCGTCTTTGTTTGACACAGAGTAGTTAACTGACGTGTGAATGTGCTGTATGATGAAAGGGAATCCAGCTTACTGACATACAGTATCTCACAAAAGTGAGTACACCCCTCACATTTCTTCAAATATTTCATTATATCTTTTCATGGGACAACAATGAAGAAATGACACTTTGATACAATGTAAAGTAGTTAGTGTACAGCTTGTGTAACAGTGTAAATTTACTGTCCCCTCAAAATAACACACAGCCATTAATGTCTAAACTGCTGGCAACAGAAGTGAGTACACCTCTAAGTGAAAATGTCCAAATTGTGGCCGCCATTATTTTCCAGCACTGCCTTAACCCTCTTTGGCATTGAGTTCACCAGAGCTTCACAGGTTGCCACTGGAATCCTCTTCAACTCGTTTTAAGGATGCCCCACAGATGCTCAATAGGGTTTAGGTCTGGAGACATGCTTGGCCAGTCCATCACCTTTACCCTCAGCTTTAGCAAGGCAGTGGTCGTCTCAGCGGTGTGTTTGGGGTCGTTATCATGTTGGAATACTGCCCTGCGGCCCAGTTTCCGAAGGGAGGGGATCATGCTCTGCTTCAGTATGTCACAGTACATGTTGGCATTCATGGTTCCCTCAATGAACTGTAGCTTCCCAGTGCTGGCATCACTCATGCAGCCCCAGACCATTCATACTCCCACCACAATGCTTGACTGTAGGCAAGACACACTTGTCTTTGTACTCCTCACCTGGTTGCCGCCACACACGCTTGACACCATCTGAACCAAATAAGTTTATCTTGGTCTCATCAATACACAGGACATGGTTCCAGACATTGTTCCAGTAATCCATGTCCTTAGACTGCCTGTCTTCAGCAGACTGTTTGCGGGCTTTCTTGTGCATCATGTTCAGAAGAGACTTCCTTCTGGGACGACAGCCATGCAGACCAATTTGATGCAGTGTGTGGCGTATGGTCTGAGCACTGACAGGCTGACCCCCCACCCCTTCAACCTCTGCAGCAATGCTGGCAGCACTCATACGTCTATTTTCCAAAGCCAACCTCTGGCTGAACATGTGCACTCAACTTCTTTGGTCGACCATGGCGAGGGATGTTCTGAGTGGAACCTGTCCTGTTAAACCGCTGTGTGGTCTTGGCCACCGCGCTGCAGCTCAGTTTCAGGGTGTTGGCAATCTTCTTATAGCCTAGGCCATGTTTATGTAGAGCAACAATTCTTTTTTTCAGATCCTCAGAGAGTTCTTTGCCATGAGGTGCAATGTTGAACTTTCAGTGACCAGTATGAGAGAGTTTGAGAACGATAACACCAAATTTAACACGCCTACTCCCCATTCACACCTGAGACCTTGTAACACTAACGAGTCAGATGACACCAGGGAGGGAAAATGGCTAATTGGGCACAATTTGGACATTTTCACTTAGGGGTGTACTCACTTTTGTTGCCAGCGGTTTAGACATTAACGACTGTGTGTTGTTATTTTGAGGGGACAGTAAATGTACACTGTTACACAAGCTGTACACTGACTACTTTACATTGTATCAAAGTGTCATTTCTTCAATGTTGTCCCATGAAAAACCTTCATCACAACACTAAACCATTAAAAATCAAATGTGTTTGTTGTAAAATTCCTGAAGGAATCATTAGTGGAATATCTAGAAACATGGTTCTTTTCGAAAGTGTTTTTGTCTTTTCATATGTAGAACACCCCTCTAGTCTCCATATATTATATGGGCAATATTCCTTTTTATTTTGCTGTTAGAAACGAGTATGAAGACATTTTAAAATGTTTTTTCCTTGAACTAGCAAAGCCCAATGGAAAACTGTTTCCTATTCTATCTTCACTCCTGAGAGCTCTTCTCTTTTTTTCATAGTTGAGAGATTTTGTCATAAACTAATGATCCAACAGCAATTATGTACACAATTCTAGAAAATGCTATGACTCAGTTAGTCCTGTGGGTGGTGCTCTAAGCTTGCAGTTACACCACATCATTAGTTCTGGTTTACGGTGGAGCAGATAGAGCTTCTGTCATGCTGTCAGCCATTCTCAGGTTCCACTTTCTGACACCAGTTAAGAAACTGGACTTTTACCTGTCCTTTGTGTGACCACACTGGTTCTCAGATGTTGCCTTAGTGCTCAATTCTGATTTACTACTATAATTTTTTCATTTTCACATTATTTGTTAACTATGACTACTATCAGAAGGCTGTAGATCTAGAATCACGTAAAAGTCACATGAATTCTGATATGACAGTTCACACTGAGGTCACATTGCAAAAACTCAGACCTGTATCTGATTTGGACCATATATGAAAGTGGCCTGAAACAAATCTGATTCCATGTGATTTGTGCTGTTTACACAAAAACAGATTTTTTGAGAAAAAAAAAAAAGAATAGATTTCGGCCACTTGTGCCTGCAGTGTGAACACGACCGGAGTGCTCTCCAATGCAAGCTTCTGGAAGCCTCTTATATAATAAAATATATCAAACAGATTGAACCTTGAATGTTACAATAGTCCCATCTGAGCACCAATTTCTTGTTAGTTCAGCCAGTCTTTCACTAATTCTAAAGAGATTTTTTATTTAAAAGGTTTCCTCAATGTTGAAACAATGGCCCTACTGAGCTCAACCTGGTTGATATACAGTGGGTACGGAAAGTATTCAGACCCCTTTAAATTTTTCACTCTGTTTCATTGCAGCCATTTGCTAAAATAAAAAAAGTTAATTTTATTTCTCATTAATGTACACTCAGCACCCCATCTTGACAGAAAAAAACAGAAATGTAGAAATTTTTGCAAATTTATTAAAAAAGAAAAACTGAAATATCACATGGTCATAAGTATTCAGACCCTTTGCTCAGTATTGAGTAGAAGCACCCTTTTGAGCTACTACAGCCATGAGTCTTCTTGGGAATGATGCAACAAGTTTTTCACACCTGGATTTGGGGATCCTCTGCCATTCTTCCTTGCAGATCCTCTCCAGTTCTGTCAGGTTGGATGGTGAACGTTGGTGGACAGCCATTTTCAGATCTCTCCAGAGATGCTCAATTGGGTTTAGGTCAGGGCTCTGGCTGGGCCAGTCAAGAATGGTCACAGAGTTGTTCCGAAGCCACTCCTTTGTTATTTTAGCTGTGTGCTTAGGGTCATTGTCTTGTTGGAAGGTGAACCTTCGGCCCAGTCTGGGGTCCTGAGCACTCTGGAAGAGGTTTTCTTCCAGGATATCTCTGTACTTGGCCGCATTCATCTTTCCTTCAATTGCAACCAGTCGTCCTGTCCCTGCAGCTGAAAAACATCCCCATAGCCTGATGCTGCCACCACCATGTTTCACTGTTGGGATTGTATTGGGCAGGTGATGAGCAGTGCCTGGTTTTCTCCACGCATACCGCTTAGAATTAACGCCAAAAAGTTCAATCTTGGTCTCATCAGACCAGAGAATCTTATTTCTCATAGTCTGGGAGTCCTTCATGTGTTTTTTGGCAAACTCTATGCGGGCTTTCATATGTCTTGCACTGAGGAGAGGCTTCCGTCGGGCCACTCTGCCATAAAGCCCCGACTGGTGCAGGGCTGCAGTGATAGTTGACTTTGTGGAACTTTCTCCCATCTCCCTACTGCATCTCTGGAGCTCAGCCACAGTGATCTTTGGGTTCTTCTTTACCTCTCTCACCAAGGCTCTTCTCCCACGATTGCTCAGTTTGGCTGGACGGCCAGGTCTAGGAAGAGTTCTGGTCGTTCCAAACTTCTTCCATTTAAGGATTATGGAGGCCACTGTGCTCTTAGGAACCTTGAGTGCTGCAGAAATTCTTTTGTAACCTTGGCCAGATCTGTGCCTTGCCACAATTCTGTCTCTGAGCTCCTTGGGCAGTTCCTTCGACCTCATGATTCTCATTTGCTCTGACATGCACTGTGAGCTGTAAGGTCTTATATAGACAGGTGTGTGCCTTTTGTAATCAAGTCCTATCAGTTTAATTAAACACAGCTGGACTCCAATGAAGGAGCAGGACCATCTCAAGGAGGATCAGAAGAAATGGACAGCATGTGAGTTAAATATGAGTGTCACAGCAAAGGGTCTGAATACTTATGACCATGTGATATTTCAGTTTTTCTTTTTTAATAAATTTGCAAAAATTTCTACATTTCTGTTTTTTTCTGTCAAGATGGGGTGCTGAGTGTACATTAATCAGAAATAAAATTAACTTTTTTGATTTTAGCAAATGGCTGCAATGAAACAAAGAGTGAAAAATTTAAAGGGGTCTGAATACTTTCCGTACCCACTGTAGCCTTTAGTTTATTGTGTTATTGAGTTGTCCCGTGTTGAATGTCATTAAAGGGATAACATCACTGAGAGCTTCTTCCTGTCTCTTATTCCATGCCTCTACCACAATATATATATATACACACTCCTGAACAAAATCTTAAGACCAGGAGAAAAATTACAAGTATTCGCATTTCGCGTTGGTGGAACATAACCAGGTTGTAAGTAGAGCTTCAAAATGCCAAAAGAAGAAACAGGAGCAAGAGACAAAAAAATAGAGAAGGCAATTTATTGAAAATTGCATTTAAACTCAAACAGGCTGTTCATCAGCTGATCAAAAGTTTAAGACCATAGCCTTAAAAAGTCCAAATCTGTGCAAAAATCTGGCTTTCATGTCATTTTCTATTAGGCATTCACACTGTCATGACCCCCTGATGGCAAAGGCAAAAAGGCTTTCTGTCTTTGAACGTGGCAGGATTGTTAGGTTGCACAAGAAAGGCCTATTGCAACGCACCATCACTGCTGAGGTTGGACGCAGTAAGACAGTCATTTTAAATTTCTTAAAAGGTCCTGAGCGTTATGGGACAAAAATGTCAAATGGTAGACACAAAAAAATTTCACCTGCGCTGAGCCGGAAGATCCAACGGGCTGTCCGTGAAGACACAGGCCGATCCTTGACCCAAATTAAGGCCCTAACTGATGCTGACTGTAGCGCAATAACCATCAGACAGCATCTGTGACAGAAGGGCTTAAAGAACAGAAAACGTCTTCAAAGGCCACATCTCTTCCCACACCACAAACCTGCCCGTTTGCACTTTGCAAGGGAGCACCAAACATGGGACATTGAAAGGTCAACGTTACTGGCATGACAAAGAGATCCCACTGGAGATGTTTTCTAGGCGGCACATCATGATCTGGGGTGCTTTTGTGGTGCTCGTCTGTGTGGTGATCTACTGGGTCTTTCAGCAGGACAACGCTGCAGTTCACAACGCCCGCCTGACAAAGGACTTCTTCCAGAAGGATAACGTTGCTCTTTTGGACCATCCTGCGTGTTCCCCTTATCCAAATCCCTTTGAGAACGTTTGGGGATGGATGGCAAGCGAAGTTTACAAAAACAGAGATCAGTTCCAGACCGTGGATGCCCTTCGTGAAGCCATCTTCACCACATTGAGCAACATTCCCACCATCCTCCTGGAAACACTCGCATTTAGTTCTGTTTTGGGGTTTTTTAAGGCTTTGGTCTTAAACTTTTGATCAGCTGATGAATTTGAATTTTCAATAAATTGCGTATGCTATTGTTTTGACTCCTGCTCCTGTTTCTTCTTTTGGCATTTTGAAGCTCTACTTACAATCTTGTTATGTTCCACCAACGCAAAATGCAAATACTTGTCATTTTTCCCCCGGTCTTAAGATTTTGTTCAGGAGTGTATATATATATATATATATTTTACTGTCTTTAATCAATAGTGACAGCTGAAGAGTGACAGGAAAAGGCAGGGAGAGAGAGGATGACACACAGCAAAGGGCCACAGATCAGCGTCAAACCCATGGCCGCTGCACCAAGGACTCAGCCTTTGTACACAGGTTTCTGCATTAGGTTCCTACTGAAGTATAATTATTTTGTTACTCACACAGGGGAAAATATTGCATTTGTTGGGGGTTATTCTCAGCAGCAAATTCACATTCAGTGCTCTACAGAGTATTTGGGGCAGCAGGACAGTGTATCTGAGACTGAGTCAAAATAAATTACAGTGTGTGTGTTCAATGTTCATGTCACCCGAGCGCAACAGTGTGGCTCTAATATGTATATGTATTTTCACATTTAACTGTCTATAAACACTAGACCTATGCCTTATATGTAGTTGAGTTGTGTATTTCCATTATCCCAAATGTTTCCAACAATGTTCAAACTCAGAGAAATCTGTCATTTTATTCAGGTAACGCTGCGTTTCACTGGTCGCCTGTCTATGGCGTCATATCCCCTTTGTGCCTGCGTCAGCGTTGTGGTTGTCTGCCAGAAGCTTTCATACATTGACTGTTTATAAAGTTTGAAGCCACATTGTTACCATCCACCGTTTAGATCTTGGTGCTTTTTAACTCTAGATTTGAACCGGATGAAGGATTTTAGTCATCAGACATCTGGATTTTAAGTTATCAGAGAAACCCCCAAGTCCTTTGTCTGTCCAACAGTCTGGGAGAAACAGTGATTTTCAAGGTGGAACTGCTTTATTCAGTGTTTTTAGTGGTTTTAATCAGCAGGTCTGTTTGTTTGGAGAGGAGGAGACCTCTGTGGATAATTGGGCTCCCGGCAGAAACCTCCTGAACCACATTCACCCTTTCACACACATTCACTCAGTGATGGCAAAGTCCATCGAACAGAAACTAACATTCATACACACTCACACACCGATGCACGGCAATTTAGGGTTTAGTATCTTGCTCAAGGATACTTCAACATGTGGCACCAGGAGCCGGGGATCAAACCCACAACCTTCTGATTAAGGAACAACCTGCTCTGCCTCTGAGCCACAGCCGCCCAGTGAAGGTGAAGACAACTACTCCCATGATCCCACGCTACTTCACAACATTACCAAACATTTAATAGTTTTTGGATGACAATGGAACGCTGGTACAGAGGAAGAAAATATATCAAGCTATTGTTGGTCTTTAATCTTTTCATTGGCTTTGTTGACTATAAGAGCAATATAGAATGTCATATAAAGACACTTGGGAACTGCTGTTGATACCAGCTCACATTAGTAACCACCAATTGCTGTGGCTCAGAGGAAGAGCGGGTCGTCCACTAATCGGAAGGTTGTTGGTTTGATCCCTCGCCACATGTCGAAGTATCCTTGAGCAAGATACTGAACCCCAAATTGCTCCTGATGCTGTGCATCGGTGTGTGAATGTGTATTAATGAGTTAGTTTCTGTTCTGTGGACTTTGCCATCGCTGAGTGAATGTGTGTAAAAGCACTGAGTGGTCGGAAGACTAGAAAGGCGTTATACAAGTACAGGTCCATTTACCATTTACCAATGTCTTAATGACTGGGGAAACGTGTGTGTTTTCTGTTACTGTTCTGTGTCTCAGTTTCCCAGCCCCACTACTTCACTGTTTGTTATGTTCTCCAGCAGCAGACGGGCCCACGTGCAGGGCCGACTCTGCCAGCTGTTAGATGAAGCTTTGCTTTGATGTGCAGAGCCACAGCTCTTTGATGGAAGTTCATTACAATGAGAACTAACAGCTTTTGTTTAAAAGCCTCCTTGATGTGCCTGCACCATGAAGGAAAAACAGGATACAGTTTGATTTGAACTAAATGTCCCCGTGTTTGTCTGTCGCTGCACTGAAGCAGAGTCAACAGGCAGCTTACAACACTGCTCATCACATTTTATTTACAGACTTACATACATTTTTTTGTTACATGTGAAGACAGACAGGGCTCAAATCCTGATGATGATGATGATGATGATAAGGATGGAGAATACACTGAGGGCAAGCTTCACTGTGGCTTTTACATGTGCTGTATTTATCAAACAGATGCAGCAGGCTGGGGTCACAGTCTGCATGTCATTTGTGTGAGTGTTAACAGTGGTTGATTATGTATCCTGCTGGATTTACTGAGGTCACTCACACTATTTGTGACAGTTTTGCAAGGAAAATTCTCCTCTGATGGGATTTACATAACCACAAGGAAGTGTAGTGGTGGAAGTAAATGTATATCATTATATAGGCTTGTATATAACTAAAAACTGATAATTAGTAACAAAAATGAAGCAATTAGGCAAAAAATTTTTAGCTTAATTATTAGGGTATTATTAATGAACACAATATCTGATTACTGCAACATTTCTTGATGCTGTAATATTGTTAGTCTGAACACGCCTTTCTGATTGATTTTAAGTTTGAAAATCCACAGATTCTGTACAATAACTATCTACATAAATACCACGTGCAGAGTGCAAGAGCTGTGATTGGTCAGCGTGGGTTTGTTTTCTGCTGTCGGTGATCGTTGAGAGCAACGACAACATGAAGCAGGTTGAAGAAAGACTCATGGACCAAGAAGGCTTTCACAGGACACAGGCTTTAGGTTCAAAAGTTGGGTTTATTTCTAGGGATGACTAACTGGAAACCTGCAATTGATATAGGTTGATCAGAAAGTATATTATGTTATTAATTGAAGAACCATTTACAGAATTGAACTTCCAGAGCAATGTAAAAAATGTAGTGTAAGGACGCCTGTTTAGCTCACCTGGTAGAGCTGGAGTCCTTGCTGCAGCGGTCTAGGGTTCAAATCTGACCTGTGGCCCTTTGCTGTGTGTCATCCCCTCTCTCTACCCCCCTTTCCTGTCTATATTCACCTGTCACTATCAATTAAAGGCAATAAAAGACAAAAAAAATGTAATGTATACAAGTACAGAATTTAACTTGTTTCAGTCGAGTACTCTGCATAAGTCCCATCATATTACAAAGTACAGGAATCAGTAAACGCACAGGGTTAGGAGGGAAATAGGAGGAAGTAATTTTAGCTAAATTTAGGTTTGATGACACAGGCAAATGGTAAATGGACCTGTACTTGTATAACGCCTTTCTAGTCTTCCGACCACTCAAAGTGCTTTTACACTACGTGCTACATTCGCCCTTTCATACAGTGATGACAAAGCCCATCAAACAGAAGCTAACACATTCAAACACATTCACACAGCATCTGGAGCAATTTGGGGTTCAGTATCTTGCTCAAGGATACCTCAACGTGTGACAGGAGGAGCCGGGGACGACCCGCTCTGCCTCTGAGCCACAGCCGCCCCACTAAAGAAAACTGTTCCTAGTGGGGGAAAATAGGTCAGAAGAATTGTCCCACTGCAAAAAACAACACATACTCATGAACTGAAATAAATAAAAGGGAGAACAGCTCCTCCAAAGTATCAGGAGGTAAAACATTTTTTGAAGGATACAATGTTATATCACAGGATCTAGCTAACTCAGGGTAGTGTTGTTGAGTTTTATTTTATGTTTGTTTACTTGTTAGTAATGTAAAACCGATTGTCTACATACTAATACAGTAGTTGGCGGTATGCACCTTCAAAGTAAATGATTGCCATCTGATTGCCATAAAACAAAAAGAAGATGAAGAAGATCCCCCATTTGTTGCTAGACCAGGAAGGAGCCTCAGCAGCCAGGTAACTCAATGGCAAAGAATGAATTAACAACTTATTAAACCAACTAGCAATATGGATTTTGCAGGCTTGTTTTTGGGATTGTTGCAGCCTAAAATGTCAGATATCACGGCAGCTTTTCTTTAAAATTGCGATGTTCTGATGTTTTTGGCCTTTTTTTTGCAATGAAACTGCGTGAGAAAGTGAAAATTGCGAAAATATTTCTAATTTTCTTTTTTTTGTATAATATAATAATAATAATAATAATAATAATAATAATAATAATAATAATAATAATAATCAAGTCCCACCCCATTAGCCACTCCACACTGTCTGTTTAAGGCTGTAGCAGGCTCAGTTTTAAAGCAGAGAATAAAGAATACTGGTATCATATGAAACTATATGACCTAACGCATCCATTGGTACTAGCCTAACTGGTAATGATACTTTGTTGGAAATGGAAATAACGCTCCAAAGTTAGGCAAAATTTTGATAATGGAAAAACTGGCATTTTAAAAAAGAAAAAACATTTTCAAAAGGACCCTTGGCCCCTAACCTTAAGATATCTGAATTAAAATCTTATGGGTACCTGCAGGGGACAAGAAAGACAGAGCGAATGACATGTGGCAAAGGGCCACAGGGCAGAGTTGAACCCATGGCCCCTTCAGCAAGGACTCAGCCTTGGTACATTGGGCGTCAGCTATAGGTGAGCTATCAGGACGCCCCAGACATGATACTTTATGCTAATCCCAATTAGTTTTTTGCATGTGGCATGAATGTGTTATTTTCCCCTGAATATTTCTGCATCCATAAACTATCAGACTGGAAACCTGAGACACATACTAAATGCTATCTCTGCAGAAGTCAGTGACCCACTTCTGGCATCTCAGTCAAAAAAACACCCCTGGTTTGGTGATGTATGGCTCAATTGTTGGCACAGGGGACTGATATGATTGGTAAAACTGGTGGAAAACTACAATGATTGGACAAAATTGCAAGTTCATGCAGAATTCACAGGGATTGGTTGAATTTACGTTAATTGTTGGGATCACAACATTGTACCTTTCTGGAAGGACTGGTAGGTTAGATACCAGTTTCTCTGCTATCAAGTTTCTCTGGTAGCTTATCTACTGGTGAAAATGAATCTATATATCAATGTCTAATCTCCAGAGTATACTCTGCTTTACTGGTATTGTTGATATTAAAACATAAAACTATTCAAGTTCTGTATTCAGAATGTGAGATGAATGACCCAATTTCCCCCCCAGGGATCAATAGAGTATTTCTGATTCATGAAGGTTTCCAGATTACCAGTGTGCTCCCTACTGTATCACTCTTCCTACAGAGGCAGGTCTTTTCAGGTTTGTGAAATGTGCCTGCACAAAGACAGAGCCCCGACATACAGTACAGTTCCTTTATTTAGTAAGCAATTATACTTATACTAGCTATTATTTAAAAAATTAATAATAACTAATCAACTATATGTAGTGTTTATACGTGGTCTATGTAAATGAGAGCAGTCATATGTCACTTCCCTGTCTTTCAGAATGACCACCCCTTTTGGGTGAAACAAGCACTGTAAAAGTGCCTAGTGGCACCATTTCTAAAAGTTGCTATGTCACATTCTGCACATCAAACAATAAAAAACCCTAGTTTAAGATTTTCTATCCTTCCCGAAGAGCAAAGGACAATAAAAGAATAGATCTATGGCTTGAGATCATCCACAACTGTGGGACCCGGAGTGTCAATGTGTGTACTTCTGTGGTAGACACTCAAAGGTTAGTTAATGATGTTACTGAGTAAAAGATATGTGCCGATTGTAACTGTAGATTGAAGAGAATCAGAGAACAATTGTAGTGATGGTGGAACTAAATAGGGCCCTACCATAAAACACCTGCTTTTAGAATGAAGTTCAGTTTGACAGTCAGTCCACTCAAAAGGATATTTTAACCATCTATAATAAAAGTAACTCAGGAAGTGGAGCTAAAAACCAACCTGGTTTCTACTTCTTTGGTTCGTAGTAAAAGGTAATGTCACATTGGAAAAAAGATGAGATTCAATAAGGTAGTTGTATATGTCAGGTTGGTCCACTGTGATGAAGGGAGACTGAAAGGACACTCCATCAAACCCTATGTCTTTCATTTTTTCTATACAACTATGCAAATCGTTGAACATTAACAACCTATACCTGATAGCTAAAAAGCAACACAATACTCTATTTCATGCTATTACATTGGCAAAGACCTAGGGGGGGCTAAAAGTGTTCCATCAGAGAGGGGTACAGCCAGGACAGCTGGGAGCAAAGAACACAGCCCTTTAGCCTCCAGCTGCTCTTTCTCTTCAGCATCCCACTACCCAGTCTCGCTACAAGAACTTTGATCTTTGTAGTCTCTAAGCAGAGACTGCTACAAATAGGGATAACAGCCCAGTCTCTCCTCCAAAGTGCCCACAATGTTGCACTCAGTTGTACACAAATACAGAAATAGTTGTGTGAAAAATGAAAGGAGAGCTTAAGAGAGAAATACAAACCCTGTCTACCTTCAGACCTTGACAATCACCGCATAAAGATTGTGTGTTATATTCATGGAAAGTTACCAAAATTGTTGGTTGGTTTTAATTCATACTGAGGCTTTATGTGGTTGCTCTGCTGAAAGTACTGATATTTCCAATCTAAGAGTAACCTATCCTCTTCAGAAAAAAAAATTGTGTTCCTCATGTTACTTTCTGGTGTGACAGGCAGTTGGCTCCTGCAGACCAAAGATATAAAATGTGTGGGTAAACTGACTTCTCCAAGAACCCAGATGGTTAATTAAGTCACAGTTTGTCATCTCTTATTATCTTTGTATTTGATAGCAGTCCAGTCTTCTGTGTTCATCCAAAGAGGAACACTTAGGGGATCTTTTCATCTGTGTTTCCCAGTTTGATCTGAGAGAATGGTTTCTTATGAAAACATCCCAATAGCTCCTGCAATTTGTTCAAGATCCCCCAGGTTTCAAGACTCCTCACTAGCTTCGCTAATAACAGCAACGATATGCTATTCATGCTCATCTGTTAAATGTTTCGCTGCTTGGATAAACATTACATCCATTTATCATTTGCACTGGGGAAATCAAATAAGCTAAGGAGTGTAAATCAGCACCTCTCCACTAATATCCATAACATACCTTATCTTGCTTTAGCCTAGCTTTTGTGTAGGCAGAGCTTTTAGAGCTTCCTGCTCTCTTTCCCCAAAGTAATATTTAAAACATTTTATACCATGAGCTGCTCAGCAGATCTACAGCCTGTCAGTGTCAGCCACTGGGGGCTTCACTGATACAGTTCAATGGTTCAGTGCTGCACTTTAGAGAACTGTAGACTTCCTGCCAACGCAATTTGCTCTGTGCTGCTTGTGGGTTGCAGCTCAGCAAAGATGGTATTTGAGAAACATGTCTTAAATGGATTAAATTATTATATACTGAACCATTAGCAGAAATTAAAACGAATAGCCAATTTTCAAAGCCCTTTAATCTTTATAGATCTACACGACAAGGCTGTCCCATGTCCCCTCTATTGTTTTTATTTGCCATCGAACCCTTGGCCATGCCTATCCATCAATTGTCTGAAATTACAGGTATGACTATAGGTAAGACGGAGCATCGTTTGTCTCTATTCGCAGACGATATTGTTGTGTTTGGGAACCTCAATTAATGCACTTAGCATGCTTCTGAGGGAGTTTGGTCAGTTCTCTGGCCATAAAGTCAACAACAGCAAAAGTGCCTCATTATTAGTGAATAGAGGAATTAAAATGATTTAATTATCAATTATGACCCTCTGCTAAAAGAAGTAGGAGAATCTCTGGAGAAATGGAGTTCAATGCCTATTTCTATGATAGGACGAATTTATATCATTAAGATGTATATCCTGCCCAAATTTTTATATCTTTTTCAGTCCATCCCACTCCCTCTGCCCGCCTCTTTTTTCTCCATACTTAACAAAAACTTCACCTGCTTTATATGGAATAGTAAGCATCCTAGACTGCGACTCTCCCTGTTACACCTACCATATGTGTAAATGCAGCCGTTTCTTGAATTTATTTTGAAATACATGCTTTTATTTTGAAATTAGTAAAAAACAGGAAGTAGCGCTTGTAAGCTTCACACAGAGACCGAGGAGCACCTGTAGCGGTGATGTCTGCTAATTCGTCTCCCTCTTTTTTGTTTATCACTCCATGCTTCGTGAACTGTGTGAATGAGGTTTATGAGAGGTTTTTGATGAAGAATGTATTTTTGACCGTGAAGACTGCTACTGGGGAATGACTCTGCCGTTGGTTGATGAGCAGGCTAAAGTGTTCTACGGTGTTGGTGGTAATAAACATCTGTGAAAGGAACCGGAGTCTTGCATCCAATCAATGGGCGGCATAGTAGAACACTAATGCATCGGTGACGGTGAAGACTCCGAGCGGATGAAGATAGCTGCAGGCCACATGCGGTAAAGGGAAGTGCCACCTCGTGGACTGTTCGTGTGACTCCAAGGGCAAGCGGTCAAGGCTACACAAGCAAGCACGTCAAGGAGAGTGTCTTGAAAGTAGCGCAAGTACTTGTTAGCTGCCATTAAGTTTCTAGCACACGGACATTTCATTTGCGTTTTTCATTAAAGCTACAGTGGACATTTTTTCCTGCAATTGATTATCTAATAAGAATCAAAGAAAAGTAAAAGTAGATAAGTAAACTCACCATTCTCCCAGTTAAGTCTAAGATGTTCTAAGTTAATATCAAAGTATTGTTCATATAAGTGAGTGTTTCGTAATTAGACTGTGCCAAGAGTATTTACACTTTGTTAAATGCTATTGTATTGCTCATTTATGGAAGTGTGTTTTATGATGCTGTAATGTTTGATATGCGTTATACAAAGTTAACCTAAGGTAGTAATAGGGATTTCTATTTACATTTCATTTCATTTTCAACAATTCATGTCATATCATATTTGCACACACTAGAGAACGGAATACATTTTATGTAGATTTCAACACATTTAACACTCTGCACATTTAATGTCACACGCAAAAGAAAATACTTTTCTGCCAACTGAAAAGGTCACTCATGGGGACCTTCAAGAAGATAGTGACGCAGAGCAGACTACCACAGCAAGCTGACGCTGATGAGCAAGCAGAAGACACACAATCTCAGGTTGGTGACGATGACACACAACTGCCTCCAGGAATCAGGAAAACTGGACGCACACGAAAGCTCACTGAAAGGGGAAAAGCTTTGTTAGATGACAAATTAAAGAATCTAAATGTGAGTTTTGTAAAGATGTACAGAAGATGGAAGTATCATATCAATGGCTTAAAAAGGTCCATTAAGAATAATGATGCTGATGATCTGATTGATGAAATTGTAAATGCAATCAACACCATCCAAGCTGACATTGACAAAACTTACCTCAAAATAAGAGGCATTTCAAGTCCTGAGCCTGACATTCGGAGAATGAATGATACATGTCAAGCATTCACTAGGATTGCAAATATAAAGGTTTAACACTTTCGCAGTGGTGATAATTCAGAAGACATATCCTGGCCTGATGCTAAGTCAGTGTTTGACAGCACAGTGTCTAGTGGCTCCTCAGCTCAAACTGCTAAGTCAAAGGCTTCATCCAAGGCATCCAGACACTCTTCCATCCTGTCCCTGAATGCAAAACAAGCAGCAGCTGAAGTTGTAGCTACGCAAGAGGTGATAACGATAACAAATGCACAACATCAACAAAAGGAAGAAATTCAAAGACTTGAAGTGGAAGAACAAATCTTAAAGGCTGAAAGAGAAGCTAAAGAAAGGGAAATTGAAGCAGACAGTGCTAGAAAAAGAGCTCAGTTCATAGCAGAAACTGCTGATAGAAAAATTAAGCTGGAAGGGAAAAGAAGAGAAGTAGAATGGCTAGAAGAACTTAAAGGGCATGTTGCAGCACAAGCAAGGCTGCAAGTTTATTCAGAATCTCTCCACCCACCACTTACACTTAACCCTTTAATTGATCCATTTTTTCCCTCCCATCAAGCACCAGTTTCCAAAGCTCTTCCTGCTCAACAAGCCAAGCCCAGTCAAGTCCATCGCCCACATGAGGTCACAGCTCCCCAAAACCCCCTTCCATGTCCCTGCATGTACACATCACATTTGGTTCCACAGCCAGCCACATTTACTCAAGTCCCTGTTAGTCAAGTCATCACCCCAGCTGCACTTCCACTCATGCAACAAGCCCCACCCACTCAATTTTCTGCCACTCAAGCCTTTTCAACTTCGCATGAAGCTTCTAATGACTTTGGGAGAACTCTTGCTGAAGCGATCACAGCTAACCGAGTTCCAATCCCAGAACCTGAGGTACTCAAGGGAGATCCTCTCAAGTACAATGATTGGAAGCTTTCCTTCTGTACTCTGATTGATCGCAAGAACCTGCCAACTCAAGAAAAGCTCTTCTTTCTACGCAAGTATGTTGGTGGCTCAGCCAAGAGAGCTATTGAAGGACATTTCCTTGTAGAAACAGAAACAGCTTATCGTGCTGCCTGGGACATACTTGAAGACAGATTTGGTAATCCATTTATAGTTGCCAAGTGATACCGTGACAAGATACATAAAATTGGCCCCAAAGACAGTGAAAATCTTTGTGAGTTTGTTAATTTTCTGAGCAGTGTGGAATCAGCTATGCCATATGTTCAAGGTCTACAAACTCTCAACGAGAGTCAAGCTACCGGATTGGTTGAGCTCACGCTGGAATAGAGAAGCCACAATTTATCAAGATGAACACAAAATGTTCCCTGACTTCAGACACTTCGTGAGATTTCTCAACATTGAGGCTCGAATTGCATGTAACCCCATTACATCATTATATGCAGTGAATCCAACTGACCAAGAAAGATCAAAGCCAACAGAAAGAGAACAGTCTAAGTATCAAAGAAATCAAAACTTCAGTGCTAAGACTTTCACCACAAATACAAGTGAGAAGACAAGCTTCACATGCATTTTTTGCAAGAAGAAAGGCCACACTCTCCTTAGGTGTCGCACGATTATGGAGAAGCCAGTTGAAGAAAGGCTTAAGTTTGTACAACTGGAGAAGTTATGTTTTGGCTGCCTTAAGATTGGCCATAACTCCAAAGCTTGTACATCCAGGAGTGTGTGTGACTTATGTGGTAAACGCCACCCCACATGCCTACATCAAGATCGTGGGAAAAAGGATCAAGAACAAGCTGCAAAAAACAAACAAGAAAGGTCAAATGAAAACAAAGACAAGAACCAACAGTCTGAATCAATTGAAACACAGCAAGCTACCTCTAACCGAGTTGTTCAAGAGAAGAGCAGCACTCATACTTCATCAATTGTTCCAATTGTTCCAGTCTATGTCTCCACGACAACTGAACCAGGAAGTTCTAGTGTATGCCTTACTTGATAGTCAGAGCGACACAACCTTCATCCTGAAACATGCAGCTGAAACATTGTGTGCCAAGAAAGAGCCAGTAAAGCTTACAGTGTCCACAATAACATCAAAAACAAAGGTGGTGAATAGCCAAAAGGTGCAAGGACTACAGGTAAAAGGCATCAGCTCTGACATTAAAATCAAACTCCCAACAACCTACACCAGAGATTACATACCAGCAAACAGATCCCATATACCCACAAGCACAACTGCAAAGTCCTGGCCTCACTTGAAACATTTGGCAGATGAAATGTCTCCTGAGCTTGACTGTGAAGTAGGATTGTTAATCGGCTATAATTGTCCCCAAGCCTTACTTCCCAGAGATGTCATCACAGGCAATGAAAACCAGCCGTATGCACGAAGGTCTGTGTTGGGTTGGAGCATTATCGGCTACAGCAGCCCCGATGTTGATTATGACCAGGAGGATGAAATTGGTGTCAGCCACCGTGTCACCATAAAGAAAGTTCTGCCAGCTACCAAACCCTCTTCTAAGCTTAAATCTGAGGTCCATTTTGTTTATAGAACTCAAGTCAAGGAAATGATCACTCCGGCAGATATGCTCAAGGTCTTTGAGTCAGATTTTACTGAGAAGTTCAGTGAAGAAGTTCTAATTTCACAATAAGATATTAAGTTCTTGGCGAAGCTGAAAGAAGGCATCAAGCAGAAGCCAAATGGACATTACAAAATGCCGTTGCCTTTCAAGGAAGAGAGGCTAAGTCTGCCAAACAACAGTGTGTGCAGAACATCGACTCAGGTGTCTGGAAAAACGGCTCAAGAAAAATGACCAATATCACAAGGATTATGTGTCTTTTATGAGGACATAATAACAAGAGATGATGCTGAAAAGGTCCCAGAGTCAGAGTTAACCAATCAGATCACATGGTATATCCCTCACCATGGGGTTTACCACGCCCAAAAACCAGGAAAGATTTGCGTGGTATTTGATTGTTCAGCTAAGTTTCAGGATATATCACTGAATGAGCATCTTCTCACCGGGCCAGACCTTACAAATACTCTTGTAGGTGTCTTGTGTCGCTTCCGCAAAGGACAAGTAGCCATCATGTGTGACGTGGAGCGGATGTTCCATCAATTTCATGTCGCGTCGAGGGACCAAGATTACCTCCGATTTCTGTGGTGGGAAAGAGGCAATATGGAAGCTCCACTGCTGCATCGTCACCTGGATGCGCGAACTTTGGGCTCAAGCACCTGGCTGCAGAAGGAGAAGGCAAATTTAATGAAGCTACAGTGAGGTTTGTACAGCGCAACTTTTATGTTGACGATGGATTGACGAGTTTGGACAGTGAAGGAGAAGCTATCCAGCTCGTCAGAGAGGCAAGAGACCGCTGCAACACTGGTAAGCTCCACCTACACAAATTCATTACCAACAACAAGAAGGTTCTTGACACAATCCCAAAGCAAGAACGTGCTGAAGGTGCAGCTGACCTTGACATGGCCTTGGGAGAACACAAGATGGAACGGGCTCTTGGGGTCCACTGGTGCATTAGCTCAGATAAGTTCCAGTTCAAGGTGAAGATAAAAAAACATCCCTTTACCAGAAGAGGAGTACTGTCAACAGTAGCCTCAATTTCTGATCCTCTTGGATTTGTGGCGCCTCTCATTTTGAAAGGTAAACAGATTCTACAAAGGATGTGCCAAGACAAGGTAGGATGGGACGAGCCACTTCCTGACGACCTCAGGCCGCATTGGGAAGCGTGGCTCCAAGACCTCCACAATCTGTCTTAGTTGGAGATTCCACGGCATTACATACCATTGACAGCCAAGGAAGTTCAGCAGAATGAACTTCGCCACTTTTCTGACGCTAGTGTTTCTGGCTATGGAATGTGTTCTTACCTCAGGGCTGTTTCAAAGTCTGGTCCATTGCACTCTTGTTATGGGGAAGGCAAGGGTTGCGCCGACGAAGGTAACAATCCCAAGGCTGGAACTCTCAGCTGCGGTCGTGGCCACATGGACAAGTGATCTGCTAAGGAGAGAAATGGAGATAGAAGATCTACAGGAATATTTTTGGACCGATTCCAAGGTTGTCCTTGGTTACATTAATAATGATGAAAAACGATTTCATGTATTCGTAGCCAACCGGATCCAACAGATCAAATCAAGCACAGAACCATGTCAGTGGCAATATGTTGCCTCAGAAGATAACCTGGCTGACCATGCCTCTCATGGACTCACCACAAAGGCGCTGTTGTTGCTGTGCACCTGTCTGTCTGTCTGTCTCTCTGTCTGTCTGTCTGTCTCTCTCTCTCACCCCAACTGGTCGAGACAGACGACCACCCACCTAGAGCCGAAGGATCTGTCCTAGGTTTCTGCCTTTTAACAGGCAGTGTTTCCTTGCCCTTGTCTCCAAGGTCTTGCTCATGGTGGTACTGTTGGGTCTCTGTAATTAATGTTAAAGAGTTCGGTCTAGACCTGCTCTATTTGAAAAGTGTCCTGAGATAACTTCTGTTATGAATTGGCGCTATACAAATAAAATTGAATTGAATTGAATTGAATTGAATTGAATTGTAGAGTCTAACTGGTTCACGGGACCTAGCTTTTTGTGGCAAAAGGATCTAAGGAAGGAGAGATAAAGGTGGGAGAACTCAATGAGGACGACCCAGAAATTAAAAGAGCACAGGTTCACACAACAAAGGCAAAGGAGGAGAGGTCTCTATCAGACCGGCTTCAGAAGTTTCCAGATTGGAAGAGAGCCATAAGGGCCATAGCAAGACTGAAACGTCTTGCAAAGGAAGCAAAAGGTCTTAAAACAAGATCTAATGAAGCTACGACACTTGAAGAAAGAAAGGATGCTGAACAGTTCATAATCCGTGTAGTTCAAGAAGAAGCATTCAGTGATGAAATCAAGTCTCTTACACAAAAGAAAGAGATACAAAAAAGCAAGTCAACCGAGCTGCACAAGTTGAACCCTTTCATGGATAGCCAAGATATCCTGAGGGTGGGAGGTAGATTGACACAAGCAACACTCAACCCCCATGTCAAACACCCAGCTATCCTCCCCAAAGGTCATCATGTGTCACGATTGCTGATAAAGTACTACCACGAGAAGGTGAAACATCAGGGTCGTGGAATGACCATCAATGAACTACGCTCAGGTGGGATTTGGATCCTGGGGTGTAGTAGTGAAGTGTCGTCGTTCATCTTCAAGTGCATTAAATGCAGAAAACTCAAAAAGTGTAATCAAGAACAAAAAATGGCCGACCTTCCACCAGAGAGGATGGAAGCTAACCCTCCATTTACCTACAGTGGTATGGACTGCTTCAGACCATTTTATGTTAAAGATGGAAGGAAAGAACTGAAAAGATATGGGCTCCTATTCACCATGTGCTCACGTGCCATCCACATTGAGGTATTGGATGATCTTTCCACTGATGCCTTCCTCAATGCGTTCCGCTGCTTTATTGCCATAAGGGTCAATGTAAGTCAACTACCAAGTGATCAAGGCACAAATTTCGTCAGAGCACACAATGAATTCCAGGAATTAATGAAAGGATTGGAGCAAGAACGTGTGAAAGAGCTAGGATGCAACTTTGTCATGAACCCACCTGCTTCCAGTCACATGGGCGGCGTCTGGGTGAGGCAGATTCGGACTGTGAGGAGTGTCCTCTCATCCATCCTTGACCAGTCAGCTCGATGATTAGACAGCTCTTCATTAAGAACCTTTCTTTACGAAGTGATGGCTTTAGTGAATAGTCGACCATCGACCATGGAACATCTCAATGATCCATTAGGACCAGAACCCCTAACTCCAAACCACATATTGACAATGAAATTGTCAATCATTGCACCACCACCTGGAGAGTTTTTGAGGGAAGATCTCTATCTTCAGAAAAGATGGAAGAGAGTTCAGTTCTTGACCAATGAATTTTGGACCAGGTGGAGAAAGGAGTATTTGCTGAATCTGCAGCAAAGGAGTAAGTGGAACAAGGACAGGAGAAATGCTAAAGTGAATGACATTGTCCTGTTGCAAGAGGAGAGCTCCGTAAGCTTCACACAGAGACTGAGGAGCACCTGTAGCGGTGATGTCTGCTAGTTCGTCTCCCCCTTTTTTTTGTTTATCACTCCATGCTTCGTGAACTGTGTGAATGAGGTTTATGAGAGGTTTTTGATGAAGAATGTATTTTTGACCGTGAAGACTGCTACTGGGGAATGACTCTGCCGTTGGTTGATGAGCAGGCTAAAGTGTTCTACGGTGTTGGTGGTAATAAACATCAGTGAAAGGAACCGGAGTCTTGCATCCAATCAATGGATGGCATAATATTAACATGGGAGACTAAGATTGCTTCATATGAAACTTTATGCAACTCCGTGCAGCCACTATTTGAGGATTTTCAGTCAGGATTTAGAGTTCATCATAGCACAGAGACAGCTCTGGTTAAGCTTAATAATGACCTTCTGATTGCTTGTGACAATGGACTTGTCTCTGTACTTGTATTATTAGATCTTAGTGCTGCATTTGACACCATTGACCTTGAGACTTGAGCATCAAATTGGCATTAAAGGAACCGCACTAAGCTGGTTTAAGTCATATTTATCAGATCGTTCGCAGTTTGTACATGTTAACGATGAATCTTCAATAAATACTACAGTTAGTCATGGAGTTCCACAAGGTTCTGTACTTGGACCAATACTATTTACTTTATATATGCTCCCTTTAGGCAACATTATTAGGAATCACTCCATTAACTTTCACTGTTATACAGATGATACGCAGTTATATCTATCGATGAAGCCCGATGACATTAATCAATTATCTAAATTACAAACATGTCTGTTACGACCCGGCTCGATTTGGAGAGCAGTAACATACAATTGGAATTGGGAAAGATGGAATGAGACAATTGACAGGTTCAAGTTCTAATCAGGTGTTTAATTAAGAGAGTGTGCTTGCACAATGAAATATAACAAAAGAGAGGCTATACAGATGCTGACAAATAACTAGTACACAAAATGAAAATGACTGAGTCACACTAAAGAACAAAAGAGATCAGCACCCATAAGCGTACAAACTAGCGAACAAAAAACAAACTAGCAGTTATTGAGCAACTAAACAGTCACAAAAGATTATAAAGGCACTGGCTGAATCCACTCAGATAACAGCCAGGCAACACTAGAAAGTACAGACACTCTTAACTAACACAATGGTGTGCAACCAACAGCAAGGCGAACTGATCACTAGTTCACAGCCGCCCTGAACTGTGGACACACAAGCTATTTAAGTGCAGCTGGGGTTGATTGAAGACTCCTGATTGGTAGCTTCAGTGGAATTGTAGCCACACCAATCACTGATGCCAGGGGACAGCAACCAGGAAGTAGGCGGTCTCTGCTCCAGAAGGACCAATCCTCAACAGGGAATCACACATTAAACACCACAATGAACATACACTAAACGACAGCCAGCGGCGGCCGTAACAATGTCTTAAGGACATATAATCCTGGATGAGCTGCAATTTTCTGATGTTAAACTCAGAAAAAAAACAAATTCTTGTTCTTGGCCCCAAAAACCTTAGAGACTCACTGTCTAAAGATATAGTTACTCTAGATGGCATTACCTTGGCCTCTAGCACCACTGTCAGGAATCTTGGAGTTATCTTTGATCGGGACATGTCATTTAACTCCCACATAAAGCAGACCTCCAGGACTGCCTTCTTTCATTTACGTAATATTACAAAAATTAGACACATCCTATCACAGACAGATACAGAAAAACTAATCCATGCATTTGTTACTTCAAGGCTGGATTACTGCAACTCTTTGTTATCAGCTTGCCCCAATAAGTCCATTAAAACGCTCCAATTAATTCAGAATGCTGCAGCACGAGTACTGACAGGAACTAGAAAAAGAGATCACATCTCTCCTGTACTAGCTTCTCTGCATTGGCTCCCTGTAAAATGAAGAATAGTATTTAAAATCCTCCTCCTCACCCATAAAGCTCTTCATGGTCAGGCCCCTTCATATCTTAAAGAGCTCATAGTACCCTATTACCCCTCTAGAACACTACGTTCTCTGAATGCTGGGCTACTTGTGGTTCCTATAGTCTCTAAAAGTAGAACAGGAGCCAGAACCTTCAGTGACCAAGCTCCTCTCCTGTGGAATCAGCTTCCAGTTGTGGTTCGGGAGGCAGACACCCTCACCACATTCAAGAGTAGGCTTAAGACATTCCTCTTTGATAAAGCTTATAGTTAGGGCTGGATCAGGTGAGTCCTGAACCATCCCTTAGTTATGCTGCTATAGGCCTAGACTATCGGGGGATTTCCCATGGTGCACTGAGCTCCTCTCTTCCTCTTTCTTTCTGCAATCATTCATGTCCCATTAATGCATGTTACTAACTTCACTTCTTCCCCGGAGTTCTTGTGCTTTCTCGTCTCGCAGGTTCTTATCGATCCTGGTGGAGCCTCCTGCCATGGTCCTGCTAGATTGCCATTGCCAATACTGTTGTTGCTGTGCACCTGTCTGTCTGTCTGTCTCTCTCTCTCTCTCTTTCTCTCTCTCTCTCTCTGTCTCTCTCTCTCTCTCTCTCTCACCCCAACTGGTAGAGACAGATGACCACCCACCTAGCCAAAGGATCTGTCCTAGGTTTCTGCCTTTTAACAGGCAGTTTTTCCTTGCCCTTGTCGCCAAGTGCTTGCTCATGGTGGTACTGTTGGGTCTCTGTAAATAATGTTATAAGGAGTTCGGTCTAGACCTGCTCTATTTGAAAAGTGTCCTGAGATAACTTCTGTTATGAATTGGCGCTATATAAATAAAATTGAATTGAATTGAATTGAATGTATTACTTTCTCACTACGGAGGACCCAGTATGGATAAAGTTAGAAAATAACACATTAGAACTGCAACTGCACCTGTACCTTTACTTGGCACCAACCAAAATACTCAAAAAGCGTACAAATAATCCATTCCTCAAAAATGCTATATCAATCTGGCACGAGGCCCACAATTTTTTAAATGAAGCTCCTAAACTCTCAGGTTTCACACCTATTTGGGGAAATGAAAACTTCAGAGCAGGGAAACACGATATGGGATTCAAACATGGGATAGAAAAAGGACTAAGCAAAATAAAAAATGTATATAATGAAGGGACTCTAATGTCATTCCAGCAATTAATGGATAAACACAACCTTCCCAAGAAACACTTTTTTAAGTATTTGCAAATTCCAAGCTTTGTATATTCCCAAATTAAGACTACCTTAAAACCCACATTATCCACTCTTGAAAAATTCATGGTAAGCCATTTATTTGCCTGAGGTCAGATAAGCGCTGGCACTGTTACCAATACCGCTCCAGATTGGCTTGAATCTTGGACCACAGCTAGACTACTATGGTTATGAATTGGGGGAGAGAATAGGATGGTGACCAACTTTTATAACTCTGCTTTAAACTGCCATTATTATTATTATTATTATTATTATTATGCTATTGTTTATTATTATTGTTATTATTATCCCCTTGTTTGTTTCTATTTATATACTTATATACTATAATTTTATGTGTGATTTTTTTATTATTATTATATATTTTTTATTATTTATTTATTTTATTTTAGTTTAGGTATTTTTTTATTTTATTGTTATCTTATTTACTCTCTTATTTATTTTCCTCCGTGAGAATTGTTTGTTATGAGAGGGCAGGAAGGGATTTTACTACTGTTATTGTTTGTTCATTGTGTATTGTTTATTGAAAACGACCAAAAACAAAATAAATAAACAAATAAAAAGATGATATTTGTATACTAACAGTGGGGCAGTTTGATTTTATTTCTTTGGTACTTCAGTAGCTTGAGGAACAGTTTAGAGAGGAGGAATCAATCTCTAAATCACATTTCTAAATAATAAAGGCATCTATTAATAATTACAAATTCGTTGTATTTTACTGATGCTAAGATATTAGAAAAATATCATCCCAATTTCATCTTGAACTTTTTTTTTTTAAGTAATTTCTTTGGCCTCGTCCTGCCTTTATTAGATAGGGACAGCGGAAGATAGACAGGAAGGGGGGGTAGAGAGAGGTGATGACATGCAGCAAAGGGCCAGAGGTCAGATTCGAACCTTTGCTGCTGCAGCAACTCCGTATGGGTTGCCAGCTCTACCGACTGAGCTAACCTGGCGCCCACATCATGAACTTTTAAGCCAGTGCACCGATGTGAATCAATGAATCTCACCATCCCTAGTGTGAACTGAGGTAAACATCATCATCACATCACATCCTTGTGAGTTTAATATTTCAGCTTGTGAAAAATAAGTTTTGCAGTCATCCCAAGGCTGTATGACTCCACTTAATAAGCAGAGGCTTTTCTCGGTGGAAAAGATGTTTTCACTCTAATACTGACTGGCTTCAGTAAGAGTTTGACTACGTTATATGGTTTGTTGATCTGACTGGCTGAAGTTTGCCTGCGATACACATATCTATGATATACAGTTGGTCCATCCAATTGCCTGCCAAGTAGTATCTGAAAGTGCCTGCCCTTTTCTAAACAGCGAAGACTTTGTTGTGCAGTCAGGTTAGGTCAAAATACAGCATGCGCTTTTTTCCAGTTTGGTCATTCACAAGCTACATTTGTATTTTTTCAGTGTAAGACAAATAAATCTGGACACGACTTGGAACTCCAACTCTCTGGAAATTCTGGACCTTGTGTGTTTTTCTTTACACTATATGATTCTGTTGATGTACGGGCCATTGTGGATGGTGACCTACAAACACAAACCAACACAAATTGGTGATATATGACAGGACAAATTGTTCCTTAGGGCAGAGAGAGAGATGAGGCATGTATAGGGTGGGTAAAGGTCACTCTCTCTCTCTCTCTCTCTCTCTCATAGAGGTTTCAGGGAGGAAATAAACAGCAATCACTGTAGCATGACAAGAGGCAGAGAGCAGCCAGCTTTAATTGAGATCTCACTTTCCTGTCTGCCCCTCCCCCAGCTGTTTCCACTGCTGGAGACAAGGATATGGAGAGCTGCAGTGCTCTCCATATCCTTATCCTTGCCATTACAATACACACTACAGAAATATTGCAGATGACTTTGTTACTTGCGGGGGCTTCACTCTAACAAATCATTATGGTATCGCAGTACACATTAACACATGAAGCATATATTACATATGATGAATACATGTCATATACACAAATATGTCAAAGATACACTAATCAGTGTCGGAAGAGGAAGCACAGGGATAATGTGCAGCGGACCTTGAGATGATTTGGTGTTCACATCAATGATGCTTGGTGCTCAAACGCAGTCAAAGTTGGACAATGTTTCCCAAGTGTGGAATTTATTCTCCTTCCTTTCGGTGACAAGTTTTAAGGGAAAGTTTGTGGGTGGGGTAGAAAATATGTCAACTGTGCCCAGGTTCAATTCCAATCTGCAACCCTTTGCTGCCTGTCATTCCCCCTCTTCCTCTTTCCTATTTTCACCTGTCCTATCAAAAGAAAGGCATAAAAAGCCAATAATCTATTTTTAAAAAAAAAAGGGAAAATATGTCCTACCTTCGTTAATCACCATCCTTTCTGTGCTTGTTACATTCAGATCAAGGGAACTTTTTGTGCTCATTTTATCATTTTAGTTCAGTTCAGCTGTTGAGGTTATCATATCACAAAACCTTAAATTTGTCTGACAGAGACATTCGTGCCCATCTCCCTTAGACCACCACCATCATGCATCTCCAACCAATAAATATCAGATATGCTGGCTGATTGATCAGTTGCATCAATCAGGCTAATGATGTCATAGCTCTACACTGTGGTTGGGGTGATGGGACAATAAAAACTCTAATAAGAACTAAACTACCTACAGCATAAGTAAATGGAAGCAGTCTGCTGTCTCCATCCTACTGCCCATGAGCCTACTTATTACTTTGTGGCTCTCACCTGATTGACCTTTTCCCCTGCATGCGCCCTAGTGTTCTTGTGCTACATATAGACTGGAGAAAAAGGAATTCACTGTGCCCCTCAAAGGCTATCTGCAACATTTAAGGTGGGACATTTTCTTGCATGTTTCTCAATATGTGAGTTGATGTTGAATCAATCAGTACACCTTAAATGGCAATAAGACATAATTCGTTTTTATTGACAGACTGTAGTTTTAGTGATTGGATTGTATCTTCAAATTTACACGAATTTCAATCAGATTATGTGAACTCAATATTCTTTTTCCTCACTTGGACAAAAAATGTGGTGCAGTGTCATTCCGATGCGCTCTGGCAACATTCCACCTATGAGTATGGTTTATATCTGCCAATGGCAAATGCTTCTTCGACAATTGGAAATTCTTTATTGGGAATAACCCCTTGAGATGTACCATCTCATTTTCAAGGGGGTCCTCAACGACACAAAAAGTACACAAGTAAATAAACAAACGACAAATGACAAAGATACAAAACAGTACACAATTACACAAAAATTGACAAATTGACAAACATAACAGCATACAATTAAACCAAATATGATGAAAACAAACAAAACAAAACAGACAGAAACAAAACAAACCAATGATGTCGGATTGGGTTTGATTTTTAGGGGCAAATCAACATTTTTTCAAATTGACTAGATCAGGGGATTGTGACTATATGGCAACAGCTCTTCACTCAGATGCTGCTGCCAGTAGCTTTTATGTATGTAGGTGCTATGATAAATCACAGCAGTACCATTTGTTGGTACAATAGTGCTTTAACTGTATTAATTTAATCAATTAATTTTGGTTATCAAAGTTTGTTAATTATCAAAAGATAATAGAAAATGACTTTAATTAAAATTAAAGTTCCTTGGGGCACCACCCTTAAATAAGGGAAACAATAGCCAATGATTGATTGATCAGTCTAAAAAAAACCACTACACTATTAATTTAGAAATCGGATTGATACTTAAATTAATAACTATAACAAAAATCACTATTAATAATTAGTGGAAGGCTTTGGAGTTCTTCATAGAAGACGTTGGTATCACCCACTCTTGTACGAAAGTAAATAGGCCAGCATGTATAAACACAAGCATTTATTAATGATATAATAAAAGCAAACAGAGAAAAATACACTATGTACAATCTAACTTAAACAGGAACTAAGTTAGAGGAAATAGGGGTGTGTGTGTCTGTGTCTGTGTGCATGGGGGGTTGCGCGCCAGAAAAGGTGTTTCCTTTGTCCTCTGACCAGATGTTTCAGCCGAGTATGAAACACGTGTTGGTGAGAGACAGAGCATGGAGGAGCGGGAGGGTTTGATTTCCCTCTCCTCATGTATGTGCTGAGGTTAAGGCCGAATTTAGGTGTGTATGTATGTGTGTGTGATCATAGATTAACGATGCCGTTAAAAGGGAGTTAGTTGCATGCAAAGATAGCGTCTGTGTGAAGCATAACATTAACTAACATCACCTTAACACTGTCTCAGAGACTACAGTTACTACAGTAACCTGCGTTAATCAAATCAACAACACAACAATATAACCTGAATAAAAACATAACAGCAACATTAACAGTGATTAAACAGTCCGTGTTTAGCGTTAACTCTGTTAAATGATCTGTCTATGCCCACTACGTTACCGACGGTCCAAAGGAAGATGAAGAAGAGTTGTGGGTGAGTTGCGTGGGTCAGCTGGCGGTCCTGTGAGCCAGGCTGATCAGAGTTGTGGTTCTGAAGTCCAAACAGTCTCTGCTGTGCGATGTCCCCTGGTGCAGGTTGCAAGAGGAAAGGCGTTTCGCTCGTTGCTCTGCACAGTTAACGTCATGTTGCTCCGGTAAAGTCAGTTGACAGACTGTTTAAAGCTGCAGATGTTGACTCCTGCTGGCGGTGCGCTGACCGGGGATCGCAGGAAAAAGCAGGCTCTTTGTCGTACGTCGTCGGCGGGCCGGGCCGCACCGGGGTTCAAACCCCTATCACCCGGTGTGGGCGAGCGGCCGTGCCAGGAGTTTGATCACCTGGACATCGCGCGTCATCAAGCTGCATCAGGTTATGGTCACAGGAATTATTATAATAAAAATAATTGTTTATTTTATTATTAATTATAATTAATTATTTTCTATGTTAATCTATTAATTGACCTATGTTTTTCTGTGTGTGTAGCATAAAGGAACTGTAAACTTTAGTTTCCTTATACGAACTTCCTTTGTTGACTAATAAATACATTTCCTTGATCTTTGATAAGTTAAAACCAGGTTTTTTTTTTCTGTTCTGTTCCAGAAGTTAGAAAACGTCACCCCAAATCAAACCAGCAAATTTTGTATAAATGCAAATTACAACTGTGAAATTCCAGCCCTGCAATATATAACCTCTTTCATGGTCCAGTTCCCTCTGTATGTTCATAAGGATGGCCCTTTATCAAGAAAGCTTTTAGCTGCTTTTCATCACCACCATTTCCCATCAGCATTAGACCAATCAATCAAGTGGCTGTGGCATCCAGACATAACTGTAACAATATGAAGATAGTGATGACAGAACAGTGTATGTGTTTGGACAGTAGAGATTACAGCTGAGAAGTCAGAAGGTTAACATGAGAAGAGAACATGAGTGGATATCATGGATGAAGGAGAGACCAACAGTTATAATTACGTATTTTTCCGGTACAGTCTGACATATCTTGGCTTGTTACAGCAACCTGCAGATCAGTGGAATAGGACTGTGTATCACGTCACCTGAATTTAGCGTGTACATGGGTGTCCTTGTATGCGTGCACAAGACAAACATTTAGAATACACTGTACACATTTATCGAGTCTTTCTAACTTCTATAATATGGACACTGATGTATGACACATTTAATCTGTGGTAACTGATAGAGAAAATACATGGAATCTTACAGTGCAGAAATATTCACAGATAGTATGCAGAGAAAATCTCTCTTTATTACTTAGCTACCTCAAATAAAACATGGCTTTTACCTATTCTTTCAGACAACAGAACAATGTGAAAATGCAAAGCAAGATTTTTTGCATCAATGTCTCCTCCACTAAGTGTATTTTTAAAGAAAAACTGTTTTTTTCTGCTTTTAAGACAAAATAATGGTGAAATCTCCGACCAGTCAAAGCATTATTTCACTAGAGGCCATGATAATGAATTGTAAATGTAAGATTAGGTATGGTTCTACTGAGACCAAAGAGCTGTTGTAAGACTGTTCCTTATTTTTAAACATGTAATCTGTTCCTCTCCAAGCTTGATTATAAAGACTGGCTATGTGGCCAGCACAAGATTTGTTGGCATTTCAATCAGGAGAAACTTCAGTTCTTTGGCAGTTAGACCCCATTGTGACGTCTTCGTATTTAAAGATATGTCAGGGATGGTGAAGCTGAGATTAGTAGGAAACTCCCTGCTAGAGTTCAGACTGGTGGTAGTGGTGGTGGTGGTGGTGTTGGTGTTGGTGGTGTTGGTGGTGAAAGAATGATGAGAATGCTGAAGATCAGGATGTGATGAGGAGTGGATTTCTGATGAGCTCAACACTGGATATGATGAACTGGAGAAGAGTGGGGTGGAGGAGAGCCACAACAAAACTGAAATGACAGCTCTAAGCAGCAGACAGAAGAACAGGTTTAAAGTTTGACAGCATTTGGCTAAATCTGATTGGATGAACTGAAAGAGTAAACACCCATAACTGATAAGAAAGGAGAGTGAAAGAATTGTGAATGAATGAGGCATAATGAGAAAGTCTTCCTTATTGAACTTACACTGAGTTTCATATGAATATATGGAGCATTATAGTAACATTATAGTATTCATAGTTTCACTTTTTGCCTACTACTACTATTATTATTATGATTATCACTATTTTCTCAAGTCTTTCCAATTGTGCATGTTATTATTATTATTATTTAAAATATCTCTCTCCCTCTCTCTCTCTCTCTATATATATACAGGGATCCATAAAGTATTTCTGATCAAATACGGTAGGCCTACCCTATATTTGAAAGGTAGCGAAGATGTTAGATGTTATTTACGGGACCTTTTTTTTTTACCCTGTCTCAGTTTCTGTACTCTGCTGAACATTCTACTTGTGCTGAATGTTTGGACCTCCTGGCAATGGGGGTGGGGGTTGCGTAAAGGATAATCACCGACTACGTCTCGGGCGGTAAGCCGTCCACGAGCCGGGCATATCCAACTGTTTATTGCCCTGCCTTGAGGTGATTATCCCGTTTATTCTACTTCTTGCTTGCCAACATTATAAAACAATTCAAATACTTCAATAATTATGCTTTTTCTTATTCGGATTGCATGCTTATTAAATGTACACTCTGTTTGAGTTCATCTCCCTCAAAAAGTAGTCCCCTTTAGAACTACGGTGAATAACGTTAGCTCAGCTGCAGCTAATTAGATTCTATAGCAACCACACAAGGCTGCATCTTTGAACTGTAGCATAAAAACGTCTTAACAATTCGTTTAGTTCTTCGGCACTGCAGCTGTCCGGGTCAGTTACTGTCAGTCTGTCCTTCTGGTGGCTCTTCCACTCGGTGAAAACCTTGATAGCAAAGGCAGTTGCCTTTTTGGTGTTTGATTCAAGAGCCCCGTCTTCAATTGTAGCAGCTCCTCATCTGTCAGATCTTGGAAACGGGTATCCTGGGCCTTGTCTTTTGCTTTTGTCATTCCGTCATCCTCGTCGCTCTTTCTCCAGTCCTCAAATGTCTTCCCTACTCCAAATAGATTAAAATTGAAAATGAATTTGTCCATTTTTAAAACGCTGAAGTGTTAACGATTATTCACTAACGGTGAATAACGTTAGCTCAGCTGTAGCTAATTTGTTTCTATAGCAACCACACAAGGCTGAATTTTTATTTTAATGGACCTCATGTTTGAAATTTATGTGATAGAAAAAAAATACAAGGGGCTATTGATCTACTATTTGATGACGCTGTGCTCAGTCAGGGGGCAATATGCGGGGTTAATGCCCTCCTCCCAGCCAATCAGAATCAAGCATTCCTAAACGAAGTAGAATAATGATATATAAGAAATATAGAAGGAGAAATGTTGCACTAATTTTACATGTATAATCTGCATATGCCCTTCAATAAACATATTCTGGGAAAAATGTTTTGCATGAACGTCACTGTAAGCAGTCTTTTTATTGGTCTGGGATTGGACACACCCTGCAGGTGACTGACAGTCCCACACCTTATTGTAACCCAAGGAGGGAAACTGTCACAATCCATTTAAAATGTTTGAAATTGCCAATGAGTTCAGCTCATTTGATTATTATATTTAATGAACTCATCCTGTGATTAAATTGAGAATATGACAGAAGCTCTATTAGCGCTTTAATGTGGGCGGGTTGTGTGAAAGTGACGTCAGTGTGGCTGGTCGCTGACGGTGGAGGAGGGACCACAGACCGAACTGATCCCACGTGTGACGGAGAGCTGCATCCCCGGCTGGCTGACACTGTAGCTCCGCTCCGTCTGCCGACCTGCAGCCTGTGTGTGTCCGTCAGTCACTGCCTGTAGCTGGGTCAGATATGGAAGGAGACGGGAGCCAAGCCACGTCTGCTGGAAGCCCGACTGATCCGCAACACGACCCGGGGTAAGGTTACTGTCTGTCAGTTTAAACACTGCATCATTTGTTGTTTTTAAAACTGCATATTTGCAGCTTGAATTTCACACTGCCAGTCCCACTGCCTTCCGGGTCCGGTCAGCTACACCTTTGTTTGGTTATATTATCAAACGGGCCTGCCCCCTTTGCAGTGTAAACGCCTGGCTGGTCCCGATATGCCGTTATTGTGCGTATGGAAAGAACGTACGCCAAACTTCATTTGGATTTCTGCGAGTTAAATGCTGCTGTACTCGCTGGCAAAGGTACACAGTTTTAAGAGGAGTGATTAATACTTTTTACAAATGTACAATTTACTCTGGGAAAATCGGTATATTGTTTCCTCAGCTTGACTGCATTTTATATATATAAAACACAAAAAATGCATTTGGTTCTCACTGCTCCTTAGCGCCCACTACGCTGTGTTTCGATGGAGGCAGGTGAATATTACCTTACAGCAGGACCAGATGTAAAAGTTGATTAAGCTGTTATTAGTACAGCATGGTTTATTAAATGTATGCCGAATTGAAGACTGTGTTAATACCAACAGCAGAAAAGCTGCAGTTTCGTTCTACCAGGTGTGTACCTCTGTCAAGAGGCCGGCAGATTTAAATCGCCGGATGTTTTGAATGGAAGTTGGCCCGAGCCTTGGTCCACAGCTGAGAGCAGGCGACGTAACGGGCTGCTGCTGCGTCCTCGGCTTTGAGGACGGCTGTCTGGCTGCCTCGCCGTTGTATTACCTCTGTTTTTGTCCGCAGCTTTTTACTTCTCTCCAGCAAGTCAACTAGTTAGCTAAACATCAAAATGGCCGATGTGAAATCCGGACTGACTTCTGTTACATTTTTCCTTGGCAGGAAAATGTTTATCGGTGGCCTCAGCTGGCAAACTTCACCAGGTAAGAACTGTGCGTGTGTGTGTGTGTGTGGGGCACAAGGCTATTTTGATTTCAAGTCCTCCATTCGACCCCTATGTAACAGACAATATTTCCATCTTTTTATTTAAGGAAGAAATGAAGAGAAAAGTGTAACCCCCCTGTCTCTGTTCTTCCACAGACAGCCTTAGAGATTATTTTAGTAAATTTGGGGAAATCAGAGAATGTATGGTGATGAGAGACCCAACGACAAAACGCTCCAGGTAAATCAAATATTCCTACATTATTCTGGAATATGAGCTTGTTCTGCTTTGTGGAGTGATAACAGCATGCAGCCATTAAAGTGCATTTCCTATTGAATGGGAGGGTAATACAGTTGGACACTGGCCATGGAGCTGTGTAAAATTCTCATTCATTCTGTTGTAATGGATTTTGAAAGTGAAAACTAATTTAGAAGTCATTCCAGATTAATGCATTGTACTGAATTGTAGTTAGTATAGAGATAATATTAATTTACACATTGCTCTTGAAATAATATGATTAATATAAATGAGAGGAATTGTCAAATATATGTGGACACAAACGGGAAAGAGAAATTATAGAAATATACCTTAGGCTGGTGTAAATCAGTGTGTGGATTACAACATGTATCAGACGTGTAGTAAAGTAGCTCATTGTAACATGGAAAATGAAAATAATATATTATTATAATGTTATATTCTGTTGTTTCTCAACAGGGGCTTTGGCTTCATCACTTTTGCAGATGCTGCCAGCGTAGATAAAGTCTTAGCACAGCCGCACCACGAGCTGGACTCTAAAATGGTATGTTCACAATGCCATTCTGACGTGTTTTATTCTATTTGTGAACAGTCTTTTCTGTTGTGTTATATTCATAAACTGATGGTAGCGGAGCTTGTTCAGTCACTTGGAGAAACACAGCCACTCATTTTATCCTACTTTGATTTGCGAATAGAACTTTCAGTCTTTCATTGCTTATAGGAGTCAAAGTCTAAGGCTGTGTTTTTGCAACTAGGGTTTTTATTCACAGTGTTTTAGACTAGAGCTGTGGTGCTTGAATCCAGTCTTTACCTCTATATATATATAGTATCAGCCTGGAGAGTTATCAGTCAGTTCACTATAGAAACACTATTTCAATAAGACCTCCTCCAGACATGTAGTAAGGCATATGTACAAATAGTCTGCTTGGAGCAGTAATGTGGGTTAGATTTTTTTAACACAAAAAATCCTTAAAGTAATTTCCTCCTTCTACCTCATTAAAAATTCCAGAATATGTGAAAATGCAAATGTTGTAAAGTTTTGCTGCTGGACACAAGATGTCTCCTACTTCACTGTAAAGTCCATTCTCAGTGGATGTGCACTGGTGGCTTTAAGTTTCTACATCACACTGTACAAGTTGATACTGGACCAGGACTGACTTCCTAACTATTTATGATGTCACAGATCATGCTGGTAGGCCCCGGCCCTTAAAATCAGATTTTCAATGAGCACAGAGAAACTTTCCTCTTTCAGCAGATGAATGTGAAAACATCCTTCTAGTGTCAAACTCTGCACAGACAGCATTCAAACAGCACACTGTAGGAACAAGAAGAAAACACAGATTGTGGACTGTAGGGGGACTTTGACTTGACTTTTCCATAGACTTTTGTAACAACCAAGCATCCTCATTGTAGACGAGTATAGTTTGAATGTGTGGAATCACAATTTAAGAATCTTTAGTTTCTGATATAATTCTGTTTCATTTTAATACATAATGCTTTCGTTTTTTGAACGAAACATGACCATCCATACCCTATAGGTAAATCGGTTGATATCTGCTCAGTATACTAAGAAAGTGAAGTTCTTCAGTGGCCGATGCTGATATTTAGAGAGAAGGGCTGCCAATAGCCGATATGTAATGCTGATATCAAAATGGAGAAAAGTCAACTTAATTTCCTATAGAATGGAATACAGTTATACATATGTATGCAGCAGGATGCATGAGAGTTACAGTAAAGGGCAGTGACAACACTGCCTACAGATGTGTCTGCAGATGTTTCTTGTATATCAGCCTCATGAGCACAGGCTCATATTTATTACTCAGCCGACTGATTAATTGGTCTATTACTACAAGTGATTAGATACAGAAACTATAATACTCTCAGTAGGAATATTGGTCAGACAACAATAGGCCTGTGTATTGGCAAGAATCTGGGGAAACGATACGTGTCACAATACAGGGATTGCGATTCAGTATACTGCAATATATTACGATACAGTTCAGGAGGCAATATATTGAGTTTTTTTTAACGAATATACTTTTAGGAGAACTTTCATTGCATAGATAACACACCATGTGCATAACATCTAAGTAAAAAAAAAAAGTTACTTGCAATCAGTGGGATCTGCATTTCAATTGAATTTTATTTGTATAGCGCCAATTCATAACAGAAGTTATCTCAGGACACTTTTCAAATAGAGCAGCATTGGGGAGTTAAAACACACAAATCAGTACAGTGTATTTGAGAATTGATAAAATATCACAAGAAATATCGTGATGCTCACGTGTATTGATATTTTCTTACACCCTGAGACAACAATATGAAGACTATTGAATGGCCACCTAGAAAAAGTTTTGTCCCAGTTTGCATGCAGTGTAGTGCCATTGCAGCATGTTTGACAAAAAGCATTTTAGTTATTTTACCCCAGATGCCTTTAATGACACTTTTGCACCACCATTGTGGTTATCTAGTGATTATTAGAAATTGCATAGGAAGTCGGCACAAGACACGGAGTCATGCTGCACGTCAATGTCATGCTTGGCCAGACAGCCAATCAAATTAAGCAAGAGACGGGCTTTACAACTTTACCACTTTCTTCCAGTTTTGATGCCGTTTACAATGCGGGTCAATAGGTTAGCTAGCTGTTGGACTGTGAGAGAGCTACAGAGCAGGGGTATAGTGCGGTCTAAACCCAAGTAACCTCAGTTATCCACCTCTTTGAAATGAAGCTAGAGTTTACTCATTTAGGACTTAACGTCTACTTCCATGCAGATTTTCTGTTAATCATATTTGATTGCCCAGTTGTGCATGCTGCATTGCTACACACAGTCATCAGCAGTTTTTTCCCCGACGCTTTTTGCCAAGGCGTTTTTGAAGCAGCTGTGCCTGTAGCAATGCGTCTTTGTGTGATCGGCCCCTTACTGGTGTGTGAAGCCTTCCCACTACCCTCTGAGTTTAAGTCATGTAAATTGTACTTCTATAGTCCAAAATCACAAATTTGCCTCAGAAGTAAGGATCCGCTATTCAGCATTTTTCCGATTATCAGAATCTGTATTTTTTTGTTTCCAATGATGAAAAAAATAAATTCATTTAAATGTGCTGCCTTGACACTGATGCAGCCAAGGTCAAGGTCCCGCCCACAACACTCTCTGATTGGTTACACATCACAAGGTTATACACTGGTAAAGGTTTGGCCCATTTTGATTACTTAATGCTGCTTGCTAGCTTAATCCAGTGGTTCCCAGTCTTTTTCCTTGGACTAAGTGACATATTTTATGAATATTCCATATCATATTCAAAACTGTACAATGAACCCAAGTAGTTTGTGGAAAACAAGTGATTTAGGGAACTTTTTATACTTTTGTATTATGTATTTTTTTAAATCATTTTTAGTACAGACTTATTACGCTTATTTTTTGATGGATTCAATGTTTTCTCGTCACTGACAACAGGCCATTGTTCTTTTAGGCAATTTACTTAACAGTTTAGTTTACAGTAGGAACAGGCCTACTGAGTATATTTTTTTAACTTTTCTAGCATGCCTTAAAATCAAGACCCCCAGGTTGTGAACTTGGGTAAATGTACTTGGAGATATTCCAGCACTTTATAAGATTTTATTTTATACTGCAAATGTATATCCGTTCCTAATGTCAGTTATTGTTTTCCTTGATAACTAATAATCGGTATCAGTATCTGTATCGGCCCTGAAAAACATCTCAGTGGATACCTTCACACAGGGCTAACAACATTACATTCATGAACAACATCCGACACGGCCTAGACCCTGATCCAGATAAGGAAGCTCCCTCTGTCAGACATAATGTGTCGTATGTACAGTTACTGATGAAGGCGTTTACCGTTACAGGCAAATAATATAAATGAGGCTAATATTTCTCATTTGATTCCATGTGCTTGTTATGCGTGTCAAACACTGTTTTAATGAATTTTGAATCCAGTGAGAGCTCTTTCTGTGATGGAGGATTTTAATACGTTGTTTTCTTCTTTACTTGTGCACCAGAAAGTGACGTTATTATAGCGACACGCTTTCCCTCATCCCGGTCACATTTTGTGAAACAGGCAGACAGAACAGTGAGGTGTGATAGCTGTTTTTACCCCACATAGATCATTTTTAGTGGAACATGGAGGGACTGAGGTAATTTGTGTGTGTGCAGGGCTGGTTGAACAAAGTAGGTCAGTCTGGGTGACTGTTGAGAAAGCCTTTGACAGTTGATTTACTGAGGCAGTAACACAGGTATTGAAATAAGCAAAGTGAGAGGGGCTGGAGCTGTAGTTGGGCTGTGTCATGGTTAAGGTGGAGAAATGAAGGGGAGTGTGACAGCGGGGCAGTTGATAGCAGTGACTCACTGGGCCAGAAACAATCTGATACACAGTGAGCTTCAGTCTGATGTGATACTTTCAATACAGCTGTCTATCTGACATTTATTCACTGCATATGTTTTTATTTGTTTATTACAGAATCACAACCCTGATGTGAAGTGTTTCTGACATTTTACAGTGCAAAAATAAGCCTGTCAGTGCTCTCTGGTGGACAAACTCTGTAGTGGAGAAACAGTTTGTGACAGTTGTGTCCATACAGATATATCTGTGATAAGCCAATAACCCATTTATCTCTGAAGGTCTATTTCACACCCTTCTTTACTGCATTAGTTCAGTGTGTCAAATGTAGAATCTGGTAGGAAATGTAATGGTGAAATGTTGCAAGTTGAATTTAATTCACTTTATCCCTCCTCCCCTATAGGCAGTGATGGACTCAGGCCATTTGTTGGGGTGGGGGGGACGGGCCAAAAAACCATAAAAAGGGCACCAGTGTGCAGAAAATTGTGAAGGGAAAAAAAAAAGTGTTTAATGTTCCATGTCTGAATAATGTCTAAAGGTGTAGTCAGTGAGGCACATCTCTTAATTCCCCCTTAAATTCCTTAAAGTTTATGTAAATGAATTAAAAACATTTAGTCATACTCAATCAAATTCTTGATCCAGCACTTACCTGAGCCCCAGCTCTCTCCTGAGGGCCAGACAGACTGGTGAGCAGCACAGCTGGCCCGCCCACGGCTCTGAACATCACGAACACTGCTGTGGTCACTCAGCTGTTCGTACATGGTGCTCAGTGATGTAGCAGACACTGACTGAGGCTGTGTGGTGTAACGGGAAGGCAGCTGTCAAGTGGTGCAGGTTGGTTAAAGCCCTTATGTAGGAGTTTAAATTTGCCGACTCCTAGATGTATCGAAAAGACACGGTGGCAGACAGGTATAATACTACTACTGATAATAATATTTATTAATATTATTGTGTGAATTCTAAAACAATCTAGAGCTATTAATCAAAAACCAAAAGACCTTACACTGAACACATTGAACTATCTGGGGCGGAAAGGCACTTAAAACATAGAAAAATATTTGTTTCAATAAATGTCAAAATATTGTTCATTGAGGCACCCGGTAGCACTGGTACCCCATATACCAATGCTGAGTCCTTGCTGCAGCGTCCATGGGTTCAAATCTGACCTGTGGCCCTTTGCTGCATGTTGTCCCCTCTCTGTCTCTCCCCCCTTTCCTGTCTACCTTGAGTTGTCTATGAAAAAAAAATGGCAAAAGGTTTATTGTAAGTTATTGTTCATTAAGTATATTGTGCCTCCTCTGTTAGCTCCTGCTTTTATCAGAGCAGATTTGTTCACTTTAAATCTCTTTGATTTCTTGCAATGTCACTCATATCATCCACAGAGACTAATGATGTCTCTTTCACTGAAACTATATTTCTGCCTTAAAGAAAGAAAACTTATCAGATTCTGCCTGGAAGCTTTAATAATTAAAAACAAAACTAATTAAAAAAAAATGTCTGTGAAATTGTATCCTTTACCATCTTCAGATGTTTTGGGGTATTTTAAAATCTTGATGTGTCAGTCTCATTATGCTATTGTTTGCTCTTACTTATTTTATGGTTGTAGACCGCTCTTGAGTTGTTTTTAAGGTGCTATTTAGGATGTTTTTACTGTGTAATCTTTTATTTTTCTTTCTGATTTTAATTGCATTTCTGTTGAATTATGTTTTTAAACCATTTATATATTTTCTTCATCCAATAAGTCAAGATAACAGAAAAGAGAGTCGAGAAACAAAACAAATAAAAGAAACGAGATAAAACAAGGAAGCTAGACAGTCAGTTCAGTCCATTTGACTATTAGGAACTTATAGGAGGAGTATATAGTAGTAGTCTGTTTCTGACAGATATCTAGATATGTGAGGATATTGGGGGGAAAAAAACAAACATAGCAGCTGTACATTACAGGTATTGTATGCAAATTGTTTGCACTCGAGAAAAAAGAAAGAAGGAAAGGAATAAAGGAAGGTCAGAGTATCGACTCCTGTATAAAATTTGGCAAGAACCTCTTGGGAAGGAGTGGTTGTCCACATAGATCGAGAGATAGACTATATTGCCAAACTCGAGGCTTCAAGAGGGTACTCAACAAACCAATGGGTGATGCCGTGGTGGGTTTACACTTAGGGTCACCACCTTAATGCAGGGATTAACAGTTTTTAAATCTTTCACCACTTAAAAAAAAATAATGTCAGGATTCAATATCTCCATGTATTTCCTTATTTTGAAATTGAAGACATTAACTGCTGATTTTCTTTCTTTCAGTGAAAAGGTAACTGGTAACTGCATGACACAGAAGTAACCACTGATTTAGAACAGAAGTTTAAGTGTTATAGCCCAAAGAGCAGTGAGTATTTTTCATGGCCATCATAGTCTTTTCTTTCTAACCCTTGAGTATGATGAGACCAGTAAAGTGCTCTCATCTGCTCTGTTTTCAGTCTCATGAATGGAATTAACTGCTGCTCTGTTGTATCCCAGCCAGATGCTCATATGATGCTGTGAAGTGGTGTACGGACACACGTGCAATTGTTGCAAGTTAACAGTTCTGTAGTGTGAAGCCTTGACTGAGTAAAGGTGAAACTGTTAGCAGCTGCAGCCTAAACACCTTTACAGAATGCTATTTTCTCCCTGCAGATATGTGCAAAGAAAAGAAAGCAGAATCCTTTTCTATTTTCAAAGGAGAAGTGGATGAATGCAATGCAGTCAGCTTCATTAGTAATTCCACACATGTTCTGATGAAAAGACTTTTTAGACATGACCAGCTCTTGGCTCATTGCAGTTGGCAATGACTTGTGTTCAGACCATATGTTTTCATAGTTTTGTTGAGTACATTGTTCAGTGAATTCATTTCAAGGTCTCTTATTGCCTTTTTTATTGGTGACATGATAGAGAACATCGCATATATACATTGACACACCATTGCATCACATTGCATCATCACTCCAATATAATGCTAAGACTAATGACAACAAGGCGCAAAGAAATAGAAAATCAAAAAGAGATTATTGGGGGTGGGATTAAGTTGTAGTACAGTGTGATGGAGATTAAGTTCTCATTAAAGTTCAGAGCAGTCTACTTCTACAGCTACCAGGTAAATCCTACAGAAGGGGAGCAGGGGCTGGGACCGGGACATCTATTATCTTGCTCTCTACACGGTTCAATGTTAATGTTTTTTTTTTCACTCGCCCAGTCTGGTCAAATGAGTCACAAATCCTCTTGCCAAGTCACTTGGCTTGCCCGTATACAAATGGTTTTATTTATTAGCAGTTATCAAATACCAAAGACTCTTTTTATGGCACTGGATGACTTTTTTGGAAACTTGACATGCGTTGAAAAACGACCTTGTTTTATCCGCCTTGCTCTCAAACTTGTGGCAAATTGCACAATTGACCCTACCCTACTAATTAGGACATCCTGGCACAGCACCACACCAACAAACCAATGTGTGTTCTGACCGCTTTCTATCAGAACCAGCATTAACTTTTTTAGGTGTATGACTGATTGATAAGGCTTCATTTCAATAGAAGTTTTACTTGGCAAGTTATATTGATGTATATTTAGTGCTTCTAGGGCTTGAGCTTAGACTTCTGCAGAATTTGTTAGTCTGATTCTAAGTGTTTTATTTTTCCAATAAAATTTTGTGAAGGCCAAGTTGAGATAATTGAAGTAGCTGGATGGGAATCATTGAAAACAAGTATTTGAGTGTGGGTAGAGCTATCATTTTTATTGCTACTATTTCGCCAGTCACTTAGAGGTAAATTTATCCAGCAGTGTAGAGTCTTAGATGATCTAAATGAATTCCTATTACTATGACTACTTGGGGCATACCCAAGTATATAGCCTACAGGTGAATGGTTGACCAGACTCAAGAAACCAAATGTGGGACAATGTGGGGCGTGCTGACAGGTAATGTAAAATCTTAATCTTTATTGCTGATGTCTTTGTCGTAGCTGCATATCCATTTCTTGGTAGTAGTTTCCATCATGTGCCCCCCAAACCTGCATAGATGGACTTTATGGTGACTTGATTTTCCCTGTTGGTTGTAGCGCAAAGATACGTTAACCTGTACTTGACCCAGGTGTGCACGGTTTGGTTATCCTACAGTCCCATGATGACAGCCTTCCCTGCATTTTTTCACAGCCATTGGTTAAAACAAGATCTTCTTTTGACTTTTAATGTCAATGGCAATCAAAATGTGAGACATTGTCTCAATATGTGGGATGTGGGACAAAGGATAAAAATGCCCTGCAGTCCCACATAAACTGGGATATCTGGTCAACCTAGCTTCCACATTCTTCCTATCCATGCAAATGGGTAGGACAGTGATTTTGGATTAGTTGACAGAGTAGTAAGGTTTTTATAAGATATTGGCAGTGATGATTGTGGATCCTGTAAAAAAATAACAACACATCGTCCACATAAAGACTGATTATTGTATTGAGTGTTATCTGTTTGGATACTTTTTTTAATGATGGCCACGCGTCGAAGTATCCTTGAGCGAGATACTGAACCCCAAATTGCTCCCGATGCTGTGCATCGGTGTGTGAATGTGTATGAGTGAGTTAGTTTCTGTTGGATGGACTTTGCCATCGCTGAGTGAATGTGTGTGAAAGGGTGAATGTGGCACGTAGTGTAAAAGCGCTTTGAGTTGTCAGAAGACTAGAAAGGCACTATACAAGTACAGGTCCATTTACCATTTACTCTGGCGGCCTGAAGCCTTGCTGATAAATTTAACATCTATGTTGAATAGTGATAAAGTATGGTAGCCAGAGCTCAGGCGTTCGCTTGTGCACCTGAAAGCTGAGGTTTCTGTTATTGAGGATACACACAGAACAGTTCAGCTGTTTTGTGATCTGGGTCATGTCCTGAGGAGTATATTCTCATGTAAAAACTCCAAAACAAACAAAAATGTTATATCCTTAGGGCTACAGAGAAGCTTCCCTGCTGAGTCCTTTATAACATTATTTTGTATTTCCCTGTTTTATTGCTGTGTTCAAATTTGTTGTATCTGAGCCTTTATATAAATAATTTAGTTAGCCACCATCAGTCCAACAATCACGGATTACCGATATATTTGCGCACGCCCAACCCTAATGGATGGGGTGAATTTGAAAAAAGTGTATTGCTTGTTTGAAAAAAGTCCATTTGTGAATGGGATTGATGTACTTGAGAGAAGAAGGAATATTCTCTCTTGTCTGGGTGATTCATGCACCAAGTATTACCAAGACCATATTCCTTCATATTTTTCGGTGGCATGCCATGACCAAAAGTGACTTTGTCCGTAAGATCTGTGATAGTATTGAGTTCTCCAGGCACAATTATTGCAGAGCCAGAGGTTAAACTTCAGCAGGCTAACCACCAAATTAACACCAGAAACATGAATCATAAACATAAAACATGGGAAAATGTACATTTCCTAAGTATGAAGTTGGGTCACGGACAGCCGGTAACATTATCGGAAGCAGTCCGTAGTATAATGTACACGCACGAAAAATAAACTTTATCCACTCAGCTCTTCTGTCCTGTGAGACTGTGGGTCGATGTAGAGATTGAAATGTTCAGTAAGTTAAACCCTGTTAAAGTTGTAAAAATGGGGCTGTTTTGACTTCTTGACTTACAAGTCTTATTGTGTATTAAACAATATGATTATTAAAACAGAACCACAGTTGAGTAAAATATATTTGAATATTATTTTCATACATAATCAGTGTTATTTCTGACAATATACTCCTATCAGCCATAACATTATGACCACTGACAGGTGAAGTGAATAACACTGATGATCTGGCTATCATGGCACCTGTCAGTGGGTGGAATAAATTAGGCAGCAAGTTAGAAGCAGGAAAAAAGGGCAGCGTGAGCATTTGAGCAACTTTTGACAAGGGCCAGATTATGATGGCTAGCTAACTGGGTCAGAGCATCTCCAAAACTGTAGCTCTTGTGGGGTGTTCCCGGTTTGCAGTGGTCAGTACCTATCAAAAGTAGTACAAGGAAGGAAAAGCGGTGAACCAGAGACAGGGTCATGGGTGGCCAAGCTCATTGATATACATGGGGTGTGAAGGTCGGCCCGTGTGGTCTGATCCAAGAGACGACCTACTGTAGCTCAAATTCCTTAAAAAATGAATGCTGGTTCTTATAGAAAGGTGTCAGGACACACAGTGCATCACAGTTTGTTGGTATGGGACTGCATAACAGTATGACCACCAGGGTGTCTAGGTGGTCAGAATGTTATGGCTGATCAGTGTAGTCTAAAAAGGGCTGCATATTTCCCCCCACCCCTGAAAATAGATGAAGAAGGGCTTTTCTCCTTCTTAAATTAACACCAGCGATTGCCCAACCAATGACAATTTGGTCAGAAAGAAGCATATCGACCAACCAACCAGAAGCTGTCAGTCCTAGAAATTACTTAGCTTACAGCTAAGGCTGGACATTTGTGTGACTTGTGTGTTTGCACGGTGACTGCCTCACGTATTCTTTGAGTATTGATTGTGCAAGTTAACGTGAACATGTGTTTAAAAGGCATGTATATCTCTGGCTTTAGCCCAAGTATGGTCAGGAATGATAGTTCTTAAAGCTGGATGATGTTGTGTTGTTAGGCAGATGATTGTAACTGTTCCACAATAAATCATTTGAAACCAATGCTTTGTGTCATTTTGGCAGGTACGTTTGTAATAAGCAGGATACTTTTCTGGGTTAAGTCTGGATTCAAACCATTGGAGCTTAATATAATGTCATAACATGAACACACATTTTTGATAAAGATTCCTTAACTTTGGATATTAAACTATTGTGACCTTGAAATTAAATTAGAATCAACAGTAACCAGCAGTACAAATACAACACACTACAAACTATATTAAAGTTAGAATAATAAAATAAGAAGCAAATAAATAAATGGGTCTATTGCATGGGTCTGTTTGCAGAAAGTTCCTGGGCAGGGGGCTGTTTAAATTATAGGAAAAAAGACAATGGTCAATTGGTGCACTTCCAGTTAATCAATTCCATTAATTTGCTAGTGTAACATAATTAGACTATTCGTCAGCACACGGCAGATCTGCTGAACATGCAAAAAAATTGAAATTTCCCTTCAGGCAAGCATACAAGTCAGGACACCCTCCCAGCTGTTCTGATATGGAAAATAATGGACTCAGCAGAGGAAATGTTACTCGTCTTCAAACTGTGGAGATGTCTGACTCTAACTTAGACATTATTTTCTTGTATTGTGACACCTTTAGAGGAAACTATACATAGTCAGCAGCATTTCTGCAAATTATTCTGCTGTCAGTTATTCTTTTTCTGGTGCTGTGAGGGACTTGAGTTTCCATGAGTTCAACAAGCAGGCTGTACACCACGCTAATTAGCTCTTTGTCTGTATAATTTGTAAATCATTGCAGCTTTATTGACCCCCCTACACTTAAGAAGAGATATGATTTGATGTGGAATGGCCCTGTGATTGGGCAGAGGTGAATTGCTGTAGCTCTAGATGTTATTAGCCACTTTTAATGGGAACAGTGATTAACCACACACACACGCACACACACACACACGCACACACACACACACGCACATACTGTCAGCGCCCCAGAGATGGCAGAAAATCACATTTTGTGTCACTGTTTGGAATAAAGAGCTTAAGCAAAAATTCAACTATTTAGAGCCATTCAAAGATAATGTTTGAAAAATGGTGTGATAAATGCCGTGATATATATATATATATATATATATATATATATATCTTTTATATCCTGAGTGAAAATGAATGTTTTAAAAGTCACCAGTTACTGCTGCTTTTCTTCAGTAAGCTGTTTTTTTTTTTAAACTGTCACGTAAACGAGACACTTGGTTTCCATAATCGGGTTAGGGGATTACAGAAACCTAATTTACCACATATATTGGTGGTTAAAATTGACACAGTTTGTCACAATAGGCCTACATAAGTTAGTATCATGGATCACGTTAGCTTGGGAAGTAAGCCGCTGTTACTGACTAACATATCCACTCAGATAGTATTTTGCTATGGATTGCAAGCTAGCAAGTTAATGTTAGCCAGCCAGCTGCAACCCGGCCTAGCTGAATAGCTGTATCCGGCATCAGCCTCCTCACAACACCAGCCGATGCAGTAAAATACAAACAGAATTTGCCAGTAGACTGCCCCGGCAGTCTGTATGAAAGCAGACAGTATTAGCTAGCAATTTGTCTACATTAGTAAGCAAACTAACATTAGCCAGCTAAAACCACAATATCACAATATCACAAGCCTTTCAGTAGCTTGCTGTAACAGTTGACTTTGTGTTGGACTCATTTCACTCATCCATGCCCATCCAATTGAAATGAATGTTTTAGAAGTAACCAGGTTACAGCTGGTTTTCTCCAGTAAGCTGTTTTTTAACTGACAAGTAAACGAGATACTTCGTTTCTGTAATCTGGGTAGGGGAAAAGAGAAAACCACATACACCGATCAGCCATAACATGATGACCACCTGGTCACCCTGGTGGTCATCATGTTATTCAGCCCCATAGCAACAAACTGTGATGCACTTTGTGTTCTGTACCCTTTATATCAGAACCAGCATTAACTCTTTCAGCAGTTTGAGCTACAGTAGCTCATCTGTTGGATTGGACCACACGGGCCAGCCTTCACTCCCCACGTGCATCAGTGAGCCTTAGCCACCCCTGTCTCCGATTCACTGACTTTCCTTCGTTGGACCACTTTTGATAGGTACTGACCTCTGCAGACCAGGAACACCCCACAAGAGCTACAGTTTTGGAGATGCTCCGACCAAGTCTACCCTATTGTTGGACTCATTTCACTATTTTATATTTGCCCATCAAATTGAAATGGATGTTTTAGAGGTTTTCTCCAGTGAGCTGATTATTATTATTTTTTTTAAACTGACATGTAAATGAGATACCTGGTGTCTGTAATCAGGGTAGGGAATTCCCATGTTGCTTCCTTTTGGAGAATGCTGATTTCTCTGCCCTGTATATGCTTGATAGGATTTTACACATGTTACAGGCAAAGTAACAGTGTGGCCAAAAGAAAGGAGAGATCATTACATGGAGCATGGCATCCTCATATTTTAACTAGCACTGTCCAGTCCCACTTAAACTAACATAGGGTACTACAGTGCATGTAAACCTGTTCTCAGATTACCCACGTAACCTGGTTTCTCTAACCTTGTTATTTAAGTGCATGTAAACTCAGTGCAGATGGTGTGAACCCACAGTATCGTAGTCAGCATGTTCTGCACGCTGTATTTTGTACCTTCTATCTGAGATTATTTTTAGCATTATTTTAGTTTTAATCCTTAAGATTTTCACGAAATGTAACTCCAACAGTGATACTATTTATGGGGAGCATTTTTTTCTCCAATAGCCACTGATCTATTTAAATTAGTAGTAACCTCTCTATATTTTAGCTTTCAGTGATACTTTGTGCTGCTTTTGGGCAAGATTCAGATTGTCTTCACACACAAGGAAGTAGGATGAAGTCACCTTGCTCATTGATGGCTCTCTACAGTTTTGTCAGAGCTGTATTAAATTACTGCTAATGTGGACCCAACATTTCCTACTGCTGCTGCTTTATGTTAAAAGCGTTCAAGTGGCAAAGCATGAGGTAGTTTTATTATGAAGCAGTCACAAGCTGGAAAAGTCCCAGTGAGCTGTTCGATGAACCGTAGCATGGGACGGACTCTTACTGCACACTCCTTTTACTGTGCATTGCTGTCGTGTGGAAAACTATTACATATGCAGAGTGTTTACCTGCATGCATCTAAAGCCCGCTCAAATGTGATTGGTCAACACTACTCGGACTACAAACCCAAGCCAAAAAAAAATCTTTGTCCCTTGCCTACAGATTCTACATTTATATGAAAAAATCTGTTTATAGAGATCATGTATAGAGATACAACATTTCCTCTTCTTATGTTGTGATTTTGACAGAGTAATTGCTCAAGGCATGTTTGTCTGCACCCCCTCCCCAGTTTCCAGGGGCAGATCTAGATAAATATTCATGGGGTGTCCAGAGGGTGGCGTGGAGACTTTAAGAGGTCATAATATGGCAGATCTCGCCATAGACGATCTGCCAGATTTCCAGGTGGCAGCCGGGACGGCCGGGTATTTCTTTTTTTTTTTTTTAGGGGTGGCAGGTAGATTGGTTTCAAACAGAACTCACCTGTTAGTCAAACATACCTGCTGTTACCATCAGTAGCTACAGATGTAACCAGATCAAGCAGGAATAAAATTGTATTAATATAAGTAATAATCCTTACAATAGAAATACAGCAGAAGAAGAACTGCTGTATCCGTTTACAGCATAGCCACACAAATCGTCCAGTGTGCTAATAGTGAACTCAGTGGCTTTTGTCTTCTACATCATGTACAGTAGCATGCATAATTTTCTGCAAATCCCTCATGTGTAAGTATACAATGTAAACTAGTGCAGGAGGCACTGCATCACATATCAAAGTCCTTGAGCAAGATACTATACCCCAAGTGGCTCCTGATGTTGTGCTATCCCGATGTGTATGAATGGGTGAATGTGGCATGTAATGTAAAGCGCTTTGATTGGTCGGAAAAGCGCTATATAAGTGCAGTCCATTTACCATTCTACGGAGTCTGCCATGTTTCTACAGTAGCCCAGAACGGACAAATCAAACACTGGCTGTAGATTGGGCCTTTCACATTTTTTAGCAAGTTTTGCAGCCACTGTAGTTTCTCCTGCAGGCTTGAGGAGGGTGAGGCACGGGAGCTGCAATCAGCAACTTCAACAATAAATCCTAAATAAATTTTAATAATTAATTATAAAAACATTTCCCTGGACTAGTGCTTTTTATCTCCCACTTTTAATGATTTTATTCAGACACTCTCTTTGTGTCTTTCCCTCTTGCAGATTGACCCTAAAGTTGCCTTTCCCAGACGTGCTCAACCCAAGGTAAGAAAAGTCTTTCCTCCTTCTTAAGCTGTCATTGCTGTCAGAATGAGCTGGTCTGGTGGTTTTAGTTGTATCCATTTCCAGACATATTGATAAGATATATTAAAAATCTTTTTTTTAAAAGACAGAACATGTAGAGTTTTTTAAGTGCCTCCCACTTCCTTGAGCTGAAACACAGGCGACAGTAAAGATGTGAGACAGTTTGTTTAGATATGTGTGTGCTGCATGAGTGCATGCATCCAGTAATTCACTTTTTTTTCCCCCCAAGGATGCTGTGTGATTGAATTCAGAGCTTCTTGTTGTGCAGAAAAAGCTGTTGTCACAGAGAGGCAGAGGCTGGGCGCTCAAAGCCAGACAACGTGCTTTCTTTAGGACGGGATGTTACTGTAGAGATGACTACCAGCAAGGGACGTGTTTCCTGCTACGCTCTGCTGTTTTTTGTCTACTTGAAATACACTTGTTTAAGTCAAAGCTGGCAGTCTGAGCAGCATTATTAGTGAACGTTTAGAAGCCTGGAAACACCACAGCTTTTATATTCAGTACATTGTGCATATACAGCGGCAAAGGTTTAATACTTGTCTCCTGTGTGAGCTGTGTTGGGTGGTCAGGGGGGGAAGCCTTTGCATTTCTAATTTGAATAAACATGAAATTGACTCAAGGACATCCACAGCGATAAAGAGGAGTGCAGACAGCCAGGTTGTGAAGCCAGCAGCTGTGAAGGAACTGCGAGTGTGTAGAGCAGAGCACAGTGGAGGATGGCTGAAGGTTAAACGGGACCTGCATTTGTCTTGTGGACTCTCTACTTTAGGGCAAACTTTTGTGTGTGTGTGTGTGTGTGTGTGTGTGTGTGTGTGTGTGTGTGTGTGTGTGTGTGTGTGTGTGTGTGTGTGTGTGTGTGTGTGTGTGTGTGTGTGGGGGGGGGGGTTGTTGGTCTTTTTGAGATTTTGAGAAATTTGAGATCACTATTATGTATCATCTGTTATTAGGGTTTCATCGCATCTCACCCATTGAAGCTGTTGACATTTTCAGTTGTTTAAAAGATACCAAAACTGTCACTAAAATTCAGCACTTCACTCAGAAAGTTTCTACTCTGATGGAAAAACATGGCCTGGCATGGCATGGCAATTTTCAAAGGGATCCCTTGATCTCTGACCTCAAGATATCTGGATGAATATGGGTTCTATGAGTACCCACGACTCTCACCTTTTATACACATGCCCACTGTTTGCTAATCCATGCAAGGGTATAAATGTTTTATTTGCATAAATTGGGAATGACTGGAAAGCTGAGACACATACTTCATGCCACCCCTGCATAAGCCAGTGCAGCACTTGTGCTACCCCAGTCAAAACAGCCTGGAGAGACACCCCTGGCTGACTCAAACCCATTTGATGGTTCCAGCATCAAGTCATCCAGTTTTGGGAAAAAAACGACTTGACGAATTCTGGGAAGACTATGATTTTCATTCTTCACCATTTTCTAATGTTTTATATACTAAACTACTAACTAATTGATTGAGAATACAATATGCAGATTAATCAATAATGAATATAAATATATTTGCATCTTCAGTATTTTCCTACAGCTGTATCACCAAAAGATAACACTGTGTGTTCCTCAGAAAGCAGCTGTACAGATGACATTCTCTGATGTCGTCTAAATCAATAATGATGAACAGTTGTTCCATGAATGTGGTACATGGCTGTAAGTAATGTCCTAGACTACATTCAGAAACAAGAGGAAAGGAACAGCTAAAGACAGCTACAAATTAATTCTGTCTCTATAATGGCTCCTGTAAACACACAGGGAATTAGTTTTAATGAAAAGAGAGACGATTATTATAGTTATTTACTTATCTTTTGTTTTCACATTTTTCGTGAGGATTGTAGTTTCTCTGACACACTTCACAGCCTGTCGTCAACTCCAGCTGTGTTCAGTTAGTTGCAGTCTTAAACTGTTTGGACTAAGATATAGCGTAACCCTCACAGTACGTTCAAACTAATCTGCAACCTCAACATCCTGGATCAAACACAATTTATTTTTCTGTGTGGAACTCATTGGGATGAATAATATCAGTAAATAAAACTACTAGCTGAAAGACTGAAATTTGTAATGATGTAAAAATATATAATGCATAAACTGTACTTAATGTGGAACAGACATCTGGCTGACACCCGATCAGCTTAATAAAGTCAATATCGGCCCTGATACTGATCCAGCATATTGGATTTGTCCATCCCTAAGGAGATTTCTGATCTTAGAGATATTTCTGAGATGGTAAAAGCCGACTGTAATGATGCAGCTAATGTGAGTATGAAAAAAAAAAACTGCACCCACCAAAAACTCTGATTGTAAAAGCATACTTTGAATAGAATAGTCTTGCTTATTAACAGTTTTTGATGCTTGTGTGATACTTTCTCTTCAGGCCAAACTCAGACTGTGAAGTTGAGAACAGATGTGCTCCTGAGCTGAAAATCAAACTTGCTGCAGTGGTGGTCATACCTGCCATTATATAATTGTTCTTCTTGCTGGTTCTTCTGGGTGTCATATTGCTAAAGGGAACAGATAAGCCTTCCGGTTACTGTCTCATTTATATTTTTCTTATGATAAGTTAGCCGTGGCCCCTACAAAAACCTAATGAATCAAATTTCTCGATTTCTCAATGTCTCTCACATCAAAACACTAACAAAAGATGAAGCTGGATGAGGTGGTAAAGCAGCGTGGGGATCATAGGAGTTGTTGTCTTCACCCCCATTGCTGTCATTGCAATCAGCATTTCCCGGTTAAGATTCCTTCAGCGTTCATGGTTCAGGAGGTTTCTACCGGGAGCCCAATTATCCACAGAGGTCTCCTCCTCTCCAAAACAAATGGACCCGCTGGCTAAAACCACTTAAAACACTGACAAAGCAGTCCACCTTAAAAATCACTGTTTCTCCCACGCTGTTGGACAGACAAAGGACGTCCCGGAGGGGCTGTGAGCCGAGCTGCTGCTAACGTTAGCTCAGCTTGTTTCTCTGATAACTTAAGATCCAGACGTCCGATGACTAAAATCCTTCATCTGGTTCAAATCTAGAGTTAAAAAGCACCAAGATCTAAACAGTGGATGGTAACAATGTGGCTTCAGACTGGATAAACAGTCAATGTATGACAGCTTCTGGCAGACAACCACAACGCTGACGCAGGCACAAAGGGGATATGACGCCATAGACAGCCGACCACTGAAGTAGCGTTACCTGAATAAAATGACACATTTCTCTGAGTTTGAACATTGTTGGAAACATTTGGGATAATGGAAGTACACAACTCAACTATGTGTAGAACATAGGTCTAGTGTTTATAGACATCTATAGTCAAGATTAATGTTCTTGGTAATTCCTCAGTAATAGGACATTGTTTTATTTGCAGTAAATTGAAGCAATTGCAATGTGAACTTGGCTTTCCTGCTGCCTGTAACTGATACAGATAAAGATTACTGGAGTAATAAACCAACTAAAAGTGTAAAATATTTCCATGGTAGTGAGTAACCCTGCTACTGTACTACCGCCTGGACTGGTTCTTGTTTTGTCTCTTGGAGCATGTCGAGACAGTTTTCAAAGAAGCCCTAGTGCAACTGGTCATCCTCAGTCCTGCATCTCTTTCCACAGACATGTCCCGCTTCACTGCCTCACTGATCCCAGTACTGCGACAAGGTCACACTGTGGTTTCCACTGTTGGAGCAGCACCTAGCCCAGACCGCACAAGCTCCAGTGGAAGTGGGTGCTGCAGTCAGTGCACCAGTACCTACTCACTGAGTGACATTAATGAGAAGAGCAGTTCAACAAATGGGCTCAAACAAAGACAGAGCCCCCTTTCCTCTCCTTCTGGTGTCTTTTTTCTCTCTGCATGGGAGAAGATGTAACCTTTCCCCTGGTGCTTGTTTCGCCCACACACATCCTGCTGCTTCAAACAGAGCGAACAGACAGGCCAGTAGAAACCCCTCTTGGATGAGTGGGATATAGGGGTTGGGAGGCTGCAGGTGAGGATCATTTGACAGGTATAGATGGAGTGTACACAGGCTTTGATAGTGTGGAGGAATACTCATGTTTAACCAGGAGTTTGATTGTTTTATCCGTCATAGCCATCACATTGTATGAATACACCATATGTAAATACATTAATTGTTCACCTTAAAGAGGCACTCCACACTAAACAATTTTTTTTCACTGTAAACTTTCATATAGACTCTTGTTGGTGTATTATGCTTAAAAATACAACAATAGACATGTTGTTTGTAAAAAATATGCTTAATTCTGTCCCTCCTTAACCATGACGTAATATGCAAGATTTTGATTTCCTTTTTTGTATATATTGACCTCCCTGACTGGAGCTGGAGCTAGCTGTCCAATATTCAGACCCTGACAAGTTATTTGTTCTTCACATGTTCCCTCTGTGTCCCACATTGACAGTATCCACCAATTGAAGCAAAAAACAAGGAAATCGGAAAGGAAATGGCGCTCCTCCAAATTATTAGAACATCGCTCAATTTGGCAAGATAATCTTAAAACTTATAGAAAGGCCCTCCGTAATGCCAGAGGAACCTATTACTCAGCACTAATAGAAGAAAATAAGAACAACCCTAGGTTCCTCTTCAGCAATGTAGTCAGGCTGACAGAGAGCCACAGCTCTATTGAGCCACATATCCCCATAACCTTAAGTAGCAATGACTTCATGAGCTTCTTCTATAATAAAATTATTACTATTAGAGAGAAAATTAATCCCCAAATGCCCTCAACAGGTATCACTGACTCTCCAGGTTTAGGAACCTTAACTAATGTAAACTCAGATATATATTTAGAATGTTTTTCTGCTATCAATCTTCATCAGTTACCTTCAATAATTCCTTCATCGAAGCCATCAACCTGTCTTTTAGACCCCATCCCAACTAGGCTGCTTAAAGAAGTCGTACCCTTAATTGGCACTTCTTTACTAGATATGATTAATCTTTCTTTATTGTCAGGATATGTACCACAGTTCTTTAAAGTAGCTGTAATTAAACCCCTTCTTAAAAAGCCCACTCTTGACCCAGGGGTTTTAGCTAACTATAGACCAATTTCTAACCTCCCCTTCCTCTCTAAGATTCTGGAGAAAGTAGTCGCCAAAGAGTTGTGTGAATTTCTACATAACAATAGTTTATTTGAGGATTTTCAGTCAGGATTTAGAGTTCATCATAGCAAAGAGACAGCTCTGGTTAAAGTTAATAATGACCTTTTGATTGTTTCCGACAATGGACTTGTCTCTGTACTTGTATTATTAGATCTTAGTGCTGCATTTGACACCATCGACCATAATATTCTTTTACAGGGACTTGAGCATCAAATTGGCATTAAAGGAACCGCACTAAGCTGGTTTAAGTCATATTTATCAGGTCGTTCGCAGTTTGTACATGTTAACGATGAATCTTCAATAAATACTACAGTTAGTCATGGAGTTCCACAAGGTTCTGTACTTGGACCAATACTATTTACTTTATATATGCTCCCTTTAGGCAACATTATTAGGAATCAATCCATTAACTTTCATTGCTATGCAGATAATACGCAATTATATCTATCGACCAAGCCCGATGAAATTAATCAATTATCTAAATTACAAACATGTCTTAAGGACAATCCTGGATGAGCTGCAATTTTCTGATGTTAAACTCCCCAAAAACCTTAGAGACTCACTGTCTAAAGATATAGCTACTCTAGATGGCATTACCTTGGCCTCTAGCACCACTGTCAGGAATCTTGGAGTTATCTTTGATCAGGACATGTCATTTAATTCCCACATAAAGCAAACCTCCAGGACTGCCTTCTTTCATTTATGTAATTTTACAAAAATTTGACACATCCACAGACAGATGCAGAAAAACTAATCCATGCATTTGTTACTTCAAGGCTGGATTACTGCAACTCCTTATTATCAGGCTGCCCCAATAAGTCCATTAAGATGTTACTATTAATTCAAAACACTGCAGCACGAGTACTGACAGGAATTAGGAAAAGAGATCATATCTCTCCTGTACTAGCTTCTCTGCACTGGCTCCTTGTAAAATTTAGAATAGAATTTAAAATCCTCCTCCTCACCTACAAAGCTCTTTATGGTCAGGCCCCTTCATATCTTAAAGAGCTCATAGTACCCTATTACCCCACTAGAACACTGTGTTCTCTGAATGCTGGGCTACTTGTGGTTCCTATAGTCAAAAAGTAGAACAGGAGCCAGAGCCTTCAGTTACCAAGCTCCTCTCCTGTGGAACCAGCTTCCAGTTGTGGTTCGGGAGGCAGACACCCTCTCCACATTCAAGAGTAGGCTTAAGACGTTCCTCTTTGATAAAGCTTATAGTTAGGGCTGGATCAGGTGAGTCCTGAACCATCCCTTAGTTATGCTGCTATAGGCCTAGACTATCGGGGGATTTCCCATGGTTCACTGAGCTCTTTCTGCGCTCATTCATGTCCCATTAATGCATGTTACTAACTTCACTTCTTCCCTGGAGTTCTTGTTCTTGATCTTGATCTTCTTCATGTTCATCATCATCAGTCACTACTATGAGTATAGTTGTTGCTACTGTTGTTGCTGTGCTACTGTCTATCTGTCTATCTGTCTATCTGTCTATCTGTCTGTCTGTCTGTCTGTCTGTCTGTCTGTCTGTCTCTGTCTCCCCAACTGGTCGAGGCAGACAACCACCCACCTAGAGCCGAAGGGTCTTTCCTAGGTTTCTGCCTCTTAACAGGCAGTTTTTCCTTGCCACTGTCGCCAAGTGCTTGCTCATGGTGGTACTGTTGGGTCTCTGTCAATAATGTTATAAGGAGTATGGTCTAGACCTGCTCTATTTAAAAAGTGTCCTGAGATAACTTCTGTTATGAATTGGGGCTATACAAATAAAACTGAATTGAATTACATTGAATTGAACTGAATTGAATATACAATTAGTAGACAGAGCTTCTGGGTTTGTGAAGTGAAGCTGATGTGTAATTGTCTTAAACCTGCATTCTCTCTAATGACTAGCAGGGAGCAGCTCTGTTGGCTGAAAGAAAAAAAAGTCTGATAGTATTGGGTCTTAAGGGGAAATCAGCCTACTTCTCATTTGATTTATGAGCTCAGTAAACAGTTTCCTAATGAGTTTATTGTTTCAATCTCTAGTTTCAGTTTTCTTCCATATAGCATAATGTGCATTTAGTAAATGATGGTCCCATTTAGAGTAAAATAGACGATAAAGCAGGTTAGCTTTAGGGTGTGGCTGCCTTGTGTTTGACAGGTCATTCTCAGTGAGTCCGTCCAGCTCAATGCACCAAACTCAGATCAAACTGTCAAACTAGGCAGCACTGATCAAATATGAATCCGGATTCTTTACTCCTTACTGCATTGCCTGTTTCTTACCTAAAATAGTTTTTGAAAGATATTTTAGTATACTGTATATATATCTGGTATCTGTAATACGAGAATGTGTGTGACCAGGATAGCTGCCACTGTTTCCTGCTAAAGCGGGTCAAAACTAAGCTAGGCCAACAAGCTCAACTCTCTGTACGTCACCTCTGCTGGCTGCAGAAAACTAACATGGCGACAATTATAATGCCAGACCCAGTTTCAGTACGGTACTCCACAAACCAATAGGTGACATCACGATAGGTTCTCCCTTGGTGTTCCAACAACCCCCTATAATACGTAGACACAAGGTCACACCACCAACAGTTGTTGCTCCTGCACTCTTCTGCTGCATTTTATATTTTTTAGATATGAGAGAGGGTTCTATCATAATTTGATGGTACTTATTATTTAATTAATTATTCTTGGGCTCACAGAATTGTACAGGAAACTATGTTGAACACATCAGCTGTCAGAAACAGGTCGTATTAATGTCTCATGGGTGTTTTTTGGTCTGCCAAAATGAGTGCATTTATATTTCTGTCAGCATTAAAAGGCATTTTATTTGGGTTTATTAGAGCTCATACAGAGTTAGAGAGTTCATACAGCTTTTTTGTCTGACTTACAGCATGTTTTTTCAGTTGTTCCCAACGAGGAGACCGCGTATGCGGCAGCACTGAGTGCTTCTAGTTGACAATTTTGGATCTTTTAAGAAAGACGCTGTTGTTATCATTCACTCCTTTTCAGGCAACCAATCATATATTATATGGAGTGGGACTCGTCACCCTGGTAACCAAGACGATGGAGCAGTAGCTTGTTCTGGCTGTGTCTATCCTCAGCTTTATGATATGTTTACAGAAAGAACAACAAAGACAGAAAAGCCCATTTGTGGGAGCAGATAGGTCGGACACTGAATGTCGCTGGTGAGTGTTTTAACACCCATTGTGAGCATGTTATCAGCTGTGTAGTCAAGCCTCTATTAACACTGTGTTGAGTTCTGCCTTCTTTTACATATTGTCACTTATCTGATTGTAGATGAATTTTGCCAATCAAAGTGGAAATACTTAAGGGACGAGTATAGGAAAGAGATGAGTGGGGCAGAAGGTGGAGCAGAAAAAAGCGATGGTAATTTATGAAAATCCTAGCTTTTTTAGAGCCACATATTCAGGACAGGGAGACCAGCTCAAATTTCAGGGAGGAGGGTCAGCAGACAGAGACTGTAGACTCCCTGCTTCGCTCTATGTCTACATGATTTAATAGGTAATGATTTACTTAATGTTACGATCACTTAAGTGCAAGCAGGGAGCGTAGGAGATGAACACCGGTTTGTCTGGCCTTGGTCCTGCCACAGCCCCTCCATGCTCTGTTTCTGCACCATAGGGAAAGATGCGTCATGTGTGAGGACGCTAAGGATGCCGAACTCCTAAAGTTAATATCAACTTGAACCAAAAATTAATTACATAATTACCAGTGAAGGAAGAATTCTGATGCCAAAAATGTCAAAAAAACAGACGCCAACTGCCTCACCTGTTACACCTGGGAGAACCGGAATGGAGGCCGACATTGAGTGTGGAAATCAACTTGAGTTAGCAGCATTAATCCGCTCAATAATGAGAGAAGAAATAAATTAAGCATTTGATAAACTGCAACATCAGCTGGATTGCTTAAAAGTGGGGCTGAAGGACTGTAAGGACAAACTGGTCGATGTGGACCTGGCGCTTTCTAGCATGCAAGAGAGGATGAATGAAATGGAGAAAGTGTGTAACGGGCTCCAAAAAGAAAACAAAGAACTGAGAGAAAAAACTGAAAGGTTGGAAAATTTCAGCCGTAAATGTAATATCAGAGTATTTAGCTTCAACAAAGATGTGGAAAAGGAATTCATGGCATCCTTCTTTAAAGAATTATTCGAAGATGGTAATCTTTACAGACTGGGGCCTGTAACGAAATCTGGTTCAAGACCGATGATCGTCAGAATGCAGAGATACTTGGCCAAAGACGCTACTTTACAAATAGCAAAGAAAGAGAGAGTACTGCATTTCAGGGGAATGAAAGTGATTAAATTAAAATACATCAGGCAAAAGTAAGACATGGTCTGATCCATCCAGCAACACTCATCGTGACTCTTAAAGGAGAGACAAAATATTTCCAAGATCCAGGAACAGCGGACACCTTCTTCAACCAAGCTATTAAACCGACGCTGTCAGCAGGTTAAACAGAGGAGAGGAGATGCGTAACGAGTGAACTGCGAAGGACCCCCAAGAGGTCAGGTGGTAAGAAATAAAAATATACTCCATGAGGAAAATGGACTTAACAGGACTTTATAGTCTTCTTCAAACTGATAAAGAATACATATATAATGAGGACATGATAGTTATACAGACTAAAAGCTTGAGACATGGAAAATGATGGAAGTGGCCTGAGAAAAGGGAAATGTGTTTACACTACTTTCACAATACTTTAATGTATTTAGAAAAATATGGAATGCTTTTAATTTTATGTAAATAAGTTGTGTTGTTTTTCAGTGTTGACACCAGAGAATGAATTTTGCTACTGGTTATAGAATGCAGCTCTCAAAATATTGAAACAGTTTCAGAGTTGCTGAGTTTAGGAAAGGAAATAAGAATTTAAAAAGATCAGCTTGCTTAGTATTGCACAGATAGAGTACATGTGTATACATGTGTATATATGTGCATATATTTAGATGTTGCTGTTAACTGTAATATGTGTTGCTCCGAGATTGAGTTTATGAAAATGAACAGGAAGAAAAATGATTTGAAAGATGATAATTGGTAAAGGTTACATAAACTGCCCAAGAAAGGTCTTAAAATTGCCCATATAAACATATGTAGTATTAGTAATAAATTAACTGAAGTAGAAGATGTGCTTTTGTTAAATAATCTACATACACGGTGAATCCAATCTTCAAATCTGGAAGTAAATCTGAAATCAACAACTATAGACCAATCAGTATTCTTCCTGTCATCTCCAAAATAATAGAAAAATGGGTGGCTAAACAGTTAGTAGAACATCTTAATAACGGTTATACTGCATTACATCCGATGCAGTTTGGCTTCCGGATTCACCATTCCACAGAGTCGGCCATAAGTATGTTTGTCGAAAAAAACAAGTATCTCCTGGATAGGAACAGCTGTGTGGGAGCTGTCTTCCTGGATCTTAAAAGAGCCTTTGACACCATTGACCACCGAGTACTGTTAACCAAGCTGTCGAGATTTAATTTCCCCAAACAGGCCCTCAATTGGTACAGATCATATCTTGCAGATAGAGAGCAGGGTGTGGTGGTCGGCGGTGTCAAATCCCCTTACCTGGACCGTCCAGTAGGGGTCCCTCAGGGATCCATACTTGGACCTATTTTGTTTTTTTTTTACATTCACGATTTCTTTGATGTCAGTAAGGGTGTTAATGCACAGTTGTACACGGATGACGCGGTGATTTTCACCCCTGCGAAAAACGCGACAGAGGCTACTCAAATACTCACAACAGCAATGGCTCATGTTCAGGACTAGCTCACTGATTCATGTCTGTCTTTAAATGTTAAAAAAAGTGTCTGTATGTTTTTTGCTAAAAGACCGCCAAATATTGATCATTCTGGTATCTTTCTGGGAGGGGAGGAGCTCGCTTTGGTTAGCAAGTTCAGATACTTGGGAGTCATTCTGGACTCAACACTCTCATTCAGCAAACACATCAAAAAAGTGTCTAACTCTGTCAAACACAACCTTGCAAATTTCAGACGGATCAGGAATTCATTAACCAGCAGTGTAGCTTTGATGTTTTTACACTGTAGGATCTTCTCACATATAGACTACTGCTTAACGAGCTGGTCACTGGCATGTACGACAGCACTAAAACCGATAGAATCTCTCTATAAAAAAGCCCTAAAGACTCTGGATAAAAATCTCTTCTCCTTCCATATCTGCAAGACCCTTAAAAAACATAATTTTTTAAGCTTCCATAATTTTAAAACTTTTAGATTTGCCTGTTTTGTGTATAACAGTCTCCATTATGTTGCTCCACCACCGCTGAATGAATTCATAAGGAAAAAGACTCTGGGAGGTATGAGCACCAGGGCTTGTGATAGAGGAGACTGTGAGATTCCCCACAGGCGCACCACGTATGGGAGGAACGTGTTGTCTGTTGTGTGTGTGTGTGTGTGTGGGGGGGGGCATTTGGAATAGTCTTCCCTCCACAATAAGGGAATGCCCCACATACTCTTCTTTTAAAGGACAACTAAAACAATGGCTCAAATCAAACCAAAAGTGCGACCACTAACTGGACTTAAGACTAATTGAACATTACTTTTTATTGCATTGTTATATCCTGTCTGGGTCTGGTGTCCTTCTGATTGTGTAATGTATTGTTCTGTGTGTGTTGTCTCTTCTATTTGTATTTTTTCTATTTATTTATTAGGGACTACGGATGCAAATTAGCAGCTTTGCTATAATCCGGCATGTTTACAGAGATGTTTAAATATCGATGTTCATTAATGTGCACTGTCCCTATCCAAAAATAAAGCATTTATCTATTTATATATTTGCTGTATCCGAGACACATTTAGACTCATTAGACTCAGACACAACTACTCTGGCTGCAAATTAGTTTGAAACATCTAGAGCCAATATTAACAGATTGTTGTTAGTGACCCCCAAGTGCTAATAGTAGTTTATTTAAAATATGTGACATGTTGGATCATGTGAGTAGTACAAGTCATGAAATATATTTTTGGGAGACTTAAACATAGACTGGAATTCCCTTTGTTGTCCAGATGTTTAGATGTTAAAGAAGTGAAAAATGGAGTGTTTCAAGGAAGTTGTCTTGGGCCACTCCTATACACAATTTTTACGAATGATCTTCCTTTAATTTTAAAAAAGTCACATATTTCAATGTATGCAGATGACTCCACAATATACTTAGAGGGAACAACAATAAGTGATTTAAAGACTAATCTAGATCAGGATTTAAAGCTGGTAGTAGATTGGATAAACAGTAACTTTTTTGAATGTGTCGAAAACAACAAGTGTTGTAATAGGAGAAACCCAAAGTTTGATCTCAGTATAGATGACATAGTAATAAAGCAGGTGGAAGAAACCAAACTTTTGGGAGATATCATAGATAATAAATTATTATGGGACAAACGCATACAGAAAGTAGTAAGTAAAATGGGAAATATTTTATCTGTAATTAAAAGATGTGCAAGATATCTGACACAACTATCAAACAAGTAACTCAAGCCTTGGTTTTGAGTAACCTGGATTATTGCTCAATAGTTTGGTCCAATACATCACTGGGTAATATCAGAAAATTACAGTTGGTTCAGAATAAAGCAGCACGTGTAGCTCTTTCTTGTGGGATGGGAACAAACATTTTTAGAATGCATGAATGTCTCTCTTGGCTTGAAGTAAAAAATATATTACTGTATTCACTGAGGAATGTCATAACAACAAAGACTCCATTTATGTTCTACAAAAGACTATCCTTTAGCACGGATACACACAGTTATTTTACAAGGCATGCTGCTGGAGGTTGTTTTACTTAACCAAAATCCAAAACCACATCAGTTCAGCGTACAGTAATATACAGAGCAATGCTAGAGTGGAACTCAGTTCCTAATCATATATTTCAACAAAATAATATATATGGTTTTTAAAAAATACTAAAATAGCACTATTTGCTATCTACTTGTGTTAGATCATGAGGATATTTTTGTTAATTTATGATAAATTCAATTTTGTTTTTTGGTTTTTTGTTTTTGGATTTGTCTATAGAGTGTGTGAATTCTTATTGTCTTATCTACAGTATATGTGCATTACAATGTGTTGTGTCAGTGCATTGTGATGAATAATGTGAGTGTGTGTATATTTGTATAGTATTGTCACCATATAAACTGTGTGGACCCCAGGAAGAATAGCGACTGTTATGCAGAAGCTAATGTGGATCTTAATGAACAAACAAACAAACACCTGCTCCACCTGCTGCATCACATAGGGAGGTCAGTGGCCCCACCACCACCACCAGCACTCACTTTATGTCATCAACAAAGACATTGGTGAGAAAGAACATGGTCTGTTGAGTCTGGTCCCAACTTTTAAAACACTGGATAATAGAAAAAAATCCCTTGCCTGTTCCAGCAGATTTTATATGGTTTAGAATTTTTAACTTAAAAGACCAGTGTGTAGGATTTAGTGGCATCTAGTGGTGAGGGGCAGATTGCAACAACCTATACACTGCTTGTATCTGTATTTGACGACCTGCGAAGAGAACGGGCTGTGAAGTACATAGGAGAAACTACGGTGGCTCCAAATTTTGCAAGAAACGCAGAGGCCCTGCCTACAGCCAGTGTTTGGCTTGTCCCTTGGAATATGGTGGTTCCATGGAAGGTGACCCATGGTCTGTAGATAAAAACAGCTCATTCTAAGGTAACGAAAAAACAACAATTTTCTATATTCAGGTGATTATACACTAATGAAAACATACCTATGAATATTAAAATCCATTTCTGACAATAGATCCCAAGGGGCTTTAATTTTGCATTGATCACTGATCGGTGGGAGGCTCTTGAAGACAGTTTGTGTTTGGAGGATAGATGGGACGGAGCTCCTCAGATGATGCCGTTCTGCCATCGCGTCTATTCTGTTGATGAAAGTAAATGTTTTAACAATGCCTCTCTGGTGGCATTGTTGCTTTCAACCTTTCTGATGTCCTGAGCACTCAACCATTCTCCTGGTGTGAGAAAGCCTGAAGTTGTAGAGAGTGAAGTGAGGGAGTTTCAATCTGCAACTACACTGCTAGATGCTGCTAAATCCTACAAACTGGACCTTTTTAAGGCGTTCTGAAGCAAAAATAAACACCATGAAACCAGTTCTATAGTTATGTAGTTTTGTGTACGGTTCCTACACGCTAGAGGTGTTTTTGCTAGCATACACTAACCCATCAAGGATGGCAGGAGAGATTTTCTTCCTGCTGTGGTCTTTTGGCCTTTGGTCTTTTAACTTTCACTGGCTGCAGGTCAGCAGTGGGATGTTTTTAGCAACACAGTCACCTGTTAGGAAAGACCATGGGACTCAGCCACAGAAGCCTGTCCACCAGACAGAAAACAAGTACTTGAGAAACTGTGTGTCCTCCCAAACTCTACTACAGCCATCTCTAAATAATCCCACCACCTCTCACTCTCTACTTAAATTTTTCTCTTTCTGTCTGTCTCTCGCTCTTTGTCTTTGGAAAGCGTTGCTGCTGCTCTCTGGCTCTGCACTGGATTGCACTCTTGGCTGCCACTCAGAGCCGAGCTGTCTGATTGGTCCTGAACAGCCCTTCTGATAGACATCCCCTGTCTGTCAACACCCCCCCTCCACCCTCTCGCTCTCTCTCTTCCTACCTCTCTCTGTCTCATATATGCAGACTCACTTTCTCTCTGGCTGGCTGTCTAGTTTGCTGCAGCTTTTTTCCTGCTGCATGATAAATCCGATGCTAAATTTAGAGTCCGTTTTTCTCGAGCAGTGAGGGATTACTGGCAGAGAGAGAGAGAGAGAGAGAGAGAGAGAGAGAGAGAGAGAGAGAGAGAGAGAGAGAGAGAGAGAGAGAGAGAGAGAGAGAGAGAGAGAGAGAGAGAGACTCACTCACTCCAACTGCCATGCCCACTAAAAGCTCCCAGGCCATTTTTCGCTCCTGTCTCATTTAGATCAGCAATCTGCTGGCCAACAAATAGCAGCCCAAATACTGTCTGAAAGGGCTCTACTGGAGGTTCTTATATTCTAGCTTTGAAAAGGGGGCTTCCTTTAGTTACTGACCAAGCTTTCTTAATATGGATTAGGGCAGCTACTAAATTACTGGTTTGATCTTTTTTTAGGTGTGAATGTGAGTATGAATACTTGTTTGTCTCTATATGCCAGCCCTGTAACGAACTGGTGACCTGTCCAGGATGTACCCTGCCTCTGCGGCAGACTCAGGCTGTTTGAGGGGTAAGGGGGGAAAAAAATAAAAAGGGTACCAGCGTGCATTTATGGGGAAATGGCTTAGGCATGGTTAGGATAAGCACCACCAAGGGCATTTTATGTTTTGCCCACTGGGCACACCTGGAGGGCACTTCGTCATGTTTTATCTACCACAGGGGCATCCATGAGGATACATACTTTTTAATGGATACTGCCACCTCTGGTAGGTGTAGTAAGCACCCCTAAACACCTGCATAACACTTGATTGGAACTGCTTCTGATTGGCTAGTGTTTATTGGTTTGGTTGGTTAGGTTTAGGCATAATGAATCAGATAGTAGGGCTAGAACACCCACTAACTGCATCTTTGTGTAAACACATGGCTAGCTTAACGCAGAGGAAACAGCACTGAAAAACTCCTTGTTAAAATGGATAAAAAACGCAGAAATAAATAGGTTTAGGGTGATGGTGATGGTCAAGTGCATCTCACGTCTCCGTGAGTGGGTGGTGTTGATGCACAGTGTTGATGGAGATATAGGTCAACTGCTATAGCTTTATGAATATTTTTTTGACCTAAATGCCTATGATTGGTGAAAGTTGTTGAGTCTGTATACAGATTGAGAAAAAGATCTGCAGACACTACTCTGGGCCAACTGTCCAAACTCCTCCGCTGAATGTTTTTCAGGAAAAACAAACAAAACAACCCCTGTTTCTATTCTTTTTATTCTTGCTATTGGAATCAGTGGCTTTATCCAGAGCTTTCCATTGTATCACATGGTCCTCATCTTAAGTTCATTTGATCTATATTTTGATTTATAGGTGACACTATGGAATTACAATATTCAGTTTGGAAGGAGAAAATCATAACCATCTTTTATTATTTATCTCTTTTCTCTTATGATTGGTTCCCAAGGAAAACCTTCTATTGTTTTAGTTCCAGTTGGGAACCAACTTTTTTTATATTTGGTCAAAATAATCTGAATGGTTCAAAACTAGGCGCTTGAACTGGAAAGAAGTCAGTTACCCGTTGGTGATAAGGCTTATTAGACAAGCAACTATGATCTTTACATTTACATTTGGTGTTTTGGGCTAGACTTTTCCTTTACTAAACTAATGATCCAGAGAATTGCTCAAGTCCACTGAGTCACAGTGCTGTGAGTTGTTCAGGATCGGCTGTGTTGTAGGACCTTCAGAAAGACAGTGTGAACCCTGCAGAGGTACTGTTGTCTCAGCTGCCCACCAGTCTGTATCATTGCTTCAAATGGACCCATCAGGATGTTTGTTTCACTTTGACCAGCGGTGTACACCATATATTCATATTTATGGTCATAGCAATTCTGCACAACCCTTCTGATACACTGGATATATATTTGTTGTACATAATGTGTGACTTGTAAATAAAAAAAAAAACCACAGTTGTGAAGCCTGCCAGGAACAGATACTTCAGTACCTCTTGGCAGCAGGGTGAACAGACTGTGGCTGGGGTGGGTGCTGTTTTTTAGTATCCTTTTGGCTCACCTCACCAATATCAATGATGCTCGGGGTGCTGATATCTCTAGGAAATGGTCAACTCTGAGTCTGTCTGGCTGTTTTATAGTGGGTCCACAGAACAAAAAGAGGTGAACTAAATACAGAGGTTTTTTTACTCGTTGCCAGGGGTTGGCAAACACTTTTAGCAGCACTTTTTGCTGTAATACTTACTATGACTTTTGTTAATACTGCAGAAAATCAGGCCATACATGATCACTTGCTCTAATTGTAAATTAACAGCACCATATTGGCATAAATGATACAATATAAAAATTCTGAGCAATGTTCTGACACTTCACTGGCTTAACACAGTCAAAAAAAGTTTGCATATTTTTTTAGAAAGTGGTTACTTTTTAACTCACATTTTACATTTTGATAAAGGTGGTGTGTTATTTATATTCTGAACATTTTCCAAAAATTAGATAAAAAAAAAGAAATTGCAATATATTGCTTTGCTTAGTGTGTGTATATATATATATATATATATATATCACTATATATTGAATCTTATCCCCTGTATTGTGATACGTATTGCATCACCAGATTACAATATGAGTATGAGGCTCTAAAAGGGCTATCACCAAAGACTGAAACACTGTTGCTACACCATCCTACTATAATTCAGAACCATCATAATAATTTAAAAGAACTTATACATGTATTAACTCAGCTGATCACAGAAAATGAGCTGGTATCATGATGTGCCCCACGCAACTGATGACGCTGATTGATTGATCAGGCTCACAAGGTCATATGATTGCTTCATGGTAATCAATCAGAGCCATGCGTCACAGCATAGTGGATGAGGAAGAGTTTTTTTGCAGGCAGGAGACAATCAGTCACAATCAGCTGCAGGTGTGTGAGGAATAGTTAATGATAAATGTTCGAGCACCACAGCAGTAACACTGCTGAAGTCCAGGTGGACATGCCTTTTAATGTCAAGTTTCAGATTGCAACATGCATATTCACCAGCTGCTACTGTTATTGCATCATTTCCTCTCATCAGCATAGGTCTGCTGCTAGAAAACATTCTGTGACTGGATCCTCATTGGCTCACCCAGCAGCGGGCTAACATCAGCTTTTGACAGTTGTTTTGTAATATTGTACGTTGCATTTTTCAGATGAAATAATCACCTAGTGTGAACGTGATCTAAAGGAAAGATGAACTCTGAGTGAGTTAATAACCATAGGTGTATTTCACGCCCTTTGAACAAAATCTGTTAAACCTCTTCATGTTTTAATTTTGATTACAGAGAAGGCCGCATGAATCATCTGAGACACAAAAAGACACCCAACAATCCTCAATCATGTAACTATGGAACAATATATATACAGTTCGATGATTAAAAAACTATTTACAATTAATCAATTATCAAAATGGTAGCCAATCAATTTGCAGACTTTTAGGCTTACATTTGTGTCATGATTTAAAGTCAACTTAAATTTGTACCCTTTTTAAAGTATTTGTGATTTTATTCCAGTTTTTGCCATTGGCTAATTTTGCTGTCAAAACAACTGATTTATTACTTCAACAACTATGGCAATTAGTGACTGAGAATATTTTTGGAGAATTAAGTTATGTTAGCCTACTTCTTTTATTAAGATATTTTGTTTGGATTTACAGTGTAGGTCTCTGAACCTAATAGCCATTAGCCATGTCCATAGAAGCTGCTGAACCCGGTTACATTGCCTGCTCGCCGAGTTCTGGCATGACAACGGCACTGCTCTGGTCAGCATTCTACACTGGTTCCCTCTGTCCCAGGCCTGAAAACCAACAATGTATACACCAACACTCTCCTGGTGCTCTGAGCACCCAGTCCAGGGCAGGGCTGTACGGCTAAGCTAACTAGGTAACAGCAGCTACATTTGACAGCAGTTACTTTACTGTCCATCAGGAAACTCTCTAAATCACAGAGAGTTGAGGCAGAGCAGCCATCAGGAGGACATCAGAGGGAAAACCAGAAAACATTTTCTCCATAAAATATGATCTAGTTTCACCCAAATTAGTCACATAGTGTATGACTACTGCCATAAAGCATTACACACTAGTTCCGACCCATAGCACAAAGTTACATGAACAGGAGAACAGGGCGCAGAGTGGGAATGACAGTGGTACCATTCACTCTTTTAGAACATCAAAATGATTCTGAAGCTGTTATTATAAGGTAGAAAAGTTACATAATGGGGTTTTAATGCAGCAGTAAGCTGCTCTCAAAGTCTGTGAAGAAAATAGAAGTTCAGAAATAGAACAGAAAATTCAAATCTGAATGGAGAGAGAAATATCCATTCATTCTCCTGAACCTGTGTGTTTATGGTGCAGCTGCTTGGATGAGTGCCTCCGTCTGACAGCTCTTTTCTCGCACTAAGTTAAGTCACAGTGCTGTCTTGTTGAATGTGTGTAGTTAAATGTGATGGTCCTGCTGCATGTGTGAATTTTTCATTGGAGAACTTATTGACAGTGCATTCTGGCGTTGCTGTTTCCTTCAGAGCTATATTAATACCTGCAGAGCAGTGTGTCTTTTCTGCTACATGAACAGGTTTAAACATGTAAAAGGTTTGTAATGTGTACTGAAGGTAATGTACTGGCACACACAAATGTACTGAAGGTCTGTAAATATTATTAGCATTTTACTTTAGTATTTTCTTTCTGCCTATTGGCTAATGTAGATATAATGGTGGGTAATATGCTTAACTTGGCTTCCTGTTCCAACTGTGATGAAGCCCCGATGTAGTAACTGGCTTACAAACTATTATAGTCTAACAATAAATGTGATTAATACCTACTTAAAGACACCCACCAGACATGTAATAAGACATATACTAATGGTGTCTGATATGTTTTTTTCTTCAAAAAGTATAATTTCCACATTAAAATCCTTAAAAAGTTATCTATTCCTTCTACATCCATCAGAAGTTCCAGAATCTCTGATCTCTGGACACAAGATGTCTCCTACTTCACTGTAAAGTCCATTCTCAGTGGATGTGCACTGGTGGCTTTAAGTTTCAGCATCACACTGTACAAGTTGATACTGGACCAGGACTGACTTCCAAACTATTTGGGATGTCACAAATCATGCTGGTAGGCCCCGCCCCTTAAAATCAGATTTACCGTGAGCACATTGAACATTTCAGCAGATGAATGTGAAAATGTCCTTCTAGTGTCAAACTCCGCATAGACATCATTCAAACTGTAGGAAAAAGAAGAAACGCTGATTTCTGACTGGAGGAGGATTTTATCTGTTCTCTCCAAATAGCAAATGTCTCTGATTGTCCTTTAATGGCTTAATTCGACACTCGTGTGGCTTTGTTTGGCTTGCCAGTTTTGTGTCCTCTTCAAGCCCAGCGAAGGCTCAAGGGCTCTATAATCAGTCTCAGTTAGAAGAGGCTAGGAGACGGAGTGAGGATCAGCAGCATTTTACTGCTGCTCGCTTTGCTCTCTCTCTCTGCCTCCATCAAAGACAACAAAAGCAATTAAAGTCCGAAGCCTCGAGAGAAGGGGATGGAGAATGACTGTTGGCAACAATAGGTTTTTCCCTCAGCCCTGGGGCTCATAGGAGTAAATGTCAAGTCCCCACGGTGGGTTGGGGTTATTGGTCTAGGTTGCTATGGTGCTGTCTCCCAGCCTTTTGCTCTGTTCTCAGTGTTTTACTGCCTCTGTCTCTGTCTGTCTTTGTGTTACTCAGGAAACATTTAGCTGCAGATAATTAGAAACGTTTCCTTTCTTTAGTCGCATGTCGTGATCTAAAATCCCATTTTTGTAGTGGGCAAACATTCCAAATTACTACACCTTACTAATTAAATTGAAGGATGATTCTGACTGAAGTCATTTGAGGGTCTCTCATACAACTGTTGTTTTAATTAAATTCAATTTAGAGCCAGGTCCCAATTAGATGCAGGGCCCTTTTATTAGCCTGGTGTGACTACGTGTTTTGACAAATAAAGGCAGGTCTCAATTAGATGCCTGATTTTATAGAAGTTCTCTGGATGTATAAAACCTCTTAAAGCCCATTGGGTCACCAGCTTGAGTGAGTTCTAAGATGCTTGGATCACCTACACAAATATTAATGTTTGTCAATACATCGTTAGATCAGTTATATTCTCCACAATTCAATTGTTCTGTTCTTTTTACAGAAACCATGAGCAATTTTTATACAAGTAATATTCACACTTGTTTAAATTTAAAAACTGTTTTGTGCAAAAGTAATTAAAGGCCTGTTCCATATAGACATTTGTTTCAAATGAAGGCAGATTGAGTTCAGTGATTTGAAGCATATAAAAGCCTTACAGTATGTGGGTAACTGCCTTTGGGTCCTGCAGAGTTTGCATAGCCAACTAGCAACTACTGTATTTTAGCTGTGTGATCTGACGGAGAGGTAGAGGCCACTCTATGTAGGACAGTACTAGAAGTATTACAAAAATCTCATATTCCGATATAGGTCATTTTATATCCAAATAATGATACAGCATATTTAATGTAAATTGAATTAATACATGTTTTACATATTATATATAATAAAATATGGCCTCTTGCAAGGTCTGAGTGTGGGGTTTGTTTTGTGTACTTGACTGTACGTTTGTGGCTCTCATCCACAGACTCTTAATTCAAATCAATTCAATTTTATTTGTATAGAACCAAATTATAGTATAGAGAAAGACAGATTCACAGCAATAACAACTGTAATAGGAGAAATATAATAATACAAAATAATAATATAATAAAAATAATGAAACAGTACAATAAAATAAAAATATAAAGTAATGAATATTAATTAAAATATAATAAAAATTAATGAATAATAATATAGAAGAAGAAGAAGCATGCGGAAGAATGCATCATCTAAATGACGAAAACTATTATACACAATTTATCTGATCCCAAACATATCCTGTCGTTTTAATCTTAATTAAACAACTGAAAAAGTTTTATTTAATAATTTCACAAATACAAAAATATTGTATCCGTTTCAAACACACACCCATATACACATACATACACCAGAGACCATCTCTCCACATGAGCCTTGCACAGCTGTCTGAACCCATCGGGACACAAACACACTTATCACAAATGCGCAGCCTGGTCTGTTTGGAACAGTGTCTTCCTGAAGTTGTCTCTCAGAGAGCTGGTTAGAAAAGGATGCTGCTGTGCTGTACAGCGGGTGTGTTTGTTGTACTGTGCAGCACAGCAATGTCCCAATGACCCTCACTCTGAGGGCACGTCTTAGGGCCTTTGGTCTTTAGTCTATGTACTTTACTCCCACTTAAAGAGGCTATAATCAATATTTTTAGAATAACAATATATTAATTGACAATCCAAAGAGGGTTGAATCAAGGATATACAGGATACAAGCTGTTTACCCTGTCATTCAAAGGACTTTGTCAGTTCTAACTGACTGGCGGCTCCTTCAGTCAGTCCAGTTGCCCTCGATTCAACCCTCCTTGGATTATGATGGCCTGGATGACTGAAAATCATAAGACATCACTTGACAGTGTGAAGACTGTAACAATGTGTTCAACGTCTCTGGTAGTGATGAACCTCCAGAGAATGGTCATCTCCCGTCAACTTTACTGAGCTTTATATTAGTTTTAGCCCATTGTTCAGTAGTTTTCAGTGGAAAAACTCAAAAAAACCCACTGACACAATGTCTGGTGAACACGTAGCAGAGGTGTGGACGTCACAAATGATGATTTTAGACTTGACTTGACAAAATCAAAAAGACTTGCAAGTTGACTTGGACTTTAACACCAAGTGTACGATGGATCAATTATTTTCCCTTTATTTCCTGATTCAACTAATGTTAACATTTTATTATTTTATTTATTAAGCAAGTTGACACTTAATTCCATGTTACGTTACTGAGCGGCATTTGGAAAAAAATATTACAAACAAATAAAATGGCATTACATTTAGTGAAGACTGTATAATGACTTAAAACTTGGGTCTTGCCTGTCTTGACTTGGGACTTGACTTGGGACTTAAGTGCAAATACTTGAGACTTATTTGTGACTTGCAATACAATGACTTGGTTTCACCTCTGACAACCTGGCCCCTTTTTCACCAAAGTAATTCTGGTTCTTGAACCAGTTCCGTTCAATATTCTTGGAACCTTGGTGCTATCTAGGGAACCAGCATGTGTTTCCAGCTGTTCTGAGTGGAACCATAGTAGTAGGCATGTATGATGATAGTATGCGTCATTAAGAGAGGGCACTGCATAATGCACCAAAACAAATGTTCTGAACGGTTATTTTATCGTCTTTAAACGATAGTGATAAGAAAAGGGGGAGAGAGAAGAGGAGATGACACGCAGTAAAGGGCCACAGGTCGAATTTGAACCCTGGGCCACCCAGTTGCTTGAACCGGAACGGACCTGGTTTGTTGTTGGTGAAGAAGGCCTCAAGCCAGAATAAAGAGACAGATATTTCCCTTAAGTGTTGGTGGAAACCAAAACAGAACTAGAAGATAGTGAAATTTGGATTATGACATTCATAAAGTGGACACAAACGTCACGTCTTCAAATTCAGCATATTGACTTAAGAGGAGATCATATGTCAGTGTTCACAATTACTGCCCACAGGTGTCCAAAAATCCCTTATTGCAGGTTTAAGTGAAAACATATGGGTTTTGATATTAAAGTATCCTATAGCTTCCACTAAAATCATACTAATTTATATCTGGCACAAGGATACTGTATGCATAGATTATTATAATAAAGTCCTGTAGTGCTGAAGAGATTCCCTGGCCGTTACAGAGTAACAGTCGGTACAGAGCCCAACAAATGTCACAGCATCATGATAATAGTTTAGTTTTAAAGAATGAAAATGACATTGTTGATGCCAAAATTCCCACTAATCATGAATCATATAGCAATTGCAATATCTGTCAATAAAATCGCAAAATGATCTTTTTACGGTGCAGCCCTATCAATATGGTATCTGATGAAATCCCAGTTCTGGGTATTCTGCAATAGTGTTCTGATGCATCCATGTTATTTTGCTATTTTTAGGGACCGAGCCAGTGACAACTGGAAGGTCCCTCTTGTTTCACTAGGAATTATTAGGGACCGAGCACTAACAAGTGCAATGACCCTATTGTTCCTCTAGGAATTATTCATTATTATTTTCTGCAACTAAGAACGCATATTTGGAGACTTACACGTGCTCAAAAAGTCATGATACGCGGCGCACATGCCAGTCGTGGTGAAAAATTTGATATTCTATGCGTCAATTTTGGGTTGGCCACTAGGTGGCGCTACTATCATGAAAAGTGCGTTTAGGCTAATAACTCCCGCATCGTTTGTCGCACATTCAAAAAACTCATATCGACGCGTTCGGTGAATGGAGTCTGAAGCTAGACAATTTCAGGCCATAACCACAAGGTGGCGCTCTTTAAAATGGTATGATGCTTGCCCATGGCTCCCTGAGGCTCACTAATAAATGTGTCAACAATCTGCCACTAGGTGGCACTCTGGTGGCAGGGTAAATCACTCTGCGGAGACCGTAATAGTTATGAATATGAAATTCACAGGGCATGTGTAGACTGGTGCCTGTAGGTCACATACCAGAAATCGTGTTTGTTGTGTTTGTAGCACCCCCTACAGGATTAAAAAAAAGCAGCCTTGGCACCACGTTTGACCGATATGTACGAAACTCGGTAGGCACGTCCAACGTGCCGAGACGTACAAAAAAGCCTCTTGGACCCATACCTCAAACCCAACAGGAAGTCGGCCGTTTTGGATTTTGTGGCGATTTGCACACGTTGTATTTGAACAAACTCCTCCTAGGAAATTTATTGGACCGACTTCAGATTTGGACACAGCCATCTAAACACATTCACCATTAAAGGTTGTGCTATTTACGTTATTCCGTCGAACATCGTGGATGTGGCGTGGCGTCCCGTGGCATGCAATTTCAAACCTTGGATCTGATTTAAGTCAAATGTTCATGTTGTGGGCCTGCGTAACATGGCCGCAGCACACCCTGACAGCACGTGACGCGGCCACAGCACACCCCAACAGCATGTGACGCAGCCACAGCACACCCCAACAGCATGTGACGCAGCCACAGCACACCCCGACACGCGCCGGCTGCGAGGTCCCGTTCAACGCTGCTTGCAGCTTTAATTTTTACTATTATTTCAAAATTTTGTTAAGGAAATATCACATCATGCTGGACTGTCTGAGATATATATAAGTCTAACATGGTTTCTCCCAGCTTCAGTACACTCCAGAGGTTTGGTTTCCCTGTGCAGAGTCTGAATTGGTAACACAGGCACACTTTCTCAGTTGAACAAAGTCTGTATGTGTTCAGTGACAGCCGGGTTTTTTTTTTAATATAGCAGTGTCCATCAGGAATCTAAATTCCCAATGACAGAACACAGCTTTATAAAGAGTACTTTCACTCTCTGAGCCTGAAATCAGAAAAAGGATGGAAGTGAGTAGGAGGAGGAGAGACTGTTCACAGTGAGTCTTTAAGCTTGGCTCACCAATCACCTCAGGACTCAACACTCTGAAGCTCAAGAGCTGGCCAAAGTCCATGCAGTTTTTTGGATTATTGTTTATGTAATGCTGGGTCCATCATCTATATTGAGGCCTAAAATCTGTAAAACAAACTAACTGAAGTCAGTAACAGAGAAATCTGCATACATACACTTCTGCTTAGTGAATTCACAAAACAGCAAAGAATGAGTGTTGGCTCAAGTAATGCTCAAAGTCTCAAACCTTTTTTAAGGTAAGGGCCACCTAAAGGGAGAAAATAGTTTGGAGGGCTACTCTGTATACTTGACCAACATCCATGTTAAACTGATGGTTTCAATAGAATAACATATTCATAACATACAATTTGATTTGGAATTGTGGGTGTAAAGCATGGTTTCAAATCAGAGCACGGAATAAAGGCTAGTCTTAATATAGTGATTTACTTAATAAAAATATATCAGTAGTGTATTTATATGTTTTGACACCATGGAAGTTGGAACCTATTTGTACACTGTTGTGAAAAAAAATTTAAGATCAAGATTGTGATTACAGAACATGCTCTGTGGGCACTTCAAAGGCAACTCACAGGCCCCTGGTCACCACATTGAAGATCCTTAGGTCTTAGAATGAGGCGTTTTTATCTACAGATTGAGCATGTCCAAGTGGCAAGTCCGCCATGTTGAGCTGCCATGTTTCTACAGAACGGACAAAACAAATACTGGCGCCTTTTGCTTTTTTGCAAGTTTTGTGGCCACCATGCTTTCTCCTACTAGCTTGGAAGGTCAAGCCGTATTCAAATGGTTACAATCTTTAACTTCACCTCCAGCCGGTGAATCCTACACACTGGTCTAGTTAAGGGATTTATTTCCATAAGGTAGGTACAAGCCTGTGTGTGTGATTTCTTGTTTTAGTCTGTTTGAATTACAGACCTTATTACCTTTTGTATCTGCTATGATGTCATAATTGTTTTTTCTTAGAAAACACCTTTTGCCCTGGGCTTTTCTTCCTCACAGTTCAGCTGGGTCTCAAGTTCTGGTTCAGTCCTTTCTCTCACCATAACATTTTCTCTCCGTCTTGCAGTTTTGTGGCTGTGTAAAGATAGTGTCCTACCAGTGTGTATGGCAGTTTTTGAGCAGGCAGGCTCACAGTGCGCTTTGTTATCAGGCTTACTTTATTTCCCATCATTTGCAGCTTAGACAAACATTTCAGCCTCCCACAGCTCTTAAATCAACACACTGCCGCCTTGTAGGAGCAATCAGGAAAAGCCCCTGGTTCCCCACCTCCAGCTAGTTGCCAGTAACACTGAGCTGTTGCTCCACACATCAACAGATCACTTCTTCTGTGTGTGACATGCCTCATGTTGGGTTGAGTTCTTGCCCTCAAAAACTAGGAAGTATTTAATATTCAGACTGCTGTCATGAATGGCGCTGTCTTCTGTACCAATGGATTTTTGCATTTTTATGTGACATTTCCATCACATTGGGATATATGCACCATTCTGTGCTCTGCCATGAACAGTCAGATAAACCATAAAAGCATAGTGCCAGTGCATGGAGTGGCATATTTGAGGTTTGAGCAATCTGCACCTCTGTCACCTGCAGCTAACTCAGATTTTGCATTTTTTTATTATCTATTTATTATGATATAAGATAAGTTAGACTTTATTGATCCTACACTGGGGAAATTCACTTGTTACAGAAGCTCCAGATGTGTAACACAGCAGATTAGAAAAAAAGAAATACACATCAAATAACAAAATAAAATTGAAATTAAAGCTACAAGCAGCGTTGGGCAGGACCTCGCACTCCACGCAACTCGGGGCGTGCTGCACCTGCGTCACGTGCCATCTTTACATACGCTGAAGTTATGAGGACGTGTTCAGGGCGAGACTGTTACAGAATATATGAAGTTTATTGGAGATTGGACATTGCACACTGAAGTTATGAGTACTGTTTTATGGCGAATCGGCTGAATTCCACAAGTCGTCACCGGCACGGTCATTTCACGTAACTTAGCTCAAAATTGCCACGCATCGCTTACTTCCTGTTGCCAGTAGGTGGCGCTGTCACTATGTCTGAATGTTGTCATGTAGACGTGTTCAGGGCAAAACTGTTTCAGAATATATGAAGTTTATTGGAGAGTGGACATTGCACACTGAAGTTATGAGTACTATTTTATGGCGAATCTGCTGAAATCGACAAGTTGTCACTGGCACGCGGTTTGATGTACAGTCACAAATAGCTCAACTTTTCAATCAGTTTGTATGACTACAGAATTCAAAGTGGCCAACTTTGACCTCACGCCACAGAGTTCAACATACAGGCTCAAATAGCACAACTTTTAATCAGCATCATTTTTTGGCTGTATTGACCAATTTTGAAGTAGATCCGATAAATTCCCTAGGAGGAGTTCGTTCAAATACAAGGCGAAAAATTCACAGAAAATGCGCACGGAATTCTAAATGGCCAACTTTGACGGCACGCCACGGAATCAACGTAAATGAATTAACGTAAATGAATCAACGTAAATGAATCAACGTAAATGCACAAATAGCACAACTTTTAATCAGCACCATTTTTTGACTGCACTCACAAATTTTGAAGCATGGCGATGACCTGAAATTGTGCACGATGCATAAGAAAGACATGAGTAACTATGGACCCAAGTTTGGTGACAATCGGACATAGCAATGTGGAGAAATGGTCCACTTCCTTTTTTGACGAAAAATCCACAGGAAGTGTTAATTTTATAACGTGCTTATTTTTTTTTATATCAAAATTCTTTGAATTACTTTTTTATTAGGACGGTCCCCACATGCTACGTGAAAAAGTTTGTGCGAATCGGACAAGGCACATGGGAGGAACATGGAAAAGTAGTTTATGGACATTTCTTGTACTTCTCCCAGCGGTCGCTGGCTCGGTCCCTAAAAATATATATGCATCAACATAGCTGCTTCTGTAACTCCAATAGGCAGCCATATTGGTTTTGGTGTGAAGAGCATTACGTTCAGGTTGAGCTGTGTAGTGTGTATTGAGAGGGGAGCCCTATTAACTGCATACCCTTCGTACTAACAGTACAAACACCATGACACACAGCTATTTATTTTTTACTTGTTCAATAGAACATATGAGAAGTATCTCTTTAAATACTTAAATATATAAGTATATAAAAAAAATGTATGTCAGTTTAGTGTTCATACAACTATTTAAAATATTTTGTTATGAAAAGGAAACAGTGTTAAAGTTGCCATTGAATTTTGCACAACTAAAATTGATTATATTCTAACTGTTTATGCTGCATTCTGATTTGTTCATATATTGTATCATTTTGTGGGGCCAAGAAAAAGCTACAGTAATCAAAGCCTTCAGTGTAGACTACATGATGGGGCAGCTGTGGCGCAGAGGCAGAGCGGGTCGTCCCCTAATCGGAAGGTTGTTGGTTGTCGGAAGGTCCCCAGCTCCTGGTGTCACATGTCGAAGTATCCTTGAGCAAGATACTGAACCCCGAATTGCTCCCGATCTCGTGCATCGGTGTGTGAATGTGTGTGAATGCATTAGTTTCTGTTCGATGTGAATGTGTGTGAAAGGGGGAATGTGGCACGTAGTGTAAAAGCGCTTTGAGTGGGCGGAAGACTAGAAGGGCCACTTAGGTCCATTTACCATGATGGCATTATGACATTATTTTATATTCTATGTACTCCTGACAGTTAAAAAAAAGCCACTTTAAAATAATATAATGTATATACAAAGAAAATAATAAATATAGTGATATACTGTGAAACCTACGAAAATTATGGCCATTACCCCCCAGCACCAAGACAGACCCATGGTGAGAGTTCATAAGGTAACTGTTATTACTGCCAGTTCACAATGACACTTGACGCTTTTTTTTTTTTACAATACAGTGTATACAATGTGTGATTACCACAGTATTACTTTAAATACTGATTTAAACATACACAGAGAGAGGAGAGAGACAGCGTTCATGTGGACTGGAGAGCGAGAATGGACAGTGAATGAAGTGTAGACGCGGTACAGAAAAGTTCTAATGTTACTCTACAATTCTATAGTTTATCTCTACAGACTGGGTTCTTTACTAACTGAAACATAGTAAGTATGTGTTATATATGCATCTTGTGTATCAAATGTATCCTCACTACTATGATAATCTGGTAATGGGTCATATTTCACTCCCTGGAACACTGGAGTGTCTGGTATGGTGACCTCAGAATTGCATACTCTGGCATGATGCAGTTCTGCTGGCTTCATCATCCTGTGACCTCCAATCTGCACTTAGGCAGTGTGCAATTGATTGTGAAGCCATTAGGATGCAACTCCAAGTACTCTGCTGGAAAATGGTGAATTGGTTGTATCGTCAACTATTTGATACATTAGAGATACATATGAAGCAACTACCAAATTGACCTGATACGATTCACCCCATTGTGATGTAGTGCGATTCGACGTGATTTGATTCAACACAATGTGATTTAACACGATGCACGGCCTCTGCTAATATTTATAAATAAAACTTTTACATGTGCAAAGATGCAACGATGCATCCTGATTTCATCCCAAATTGTATTCGATGAACACTTTCTTCGGGGCAATCGCATCTTGGACTTTTACACCAGTGCACCGATGCGAGTAAGTGAATCTTACTGTCCCTACAGTTATGAAAAGAAGAATAAATGTGGAGATTACATAAAATCCTGCTGCCACAATGTTTGTCAAATTCATTACCACAATTTATCTGAATGAAAACATATCCTCCTAAAAGGTTGAATTTCTTCACTATCACTATGAGATGTTATTTTTCTGTCATTATATTTGTGCATGCAGAGAGGCCAATCTTCACCTCCTTGCTGGTGTTTCCTCCTCCTCCTCCTTCATCTTATAACAGGTCTGTCAGAGTGTTGCTAAGACAAGCTTTCCCTCCACATCTCTCCTCCACTCACTTGCTTGACTGAGGTGCAGATGAAAACAGCACAATGCTGACCAAACCTCCCTACAGCTCATAATTGATTCCATGTGGCCCGGGTTCACCTGGGTACCTAAAGCTTCCTCCAACCCTGTTGTCTTGTCAACAGGAAAGGGAGGCCTGCTGTCAGAGAAGCTGAAGCCTCAGTACACTTCAAGCGTCTTAGGTCAAAAGTGTTTATACCTGCACCACTTGGTACTGCACTATCAGCACATTAACAGCACACCTACAGACTGTGATCATATGCTTCAGCAGGGGATACCAGCCCATTCTGGATCCCAGGTCATCAAATACTGAAGCTTTGTCACACTTGTCTGTGAGAAGCATAGAGCTTCAGTGGAAACCCATCCCCATCAGGTGACATAGTTTAAATAGCAAGTCTGCACTTGGAGGTGATGGGGTGAATGGATGGCTTTAAAGGACCAGTGAGTATGATTTAGCTGCAGATGCTTACTCGCTTTTTCCTCCATTTTGCACGAAGGAGAAACTACGGTGGTCCAGAAACAGACAAAAAATGGGAATGCCCCTATCTAAAGCCGGTGTTTGATGACCTGGGATGACAACGGGTTGGTGATTCATTCTTGGATCACATACATACATGTCATTAGATAGATTAAACTCAAGGTTGACCTACTTGCGTTATCTGGACTGGTAGACAGTATCTAATGGTATTCTTCACAGAATGGAACAGGTGGTCAGATTAGGGGTGGTGATCACAACCTCCAAACCCCCCAATCATTATCATGTGATCAAGGTTCTATATTTGTCTCTTGATGACTCTGTTAGCTGAAAATGGTTGTGGGATATGGTCGAATGCTCCAGAATAAAATATAATTACCGGCAAGTTGTTGTCCAGTTGCATTTTACATCCACATCTGTCCAGACTCGCATGAGATATGTAGCGAAGACTTGAATATGCATCACCCATGTACTTGATCACTGTGTAAAGATAGACTCTAGAGTATAGGTATACTAAATGTGGTGCTTTTGTTTTCTCCTTACATTTTGAGATGCAAAGCCTCTCAATGAGCTGTAGGTGAAACTCACTGACTCACAGGAGTATGATTTTTTTAAATTATTAATTAATTTATGGTTAGAAGCCTATTTTGATGTTACAGTGACCTTTGACCTTTGAGTCAAACGTGTCATCAATTCAGTGTCTGACCACCTGTGGAATAAGGTAACAATCTCTCCTTCTGTTCCAGAGGTATGGTGTTGAATAATGAAATAATGTCACAGTGAAGTTGACCTTTTGGGTAAAAAATGTCATCATTTTATAATTAGACATTTGCGTGAATTTTGTCATAATAACGGCATTGATTTTTGAGATATGACCCAAAAATGTGTTTGTCAAGGTCAGATGGACAGACGTATGGAAACATAATTCCACGGCTGTCGCCGGCACAGGGACATGAACATTTTTTTCCAAATGTTGATATGAATGGACAGTCTTTCCTCGAATGCATTCATGGTGTTGCACTTGGTTCTACACATGAAAACTAACAGAAGTAGTTGTGTAAAAAATGAAAGGAGGCTTGTGAGAGAAGTTTAAAACCTGCCTACTTTTACACCTCAGCACACCTGGCCAATCACTGCATAAACTGTGTCTTAGAATTTCCAATTTCACCGTTGGTAATGGGGTTTCAGACGCTTTTAGATGATCTGACAAGCCCATAATTTGAAGCACAGTGAGGCCTTAAGTCACATTTAAGCCAAGGCAGGAGAGAAATGGCCCGGGCTGATCCCTTTCTTCAGTTTGTTTCCCTCAGTATGAATCATTAGTCCTTACCCAACACTGAGAAAACATGAGGAATGGTGCACTGTCATCTGTTGCTGCTCTATTAGCATTAAACGAAAATGCATTCAGATTGCTTCTGTCAGCTCATATTGCTTTGGCTCATAATAAATAGACGGGCATCCCCATTTTTTTCTCCACCCTCCGTTAGTCATGATACCCATCATCCCAGTAGTGTATTAAGACTTTCCCCCCGTGCTTACCGGGGATTTTCTGCTTTCGCTCTCTGCCTGTTTCACTGTCAGTGTTGATGGGTAAAACAAGGTGCAGATTTTACAGAGGTGCAGGCAGTCTTCTGACAGTAGGCAAGGAGCAGAGTGGTTGACAGCCTCATGACTTATTCAGTAAGTCTCCATCTATGTTTGAATATTTTGTCGGAGCATTACCTTTGCTTTGGGAAGATGTCCACAGTTGAAAAGATGCTCACTGGAGTGAGGCGTTTCACACCCACCAATCAGTATTTGTGTTATTCTTTGTCCAATTACAGCACCCATTACTTTGTTCTTCCTTCAGTTTGATTCCCTGATTCAGTTTGAATCTCTGTCACCAGTCTGCCATTATTAAGGAAATAATTGAGCTTGGACTCTTTTCTATTGGCACATTTGCTCGGTGTATTTGAAAATGAATGAATGCTTCTGTTCCCCAGCCCTGACAGGGTTTTCTGCAGGCAGTCCCTCTGTGGATCCACCACTTTTATCACTGTGAAGACGAGAGCTTCATGCTGAATTAATGCGATTCAAAGGCTTTGATGTAATTCACTGAATGAGGAAACACTGGATAGTACTTCTTGCTACATACTGCTGAAGTTTGTATGCACCTAGTCTGATAATCTGGTTGAATTGTCATTTTGTTGCATTTGTTCAGCCTGACATTATGTCCATGTCAGCTGATTTCTATTGTGGAAGGGTTGTTGTTTTACGTGTCGTCAGAGTTCGGCCATTTCACACCTTCCATGTAGACTGTAGGAGAGAATATATATGCCCAGGTAGTGTGAGCAGCAGGGTAAAGCTGCATCCAACACACTCACAACTCATCAAATACTGCCGCTTGGTCAGTGGCCCCCAAAATATAACGCTGTAGGTATCCCTCCGTGGTCAAGTTAGCATAAACCTTTTTAACACTTTCAAAATAAAACTTGGGTGGTTAACGTTGTAAATTACAAAATCTGGATAATTGTGACCAAGGTTAAAAGTTTTGAAATTCCAGGCCCAGGAGTCATCCTCAGGGGACCCTGGCTTTATGTCACCACTAATGGTAGGAACAAAATACCAGCCATCCAATCAACTATTCTTAGCCTGTCTAACTATGAATGCACGGGTTCTAAACGGATTCTGACCTTGTGTGACTCTCTAAATGCAACCGCCTCATTCTTATTCCATCCTGCATTCAGTGTTACTCCAATAGAACTGTGGCCAGATCACTGTATCACTGGCTTTTTTTCTGCACTCCCTCTGTGTGTATGTGTGTATGTATGTGTGTGCGTCTGTGTGTGTCTCCTGTGAAGTGACTTTGCTACCTCATGGAAAAAGTTCTATATTTAGCACTGGGATGGGGGGAGGGTATCGGTTTGTGCCTGTGTGTTCCAGGCCCTGTGGAGTATTTTTGTCCCATGGACCCTCATGCACCTTAATGGCTAAGGACCAGCAGACATGCATACACCAAGACATCTGCCAGGGTTTGGACTGAGATTAATGACATCAGTGTTACATGAATATTGACTCACCTTAGCAAAGGTTAAAATAATTTGTTGGCTCTGTGTTAGTATAGTGAGTATAGAGATTTGTCAGTGAGGGTTTGTTAGAGTGTGAAGTCATCACTGTGCAGCGAGAACAGCCTCCCTGTGACTCTGATCAGCAACTTAGTATTTGGGTCTGACTCTGGCAGACTCAACAACCAGCAGAAGCCCTGCCTAACTAAAATACTGCACCTCAGAGGAAGGCATTCCATGGTCTCTACAGATCAGAGGGTGACCGTACAGATACTTCTACTAGGTGATACTTGCAACTTTCTTAATAATTAATACATTAATATTCTTTTAACCATTTATACACCAAATGAGAGGGATTGTCTTTATTTCTGAAATATTGTTTAGACAGTTTGTGATTTGCTAAACCCCTTCCCCAATGAGCAATTGTCCAATCTGTAGTCTCTTGTTGCATTCCAATAGTCTTTTTTGCTGAGGAACTGAGTGAAATGACCAGGAAGCATTTAAAGGTCCAGTGTGAAGGATTTAGTGGCATCTAGTGGTCTAGTTGCAGATTCAAACTCACTCGCTACACCCTCTCTTTCCAAGCGTGTAGGACAGGGCTATTCAATTAATTTGGAATTGGGGCCTGTTCATGAATCTAAGGCAAAATAAGGGGCCGGAGAATATGAGTAATTATGGTAACAAATAAAGAAATTACAACAACATACTGAAGGAGTCAATATATTCTATTTTGTAAATGTAGAACAACATATGCACATTGTGATGCACTAAGACACATAGGCCCAAGGCATTGTTACATTCAAATGACAATACAATGTTGAAAAATCAGAGACACAGACAATTAGAGAAATGCAATTAACCAACAGAAAACATCCACTTAATTGCACATAACTGTACCAACTATACAGCTCGTTATCCTCAATTGACAATGAGGAGATACATTTCAGTGTTACAAGTAAAGAGGGAAATAATTCTCAGAAACATCAAACTGTCCCCCTTCTCCACTGGCAAAAGTGGAGACCGGTCGCCCTGACATCACATGTGATGAGACGATGGAACAGCTGCTGCTACACTACCTGAGGCCACAGGTCCGCCACGCCCTTGACCCACTGCAGTTTGCCTACCAGGAGAAGGTGGGAGTAGAGGATGCCATTGTGTACCTGCTGCACAGATCCCTTTCTCACCTGGATAGGGGAAACGGTGCTGTGAGAATTACATTTCTGCACTTTTCCAGCGCCTTCAATACCATCCAGCCTCGACTTCTGCAATACAAACTAGCAGACATGGGAGTAGACTCACATCTGGTGGCATGGATAATGGACTACCTAACAGACAGACCCCAGTATGTGCGACTGAGGGAATGCAGGTCTGACACTGTGGTCAGAAGCACTGGAGCACCGCAAGGGACAGTGCTCTCTCTGGTCCTGTTCATCCTGTACACGTTGGACTTCAAATATAACTCAGAGTCCTGTCACGTGCAAAAGTTCGCAGACGACACGGCTATTGTGGGCTGTATCAGGAGTGACCAAGAGGAGGAGTACAGGAAACTCAGCCAGGACTTTGTCACATGGTGTGACTCCAACCACCTGCACCTCAACACCACCAAGACCAAGGAGATGGTGGTGGACCTCAGAAGGCCCAGGGCTCACCCGGAACCTGTGACCATCAACAGTGACCATGTGGAGTTGATACAGACTTACAAATACCTGGGAGTACACCTGGATGATAGGCTGGACTGGACTGCCAACACAGACGCCCTGTGCAGAAGAGGTCAGAGCCGATTATACTTCCTCAGAAGGCTGGCGTCCTTCAACATCTGCAAAAAACTGCTGCAGGTGTTCTATCAGACGAGCGCCCTCTTCTATGCAGTAGTGTGCTGGGGAGGCAGCATTAAGAAGAAGGATGCCTCCCGTCTGGACAAACTGGTGAGGAAGGCGGGCTCTGTGTTGGGCACAGAGCTGGACAGACTGACATCTGTGGCAGAGCAAAGGGCGCTGAACAGGCTCCTGTCAATCATGGACAATCCACTGCATCCACTGCACAGCACCATCTACAGGCAGAGGAGCAGCTTCAGAGACAAGCTGCTGTCACTGTCCTGTTCCACTGAAAGACTGAGGAGATCGTTCCTCCCCCACGCCATCAGGCTCTTCAACTCCACCCAGGGGAGGAAAACTCTAAACTCCAATATGTCTGCCCTTTAGTTAACTATACTACCTGATGCAGTGCACCCTGCATTATGTGACCACTGACTGACCGACACTACTTATGCACCTTAGGCCTTTCAAGCACTGGATCTGACCATGCACCTTAGGACACTTACCCAATGCTCGTTATTTAGCTTTTTATTTTCATTATCAGTTCTTCTAAATTGACCTCCTCTTGTTGTTGTTGTTATTATTATTATTATTATTATTATTATTATCAGTTTGTGGATACTGCTGGAAAACTGTGAATTTCCCCTTGGGGATGAATAAAGTATCTATCTATCTATCTATCTATCTAAAAACAGAAATGCAGCTAAACGGTAACTGAATACGACTCACACTTTTTTCCTTCTAAAAAAATAAAATAGACTGCCCCATAAATCCACACATGGACTACTACCGTACTCACTTTTATCATAACATATCAGTTATTTAGAATTTCATTAATTTTACTAACAAACAACTTCAATTCCAAGTGCACCAACAAAAATAAAACCAAAGTGCATAGTATGCTACAGAATAGAATTAAACATCATAACAGTGCATGGCACTTTATCAAGGCAAAACATTTCAAACTGCATTCAACAATAATACCACATCAAGAAAAACATTAAGTGCATAATATGGGGTGAATAACATGTTAATTGCATCATACGGTTCAAAAATCAATTCTCATTTTCTTGCTTGACTTGTTACCTTGCCAACATTTGCCATCTAATGAGATGAATGTCATTTTTTTGACTTGGCAAGAGCAGTGAAGTCAGGTTGTATATGTTGTCAGGGCAATACGCAAGCAGTGTTGTAGATGCTGGTCAGTGAGGGATATGCGATTGTGAGTTTTAATGGCATTCATGTGTGAGAATGACGACTCACAAGTGTATGTTGAGCCAAACATTGTCGGAAGAAAGTGCAAGACCCCTTGAATGTGGAAATTTCTCTCGGCTGACTTCATGGGTCCAGAATTGTTCCTGCTGCAATGACTGTCACAAGTCATCTGACGACTGAATGTCAATGAGTTCCAGTTGTAAAGACCCCTCATCCAATGACGATACCAGCTCCTTCCATTTCAATGCAAAGTCTGCCTCAACATTTACACAGAAAGGGTCCTTCACAAATCTCATCAATTCACTGGAGATGCTGAAATCCTCAAACCTAGTGGCAAAGTTGTTTTTCAATCAGTCAATAAACCCTGACATCACCTCAGTAATTTGCAGGCCAGATTTCCTCAATGTGGGGAAGTGGAGCATCTTGCCAGGACAAAGATCAGCAGAGAACAGGGAGAGCTTTCTTTGAAAAGCAAGTTTCTCCACAAGTTCTGCAACTGTTTTATCTCTGCCCTGCAACTCCATGTTGAGTTGGTTCAAATGATGGAAAACGTTGCTCAAAAAGCAAACAGCGGCATTAAACTTTTTCCATCAGAGACAGAAACTTGCCAGCTTTTTTCAATTTTGAAGACCGGAGAAACACCAGAATCTCCTCTCTTAGTTCACAAAGCGTTTCCTTTGCTAAGCCATCTAATGTCATTATGAATGAGCAAATCTTTATATTCAGCAGACATGTCAGTCAACAGCTTGCGGAAAAGGCGGTGCTGTAAACTGGAGGTACAACGGATGAAGTTTATAATTGCCATGACAGAGTCCATGGTCTCTTTTAAATCACCACTGAGCTTGGCACACAGGAGGCTTTGGTGGATGAGGCAATGTAGAGATCTCACCTGCGGAGCCGCAGCTGCTAACCCTCCCGGCGAGCCCCTGATCCCTGCCCGCCATCGAGGGCGCACCATTCGTCACCAACATGTTGATGCGTGCCAAATCCAAGTTGTTCTCCTCAAAGAATGAAGCACTTTTGGTGAAGAGAATCTCACCGGTAGTGTGCCCCTCCATGGGAATTAGTCCAAGCAGATCCTCACGAAAACATTCCCCATCAAAATCACACATAGAGGCACAGCTGTGCAACATCACTGTTATCAGTCAACTCATCCACGGCCAAAGACATCACCTCGGCCTTCCTCAGCTTGTCCAAAAGCGTCTTGAAAACGTCCGATGCAAGGGACTCAACTCTCCTCATATTTGCCGTGTCAGAAATTGGAATTTGCTTGCTTCCATAATGTTTTTTTTCGGGTTTTCTCATCTGTTACCACCTCCTCAATGGATGCCAGCATACACTCCTTGTCCTTGACTGTCTCTGAGTCTGTAAACGGCTTTTTCTTTTTGCCCAATATCCATGCCACTCGTAACGATGCCGCAGTTGCTCTCTCTTGATCGGTACAGGCCCGAAACAAAATGCGATGTCTTTGCTCATAACAAGATGTAAGCCCTGTTATCTTCTGCCTCCGAGCAGCAGAGCCCAGTAGGAAAGTAGAATTGCATAATTTGAATTTGTATTGTTTAACTTGAGTAACTGTATTGAAAAACTGAATCTGAATAGCATAATTTGAATTGATTAGTTTGAAACTGAATTCCAATCAACTTGAAACTCAGTATAATATTATGAAGCTGAATTCACTTGCAACTGAAACTGTATTTGAGCCTCACTAAAAATTCTACTTTTTATGTACTTTCAATTTCAGTTCTCTCAATTCAATTTCAGTTCTCTAAATTCAATTTCAGTTCCCTCAATTCAATTTCAAACCACTAGATTCAACTTTTAAGGTCACAGACGGGTCAAGGTGTTCAGTAAGAGCAATCGAGTGCAGATGCACAGAGCTCCTTTTAGGCTAGGCAGCACGTTTTTTTTTTTTTACCATTTCCTGGACCTGTAGACATTGGCTAGAGAAAAACATGCTTAAAGGAGACATTTTATTCCCCTTTTCAGGTTCATAATTGTATTTTGTTTTTTTTATATTTTGGTTTCGTGTCTGAACTACTTCATGTGGGACTGCTTTCACAACCTCGGTCAGTACAACACTGGACTGGCTGAAAGACTGTTCCTGAAAGAGGGATTCATACAAACTGTCTGTGGAGAGACGGCAGAGGAAGTAACTGTAAGTATTTATAAGAATTGATGCTTTGTTTTTCATTGTTCGTTTAACGCTAGCACATGCTAACAGTTGTTAGCTGCAGGAGCCTCAGTGATGCTGACGTAGTTATTGTTTGTTAAATGTTTGTTAAATGTTTGTTAAATGTGTGCAAGATGAACATGAAACATATACGGTGACGTTAATTTATTAAGCCAGCTGGTGCAGATGTCTCCATATTTTTCCCTGCTAATATTTTTTACACGAAGTTTATGCCGTGAATCACCAAGCTTCGTGCTGGGGGGGCGCTCCGTAACTCCGTAACTCCATAGCTGTTGTGGGTTTTGTGTCCGGGGCTAAATTGGCTTTATGTTGGTCTGTATTTAGTTAAAGTGCTCAGTCAGTAATATGTTTGTGTCGCTGTTAGAAAGAGCAGAAAACCTCAGAGCGAACAAACTGTAGCTGCTCATCAGCTGTTAGCTCGTTGAGCTGCATAGAACAGGGAAGATAATGTTAGATAGCTTTATATGTATGTATGTATGTATGTATGTATGTATAAATTCAGCAGCGGAGGTCATTTGTTTGGTAGGATTGTAGCGTTGATTAGCACACAGCAGCTCTGTGATGTCACTGTGTTACTATAGTTACTGAGTCTGTCGGACTTTATGATGTAACGTTAATACGAGGGACAGTGTGATCGTTAAGCCTCGTTAACCGTTAATTAGGTTGGAGCCTGGTGGTTGTTTTTCATGTTGCTTTTTGTGTAGACCCTGAACTTTCTACGTACGTGCTAACGTTACTTCAGCTAGAGCTGGATTTGGTATTCCGAAGAAATTTTCCAGCTCCGCTCAGGTGTGTGTGTGTGTGTGTTGTGCCACTGTATGTAAATTTACTGGAGGTAAAGATAGAGCTACCGTGAGAGAGAAATAGTCAAACTGCAGGGATTTATTAGTTTAGTATTATTCTGTACCTTTGATTAGCATCGAACAGCTGGGGTTGCTCACTAGGCTTTATGTGGAGTCAAACCGTGACGAATAAAAGTTTTCTGATACATATATTTAGCGTTATTGAAGTACTGCTATTACTGACAATATAAGGGCAGGTCCAGTGTAATTACCTATACTCATATAATCTCCTATTGTATTATAAACACTGACGCTCACTGCTGAATGTCTGTTAGTGCACAGGGAACTTGTTCCAACATCAGTTACAGTCAGTAAATGTCCTGTGTGTGTATCTGCTGCCATTAGATAGACATTGTGTTGGTAACCTCAGACTGTTTCAACAACACATCACTACAGTTAGCTGCAACAAGGAACCACCAGAGACACTGCTTTATTATTTTAGTTTATAACTTAGGACTGCTTTGAGCCACAATGAGCTGTTGTACTTGTATTATATTATACTGTATTATATTACACTGTATATTATATTATACTGTATTATATTATACTGTATTATATTATACTGTATTATATTATACTGTATTATATTATATGCTACCTTACAAGTAACACTGAATCCTCCATGTCTTACAGGTGACCTGATGAAGCTCAGGTGTTCCTGGACCCATCAGAGGACAGAGACAGCTGCAGCATCAGGACAGTCTGGGTATCCAAAGGAAGACTCATCAAGATGAACACTGACTGCAGAGCTCCATTACCAGCTCACACTTCAATATATACTAGAAACCAAAAACCTTGATGGAGAACATGATCTACACAGTTTACATATAAGTTATATTGTTACTTACAACATGTGTAACTGGAATATGAATGAAACATAAATAAAGTGTTTTACTTTTAAGAAGAGTTTTGGTCATTTTTAAATTCAGTAATAAGTGTGGTTTTATATAAATAACATGTTATTTCAGGTTTTATGAAGATCTCCTGCATGTAGAAGAGTTGAAAACCTGGTTCGTGTGACATCTATCAATATGAAAATGTGAAATTTAAACCTGTATTAATGACTCTAAGCAACACAATACATTACTGTCTCACATTCAGACTTTATTATGTTGGAAGATAAATTACATCATAATATATAAAATAAAACATAAAACATAATTGCAGCTTTTACAAATATCTGAAGGTTAACTTTGGTAATAATACTTTCAAGTTAAAATATCAGACTAGGAAGTATGGATACAGTACAGTTGGTTACTTAGCAGTTTTTAAACCACATAAACAAGGTACCTTATTAGATGAGTAATTCCTTCAGTTGACATTGTTGTACAGTATAAAGTATTCCAGGCAGGTTTCTGACTCATTATGGTAACTTTCCATGGTCTCAGTAAACTATTGTATAAAGAATATAACAGATGGGAGGTTACAGTAATCATTATACTATTACTCTGATTACTTTGGTACATTTACTGGGTGTTTCTTCACTAGAAACAACTGCTTGACTAATGTTGTTAATAATATGTAATATATAATATGTTTAACTTCACTGGGCTGTGTAGACTGGGTCACTGCTCACTGCTGTACCTGTAAAGACAAGCATAAAACACAGTGTTAGTTCTCATAGTTAAGGTATAAACACTAACATTATGGGATAGCTATAGCAGTATTTACCTGAGGAACACGTCACAGAAAGCTGTAATCCTGATTGTTGATGTTTTTCATTTCTCCGTGATTTCAGGTCAGACACCCGCTCTAACATGTCCGGTGGTGAAGTTTTTGGTTTAGAAGCAGTTATTGAATTAATATTGACGGTAGAAATGCAGCTAAACTCAGTAGCAGCAGAGCCCGTCTACGGAGAGCCTGGCCACTCTCTATTAAGTCCCATTGTACCGAATACTGGTTGCAGTTCCACCAGAGTTCCACTGGGGGCGATCGCCCATGAGTGCAGAATGAATGGGAGCAGATGGAGCTGGACGGCTAAATTTGTCTCTTTTACCTGATAGTGGTTGAGAAATCTCAGATTTGATTGTAGTTTTTGCAAGTTCAACATGGGTTATAGGTCGAAAGTTGAATGAACGAGTTCTTATGTTATATTACAGGACGAGTTGTTGTTGCCCATAACACGCTAGCATTCTGCTAATGAACGCTGATTGGTCAGTGAAGGACTGATTACGACCAGAGATCCCCTTGATGGCATCGTGGCATCCGAAGCGGGACCAGAATGTTAAGGCGGATTTTTTCGCCCAAGTTCTTTTTTTTAACACAGCAACTTTTTTTGTGTTGCTGGTACTTTTATCTGCCTATCGTTATGTCTGTGTTGTCGATGCCTCGAGAGAAAAGGAAGTGCAGAGCGCGGAAGCACAAAGAGACTCAAGGCTTGCCGTAAAGCAGTATCTCTGGCCGTACGATGTGTATGACGTCATTGACATTTTAAAAGACTTTTTAAAGCAAATAAGTGACTCTAAAAAATCTAACACCCAGCAATGTGTCATTTCTTTGCGTCCCCTTTCAAATGCAACATTCAAATTACTAGACAAAAAATTATATCCTGAGAAAAGTGGATTTTGAGGGGTATAGCTCCATAGAGCTCCATTCATTCTGCACTCATCCTGTGAGCGACCTCATATGGAATCATAGTGGAACTGCAACAGTTCAGAACCCGGAAGTATACCGAGAGTGGAACTTCTCTCCTTATTAGACATTCTCTGGTAGCAGTGAGGAGCTACCTGCCAGTAACGCTGAGGCAGAATTGGGAGGGGCCGGAGCGTCAACCGCGCCATAAGGCCGACCAATCAGAGCAGACTGGGCTTTTTCGGGAGGGGGGCCTTAAAGAGACAGGAGCTAAAACCGATCGTTTCAGACAGAGGCTGAAAAGAGCTCTGTGCATCTGCACTCGATTGCTCTTACTGAACAACCTTGACCCGTCTGTGACCTTCTTGTGGTTTGAAATTGAATTGAGAGAACTGAATTTGAATTGAGATAACTGAAATTGAATTGAGAGAACTGAATTTGAATTGAGAGAACTGAAATTGAATTGAGAGAACTGAATTTGAAAGTACATAAAAAGTAGAATTTTTAGTGAGGCTCAAATACAGTTTCAGTTGCAAGTGAATTCAGCTTCATAATATTATCTTCAGTTTCAAGTTGATTGGAATTCAGTTTCAAACTAATACATTCAAATTCAAATTATGCTATTCAGATTCAGTTTTTCAATACAGTTACTCAAGTTAAACAATACAAATTCAAATTATGCAATTCAAATTCAGTTTTTTTAATACAATTATCAAGTTGAGCAATTCAGATTCAGTTCTAAATGATTCAAATTCAGTTTCTACTGACACAAATATCAGCCCATACTCTATACACTTATACCTGAATATAATTTACCCTAGCATCTAGCTCAATTCCTTATTTTGATTTGATTATTATTTTAATGGCTCCAATTTACTTGTAGTCCTTTTATAAGGGGACTGTATCTAAATTTCATTCTACAATCTTGCTGACAAAATCCTTAAATCCTTATTTTCAACAATATCTATTTTCTCATTACTTCCTGTGAGTAATTGATGGTTAAATGAACTCTTTGTATCAGTTGAAAATATCCTTTCTTAGGAGTGAGTGTCAGTGCTGGAATGTAAGTCCATGCTTGATAGAGATTACAGTTATCTATGCAGAGAAAGAGCATTTTCCCAGTGACATTTGTGCTTCAGTCTCAGCTGATAAGTGTGCATTGTGGTGTTTTCTTCACCCGAATACAAAATTATTGAGCACAGTCATTACCATTCATTTTTGTTCTGTTTGATATTCTCCACTGAACACAGTGTTTGTACATGTCAGTGCAGAAGTAAGTTTATCTCTGAGTGAACTAAAGAAGCACAGAGAGACAAGGCTGCACAGAGCACTTGTCTAGTAGCAGCAGAGCAGCACAGAGCTGTAATTTGGCCCAAAGTGTACAGAGACCTCAAATGAGGAGATGGATAGAAGGAGAAGCCTCTCTTGGGATACTCCACAAAGAACTTTTTGGCTTGTCTGAATCCATAACTCTTGGTTGGTAAGAATACTTAATACCTGTCCCTTTCAACCCTACTTTTATTGTCTTCTCTACAATCAGAACTGGAGCTTAGTTGCCATCTTATTCTTATTCCTGGAAATGGCAGGTATCAATATATGATCTCGGTTTGAGAGCAAACCCCTTTAGCCTTTGTAGCTGATGGTGGTTGGAGCACCTTTCTCCATCATCCTTGAAACTATACTCTGGGTAATCACGTTATGCAGAAAATGCGATGTTCTTACATGCAATATGTCCTCAGTCCCAGCTCGTCAAATACTGCTGCTTGTTTAGTGGCCCTCAGTTTCAAAATATGACATCACATAATTTCTGTACATGCAAGGCTCTGTGGTTAAGGTAAAGAGAGTAACTATGCAAGCTTACAATAATTTTTTAATTTTTTTGTCTACATCATCAGTGTGATATTTTTTTTCCTGAAAAACCTGACGTATACAATCAGATACATGCAGTACCTGGATAATCCACTAGGGATCAGTTTTTATGCACCTGAGGGTCACTTGAGACATCCAAAATGGCTGCCGTCAATCAGTGACCCACTTGTAATTTATTAATAATATTTTTGTTAAGCTTAAGGTAAGAAAACTTTGTTACTGAAACTTCAATAGGAATATTTAATGGATTGATGTAATGTAAAATTAATTAATATTTCATAACTTAATTTATGGAAAAACCAGTGTTGAAAATGTGTGTATCAAATTTGATACAGCAGGTATTAAAGGTAAGTTATTTGAAAATCTGTCAATTGTCATTTTATTGCATTGCATATTATGCATTCAATAAAGTCTTTCTTATTTAGGTAAACTAATTAAAGGCTTAACTGACATAATTACGTATATTTAGAGTAAAATCCAGATATCTCTTTTTGAACAAAAACATTATTTTGTACGTTGGAGGAAAATTTGAAAGGAAACTCAAAGTTTAATGAATCAAAAAGTGTTTTATATGTTTTTGTTTGTTTAAGATAAAGAAACTGAGCAACAAATAATACCAGATGTAGCAAAAATGATATGCTGGTTCCACTGGTGGATTTGTCATTGCTGCGTGAAAACTTAATTTCAGCAGATGTATGATAATGTGTTTTTTGTAAAATTGTATTTATTTCAAAGTTTTAATATTTTTTTGTTTATTTTTTTTTCAAATTACACAAAAAGACCTGATTTATCAAATATGATACAAATTAGAATTCATATATGCAAATTGATTTTATTTGTCAGCAGGTTCAATAAACACAAAAAAAAATAATTCTGGCAATTATTTCATGGTTCAGGCTTTACAGGGTTATACAGTTTAAAGTTACAAGGAGAGGCACTTCTCTAAATATACCAGTTTAGCCGTCCTGGCTAATTTTCAACTGCAGTCCCTGGGCAGGTTTAACAACAGCTGCAAAAGGCATTCAATAGGAACAGCAATACTGTACATACAGCAGAGCACACTTCATAAAAACACAAACCACTTAAAAACAAGGACTACAATACATAAAATGTACAACAAAGCATGCTTCAGGTTTTTGCATAACACACTTCAAACGGGTTTACTAGATGCAGAGTGGAATGGACTTCTAGCAATCTATTCAGCGTCAAGTCGTCAGTGTTCGGTCTGAGGAAAATTGTAGTAAACTGTTGGCAATTCACCACAGACCACAGCTGAGACTGCAGCAGAAAAATTGTCTGTCAAGCACGCCACGAAAGCAAGCTAAGGTGGAGTGTCTCATAAAGCTGACCAGCTACCTGTAGTGAAACTGAGACTTTATCATCTGTCCTGTATTGTGAAGAAAACTCTTGTATGGGGATGTAAATTCACTGATTGAGCAGGCTATTTGAAAAGTTTGTATGTGTACATGTTTTTGCTTGAAAATAGCAGCCAGGAAAGCTCGTCGTCCAAATGTTCATGTAAAAATCCTCAGTACAAGTGACGGCTGGTGGTGATTTTGGGTGGGTGGGCTAACAAATGCATTACACTCATCAATACGCCACACAGCAGCAACAGCAGCATCACATCAAGTTACAGCAACAACATTGTATAGCAAGGGCTCTACGGCAACACTGGGGAGACATACCCAAAAGAATGACCTGATGCCAAAAAAAATCTCTCTCTCTCTCTCTCTCTTGTTTCAGAGCTTGGGCATACCTTATTTAAAACGCCGCTCACATTGATGGCCTTTCTGTGATGCAAACAGGTTAATCATGTCAAACTCCACAGTGCTGAACCTCACCATCAGCTCACCTTTCAGTTTCTCCCTGCAGATCATTGGGTAATGTGCACATGCAAAGACAACAAGTGCCTGGCTTTCTCAAAGCACACTGTGTGGCTACTGACACATTATCAGAGCGCTGCATCCTGCGCGGCGTTACAGCGGCTGCAGCTGTGTCCGCATCTGGATGTGGCTGGTTGTCATCTGTGGTCAGCAGTTCAGATATGGAGCACGAAAATTTCTCCAGGCCCTGTCTCGTTCTGAGAGAATCTGTGGTCTTAGACGTGTACTTTGCAACCTGTGTGTTTGACAGGTGATCTGCTGATTGACTGTCTAAAAAAAGAACTGGTCCCCGCTGGAGTGAAGTGGGAGATTCGTTGGACCCCCGCAGGGCGAGCTTGTGTCCCCACAAAATGTAATACAGTCCACCATCCGTGATAGTGAATGCCTGGTTTTCTTTACCAGCTCGTTGTGTCTCTGTACAGCGGTCCGGTGACTCTCATTAAGCTGTCAGGCGATGTTCACTTTACCCAGCAATGACAACTTTACGCTATTTCCAATGTGGCTCGTGCTGCATTCATGTTTCCTAATTTTGTGGAATAAATATTTTAAATCCACAATTCCTTGTTGGGTCCAAGCCGTGTCTCCTCCAAACAGCAAACATGGAACCAGAAAAGTAAATTCCTAGCTACACTTGCTGTTAGCCAGTCCGTTAGCTGAAACCATGTAACACAAAACTACGATTTTGTCGTTTGTCCTTTTGTGTTATTTGAACATCTATGCGTCCCCAATCTCTGTATTTCCAAATTTTCCTCCAAAGACTTTAAAGAAAATTGATTAGAAAGGAAATAATCCACCTCGTTCATGTTCATGCTAACGCCCGCCATACTACGAACTAGCCTCACTGTACTGTAGCTACTGCGCTGTGATTGGTCGAAGGTCACTGTACTGGAGCTACTGCGCTGTGATTGGTCGAAGGTCAGCCTTTGGGCTGAATGAATTTAGCCCAAATGGGCAGCATATGAAGGGGGCGTGTCACTACACCTGTCAGTCACAATTGAATGGAAGCTTACGCTACTGTACTGGGGCTGAACACATTAAGCCCATTCACAGGAAAAAACCCAAAATATATCATATATCCAGGGTTTTTTCTGTCACTGTTGGGTGCTGTTGCTGCTCTAGGTTCTACCAAAATTCAAAACAATATCTTCTAAGCTTTTTAATAATAGTTTTTCATCTTTACTGTAAAAGATAGGGGGGCTTAGCCCTGTTAGCCCATATATACCAGCCGTCCCTGCTCAGTACCCTTTAAATAACAGATATGCATCTTAATGGTACACAAAATTACATGAACTCAGCTGTACATACTGCTGTAGGTGCAATGCATTCCCCTGCAGCAACAAGCAGTTTGCAAGTGTTGAAATTAAGTGGTGAGACAGAAAATCAGCGTGTAGACTATGGTGCAGTGGAGCTTGAAAAGTGCAAACTCCCCGACATGCCTGAAGGAGTGTGTCAGACACACTATGGACTGGAGGATCCACCTTAAGAGTCAGTACTCTGCACACAGCAGAACAAGCGTGCAGGAGCAGACTGATTCTGACCCTGACACTGCACCATACAGGCTCTAAAATCGAACTTGACTTGAATCGCTTCATTTTTCAAATCAGCTGCTAACTCTTTTTTTTGCTTATTATCCTAATGCATTTCGTAGCAGATGCTTCATAGGCAGATGGTGATAGACAGATGGTTCATCCAGTCACTTGCTGAGTAGTTTTTGAAAGTGCCTGCAGTTCCCCAATGGTGACTTCCCATATGGTTCTGTGTAACAAACCGTCGGCGCAGTCAAGTAAGACATTATTGCCAAAGTACGTAAAGGTGTAATAAACAGGAATGGTCCTTAAATATATTGTTGTGCTGTTCTTTTAAGTTTATCTAGGAAATTCTGACTGCTGTTCACTAACTGCCTGTAGGTATGGCTAAAGGCAAAATCATCACCTTGTTCAGCTTGAACAAGAAGACTCTTTAGCTACAACTCAGAAATACACTAAAGAGAAATGAAATGTTTTGTGTTAAAACCACACAAAGGAACATGAAGAAAAGATAGAGAAATGTTGTGTCGACTATAGAATCAAGCTAACCCTCGGTGGATGTAGGCACTAGTCATGTAGGACAACCTCGGGGGACATTTCAGAGCATTTCTGTTATTTGATGTGAACCATCCCCGCCCCTTAACTCTTGAAATATGTATAGAAGCAACAGGCCAGGTCTCTGGGAGAACTAGAGAACCCCAGTGGAGTTCTCCTGGTGTCAGATCAGGGCTCAGTGAAAGTTTGTCACAGTGTGACTTTGCAGAGCGGTCCATGTTGCTCCATGTCTGCATGTTTTTAGTTTAGACACCACAGCTGAACATGACTAAACTGTAGCTTTTTAAGGGTTAGTTATGAAGGTGGATGTAGGCCTCCAGCCTTAGGGATGAGGATAAGGGCATGGTGACACACAAACTATATTCACAAAGCCATCACTCTCTGAAAAACAGCCTTGTCCTGCATTAGAAAAGTTAAAACAACCAAAGAGCTACTAGAACACTACATTTGTCAAAAACCTAAGCCTGTTACTATGATTGTTAAAGAATACAAAAATACATAACTCAGAAATAAAAAAGTTGCTTGAAATATCTTACTCCTCACTGATTAATACTTACAGGAAATACTCTGCTCAAAATTCATCATCAGTTGTATGTAATATGAAATATCCATAAGATATGTCACTTATGGGAGCCATTTTCTGTCACTGAGTAAACCAACTAAGTGACATATTTTATGGATAACAATAACAGTAGAGAACAACTGATAAACTGTACAATGAACCCAGACAGTGAAGACAATAACTGCAGGAAGTTAGAGCAGATTGCTTCCTGTGAATATTGATGATGCTTTTCTTCTCATTGTTCTATGAGCTCTTTGGTTGTTTGAACTTTTCTAATGCAGGACGAGACTGTTTATCAGAGAGTGAATATAGTTTGTGTTCAGGTATTCAAAGTTTAGATTTTAAATGATAATCTAAACTTTAAAAAATACATTATAATATTGTTTTCTTCCCAGAAATGAATGAAATGTTCAGATATAGGCCTGCTGTGTATATGTTTTGAAGTTTACACCCCTTGTTGTGGTTTAATTTTTCCATCTCAATGCACCTCAAACGATGTCTATCTCACATAAACTTTTAGTTATCTGACTCTAGTGAGAGACCACAAACTCTCATTGAAGGTACCCAGACTCACAGAAAGCAAAGAGAATTGACAGTTTCACTCCACTTGCAAGATTTATTTGCATCAACACAGGATACAAGCAAACCGAGTTGTCGAGAATCAACTGACTTGAACAAAGAAAATCACTCTATTATATGCCTCTTTCCCAAGGGTGTCTATTGGTAACGTCTAATTTCTGATAAGCAGAAGTCGTAAGTCATCTGATGCCGTACTCTGCAGGAGACAGCCTTGATCTTTGGAATGTGCTTAGCTCATGGGACAATGAATAACAACTCTCCTAACTAGTGTGAGACAACCAGAGTGTCAATACATGAGGATGAACATACATGAACATAAGATATTATACTGTAAGCCTGTAAACTTAAACATGGAATAACACAACATAATATAGTTTGCTTCATGTTCACGGAACCTTATCCCTGCAATGCATTTTCCCACTACACCCTTTAATCAAGAAGGCCTTCCGACTTTTGGCGACCCCCAGTGACCCCCAAGTTGGGAACCACTGTTCTCGACAGTGCTTGTAATTCCACTAGAAGCACTGCTGTTATAATCTGGCTGATGCTGCTAATTAGTCATTTGAAGCTATAAAAAGGGTGTTTCACATCATGATTGACAGCTGAGTCCTGCTGAACCTCGATACCAACCCCAATTACTACTGTGAAGACTCCGAGTGGTGAAAGATGGCAGTGGCAGTATCCAGGATATTTTGGCTTCATTTTCACACAGTGGTCGATATATAATTTCGATGGTGTGAACACAGTGAAGTTAACCCTGTCTCCTGAAAATCACATTTTTAGATGTTTAATTTTCATTTAATGAGGAATTGTATTTAATTTAATTTAATTAACATATTTGCTGAGTTAGAGAATGTTCATGCTGAATGTATTTGCACAATGTTGACTGTCAATTTAATGTTTTCCTATAACATCTATAATATGATATATTATAAATGTTTTTCTGGTTCTGTTTAGGGAACAAAGCACTTGAAGGTTAGGAAAAGGTTGTGTTCTTGGTTAAGCAAAAAGACACTGAAAAACACTGACTTGAGGCACGAGACACAACAAGGAGACTTTTTTAAATTTTTAACCCAAACCACTAGGGATGTGCATAGATTTGAGGGGCAATGTCCCCACCCACCCACTGAATCGTCCCATGCCTCTTCTGCATTTTGTCACAGTATGCTCAAACACATAAATACACACAAATACACATGCTTGCATGTGCGAGGCATTGTACTACCAGCAGTACCTGCCCCATCAGCAGTAAGAGGGGTGTACGATTTATATTATTTTAGAATTGATCTAGCAGTCAGTGTCTTTTTTTCACAGATTCCAAAATATCAATGTTTAGTTTAAAAGCCATATTTTTCTAGTCGCAGTAGAACCAGCAGCTATTAGCTCAGGCAGGATTAAAGTAAAGCCTAGTGTGTAGCTGCTGCTCTTAGCTGTTCATGGAGACTTACAGCTGTTAGCAGCCTGCTGTCAGCCAACATGCAGGATCCACATGAAGACAGAGGAGGAGCACAACACGCACTGATGTGTGTCAGATTTAAGTCTGATGCTGCCATGAGTAATAAGGTTAAATAAAAAAAAAGCAAACCATTGCATGTCACAAGACATTAATGTATTGACCTAACACAGTATTGCTAGCTATAAGCTACCATGAGCAGATTCACCTAACAGGGTTAGGGTTAGGGTTAGTACTCCTATGCTGGAAAATATCTGGTCCTAGGTTTTCTGTGTGTCAGTTACAGTACTAGATTGAATCAATTGACCTTTGCTAAGTCATGCCCCTATTTGCTTTGTGCTCCAATAACAGTTGAGCAAGTCAAGCAGTTAGCATAATGCTAGCCAACGAGTTTATGTAAATTAGCTAGCTTGTTAACTAGCGTTTTGTTTGTTTTGCTTATTTTGTTTGCATTAGCTGTCAGGTGTAACTATCTAGCTAATAATAGATGCAGATAAGCTAGATAGTTTGTGTTTTGCTAACATTAGGTAACTTAAGATGTGATCTTATAAGCATCTTCCAAATGTGGTTTACATTTTCAACATAGATGAGCCAAGCACATAGATATGGTTGCATTAAGAGAACAGATACAGCGTTGGAGGCGACACTCCCTTCAGTCCTGTGAAAGCTTCTCAGTGGCACTGCAAACAAATGCATACTGAGCATGCTCACCAGGGACTTCCGCTGACCAAGCTGCTAACTTCCAGTTTAGCTCTCCATTAACTTGAATGGGGATAAATGATACAATCGTGCGGATCTTTCAGTCAAATCGGACTGAATGGATCGAATTCTGATCGGCAAATTTCAACTCGCCAAGCGTGTATAGTGGCCGTGAAACTTGCGAGAAGGCCCTATCTAGAGCCGGTGTTTGGTTTGGCTGTTCAACATGGCAGCCTCCGTAGAAGATGACCCGCTCCCTCTGTAGACAAAAGCAGCTCATTATAATGTAACCACAAAACACAACAATTCATATTGTTTCAAGTGATTATACACTAATGAAAACATACTACTATGTTCCGTTTCTGCCCATTGATCCTCCTAAATGGTAAATGGACCTGTACTTGTATAGCACCTTTATAGTCTTCTGACCACTCACAGCGCTTTTACACTACGTGCCACATTCACCCTTTCACACACATTCACTCAGTGATGACAAAGGCCATCACAAATGGAAAGTAATTAATTCATACACATTTACAGCAGGGAGCAATTTGGGGTTCTGTATCTTCTGTATCTCAAGGACACTTCAACATGCAGCAGGAGGAACCGGGGGGATCAAACTATCAACCTTACGATTAGTGGACAACCCACTCTACCTCTTGAGACAAAGCCGCCCCTGGCACACAGTGGACCTTTAACACATGGTCCTCTTACTATTTTTCTTCTGAAGCTTTTGACTGCATCTAAAAGTTTTTATCAGTGGTCCCAAAATTGGGAACAGAAGCTAAAGAACTGAAAACAAACACCAGGAGCTCTAACAGACCCTTACTGAGAGAGGTAACACCAGACCTATCGCCTGACATTTTTTTTATTTTTAAGTATTTTTTTGGGGCTTTTTTTTATTGCCTTTATGATAGAGACAGCTGAAGATCGACAGGAAAGGGGGACAGTGAGAGGGGATGACACGCAGCAAGGGGCAGCAGGTCAGATTCGAACCCTGGGCCGCTGCAGCAAGGACTCAGCCTCGGTACATGGGTCGCCAGCTCTACCCACTGAGCTAACCGGGCGCCCCATAGCCTGACATTTTGAAGAAAATACTGAGAATTCCAACTAAGCTCTACAAATCTGTGAAAGCAGTGTGTGTGTGTGTGTGTGTGTGTGTGTGTGTGTGTGTGTGTGTGTGTGTGTGTGTGTGTGTGTGCTCTGCCCTTTTCTACCGTCCCAGCCTGTTGACCTGTAGGTGCCAAAGGGAGTTTGGCAGCTGGTTGGCCTCCAGGCTCTGCAGCTGTGTGAATGCTCTTCTCTGTCTCTGACAGACTTTGTTTTCTCTCTTTCAAAAAGGTTTCTTTATAAAGTGTCACTCTTCTCTCCTTGAACTTTCATTTCTTTGTCATTGTATAATAATGTAATAATGTCTGAATTCATATTTAGTGAACACTTCTTTCCCATGTGTTGTCTTTTTTGACTGGTGACTATTATAAAGTGTAAATATAGCCTTTTTTTATATTTGGTGTCATAGTTCTTAATTATTTTGTGCGCTAACAACATGAGCTAATTTGTGCAGCTCATTACTGAATACTGAAATTAAATTAAGTGAAACTTAATTGTGAAAAGGTGGAGGGAAAATCTGAGAATATGGAAAGAAACAAACCTGAAAATGTCAGTGGTCTTTTAACTGGAAAAGACCTCGGCCTCTGCCCTTTTCCACCAAGTTAGCTCTGTTCAAGATTCATGGAACCTTGGTGCTATGTAGCAAACCAGCCCACATTTCCACCAGTTTTGAGTGGAACAGTAGTGATCAAGGCTGCATCATCAACAGAGGACACAGCACAATGCATAACTCCCTGTAAAATGTGACGTGCCCACTTTGGTCTCCAATGAAAACAGAATATTTTTTGGGTCCAGTTGGGAACCAATTTTTCGGTTAACAAACCAACTAATGTTTGTCAGAATGCTAAGAATGGTTCAAAACTAGGTGCGTGAACTGGAATGGAGCCGGTTCCCTTTTGGTGAAAAAGGCCTATGATAGTGTTTTTCCTCCAAATTAGCCATGGTGCTTTAACTGTTTCTGTTAGAAATGCTTGGAACCTTGAAAACCAGAACAACAACAACAACAACAACCTGTAGAATGTGGCATGACCATTTTAGTTCCCCAGAAAAACATGCTATATTTTGGTTCTAGTATATATACAGTACTGTGCAAAAGTTTTAGGCAGGTATAAATCATGTAAACTAAGAATGCTTTGTTACTTACTTAGTAACTAAGAAAAATATTGATAATTTATTTGATCAGTTTTACAAAATGAAAAGTGAGCGAACAAAAGAAAAATTAGCAGTACACAAAGTCAGGGATTTTGTAGGATTATAGTCAGGTCTATGATCAACCAATTATACCAAACAGGTGCTAATGATCATCACATGTAGGTTGAAACACAGTCATTTACTGAAACAGGAACAGCTGTGTAGGAGGCTTGAAACTGGGTGAGGAACAGCCAAACCAAGGTGAGGTTGTGGAAGACAGTTCAATGTCACAGGTCATACACCATGGCAAGACTGAGCACAGCAACAAGACACAAGGTAGTTATATAGTTTTACCCAATGCTGAGAAATACAGGCAGATACTTATCCATGCAATACCATCAGGGAGACGTATGATTGGCCCCAAATGTATTCTGCAGCAGGACAACAACCCCAAACATACAGCCAATTTCATTAAGAACTATCTTGAGTTTAAAGTAGAACATGAAGTCCTGGAAGTGATGGTATGGCCCCCACAGAGCCCTGTTCTAAAACATCATTGAATCTGTCTGGGATTACATGAAGAGACAGAAGGATTTGAGGAAGCCTACATCCACAGAAGATATGTGGTTAGTTCTCCAAGATGTTTGGAATAACCTACCAGCTGAGTTCCTTCCAAAACTGTGTGCAAGTACTCCTAGAAGAATTTAAGCTGTTTTGAAGACAAAGGGTGGTCACACCAAATATTGATTTGATTTAGACTTCTCTTCTGTTCATTCACTGAATTTTGTTGATTGATGAAAATAAACTATTAACACTAAGTTAACATTAACACCTTAGTTTACAGCTATTTTTCCACACCTGCCTTAAACCTTTGCACAGTATTGTATATATGTATACCAAAACTCTGTATGTCACAATCTGCCTTCTGTCCCTCCTTCCAGCCACATTCCCAGTTCCTCAAACACATTTAATGTCATTGTCTTCCTGTCCACCAGATGCCCTCTGACTTTTTTCTCCTGTCCAATTCATCTCACTCCCACAGCCAGCCACCCCCTCCTGCCCTGCAATAACCACTTTCTTAGCAGTCCCAGTCACCAGACCTCCCCTGCCCACCTGCTCACTTGTTTCCACTCTCCCTGATCAGCAGTATTCTGTTCATCCCAGAGGTGGCAAAAGTACACACATTCTTTACTCAAGTAAAAAGGAAAAAGTACAGGATCTTAAATGTACTCAAAGTACAAACGTGGCTCCTCTGAAGGACATTTCTACTGGCTGTTTCTGTGCCAAGTCTCTCTGTCTTGTCTGTTTCCTCATGTTACGTCTGTCATATGTGAGCTGGAGACGTGCAATGATGCAAAAAAAAGTAATTCACAATCAACGTCAAATGCAATGAAACTAAAGTAACAAGAATGTTTTGATGGTGTAGATATTTGTCTAAAAATGTAGGGAGTACAGTAATATAGTATTTGTACTTTCAGTCATCCTGCTGTCTGCATTTGAGTCCAGTGTTGTGTTTCCTGAGGTGAGACAGTTTGGTTGAATTACAGGAGGTAGAGCCGGTTATCCACTAATTAGAAGGTTGGTGGTTCGATCCCTGGCTTCTCCCGCTGCATGTTGAAGTGTCCTTGAGCTACATAGTGAACCACAAATTGCTCCCAATGCTGTGTCATTGCTGAATAAATGTGTGTGAATGGGACATGTAAAACTGTAAAGCACTTTGAATGGTCAGAAGACTAGAAACGATATAATATATGGTAAATGGTAAATGGACCTGTACTTGTATAGCGCCTTTCTAGTCTTCCGACCACTCAAAGCGCTTTTACACTACGTGCCACATTCACCCTTTCACACACATTCACTCAGTGATGGCAAAGCCCATCAAACAGAAACTAACATTCATACACATTCACACACCGATGCACGACATCGGGAGCAATTTGGGGTTCAGTATCTTGCTCAAGGACACTTCGACATGTGGCACCAGGAGCCGGGGATCAAACCCACAACCTTCCAATTAAGGAACGACTTGCTCTGCCTCTGAGCCACAGCCGCCATAAGTGCAGTCCATTAACCATTTAATATCCAATTTGGATATATCTGTTTTACAGTCATAAATATGACTTGCATGTTGACACTATTTACAAGTCTGAAACTGGTTATTATTATGAAAGGAATACATTTTTATACCCCATTTAACAGGAACAGCTCTCTGTTTAATGCAATGTAGTACACAGCCCCACATCCTCCATAATAAGCATAAAGTTGGGTCCATAACTTTGTAAAGCTGAACATCAGAACCTTTGTGAAGGGAGTCTGTACTGCAGAATAAAGTGTACCTAATAATAGATCTATTATTCTGCATTTTTTTTAAATAGCGACAGAAAGCTGGCCACAAACATGGAAAAGTGAGGATGAGGTGTTTGCTGCTGTACAGATTGTAACAACTCTTTAATAGACTTATCTCTTCCTCTAACATGACACCAAGTTCACCTAGCAACTGCAAGTTGTTGCATTTCTCTCATTATTTTTATATACAGTACGACATAAGATGACATCAGTTAGGGTTTGTCCAGCCTGTACCTGGGGCCTCATTTATTATTACTTGCACAGAAAAACATAATTAGTTATATATAAAACCTTGATCTAATTTCGAAGCAGACATGATTCATTTTCCTGCTGGTTATGTATCATTACTACAGCCTGTGGTGAACTTTGCATTGGTTTAATGAACAATATGATAGGAATCTTAAGCGCCTCCTTATAGTTAAAAGTCAGGGTGTAAGATTATGGCCCTATAAAGCTCATCTTAATGCAGAATTCTACTGTATATTAAAATAGTTTTATATTGTGTTCTGTACTTTCAGTAGTGAGTGACAGATAAACAACAACTTACAGCATACTGCTGTTAGAAACTGAGAACAATTAGCTGATAATTAGCTGGATCAGCCACCCATCAGTAATCAATACACACATTATTTAACCATTAATCAAAATAATAACTAACAGCATTTAACAGCAGACAACCTTATCATACTTATCAAGTGTTTCTGTGGAGACAAAACATAAAAAATACACATGGCAATTTGAAAAGCTACCTATGCTCTCCTGCGAAAATATTACACAAAACTCCCTTTAAGAAATATTACATTTTAACATTTCCTTACATGTCAGTGAAAACACATTACTCTAGAAACACAAGATAAAGTGTGTAATATGTCGACAGTCTTCTTGTCAATTCGGCATCAATATAATCCATGAAGATGGAAGACCATGGGAGAAGAGAGAACTGTTTAGAAAATTAAGTTTTCTGACTAAAATAAGTGCTGCTTGGTGTATCAGATATACACCAAATTAAACACTAACTCGTAACACTGTTAATGTATTGTCTGTCAAGTGTGTGTCTTTTGGACCATGGCTATTCCTGACTAAACCCCCATTTGTGCAAGCATTAAGTGGAAATCACTAAGGCAGGGACTGTCAATTTTTGGTGAGGAAGCAGACTAAAAGTTGCTTTTCGCTGACCTGTACAGAGACAGAGGAGGAAGAGGATATGGGGAAAAAATAGGTGTAGGAGGATGATGTGAAGGAGAATGAGGAGGATGAGGAGAATAAAGAAGAAAGAAATTAGGGCGTCAGGGGTCACAGACCTACTATTTCTGTTCAATCAGGGGTTGTGGAAGCACTGTTGGAACAGAAAAAGATCCTTCCTTGCCAAATATTGAGTCTGTCTCACATAGTCTCATTAGTTATGAGATCTCATCTCTTTGTCCATTTGCTAAGAATCCTCAGGACTTCTGGCAAATTATCTACCTGCAGCTGTCCATCAAACCTTCAGGCTATAGCAGCTCAGCAGGAGCCATTTTAAGTCCTCTTTTTTTGTATCCTTTTTACACCAAAATGTGCACGTATATGCAGCTTTTTTAGATGCAGGTAAACTCACTAAAAGTAAGCAATTGACTACTTACCTATTGTGGTAGATGAGTTTGCTATTCTGTTTTTATTTTTTTTTATGTCAAAAATGATCCAAAAGAACAGCATTCTTAAACTGTAGAAGGCAGCATTTTTTTTGTATGTTGTTGTATATTGCATCTGTCTCTCACAGTGCCAGTAGTCTTGCACACCTGGACATAGCACTGTATCAGTGACCTGTCTCCCTCCTCATTTCCTCTTCCCCTCCAATCAGCTTGCTGTCTCGTCACTGTCTTGCACAATACAAATACAAATTTGACCAATCATTGTAGTTCCCTGCACAAAACGTTGAGTCATATGTCACCAGACTCATATCTAGTTGTGAAGATGCATACCTGAATGTCCCACATTTACCCTCCAAACAGTGCAGTTTTATTCTCACTCAAAAAAGTAGATTTTTAATGAATTAATTAGAAAGTATTTTTGCAGTTTTCACTTTCTCCCTCAATTCCATTGCAAGTGCCTAAAAACATTGCAACATGCATGTCAATTTTTGAGAAAAGCTGCTATGAAATCTGGTATTTTAAGCCTGTGAAATCCTGGAGGGACTGACTGACGAATTGTATTCTGCCAATTTGGGCACCAGATCAGCCATTTTTGGAAAGCGGTGGCAAATGTCATGTCCTTTACATGGAACTTGTGTTACTAAAAATTACTTAATCATTCTTCAGTAATAGTTATACTTCCTGGGTACGTTTAATTCCAAATGAGCTCTTAATGGCTCTGCTTTCAGTGTGGGGAGGTACATTTTTCTTTACATCGACAGACATAAAACTTTATCGAGCAGCCTCTGAGCTGCTGAGGAGTATTATCCCACCCAGCCTGATGAGGAGCACTGATAAATCCCTCACTGCTCCCTGAAATCAATATCTCAAGAAAAGATGCTTAAATCCCAGATCATGCTTTCTCATATCCCTAAACGGCAATAACTTTAACTTTAAAGAGACTTTGCAATTGGTATGTCTTTAATGCAGCAGGAAACGCAGCAGGAATGAGAAAATAGTCACTGTAGTAGGTCTCGAGGCTACTGTGGGTTTTTGCAGCACACAATCTCACACACTGGGTCATGGTACCAAACAACTTTTATTTCAAGCGTTGCTGTCACAACAGACAACAACTGAATATGGCTCTCGCTCTCAGTTGTCTCTCTGCCACCCAGGTCCAGCACACTACTGCATTATAAGGGGAAGAGTGATTACTCAATGAGTAGCAGCTGTTATCGTCAACTCACCTGGCACTGCTCTCCCAAGCCTTCCCCACAGTGTAAACCACAGTCACTTTCAAAATGTATATGGCTTCAAGCATAATAATAAGTAATTTGTTAAGGGCTTATAACTACATGCAAAAGTTTCCAAGATTTCCCTTGAACCAGATGCTTAATTAGCATATTAATGTTTTAGAATGGCTTTGAGGATCAGCTTTCCAATTTTTCTTTTATATTTTTTCCTTCTATTAATGTTAAAATGTTTTTTTTGTTTGATTTCTTATTACAAGAATCAGGACCTGGTTGAGCTTCCCTGGGGCAGAGGCTACAGATGAGGTGTATCATCCTCTATGATCTCACTGCTGCTAAAATGCATGCCCCTTATCAATCCTCATCACTGTACAATCAGCTGTTGAGTAGAGCTGGTGGTGCATAAAGCCCAGCCACTATTAGCTCAGTTTATCACACGTGGGAGTGCTGAGATCAAGGAGAAGCCATGTTGTAGTTGTACAACAAGGACGCAGTAGTGCAGAACTCTGCAACAGTCATTTGATTTGTTGCTGGGGTTTCATGTTTCAGGAGAAAAAAGAGAATAAGGGCTGTGGTATTCCCTTTTGCTCCAACAACAACCGGCGGCACCGGACCAATAAACGCTCCTCTGAGCAGATTGTGACACAGAACTCCCCGCCAAAACAAAGGGTGGAGGTATCTGTTTTTACACCAACAGTAGCTGGTGCAATGATATGACAGTGATCCAACAGCACTGCTCTTCTACTCTGGAATATTTAATCATAAACTGTAAAGCTTTTTTCTCCCCCCGTGAGTTCGTTTCATTCATTCTGGTCGGTGTTTACATTCCACTGCAGGCCAACGTGAAGGAGGCACAAGCTCGCCGACCAGATACTGGTGTGTGGAGCGGACTAACCCGGACTTCTTAGTTATTGTCCTTTGTGACTTTAACAAAGGAAACCTCAGCCACGAACTCCCCAAATACAGCTTATTAAATGCCCGACCAGAGAGAAGAACACACTGGATCACTGTTACACTACAGTCTCTCTGACCACGTCATGGTTCACCTGATTCCTTCATATAGGCAGAAATTAAAGCTCTGTAAACCTGTTGTGAGGACATCAAAGCAGTGGTCCTGTGAAGCTGCGGAGGATCTCCAGGCGTGTTTGGACTCTATTGACTGGGATGTTTTCAGGACTGCTACCAACAGTCTGGATGAGTACACAGAGGCTGTGACGTCATACATCTGCTTCTGTGAGGACTGCTGTGTACCGTCATGCACCAGGGTGAGTTATAACAATGACAAACCCGTTCACAGCCAAACTCAGACAGTTATGGTTGCAGAAGGAACAAGCATTCAGGAGTGGCGGCAGGGACAGGTTTAAGGAGTCAAAGTACAAGTTTAGCTAGGTTGAGAGAAGCTAAACAACAGTACAGTAAAACTTCAACATCAGTTCTCCGCCAATGACTGGTTCTGTCTGGAAGGGGCTCAGACAACCAACTTCAAACCTAAAACCCCCCACTCCATCAACGACTTACGCCTGGCAAACGAGCTGAATGAGTTCTACTGTCGCTTCGACAGACAAAAGAGCAGTCCTGACACCATCCTCACACCTTAAAGTCATTAAGGACCCACTCCTGGACCCCCTGCAGTTCACCTACAGAGCCAACAGGTCTGTAGACGATGCAGTAAACATGGCCCTGCATCTGGACTCCCCAGGAACCTATGCCAGGATCCTGTTTGTGGACTTCAGCTCAGCTTTTAACACCATCATCCCAGCTCTGTTACAGGACAAGCTCTCCCAGCTCACTGTGCCTGACTCCATCTGCAGGTGGATCACAGACTTCCTGTCTGACAGGAAACAGCACGTGAAGCTGGGGAAAAACGTCTCTGACTCCCAGACCATCAGCACCGGATCCCCCCTAAGGCTGCGTTCTTTCTCCTCTGCTCTTCTCTCTGTACACCAACAGCTGTACCTCCAGTCACCAGTCCGTCAGGCTCCTGAAGTTTGCGGATGACACCTCCCTCATTGGACTCATCTCTGGTGGAGATGAGGCTGCCTACAGATGGGAGATTGACCATCTGGTGACCTGGTGCAGCCAGAACAACCTGGAGCTAAATGCTCTGAAAACAGTGGAGATGGTTGTGGAAAGAAATGCACCAAGTCACATTCCTCGTAGGTGTAAAAACCTACTTGGCAACAAACAATTCTTATTCTGTTTCTGATTCTGATCAGCACTGTCTAGTTCTGTTCACCTGAGTTTTGTTAGCCAGATCAACTGGTAAATGGAGGGGGGCCTCTGGATGCAGGAAACATGTTCATTAGGAATCTTCATAAAAATAGCATGTCCATATAAGGAAATGCTAACATGCTCCACTGAAACATATGATTGCATTATATTAATCACAATTATCATACATGGTTGTGTTGTATTTGATCCTCTTTAGAATCAATTTCAATTCAATTCAATTTTATTTGTATAGCGCTAATTCATAACAGAAGTTATCTTGGGACACTTTTCAAATAGAGCAGGTCTAGACCGAACTGACCCAACAGCCACCATGAGCAAGCACTTGGCAACGGCGGCAAGGAAAAACTGCCTTTTAAGAGGCAGAAACCTAGGACAGACCCCTCAGCTCTAGGTGGGTGGTCGTCTGCCTCGACCAGTTGGGGTGAGAGAGAGAGAGACAGAGAGACAGACAGACAGACAGACAGACAGAAGTGTAATCACTTCAGATTACAGTGAATGCATTGAATGTAGGCTAATTTCTGTGTTTGATTTAGATAGCGAATGTTGCTTCCAGTCTTGGCAAATGGAACTAATTAACTAATCTGCAGCTCTCAGTCGAAGAGTCTGCAGCTGTCAGTCACAGTTAGCACCCAGCATCCCAGCACCCACTCGTTTCCCAGCTGATTCTGATTCTGATTCAGAAGTCAGTACCAGAGTTCAGTAGAAAGAAGATCGGTCACATAGTTGGTGGTGTGTGACTACCGCTGTAAAGCGTTATGCATTTAATGCTACAGCCAATGAGAGGCTTCTCTCCATAGGAAGTTGCGAACTGGTTACTTTGGTTATTTCATCAAATTCCATCAAACGACATCAAATAGACTGACGGAGAATTAACAGTGTTATGAGGCTGTGTTTAATTCAGCGTGTATCTGATCTGCTAACCAGCACTTATTTTAGTGATAAATCTTAACTTTTGAAACGTCCGCGTCTCATTCCCATGATCTTCTTCCGCTCAAAGAGCGTGGATGCAATGGAGACTTACCTAGTTGACACAACAAAATTTTATATTTGTAAAGAATACACTTTATCATTAAGGATTGTATTAATGCAGAATTACCAGTCACACTACTCTGGACTGTATTTCCAGAGTTACGTGTTTTTAAGTTTTTACGTAAAATGTTATATTTCTTAAAGGGAGTTTGGTGCAGGGAGCTTTTAGTTGAATTCAAAATGCAAATATTTATATTTGTTTAAGGTTTTGTCACCACTACAGAAACACTAGGTAACTGCTAAAGTATGATAAGGTTGTCTGACATAGACTGCTGTTTATTAGTTTGATTAATGCTTTAATAATGTGTGTAATACTCACTGTGGTGACATGGATTACGGACTATCTCATGGAGAGACCACAGTACGTCAGACTGAAGGGCTGCACGTCAGACACTGGTCAGGGGACCGTGCTCTCTCCCGTCCCCTTCACTTTGTACACATCTGACTTCCAGTATAACTCGGGGCTCTGCCACATGCAGAAATACTTGGACGACACCGCAATAGTTGGCTGTATCAAGGATGGACGGGAGGGGGAGTACAGCAGCCTGGTTGAGGACTTCGTGAGGTGGTGCAGGTCCAACCATCTGCAGCTGAACACCTCCGAGACCAAGGAGATAGTGGTGGACTTCAGAAGGAAGAAACCACATCTCCAACCCGTGTCCATCGAGGGGGTCGATGTAGAGGTGATCAGGACATACAAATATCTGGGGCTGCAGCTCGATGACAAGCTGGATTGGATATCTATCTTTTGATTATTGATGCTGGCTAATCAGGCTAATTATCAGCAGTTTGTAACGGCAATCTGCTGTAAATGATTGCTGATTGTGTATTTGTACAACTACTTTCACTTTTTCAGTCACTGTCCACACAACCATTGTTGTGCAGGTAGAGAAGTTGTAATCAATGTGTCCAGCCTGATGAGCAGAGACATTTGGAAGGCTCCAACTAGACCCACTGGCCTCATTCACCTCGCTGCCCCACTTCTTCTTCTGGGGTGGGTTGTTGCTCTCACTCAAAACATTGACCTACAATCATAATCAGTGCTGATCAGCACTCAGTCAGTCAGTTACTGAATCTTCAGGAAAGAAATCAACACAAATGTTCTGTGGCAATTTCATCAAAGACCACTGTTCATCTTCATTTAATGCATCCCTCCTCTGCTCCTATTGACCTCTGCAGGAAATCTGACTGCTCTGTGTAACTTCACAACTGACAGACTGATTTGTTTGGTCCTCAGACATTAAGAGAAGTATAGACAAGCAGCGGTAATTAAACTGTATTTGATATTTGATACCTATGATTGTTGTTGTTCAGTTTTCTTCGTCTTTGTCGGAACTCCAGCAGCAGCAGTCTGAATGAACTGATGCTTCCTGAGAGTTTTTCCTTTTCCACCCAATTTCACGTTTTGTCTCTTTGAGTGAAGTACATCAGTGTGGCGGCACTCTTGATTCAGGCTTGAGACGATTCTACATTGATGGTGTAGAGACAAATGATTTATTTGTTAAACACAGCGGTGCTGTTTGCAGATGGGGGCAACCAGGACATAAAAAATGGTTTGCCATAGTCTAAATCTGCCCAGACTTGTTGCGATTTCTCCATGAGTTTGAATAAAGTGCTAATTTATTAATGAATATTTGAACTGGGTATGTTTCTAATAAGAGCTGCATGACAGGATTTTCTCCCATGATTCTTAGGGGACATTTGTAATTGAATACATCTGCAAACCATATACAGTAATAGTAATGTGATTCATTAGCTACTGGTAAAGGACACGTTCCTTTTTTTCAAACAGATGGCTCATATGCAATTGAATGAAATGTTAAATTCAGACTCTTTTAGATAGGCTTCCCTGTGTATGTTTAAAAATTATAAAAATTGTAACTAATACACAACTCACCCAGGGGTGGAGCTAGAGAAATATTAATGCGGAATGAATGCAGAATTTAAGGGGTGGCAGAAATACATGTTGATTTAATCACAAACAATCACATACAATCATATCAGCATATTAGTGACTGAAATGGGCCAGTTCTCAGTGATTTTTGTACTCATGAGTACCCTCTTTTTCATAATGAGTACCATCACACCTAATGAACATGGCCGTACCCACCACTATATAATATATATGTACATAATATATATATATTTTATTTTTGGGCTGTTAATTTTACTTACGTGATTGTCTTATTATACATATTGTTTGAGATTGTTTGTTGGAGGGAGCCCGAGAATTAAGAATTTTAATGCCAATGACTGCTCCACTGTTATTGTTGTGCATTCGACAATAAAGAAATACATTTAATCCATTCTTCACCGTCTTGAACTTAAGGAAAAACTAGGTGCATTTATTTTGATGCGAAAGATATCCTCGCTAATAAAAACATTGCAGATGTGTTATCACTTAACCATGAGATTGCACACAAGTCTGAATTGAGATTGTATTTTGCTCTGTGACTAATATTTATGGAGAAGAGTTGTTGAGGATTTTATTCTTGTCTGAAGGCCTTTTTATGTCTTATGTAAAGCACTTTTAATTGCCTTGTTGTTAAAAGCTTTTGTACAAATACAATTTTCTTGTCTTATGATGATCGTGGATTTGTATTTGTAATTCCAAGAGCGTCCCCTGCGTTGTGTATCCCCCTGGCTGATGGGAGAATCTAGAACAATAATTGATGGTTGTCTATCACAAAGAATCTTGCATTCATATTTCTTGCATTGAAGCTCGGAAGCACTGTGTTGGGTGAAGAGATTCCAGCGTGTCCTCAGGGAGTTGAGGTTGTGTTGCTGTTGGATGAAGTACACATTGATAAGCATCTGTGTATTGGGGAGGCTCATCTAATGAACAATCTTAATTAGATCTCCCCCAATGCCTGCATGAAGAAGGATATGAAAAAGAGTTGTCATTCCTTTTACCTATTACAAACCTCTTCCCTCCCCAGGCTGCGCCTCACGCTAGTCACATCTCCTGTTTGTGCCAGCTGGCTGTAAACTGCCTAAAAAGGAAGAAACTCTTGGCATGTCACACTCTTTATAATGCCACCCCATTCTGCTTACCTCTTACAGTTTTGGGCAAAAAATATAAATTCTTTGCATGTGGTATAAATGTTATTTGAAAATGTTTGCAAACTGGGGTCCCTGAACAGAATTGCATACATTTGGAATGAATAGAAAGCTGAGACACATACTTCATGCAATCCCTGCATAAGTCAGTGCCCCTCTTCTGCCACCCCAGTCAAAAATGTCTGGAAATGCCCCTGGACTCTAGCCCCAGGGTGCGAGGAGCCAAACCCGCCTAAAAAACCCCCCCACCTTGGTACATTATTCCCTGTCATCAAACTGGCATCAGATGTTGCATTTGGTCTAGGTCTGGCTGTGCTGTTGACTGGGAGCTGTGACTCCAGCAGAGTCAGTTAATAGAACTGCTATAGCTGCTTGATGGGGGGCCTTAACGCACATTCAGCGCTATTGGCTACTATGACAAAGCCCTTCCTAGCAGCTAGGGATCATGTGGATTTAATCCAGAGCAATTTATATTCTGTAAATTCTGTCAGTTTCTCGCCTAATTTTTACCTACCTTGCCATCCACCTATCTGCCCAGACAACTGCCTACCTCTACGATGATCAGTGTATGATCAGTGATCCTGATTATCAATTATCTGATTATCAATTATCTGCTCCTTCTCACTGAGGAGCAGATAATTGCCCCTTAATCAAGGTCATGGTCAGTTGCCTTAGCCTGGGTGTTATGGAGGCACAAATCTCATTTTTAAAGTACACCCTGAAGCTCAAACATAGCTCAGTAAAACACACAGTAGTGATAATTGTGAAAGTGGCTTTTCTGGAATACGTATTTATATCTTTAGGCACACAGCTTAAACTGCCACGTAGAAAGACATGTTTGCAGTGTCTGTGATTATTCATCATCCGAAGGAGCTATACTTGAATGGATAGCTAGAATCATAAAATGCAGATTTTTAGAAAGAGCAGTGCTAGGGTGAAATGATCAAGCTTCACCAGAGCTTTGATCAGTCCCCAAAAATGGGCCTGAGCTAGAGCCAAATGCGAATTTCCGCTTGCAAAAACCTACAGCTGCAGTTTTGGGCTTGAACTCAGTGGGTTGGGTTGGGTCGGGTCCAATCAGGTTAGGTCTAAGCTTCACCCACCATGATTGACCGTAACTGGCACATTTTTTCAGATGCTTAGAGAGAAGTTAGTATGTCCAAAGCTTTTCTTCTGATCTCATTTTGGAGCTTTGGTGATGTAATAATCATGAAATTAACCACTCCAGGCCCTTGCATTAAGTTCTGGTCATGACTGAGATCTCTTTCTACTAGGGATGCACAGATACCGATGCCAGTGTTGGGTATTTGTTCCGATAACTTTCTCATGTACTCATATTTGTAATCATAAAACTACTCCGATACTACTTTACAACCGCGTGAGGTTACGTTACCTCTCGTTAGTTGGGCAGGTAGGCAGAAGAGAAACAATGTCAGCAGTTTGGAGGTTTTAAAGAAACTTTTACAACAACTTCAGCAACATTTAATTTGTTACAATCAAACTGAACATCTGATGAAAATAAAACATGTTTTCAGAGTCAGTGTTAGAACTGTAATGCTATTTAGTAAATACTCGTATCCGCAAGCACCCAAATTTAAGTAGTAAAAAGGTGGTATTCGTGCATCCCTACGTTCCACATTCCACTGTAATTGATGGAATCGCTACATTTTCTGCTTCATTTGCCTGTTTGTTGTGTAATCAAAGTGTCTCCTGAGGGAGTCACAACTAGCCGTCAGCATTTTTAGTCCAGACGCGGCTGAAGCTACTCGATGCCACCTGTAAAAATAAAACCAGTCTTTCCTCTCCAGAGATTTTCCCTTCTTGTGTTAATGGAAATGTCAGTTAACATTTTATCCCCTGTGGTTGTATTCTCCTCATTCATTAGTATTCCATCCTTAGACCGTCCTTCTCTGCTCTCCGCACTGAGAGGCTCCCTTTATGTGCTTTAGCTCCTCTGTGTGTCATACATGTGCCACATCTCTGGAGACCTGTGCATTATCACTGGGGGACAGATAACCACAACGCGGTCTGGAGATGACGGGGCTCAGCCCAGCTCTCTGCTCAGTGACAGACCATGACCACCATCCACCGCCTGACGCTGTGTGGAAATGGCCCACCTGTTGCCCTACTATTGTAGTCTGCCTTTTATCAGCACCTCGCAGCCTGAGCAGCCAGCGTTTGAGCTGTTTGTGTTTGCGCGTGGATGTGTGAGTGGGGGAGCATCTTTCATGGACGACCGCGACAGCTGACATTCTCAAAGAAGTAGGGGAAGGCGCACAGGAGACTCTGGGATGGAGCCACAGAGGGAATAATTATGGAGTTCCGCTATAATGGAAGTTGACAGAGGTCAAAACGGTGGGATCAGCAGGAGGAAGACTAACTCCTCCCCCACCTCCTGTCCTTTCCTATCTCCTAATCTCCTACCTTCTCTGCACAGCTCCTTGTCTCAGCATAAATAAAAACATCTTCACCTCCTGGGAACACCAATATATTCATAGACCCACAGTGGGAAATTAACTCCTCAAGTTTGCAAAAAAGTGCATCAATGTCTCTGCTTGTGCAAACAGTATTTTAGTCCTCTGTAGTAGTAGTAGTAGTAGTAGTAGTAGTAGTAGTAGAATGAATGGGTTAATGCTTGTATAAGCCTTCTCCAGTCCAAACTGTTTTGAGTTGGTTCTGTTTTGGTGCTCCTGCTGGTGTCTGAGTACACACATTCACACATGATACCACTGCTAACTCTCCAGTTGGAGCTGCAGTCATAACAGCGGCAGTGGCTATCCTCATCTTTAAGATGAATGGTGTCTGGCTCTGGCACTGGTATTAGCCACCAAATGAGTTAATGGTGTTTCTCAGCAGTGAAAAATGACAGACCTAATGCTCTGCAGAGGCCAAGGAAGACAATGCAATAGAACCGGTGTGAAGTCCACTTACATACACTTCTTAGCAATACCTGGATTTATATTTTATTCAGTTGTTTATTCCCTTTAACTTGTTTAGTTTCTTGTTTTCTTCTCATCATCCCAAATGTGCGAGTTAAAAGAGAGGACGTTTTGCTCTCATGTTTCGTCTGAGTGCAGTTGTATGAGGTACTTATCCAGAGTCAGTGTATTACCTACCGAAGTTGTGTAGTGGTCTCTGATGTAGTAAGTATACTTTAATTTATGCCATCCAAATTTTTATTTTAATCGGCCTGACCAGCAAAGGATTTACTCCCTACTCTTGCTCATCAAAAATGGGCCATTGTCATTTAACTTCTGCTGCTTAACTTCATTAGCCTGCACTACAGGGTTAACCTACAGGTACATTATATGATTTGCTATCCTGAGTTGTCAAGACAAACCTGGAAAATGTCCTGGAATATCCATATTATGCATCTCTACTCACCTGTCATGGCCGGAGTGTCATTGGGTGTAACTTCTTGTGTCTGTAGCTGGCAAATCGTCTGTGGTACAGTTTTGCCTTAAGCATCCCTTACTGCTGAGACCCAGCTTTCACACACATGCACACCTTCATCCATGACAGAGCAATTGATTCGCTATTTAATCATTCTTATTTTGTTGTGTGTGATGTTGCTAACCTTCATTCTCCTCTCTGTCTTTCCTCCCTCCAGATGGTCACAAGAACAAAGAAAATATTTGTTGGAGGATTATCCGCCAACACAGTAATTGAAGATGTGAAGCAATATTTTGAACAGTTTGGCAAGGTAAGAGCATTTGGAGTGTTTTCTCCTCTGGGTTGTTTGTGTGTTTGAGAGCTTCTGAGGTGTGTCTTTTGAAGTTTTAAAGCAGGTTGATGAGTTTAGTGCTGCTGTGTGAGTTCTGAGGACTGCTGGTGCTAGCTCTCTTCAGTTTGATTTCCTGGTGATGTTGTGGAGAACTTGTGGAGAGAATGTGCTGGAGACCAGTCTGATGAGATGTGTCATCCGGCTGTCCAATATCAGATGAGAAAAGGCCTATCAGTTTCACCTCTGTGTCCAGTACTGGGAGATGTCCAGGATATGTTTAGTTTAGCCTAGCACAAAGACTGGAAGCAGAGGGAAACTGCTAACCTAGCTTCAGTCTAACACATTGTTGTTTGGAAAGATCAGTTTGCTGTTCTGGGCTGAGATAGAGATTACTGAGGCTTTCCTTACTGTGTGTGTGTGTTTGGTTTGCTGAAATATGTGTGTGTGTGTGTGTGTGTGTGTGTGTGTGTAAGTATTTTCATGCCAAAGCATTCTCCCTGGACCTTTTACCATCTTTAACAGGGCAGTATCAGCCCCATATATCAGTATAAACCCAGAGTGTGTGTGCATGTGTGTGTTCATCCAGGTCACCGTGACAACCTCTCAGTCCATCTGTTTACCTGTGTTCTCGCAGACCTACCTAGGTCATCCATCAAGGTGGCACAGCCATCTAACACACTCACATACACACATTTAGCCCCTGTGTGTGTGTGTGTGTGTGTGTGTGTGTGTGTGTGTGTGTATGTGGATAAGCAGAGTAATAAGATGATGGAGTAAATGGAGAAATCAGGACTATTGAGAGAAAGGTGAAGACAGGAAGGAAACAGAGCAGTATGAGATTTGTATGCAAACATGTTATTTATTTATGTGCTACTTTTGTGTATTAGGTTAAGCTTCTGCATGTGAGAAAATATCTGGATGGATTTCAGAGTTGTCGATATGAGATATAGCAGAGTTAGCGGTACTAACTAGGAAGAAGTCTATATGGAATAGCTTTAATAGGAGTATTCTTTATCTGAAGGGTCTAAGTGTCTGTAATTGTTTCCAGTGTTTGATTTAAGATAGGTTAGATAAGTAAATTGTAAATGGACCTGTACTTGTATAGCGCCTTTCTAGTCTCCACTCAAAGTGCTTTTACACTACATGGCACATTCGTCCTTTCACACACATTCACTCAGCGATGGCAAAGTCTATAGAACAGAGACTAACACATTCATACACATTCACACACCGATGCACAGCATCGGGAGCAATTCAGGGTTCAGTATCTTGCTCAAGGATACTTCAACATGTGGCTGGAGGAGTAGGGGGATCGAAACAACAACCTTCTGATTAGTGGACGACCCACTCTGCCTGTGAGCCACAGATGAGATAGTAAGTCTCCTCTTACTATGATTATTGAGTAAGATGTGAGAATACTGTGAGATATAATTCAGGGCTTTCATCATTGGGCCCATTAATGATTGGCTGTTTTCACTTTCCAAAGAAGCCCAATAAAATAATGACCTTCTGGGTCTACAACTGTATTTTTGTTTTGGTATGAAACATTATTATTTTTCAGGAACAATAATATGTGTCTGGTATATTTTTTCCACACAAAAAGGTATAACATAAAAATAAATGGTAAATGGACCTGTACTTGTATAGGGCTTTTCTAGTCTTCCAACCACTCAAAGCGCTGTACTCCTTACTCTCATTACAAATTCCAGAATCTATGAATATGCAAATGTTGTTCATTTGTAACGTTTTCCTGCTGGAATAAACTTGACATTATAAGCATAGGCCATCAGATACGTTGAAGCTAAATTATTATGATGATATTATTATGATGATTTGGGGCGCTTCTCCTGATGACAAATAAATAAATTTCATCATAAACCTACTCAACTCTGATCATATGACTCCAGGTTACAGTCAACTTTTACATTATCATTTTTCACACAAATTAGCATTAATTTATCCAGAGCTCACAGAGGATCACAGTCACACATCTCTTATAAATGAAAAAGGTGTTTTCGTGTGTCTATAAGCTGTGGCAGAGTTAGACAGAGGATTTCAATCCCATAATTATTTTTTACCAACACATATAACGTACATAATTCACAGCGAGTTGAAAATGAAAATAATTATAGCTTTTTCCACCACAACAAGTATCTAGCTGACAGTACACTATGTGCAATTTGCCAGTGTGAGCCCATAATGTTAGCTACAGCAGGTGCTGACCATTCACCAGGGTGGGCAGAGGCAAACTAGAGAGAGAAAAAGAGAGAGAGATAGAGGTGGAGGGGGGGAAACACAGTAGAGGCCACATAAAAAAAACAAAAACATTTATTTAAACAAAGCAGCACAATCGGCCGGTTGTTGTATAAAAAAACTATCCGTCTGAACGTTTGAAAACAAATCCATCCATAATTTTCCAATTTAACAAACAAATTCAGTTTACTAATTTTACACTACAGAAAATAACGGCAAAGGTGAGTGCACACAGTGATGTAGATAAGCTTCCCCACTGATCTCAGGACAGTGACAGCCTAATGAGCCTATGGTGAATACCAATATGTGGGTACTGAATGGCAGCAGTGTGATACTGACAGCACTATAGGTAGCTGGTGAAGTGACTTATTTTTTTCAGTGATTGTTTTGGAAAAGCTAAAGTTTCCCTACAGTTGCACTGCAAAAGTCGAGTGTGTATTCCTCTGTGATGGATCTCAAGACAAGCAACAAACTGAGAAAGACAATCAACAAACACAACAACAAACAAGTGTAACTGTGTAGTGAGGGGATAGAGAGGGTAAATGCATGTAAAGTATATGCAGTAAAGTTTGCAAAATGTCCACAGCAAGAAATTTGCATAATTTGTTTTTTTTTATATTTTAATCACTTTAGAAGAGACAGGATGTGGTGATGGAGTCCCGGAATAGCTGTCTTTCAGTGTACAGTCTGTCTACCATCTATCATCTCACATCATTTGTTTGTAGAATTGGTAGTTGATGCCAAATATTGTCCCTTTTAGCTTGTGTCCCTTGCTCCTTACGGTTGGAGGTGTTCAAATTTGTCAGTTAACATAAGATAAGATAAGCTATTCCTTTATTTATCCCCCTTAGGAGAAAATTCAGGTTGACACAGCAGCAATAGGGCAAAGTAGTGCAAAAACAGAGAACAAAGAATATCACAATAAAGATATTACTAATATTATTCATATTAGAAGATATTAAACTATAAATTAAAGTATATACACTATGCATTGTTCAAGTAGGACATGGAGTGCAAAATATAAGGAATGGACTTATATACTTCTGAATATTGTAGACATCATAATATTGGATGAAGTCTGTTTTCCATGCAGGTTCCAAATCGGAATAGGTAAAGTTTTCATTTTTGGTTGTGCTTTTGGGGATTCCGGAAAAGATGAGATTCTCACACTTATTTCTAGTTTGGATGTTGAGGAACTTCTGTCAGTGTGGCAAAACTTTATAAATCATGGTGAAATTCTGTAGGTCGGTTAAATTGTGCACCTCAGATTGTGGGATTGGGAAACGGATTGGATTGCTGTGGGTATTCACCTGCAACAGATGAAGGTAGCCTGTGTGAACACAATCCTTGAAACCATTGGCTATAGTCTGACATCACTTTAACCTCTAGGAGCAACAGCTAATGATTCGGGGCTTCCGGTGTATCCAGCAGATATCTAGGCCAAGACTTCCTCTCCAGTTCGATTAGCAATTTGATACAGGAGAATGAGGGGAAAGACACATTTTGACCAATCTCTATAAACAGATATCTCCATGTCAATGCAGATACATAAAAGAAACGAAAAGATAACACTTTTCCTCCATGATAGCATTAACTTGTGATTTCAGTCAGAATAACTTCCATGTTCACAATATCAATTGTGATCCAATTCATTCATCCAGACTTTGTTAGTGAAATTTTGCCAATGGCAGTATTGCTAAATAACCCAACACAGCCCAACACAATGAAATAATCTCTACCTGTTCCTCTCTTCACTTCCTTCATTGGGTGAAGAGAGTTTTAGCATACAGTATATCTTTTCTTCCTGCTTTTCATCATTGACAACACCCTTTGGACAGTGCAGCTTAAACTCCAAAGCACAGCAGTGAGCAAGAATCTGAAATATTTTAAATGTGGTTGAAATACTTGAGTGCCTCAGTGTTCAGTTGCCTCTGCCTGGCTCTCTGTGGAAATGAGAGGGAACAAATTAGAGGAAGTTAGTGAGGGATGAAAGAGGAGAGAACATTGCTCTAGTCCACAGGATTAATGCTGTCTAGAGACCCTTTAACATTTTTATTTACATCTTCAGTGTTCACACTTTTTTTTAATTTGACCTTTATTTACCTAGATAAATCAATTGAGAACCAACGATCTACAGTAGCCCAGAACGGACAATCCAAACACTGGTTCTAGATGAGGCCTTTTGCGTTTTTCGTGGCCAATGTGGTTTCAGATGATTGATTTTTCTCTTTTTTGAAATCGCTTGTCTAATATTTACAAGTTATCTCAGAAAGTATGCGTGAGTTTCAGATACATGTTACTGGTTATTATCTCAAATGTACCAAATGTTTACCACAAGGATGCAAGTCAGCCTTACTTTATGTTTACATCCTGCTTTAGTAGAATATTACAGAAGAAGAGAAGTTTGAAAATGTGCATTTGTTTACTATTTTTGCATGTCATGGCAAATTTAAAACTTATACCTCCAAATAGATGTGAAAAAAAAGATTGTGTGCATCCAGTGTAATTTAAGTACTGTGTTCATGTCTTTCCAACTAGTGACAAATGTGTAATCTCTCCTTGACTACAAACATTACTGTATAATAAACTACCTTGTTAAAGTATATAAGATTTTAGGTTTTCATAATGATAACTCCTTTTTTGAGGTTCAGAAATGATAACGTAAAGATATTCTCAACTCTTTAGGGCCCAGGTTTGCAATGATGATCAAATGTCACACTTGGCCCAGACACCCAATCACCCCAAACAAGAGGGTTACTTACTTACTACTCCCTACCTGTTTTGATGTGTGGAATGGAGTAGCCTATGTGAGAGGGAAAAGGGAAATTCATAGCTCAGGTTGTGTTACTTTCATGTAGATTACTTGTCTTTGAGAGAGAAAGCAATGAGAAGAGCTTGACATCTTCTTATATTCATTTCTTTCCCCATTTATCATATTTTGATCACCAGGTTGTGCATACAGCCCCGCTCCACAGACCCATCAACTGTTTTGCCCGATGCACTTTGCCAAGCGTTTCTGAAGCGATGCATCTCTGTCTGAGGAGATAAAGGTTTTGTTGCTTTATAACAACACCACATTACTTGACAGAAAAGAGTCATAAACATAAGCTGTGTTGAGCTAATGCTTATGTTTTTCTTGGAGGACCTTCTGACTGTGCGCTGTCTTTGTCTCCTTTGAAGTATATTAGGTCTTTTGCAGTTGGGTGACAGTGGCTCAGGTCACATATATGGGCCTCTTGTAATCCTAACCCTAATCATGTGGAATATAATCAATCCACTATATATTTCCCACAAAACTATTCACTTCAGTTCTAAATACAGCAATCACATATTCAGTGTATGCTCCACATTAAGAAATCACAAACTGTAACAGACTTTGGATGTGGAACAATGTAGAGCACCACCTTAAAAGAAGCCCTGTGGGAGCACACAGATTTGTTGGCTCAGACACTTTAAGAAAAGGAATTTTGACAGTGATTACGGCTTCGGTGCCTATTCTCCTGCTATCACCTGTAGCAAGTCCCCTACAGGATCCTCCAGGCCAAACCATAACAGCTTGCTCTCAGTGTCTGCTCCTGAATAGCCAAGATCCCTCGCATCAGCAGTCTGAATACCTTTGTGGTTCTCTAATGCTAGGTAATGTGAGGTTAAAATATCTTATTTGGCTGGCTCAGAGCACTGGGAGATGTGTCTCCCTCTCAGCTGCTGGCTAAATAATGTGTCAGGCTGGTTGGTGCAGAAGCCTACAGACAGCCCCCTAGCTACTGGAGCAGCTTATCAGCTCTGATCCTGGTCACATCACTGCTGCTGGAGAGGCTGTTAAAACACGAGCCTATAAAGCTATGAAAACATTTGCCAGAGGGAATAAAGAGGGCTGGAGTGGAACAGGGTAGAAAAATACAAAGTTTATGATTCATTCATATCTGATTGCTGTTTGGTGGAGGACTCTGGGCACTGTAAGGGGCAGTGTAACATTTCCTGCTGAGAGAAAGGTCAGCTGTTTTTTGACTTAATCATTCTTTGTAAGTGAAATTCTTCTCCTTGGCCATCCTGTCTGAAACCCATTGTGCTGAAAGGGCTTCTGGGGATTGTGATGGGCTTTTCTCCATTCAGTCTGGTATTCACCTGACCTTCCACACTTCACATTTCTTCAGGGCATGATTCACTTTAATTCTCTGCACATTAGCATGACTCATGGGTGGAACGAAAATGTTTTGCCCTCTACCTGCTCTGTGATTTTTTTTTTAATCAGGTCATTTGCTGCTTGATTAAATGGTGCCTTCTGAGTCCACATTTTGGAAAGTTAATCTATCCCACTAATCGCAGTTCTTTCTAATTGCCTTTAAAAGTCCTGGAGTGAGTGCTGAGATGACTGAGTCTGATGGAGAGGGTCGATCGTTTGAGTGATATCAGACTTGAGACAAAGTGCAATCTGCTGTTACTGATGGAACACTTCTTCACATGCCAAGATCAGCTATAAGAGAAGCTGCTTCACTTGAGGATTCAGGATGTTCTTCAACTGTGCTTTGAATTAGACCTTCAAGGTTTGAAATGAAAAGTGTAGTTTGTGGATTTAGCAGCATTTTGTGACTTTGTAAGGCAAAATTAGGTTCCCCACAAAATCTGGCTTATACCTGCGCTTTTGCATTGACAGAACCCATGCTTGTCCAGCCTGGGCTCACTCCCAGCTTGTCAAATACTGTTGCTTGGTCAGTGGCTCTCTGCTTCAAAATATGACCCTGTAGGCCCAGCATATCAAGAATAAATATCATTAAAATTCAATTATTACTCCGGGCTTTTATTTGCTTCAGTAATTGAACACAACCTGCCTCTATGTGGGACAGGCTTGTCCTTTGGCACAAAACTCTTGCTCAGCAAAGTTGGAAAATACTGTCAAATTGTTTATTCAAACTAGTATAACCAGAGTATTACTTGTATAAAAGCTGATGATGGGAAATGTGTATAATTGGGACCCTGCTTTTAATTGAAGTTTTACCGTATGCAACATCTGATTACAGTTTCAAAATAAAGCTTGCATGATTAATGTTGTGAAACTGTCAAAATTTGGTTATTCTAACGCACAAAAACTACTTGGTAAAGTTTACAAAAAGAATGTAAGCTGCGCAAAGGTACCTTATGTAACTTACTTAAGTTACATACACTTACTAACATGTGTAACTTTTTAAAAAGTCAGCTTTGACTTTTGATTTCAAGTCGACCATGATGATTGATCTTCTGGGTGCAAGTCCTGTGTTCTTTTTTGTGCCACTTTACCAATGCATGTAAACTAAACTGGTGTGAAGCATCACACCGTGAGTGTTACACCAGCTGGAATCAAGTGCAAGAGGCAAAGAGGTGAAGGACTCTGGTGAGTGTGCTAATTAAATGAAATTCACTCACACTACCTGGATTTTAATGAAGTTTTAATAAATTCCACACAATCATTCTGTGGAGAGTGGTTGACACAGGAGGGCATACAATGAAGGTCATCAGAGTGGGTGTTCAGCAACAACAGTAACCGTAGCAATAATAATACTTATAATAATAATAACAATAATATCAGTGATATTAGCAATGGCAGTCGGGCAGGACTATGGCAGGAGGCTCCACCAGGATCCATGAGAACCTGTGAGACGAGAAAGCACAAGAACTCCGAGGAAGAAGTGAAGTTAGTAACATGCATTAATGGAACATGAATGAGTGCAGAAAGAGAGAGGAAGAGAGGAGCTCAGTGCACCATGGGAAATCCCCCGATAGTCTAGGCCTATAGCAGCATAACTAAGGGATGGTTCAGGACTCACCTGATCCAGCCCTAACTATAAGCTTTATCAAAGAGGAATGTCTTAAGCCTACTCTTGAATGTGGTGAGGGTGTCTGCCTCCCGAACCACAACTGGAAGCTGGTTCCACAGGAGAGGAGCTTGGTAACTGAAGGCTCTGGCTCCTGTTCTACTTTTAGAGACTATAGGAACCACAAGTAGCCCAGCATTCAGAGAACGTAGTGTTCTAGAGGGGTAATAGGGTACTATGAGCTCTTTAAGATATGAAGGGGCCTGACCATGAAGAGCTTTATAGGTGAGGAGGAGGATTTTAAATTCTATTCTACATTTTACAGGGAGCCAATGCAGAGAAGCTAGTACAGGAGAGATGTGATCTCTTTTTCTAGTTCCTGTCAGTACTCGTGCTGCAGCGTTCTGAATTAATTGGAGCGTTTTAATGGACTTATTGGGGCAACCTGATAATAAAGAGTTGCAGTAATCCAGCCTTGAAGTAACTAATGCATGGATTAGTTTTTCTGATCCATAGCCTACATTGGTGTCATATGACACAGCAGTTGAGGTACTGTTGCATTAGCTGTCATCACTTACTCATTCATTAGCTGTTTGGCTACCAGCTGACTGGTAACATTCAATCTGCTGCCTTGTGCAGCAGCTCCCTCCACAATCCCAATCTCCTCCTTATGTGCTGTTATTGATATTGTCGATTTAACTAAGATTTAATGCTCATGTCCTGTGATGAGTTGTCACAAACTGGCAGTGGGAATATGACAAACAGGGAGTACATGCAAGAGATTTTACATAAAGCAAGTCATTTATTAAAATTAAAGTCAACACAAACAAAAGAGTGAATACATGGGGCTCTTCTCATTTCTCTGTTTTGTACCATCTGATCTCCTCTCGGTACTCCTAGCTGTTACCCAGAAATCAATCAGTGTACCATCTTGAAAGACATCTCAATTCCTAAAATGCATCTGGAGGAGTGAGGAGGCTTGCTGGAGGATTGCACAAGTGTATCTTTTGCAAAAGTCTTTTCTATCTTTTTAACTTTTTTGATGTATGAAAGAGAAACGACACACAGCTGGAATGCATGAACCTTGGTGGGAGCATTCTCCAAATGTGTTCATCAGATGTATTAGTTATTTAAGATGTCCAATCAAACTTTCTGCCCTTCCCTGTTTGTATAGTGCCTCATAAGGCTCTATTCTAACTGCATTCCTTAATGACTTTTCACCTTGATGCAGGTAGTTACTTTTCCTAATGGCTAAAAACCTACCAACACACACATAATAGATGATGTATTGACAGTGTTATTGGTGTATATCATCAAATGTTAGTTGGTGTATATCTGATCCACCTAATTTTTGTGAGAAATCTTATATTTCAAAACACTTATTCTTATTCCTACAGTCTTCTCCACTCCACTCAATTTACAAGAAGACTGTCGACATATAGGGGATATTAGTTTGATTAATGGTTTAATAATTTGTTTGATTACCGATGGTGGCTGATCAGGCTGTAAACTGTATATATACAGTATATGTGTGTGTGTGTGTGTGTGTGTGTGTGTGTGTGTGTGTGTGTGTGTGTATGTGTGTGTGTGTGTGTGTGTGTGTGTGTGTGTGTGTGTGTGTGCGCAATACACAAATGTATACCATCTGGACATTCTTGTCATGCCACAAAAAGCCATGTGAACTGAATTCAAAGTTTAAAGGAAGGAATGATAAAATACAGCGGAAAACAATAAGAAAACAATGGACAGATGGAGCAGCTGTGCCACGCATCATATTTAATTGACGTTAAAATTAAAATGATGGCTCTGAAGCAAGGATGTCTTATTTCCTTAAATACCTTGAGTCCTCTCTCCTCGTATCTCTTTCTCACCTCCTCCAACTGAAGATGCAAGGAGAGGAATCTACGATGTACAAACTGAGAGATGAGAGAGGGCTTTATTAGCTGATGACCCTGTCATATCGGCCAATTTCCCGCTGAAGTTCTCAGGACAGTCTCCAAAACAGTAGGAGGGGCGTCAGTGTTTATTGAGGGGGGATTAGTTCTCCATCAGAATTCTTGTTGCTATTCCTCGAAATTAAGTGTCTCTGACTGAGATGTGGTCATATGATATATTGCATGGCTTGTATTGTCTTGTTCAGTTATGAGGCTATGTTGATGACCCCCAACAGGGGTCCTTAAATGGGTTGTAAGGGGGTCCCTAGCAAAGGGAGGAGTTGGAACAATTAATTGTTATTTATAGTGATCCCAGTCTGATCATTGATTGACTATGAAGACTTTATGATCTTGAAACCTAAAAATAAAACAATTCCTAAAGTCAAATTGGGCGTCCATAGTCTAATATGCATTTATTGTGGGAGTCCTTTACATGAAACAGTTTGGTAACCCCTGTGTTACATTACTGTTGCTTAACTGCTATGGACTGTCCCTGCCAGGTGCACCACTGGCTGATGAAACTGTAGGCTCTGATTAACTTGGTCTAGTAATGTAACATTATGTTATGAATACTACACTGTAAAAAATTTGTAAAAGTGATTTTATGGTGAAAAACTGTCAAACCATGACAGTGAAACTCTAAATTTAAAGTTTCTGTAACAGTCAAACATGGTGATATTTCATGGCAAAATCTTTTTTTATATGGCATTTAAAAGGAGTTTATACAGAATAAAATACCGAACACAGAAAAACTTTGCTGACTTGTATTTATACAGTAAAATATGGATTAAAACTGAATGGTACTAATATCCTTTTCAGCCACAGCTGTCAGTTTTTTACTCTTACTAAATATATATATATATATATATATATATATTGACATTGTACAAATCTCTATTGATTCACTAAAATCCTTTATATGATTTTCATTGTTAGTTCTGATTTCAAAGATGGTGCTTGATTGATTTTGTTTTTATGGGCTTTAAACTGGATTTAGGAGCATCTAGCATTGAAGATACAGACAAAAAGCGTGAAATGCTCAATCTAGAGTCAGTGTTTACTTTGTCCGTTCTTGGGTACTGTAGAAACATGGCAGTTCAACATGGCTGCCTCTGTAGAGGACCCGCTCCCTCTGTAGATAAAAATGTCTCATTCTAAGTTAGCGAAAATAATTACTTTTATTTTCGGGTGATTATACACTAATGAAAACTATATTTCATTTCTGACAATAGATCCTCCACAAGACAATAAAATCTTGTGTACAAAGGCATCATACTGATACCACACATGAGAATATACATGATTTTGGTCACTTGCAATAAAACAGGGGCCTCTGAAAACGTAGTTGAAGAGAGTCTTATCAGACATTAAATCATCCCACCTTCATCACTGCTTCTGAACTGTATTATTAAGACATGTAACAGAGTGAGGAAATTTGGAATCCACTGATGAATCTAGGTTGTGTTTAGGTTGGTGCATTGCTTTTTGCTTTGTCCTTATATAATGTAGCTAGTTGATGACCCATCCATAATGCCAGACAGACTCTCAGTCTGTGCTGTGACAGCTGTTAGGTTGTCATGCACTGCTTTGTCGACATCATGTGTCCCCATTAAGAGCGGATTGATGCTATGATGTGTGATGTGTTGTAAAACCCCCATAAAACAGAAAGTGGCATGCTGTTTGTTTTTTATGCATATTCCGTAATAAACAGGCAGCTAGGGAGGAACCTCGCCGGACTCGGGACCAAACACAATTTCTGAGACCAATGGTGCCAATTTAACAGGGAAAACAGTACAGTCGTTTTCTTGCAGGGTTTGGCTCCTGGCATCTGGCTGACCAAACTAACAGCAGTTACCAGTCCGCTACTTAGCAATCTTTCTAAACCATGTAAATGACCTTAGTACTGTAACGTTATTCCCTGTTGGTCTCGGAGATGTCTGTAATACATTGGACCTCAGAGACACTCTCGCTCTGGTGGCGTCATTAGAAAAAAGAGTTTAATTGGATGAGTGCAGGTCATTAACAACTTTTCATTGTTTTTAATAGAAAGACAAACTTAAAAATACCATTAAGAATACAAGAACATACCTAAAAAAATGACTTGTAAGTAAATTATTTAAGTGGTCCATAAGTCAGGTTGTTGGAATGCATGTACAGAAAAAAAGTACAAAACAAGCATACTGTTATGTTGAGGTTTTCTTATAACCACAGAACTTAAACATAAATAACATGAACAAATCAAGTTGTTTCTGTGGTACTGAAAATGCCTCCACTGTTGGAATTAAGACAGAGTTTCACTTTAAATGGAAATTCATCCTGAGACGAGCTAAAAGAAGTAAATTGGCTACGTGGATCAACCCCCCTCCTGCTGCAAGCAATAATCAAAAGAGCACGATAGGATGTAGAATTCCACTTCCTCAGGCAATCAGTGTGTGTTGTTAAGCAAAGAGCATGAAGACGATCTACAGTGAAGTCCTGGCTGTGCTCCCAGATCCACACACTACACCCTCATTCAAATCTGATCGGAGAACAGAATCCCCACCCATTAATCCACACATAATTCCTTTTTCCCAGGCTTTGTCTGATTCACATGTTGTGCTTCCATTCACCCTGAAGCTATTTTCTTAGAGAGTCTTTTCAGCAGTCATTGTTGAGAGCCAGCTTTTTGCTACTGCAATTAACAAATCTGAGCATTTCTGACATTCCACCAACTGCTTGCTTCTTCTTTGCAGCTACAGAGCAGATTTTAAGTTCCCTTTGTGGTGTTTTTATAAACTCATATCAGAGCAACAAATCCATAAATTAAAAGATGAAAAAACAGCAGGAAAACAAAAAGAGGGAACATGCTGTAAATCCTAGAGCAGCAGGTGGTTTTCATCCATCTAAGACAAGTCGAAAACAGGTGTTCCGTTGAAAATGTTCCTTCTCCATTATGTAATAAAAGTGTGTGGGTTGTGGTGACTTGTACTGCCCACTGGTGACTAGGACACTGGTTCCCAACCTTTTTCTTTAAGGGAGCGGTTTCATTTCTGTGACATATTTGATTGCTATTTTATATTATATTGTTTAACAGTAACAGTACAGAACAACTGATAAACTACAATGAACCCGAATATTGAACACATCAGTAACTGCAGGAAGTTTGTGTAAAACAAGAGAATTTTAAGGAGATTATGTCCTGTAAATATTTTCTAAGAGAGGTAAAGTTTTTCTGATATTTCTAGAAACTTCTTATACAATTCCAGTCTGTATTATGTTTTTGTTTTTTACAATAAAACATACTTAATATGCTTATTTTATGACAAATCCAATGTTTTCTTCTCTCCTGACATTCGGCCAGTGTTCTATTAGTTTTTTGTTTTACCTGTCATTTTCTAATGCAGGCTCTTTATTAGAGAGTGAAGGTTCGGTGAATATAGCTTGTGTTCAAGTCTTCAAAGTTCTTAAATAATAATCTAAACTTTACAAATAACAATTTCATTTTTCTTCATTCTTTTACAGAAATTAAGGAAATGCTGAGATACAGGTCTACTGTCTACAATTTTTAGGTTTACTTACACCCCTTAAAATCAAGAAGGCCTTACAAAACCCTATGAAGCTTTGGCGACCCCTAGTGGAACCACTGGACTAGAGGAAATGTTTGAGGCTGTATGATTGCATATTATCATTTGGGGTTTTTACTGCTGTTTTTAGCTCTGTGTGTTGTAAAAAAACCAACTAACCAACAGTTTGAGAGGAAGAAGTAGAGATTCATGCACAAAAAAAAAGCCCACAGCTGCTGTTATGAACATTATGGAAGACCGATACCAACAGGTTTTTGGATATGCACAAATATGACAACACCGACCTTTTAAAAATTTGCTTTTGATACAAAGAGGCAGAATGGCTCCGGCAGCTCCAGCTGTACTTTAACTACAGGAGTAACATGACTGCAGTTTGAAAAGGGAAAGGGTAGGAAAAGGAGAGAGCAACAAGGAGGGGAATTCCTCTTGTCATTAACAGTGAGGTTAATTGGAGTATGAACAGGAATATTCATTTTCATTAGCAATGTAAAAAGCTTAGCAGCAATAGTCTTTTTCAGAACGAGGGGAAAAAACATCACCTAAATGAAAACTGAAAAAAAAGAAAACCCAACTGTTTCACTTACAAGGATGAAAGGGTAATTTCATATTTTACAATGCAGGGCTATATAAGAATAAAAACAAATATAATATTCAAGTTGTAGTTCCCTTTATGCTACTAAGAAAAACAAAAATACAAAAGTTATCTAAACTTTAAGTTTAGTGCAGTGGTTCCCAATCTCGGGTCGGGCCGCTTCTGAGACGCACCACGGTGCTTCTGGTGGAATTTAGAGCATTCCCTAGAACGGGCGCAATCTACTCTGGTGACCACAGTGGAGCCAAAACGCATTGCAGCCATGTCTGATGTAATTTGTAGGTAGAAAATCCAAAAAATATATACAGTAGGCCTATATGTCAGCATTTCATTCATTTCTGTTCTTAATAAAATTGTTAGTTTTAAAGTTTATATTATTATCTAAGATCTAAACTTTGAAGACCTGAACACAAGCTATATTCACAGAGCTCTCACTCTCTGATAAACAGTCTCATTCTGCGTTAGAAAAGAACGCAGTTAACAACCAAAGAGAACAATGGTTAAGCGTCAGAAGACAAGTAAACACTGAATTTATCAAAAAGAAGCCTATTAAGTATTTATCAGAGTTTAAAAAAAATAACAAAATACATAACACAGACAGATAACTGTATAAAAAGTTCCTAAAAATATCAGTAAAACTCATCTCTGATGATGTAATATTCACAGGAAATAATCTGCTGGAAATGCATCGAAATGGCTCATTTTACACAAACGTCCTGCAGTTAGTGTTTATTGTTCACTGTTTGGGTTCATTGTACAGTTTATAGTTGTTCTCTACTGTTATTGGTATGCACTGAATATAATATGAAATATCCATAAAATATAGCCGGTTTACTCAATGATAGGACTTTGAAAGGTTGGGAACCACTGGTTAAGTGCAGCACTTTGGTGCAGGCTCAGAGTAAATGTGGACAAATGGTAGCTAACTTATTAGCATTTAAAAAAGCAGCACAAATGGCTGAGCCTCTGCTATTCTATCATTACCACTAATCGTAGAGTAATTATCTGTAATCCTTTTCAGTGTGTCTATAGCTTGAAAAACACATTGGTTCTCATTAGCCATTGACACTTGCATAATCTAGATATAATCTATATAAATATAAAACTATGTCATAGCAGGGATGTTAAGAGTGGGATAATTTTAATTTCCAAATGAGGGTTAAACTTAAATTACCCCCAACCCATGTATAATTTGGTTGATAGAACAAAGTGGGGTTCAGAGCCGTGTTCATTGGGTTCTACTGTGGCCAGTCATTTGATCCACTGAATAAGGCCTTGATTTGTAACCAGGAGGAAGATCTCTGGTTGGAGCAGTCAGTCAGGTCAGTTATCTTTTAGTGTGTGCATAGCAAATCTCATTTTCAGTAATGATAGCATGCACTCTGCCAGTGAGCAGGGAAGATAAGTTTATTATATCCTGTTCTCTCTGATCTACAGAAGCCCACTTTGAGGATGAAGAAGAATTCAGCTCTGTCGGTGTCCGTAGTCACTGTATATAGCATCATGTACAGGCTGCAGCTTCAAGGCTACAGCACAGCAAATAGTTTCTTCCTAATTGCCAGGCACTTGAAACTGCTCATTCTCTTACTACTCTCTAATAGCCCTTTACTTCGAATAGGCCCAATTATGTTCAAGCATCTTCATTGCTTCCTCTTATGTGACCAAGGTTTCAGACTCTGTGTGAGTAACCCCTTGTTAGTCTTCAGACGTTTTCTTTGACCAGGATAATAAGCAGACAGAAGGTAGATCCAGTGTTTGAAGTACTTTAAGAGTCAGTTGGGTAGTATGTGCTATCACTTTTAAATAAGCAGTTTAAGTTAGCAACACATTACAAACATAATCAAAAGCACCATGTTCCTGCAGGCAGTATGGTGGATCTGACCAAAAAGCAGTCCCTTATTGGGGTTTGATTTTCAGAATATCAGGTTTTAAACATTGAAGTTTTGTTCACAAGGGACTCCAACAACTGAATTAGTCAATTTATTATGACAAGAAGTACTCAGCCTGTAAAAACTGTAATATAATGTCTTCTGTGAGAATAACCCTGATGATGTTATCTTAATTGGGCTTGGAGACAAACTTATATCAGAAAGCCTGTGTGGCAAACTACAGACCATGAGATTAGCATTTACCAGTGAGGAAGGGGCTAATTAAACACACTCTTAAGTTGCGTTATGGAAAGTGTAAGAACCAGAAAAACACTATTCCAACCTGAGTTTTGTTTTTTAAGCTCTGGCCATCGTCTAATTGTGATAAAATTGTATTCACCAAGTTAATTTCTAAGATGGGAACACATACAGTCAGACGATCAGATTCCAGATTATCTAAACCCCTTTATTTGGAGTGAATGCACCTGAAATGTTGCTAGTGATCCCTCACTGTACAAGAAAACTGTACAGAAATGATGACTGGTCGAAGCTGAACATGAACTGAGTGATAGCATAACATGTGGTGGCTGTGGCTCAGAGGCAGAGTGGGTTGTCCAGGTTGTTGGTTCGATCCCCAGCTCCTGCCACCAGATGTCGAAGTATCCTTGAACAAGATACTGAACCCAAAATTGCTCCCAATGCTGTGCATCGGTGTGTGAATGTGTGTGAAAGAGCGAATGTGGCATGCCATCTACCATTTACCATGTGACTATGCCGCTTTTATCTTTTTACCAACATTTGTTAAGTTAGCTAATGTTAGCAAAACATTTCCTAACTAATGATTGATGTAAATTAGCTAATCAGTGAGCATTTTGTTAAAATTAACTTTCAGAAGTTACTAGCTATCTTACAATTAATGTAGATTAGCTAGCATTTTCGTGATAGGAAGTAGACAGAGGTTCTGACCAAGGCCTGCTCAACTCACCTGATGCCACACCCTCAGTGGAACACCCACTCGGAGGGCAAAACCAGGCTTTCTTCTGCTGGCTGCCGGCTAACTTAACGGTAGTGATTGTCGACACAGACCAAGTTTGTAAATGCTGGATCCTCCCTAGTCTGTACTTTTGTCTGCTTTCACTCTGGCAGCAGTGTAAGGGCGGGATTGAGAGGTGATATGAATATGCATGGCTTGAAATAAATGGGTAATTCACATGCCTCTTTTGCGGTTGTACATAGTTTCCAGTGGAAGTCGCTACATTGTTTTGCCCTCCAGTCCAGTTTTGTTCCAGTCACGTGACTGAAAACTATGAATTGGAGCACAGAGCAAAAAGAGGCGGGACTAAGGAAGGGTCAATTAACTTTGTCAGTACAATATTTAACTGATAGAACTGATGACAAAAGGTACAAATATAAAGCCCAGGTTGTAATAAACTTTACTTCTCCTTAAAATAAACTATTTAGAAATAACAGAAACACAATTCCAATTTATGTATCAGGGATTAAACAAACAGAAACAAACCATGCATGCTCCATACAGTCAGCACAGCCAAGTCACATGTTTAGCTCTGCAGTCAGCTGTGGACCTCCAGTATGTTTGTGGTGTTCACAGTCCCACTGCAGATTGTACAAGGTTATCTGGGCCCAGATTCTTGGCCACTGCATGGTACATTGGACCGCGTTGACCAATGTGAGCTGTGTTAAATGACGCTTAAACTGGGGAAGGGTTTAGCAGTCATCTGCCTGAGACCGCTGCCCACCCAGCGCCAGGCTTCCACAGTGCCTTGCCAACAGATCCCTGGGGCATCACACTCCATTTACACTGGCATCACCCACCGTGGCACGAGCTCCCCGGTTCTGATGTGGTCGAGCTTTTCAAAGTGACACACAAACACTCGAACTCTTATTTTCTGTGCGTTACCAACATGTTTTGTCTTTGACATTTTCAGCTGACTAAGCTATGGTCCGTTTGCATGACATTTAGCTTCTATAAAGAGATGTGTATTTATTTCCCTTAAACCTGAAAAAGATTCTGTCATTTTAAATGAATGCAAACTAAAGTCATGTCAACACTAAATCAGTAGCTACTCAAAAAAAATATTTTCATTCATAGCTCAGAAGGCATAATTGTGCACATTGGAACATTGCAGAGCCTGCATGTGACCTTTTCTAATATAAATGCCATGCATATACATGCTGCCACTTTGTATAGATAACATTTCACACATTCTCACAGACTGTATTATGTTTTGATTTATTTCAAATTTATGGGCATGAAAATGATTAATAGATAGAATCTGTTTGGCACTCTTTACATTTAGAATTTGAATCATTAAAACAGTATAAAAAATATTTTTTTGAATGTGTTTCCCAGGGAGAGTTTGTGTGTGTTTCTGCCTTCTTCTCCACAGCTGTGTAGGTACACTAGGGAAGCTCTGGCTGTTGCTGTGCGCCTGTGTAACAGAGCACATTCTGCCTCCCCATCACACCTTATTCTCTCTGACAAAAGGCCCTAATGGCTCAATATTTTAATGTCTGCTCAGAGCTAGTGAATACAAAATCCTCCTTGCCATCTGCTGCAGCTGCAGATGCTCCTCTCCTCTCAGTGAGCTGAACGCATTCACTGGTGAGTGTTTTAATTTCACGTCAGTGTCGGGAGACCTTCTCCGGAACAAATTATTCCAAATTATGACAGAGAGCCTCACAAGAGCCTTCTCTGTTCCCTCTGGGGGATACAGCTCCTGGATTAACCTTTGTGTAGAGTCAGTCTTTGATCTGTGAGTGTGAGTGTGTGTGTGTGTGTGTGTGTGTGTGTGTGTGTGTGTGTGTGTGTGTGTGTGTGTGAGAGAGAGTTTGTGTGTAACACATGTGGACAGGGAAAGGTGATTAGATGTAGTTGTTGCTACTGTTGTTGCTGTGCAACTTTGTCTGTCTCTGTCCTGCTGTCATTACCTCTGTTCTCTCTCTCTCTCTCTCTCTCTCTCTCTCTCTCTCTCTCTCTCTCTCTCTCTCTCTCTGTCTCTCTGTCTCTCTGTCTGGTCGAGGCAGACAGCCACCCAAGTAGAGCCGGGGTCTGTCCGAGGTTTCGGCCTCTTCAAAGGAAGTTTTCCTTGCCGCTGTAGCCAAGTGCTTGCTTATGGTGGGAACTGTTGGGTCTCTGTAAATAATTTTGTAAAGGAGTTCGGTCTAGACCTGCTCTATTTTGAAAAGTGTCCTGAGATAAGTTCTGTTATGAATTGGAGCTATACAAATAAAATTGAATTGAATTGAATTGAAAAATGTAATTAGAGGAGAGTGTGGCATCTGCTTATTATCATCTCTAATCAGGGGCTGCATTTATTAATTGATCTTTGATCAATTTTGATCTTAAGAATGACTTACGCAGAAAACCACATATAAGTAGTTAAAACCTGACTGTGAAGTTGAAATGATCTTATCTCTAAGCAAAGTCCAGACTTGACATAAGTGACTTACCTGCTGGTTATTTAGGGGTATTGCAGTTTGGGACGCATACACGCCCAAGCCTGTGGTGCAGTATCTGTATGGACAATCTAATAGGAATTATCCATTAAAGATATGAGGAATCAGTTGCCAGATGCAAGGTGTTTTGAACAGGATGTGATGTTAGGACACAGAACCAAAAAAGAAAAGTTTGAAGCTTACATCTTAAACCATGCTGTTGGACAGACAAAGGACGTGCTGGATGGGCTGCGAGGCAAGCTGATGCTAACGTTAGCTCAGCTTCTTGCTCTGATAACTTAAGATCCAGACGCCGATAACTAACATTCTTCATCCAGTTCAAATCTAGAGTTAAAAAGCACCAGGATCTAAACAGTGTGTGGTAAAAATGTGGCTTTGGCAAAGTCAATTCATGGCAGCATCTGGCAGACAACCACCATGTTGGAAACCTTGCAAGGTTAGAGCTCCCAAGGCTCAGGCTTTAAAGATAGATACATTAATTGGTAGTTTTGGTCTTTTTATGGTAGCTGTTGGCAATAAAAGCAAAATAGAATATAGCCATCCGCAACCTTTGAATAGATAAAAGTAACACCTGTTGTCCTTGGACTTAAAAATATAAATATATAAATTTGATTTCTCTCTTTCTCACACAAGCTCTGTACAGCTGCTACACAGTTCCTACATCTGGAGCCAGCAGCTTCTCTCCATCTTTTGTTCCAGCGCAGTGCTATCATAATGCTTCATTACACACTTTGACCTTAATGGCATTTCACCAGCAGCAAGATATTACACTTGTGCCGCCAAAGTGCCTTTGAGAAACCTGCAGGGAGACCTGGGAAAGGAGGAAAAAGTGGAATTGAGAAAGAGAAAGTGTGAAAGGGAGAGATGTGGTGGGCATGGAGAGTCTGTACTCATCATAGTTCTGTGCTATGTGGGTCAAGTGCAAATATTGATGAGGACTGGAAGGTTCCCACAGAGCCTAGAGTGATATATGTGATCAAATTATTGGCAACCATATTTCTATAATTAAATGTCATGATTACTTTTAACCAAAGAGTCTGCTGCTAAATATTTCTATCATTATTGAGTGTCCTGTCTATGCCAAGTGTGAACCTATCGTAACCTCACCCACTGGTTTATGGAGTACCGTTTTGAAGCCTCGAGTTTTACATTGTGATTTCACCATGTTGGTTTTTCAGAGTCAGCAGCGGTGACATACTACGAGTACTGCTCTCATTGGCTGCGCTTAGTTTTGACTTGTCCATAGCAGAAAACAATGGCGACATGCCCGATCACACACATTTTTGTAAAAGATATGAGAAGAGAAATAGTCAATACAGTAGCAGAATCTGGATCCATATTTGATCAGAACTGCCTAGTTTGACAGTTTGATCTGAGTTGGTTGCGTGGAGCTGGACTGAATTGAAAGAATTATTTGTCCATCACAAGGTAGCCACACCCTAAAGCATACCCTGCTTTATCATTTATTTTACTCTAAATGAGACCATAACTGACTAAATGATCATCATGCTGACTGACCATAAACTGTTTACTGAGCTAATAAATCAAGTCAGAAGTAGGCTCATTTCTCCAAAAGACACAGTTCTTTTTTTTGCAGCACATGGACCTGCCCCCTTCTGGCCATTATAAGGAAAGCAGGTTTAAGACACTTCCATGTTGGCTTCACTGCACACACCCAGAAGCTCTTTCCACTAATAACATACTGTCAATGGTCTATACGAAGATATAAAAGGACTGTAAGCCTAAAGACAGGGTCCAAAATTAACACCCACTCAGTGCCAAAAGCGGGTTAACTTTACCAGCCAGGTGGCTAGTAAACATTTTGCATTCACAGTGTAGGCAGAGGTTTACATCGCTACGTTTTTAATGTGTACCAGCTGGGACTAATGTGACCCTGACTGTCCACCATCAACATAATCAAATCAAAGCAGCTTACCACTACTATATGGTGCTTTCTGCACTGTCTATGTTTTTTGCTGCAAGAAACATCTGCATTACATGTTATTAGAGATGTGGCGACACATTCCCAGTATTAAGATACCAAAAAGAAAACATGAAGATGAAGAGAAAGTCCACAGAGGTTGGTGTTTTGCAAGAGGTGGTGTCTAAACGATGCTTGGTCGGTGAATTTCCCAGTTTACCTGCATTTCCAGATGAGACAAAGAATTAATTCTGGGCCCTCTGGAATTTGAAATTCAAGCATAAAAAATAGTGTACTGTGTTATGTGTTGAGTTTGTTGCCTTCAATAATAATTTTTAATATTTATTCAACTGGCAACTTAATTTAATCCAAAGACGAAATCACTTCAAGAATAAAAAAATTAAAATGACAAAATATACATTGAAAGACAGCAGCTTTGTTATTTTCAGCATAATCCAGAATTTTTCTCAATTAGCGTTTGGAAATTTTGAGTTTTGTGTGGATGAAAAAAGCTAAAAAGCTTTTGGAAAACACTGATGTAAGCCTGCCCAGGCATGTTGGCGACAGTGCTGCTGCTCACACCTAAATGGTGATTAGTGTAACTAGCAGCTGCACCAAGTGGGAAGAGCAGTGTTGAAGACGGCTGCTTGTGCACTGAGTGGTTTGGGTTCCACTCCCAGCTGGGGCTTTATTGTTTCTGTAAATTAAGGCTGTAAGTGATATGAGCAAGGACAATTTTACCTACAGCTCAGAAAACACCCAGAAAGCTGTTACATCCCTTCCCTAAAATAATATTGCAGTGGCGGTGGTAGAGGTATACATGTTATGGTGGGTAAGGGTGTAAGAAAATATTAAAACACTTCAGTACTGCGATATTTTGTTTGGTGATAAAAAAAAATAGTTGGTTATTGTGCTGAAACCCTTAATTGTTTTAGCATACAGGGCTGACAGCTATGATGTTGGATGTTACAGTGACTGGCTTAAACACAAACGTATAATTTTATGTAAGTTATTAATTATTAGCTTCTTGTTTTCCAAATTGCCCATGTTTTCTACTTCTGTGAGGGAGCTACATAACATCCTGTTTTAAATTCCATCATGGAGGATGGCAAAAAGTTAAAATATAATAACTTTGGATGGCATTACCGTCTACTGCTACCGTTGCCGGTATTCTCAGCCGACCTCACCTAAGTTTACTGTCCTCTCATCCACTGACATGGCATCTGGTTTATTGTCTGCCTGAATGTGAATGCAGCATTAGTGCCATCTAGTAGTAAAGTGGCAGATTGCTATCAACTACGATGAGTGTAAAAGGCCTTATCTACATCCCGTATTTAGTTAGTCCATTCTGGGCTACTGTAGAAAAATGGCGGTTCAACATGGTGGCTTCAATAGAGATCTGTAGATAAAAACAGCTCGTCCTAAGGTAACGAAAACCCAATGATTCTTATTTTCAGATGATAATGAAAACATACCTATGAATATTATATTCAATTTATGCTAATAGATCCTCCTAAATGTTACACACTAGATCTTTTAAAATAGTAATGAGTGGGAAGCCCCTGCCCTGCTGTCCAGCATTGCACTGCCCTCTGTTAACTATCGCTCTTCTCCGCTTCCATCACAGTTAGCTGTGCAGTTTTGAGACTCGGTTCGTAAAATTTACAGCCTGCCATCCTGTCATTCTGTGTACAATGACGCAGCTAATAACCTAAAATTCCACTTACAAAATGCAAGTTGACTCTTGGTCTTCTCCACTGATGACTTGAAGCGACAGAACAGAGGTTCAACCTGCTAAGACTGTGTCTGTCCCACAATCATGTCCATATTCAATTCAATTTAATTGCGAAGTGCCAGTTCATTACAGAAGTTATCTCAAGACACTATTTAAATAGAGCAGGTCTAGACCGTACTCCTTACAAAATTATTTACAGAGACCTAATAGTTCCCACCATGAGCAAGCACTTGGCAATGGCGGCAAGGAAAAATGTCTTGAATTTTAAAGTCTCACAGCCTGAGGGAAGAAGCTGTCTTTTGCAGAAGAAGAAAATGTTTAGATTTTTTCCTGTTTTTTTGTTTGTTTTTCAATTCAGCCAGGTCTAGTCTTAGCTTTTTACCTGCCCATCTATTAATCAGAGCCACAGAAATGAGTGGATGTATTTTCCTGGACTGCTCACACATACACAGGCTGTTTAGGTGTGTGGAGAAGGTTGGCTGTGATGGGTCGAACTATCTGGATTAGTCACAGTTGGAGTATCAGCAGTGTCATTGTGAGTCACAGAGGCAGGTAAGAAACAGCAGACTTTGAGCTACTAACTGCTGTGGGATGACAGTGACACACTGACTGAATGGATTCACAATCGACTATCAGACTTTATTCAGTGCAAAGCGTGTTGTGCTTACTGACAGATGCCTCTAAATGAAAATGTGTAAAATGCATTGACTTTCCTCTTTCACTGGTACAGAGGTAATTTAGACACTAAACTCCAGGGTGAAGTGCCATTTTGTTTACTGCGGGCGAATAAGTGTTCCATTAATCCAGTTCATAGCACTCTAATTGTTACTTGCAGGTAGCATGTCGTCATGGTCTCGACTGGGCCTCATGATTCACTAACTGTCCCCTGTCATATCAGCGTAGCTGCTGTGTCATGTTTAAGAGGGTAATCACCACTAAATATCCCCATTCACTTTCTCTCAGGCCCAGGCACATTCTGTTGGCTGCAGCGCTTTTAAAGAAGCTGTGTGCTGCGGTTGTTTAATTGTGTTGAGAAATGTTCCATTCAGATACAATACAAGTTGTTGCATTGCTGTTCCTCTGATTTACCACTTGTAAGACAGCTTATTTTAAAGTGCATGCCTCAGATGTCAGTGATTTTTATTGCAATGCAGCTATTGCTAATAAAGGACTGTAGAAGTACAATATTGAAACTCTAATCTGATAAGGAATCATTTCTGTGCTCATTTTGGCTGATGTATATTCATCATTGCAGTAACATCATGTGTCTATTTGTAAGCAGTTATACTGTAGCTCGTGCTTTGTGCCGGTACAAAATCAGTAAATAGATTTTTATTTTAGAGAAACAAACTGCTGTTGTGTGTTTTCTCATATTCTTAAGGTTTGATTGCCACATAAACTACTTGTTAAAGCAACTCTATGTAAGATTTTGTATTTGTTGCGTATGGTGACCAGCAGTGCCTGAAATGGGCTGTTGATCACCAGTACTGAGCTCTTCTGATTTTTGTCCACATGAGTACCCTTACTCTTTATTGAGTACCACGACTTCCTGGTGAGTCTAGGTACACACCCCTGAACAACTGCATAATGCTTGGTTGTTTTCCTCCCAACAGCATTCTACAAAGACCCTCCCTGCTCTTCCCCCGATAGGCTAATGTGTCTCCATTGGTTTGATTGTTAGGTTTAAACATGAGGAGTAAAATGGTTTGGGTTAGAAAATGTCAGAGCCAATCAGTGGCAGAGTAATTGTGGGTCTTCAGTAACATTGTCACCTTAAAATGGATTAAAAAATGCCAAAAGAATTAGGGTAAGGGTTATGTTGTGTTAGGGTTGTGCTGGATTAGGGTACCGGCACCTTTTTTTGGTACAGTTCAAACACTTGTGACCAGATGTCCCGGGACTGTCCTGGTTTCAAGCTGGGTGTCTGGATTCCTGACAAATATCACTTCCCAATTATCATATCTTCATCATATCCGATAAAACACTAACATGTCCCAGTTTTCACCAAGATTAAAATAATTACTGCTGCTGCAGTAAGGACTTGTTAAATCCAGAGTCACCCTGTATAGGTGGTACTGGACCAGCTCTCCGTTTAAAGGGTCCAAGCCTCTTGCCTGTGGTTATTACCCTGCCAGGTTCAGAAGAGGACTGTTTAAGCTGGTGGCGAGGAGACACGCCTAGCTTCTAACTGCCTTCATCCAAACGCCTACCCTGCTCACTCTAGTGCAGCACCTGACTGAATAGCCCTAGAGTCAAATACTACACTAGCCACGTCCGTTCATGGCAGCTCTCCTCTTATTGATCTGTGCAGTTGGTAGTTGCTAGGATTATTTTTTGTGGCTTGGACAGTAAGCCCTAAGAGTCTGTTTAATTTCTTTGGCTAGAGTAATCTGTTACAACCTTCAAGTTGTTGAACACACTACCTAATAATTACTACCTGTAGAGATCATAAATCCAATGTCCACAATTTAGTCTTTAACTGCAGTTATATTTATTGCAAGATTTAGCAAGGGCTAGCATACAGCATAAACTGATTCCAAATTGATTATTCACATCCAATTATGAAGGTGAATTACTTATCTGAAATTAAAAAGAATTGTTAAATTTCAAACTCTGATGAGAAGGCTGTTGCTGAAAGGTTAAATGTCCAATTTGAAGAAAAAGAGGGAAGGGGTGTACAGCCAATACAGTCCTTCCTTGCCTGCCGTACTGTTGGTTGTTGTTGAAACTCCCGACTTTGTCCAAAGTCCGCAAAGTCTATGACCAATGCAGTCTCTGTTGGCAGGGTGAACCAAAGAGTGGTCCTTGGAAATCAATTGGAGACCTGAAGCCGGGTGGATATGGTTAATGCTCCTCTGCCCGACACTCTCGTTGCGGCTTTAGGTTGTTGGATTCTGCGATTCTTCTTTCTGCGATGTTGGGCTCTTCGTTTGCTCTGTCTCTTGAGTTGAAATTCTAAGTTCAAAGATGCGTTGCTCCGATGTGGTCGATCGATCAGCAAGTCTTGAACCCGAGAGCCGGCTGAGGACTAACCCCGATCCTCCTTGTGTAGCACCTTTTATCACCCTAGGGTGTTCTTTCTCTTTTGCTCCTCATAAGATGTGTCCTGTGTGTGCGCTCAACTTCCCCTTTCTCTCCTCACCAGACATGTCTGGTTGCAATATGTGCCTTTTCACCTAGTTTTCTCAACACTTCAACATGATTTGCTCTCTTGACCTTACTTTCCATAGTCCTATCTTATTACTATGCATTTATACTCATTAATTATCAAATAATCAGTTACAATCATATAATCATGCTTCCTTTCATTGTTACATATTTCATTTTGTAATATAGAATCAATTTTAATCATTATACAGCTTTTGGTTATTATTCAATTCAATTTTCAATTCAATTTTTTTTGTATAGCGCCATAACAGAAGTTATCTCAGGACACTTTTCAAATAGAGCAGGTCTAGACCGAACTCTTTATAACATTAATTACAGAGACCCAACAGTACCACCATGAGCAAGCACTTGGCGACAAGGGCAAGGAAAAACTGCCTGTTAAAAGGCAGAAACCTAGGACAGATCCTTCGGCTCTAGGTGGGTGGTCGTCTGTCTCGACCAGTTGGGGTGAGAGAGAGAGAGAGAGATTGCATTGCGTTATTCAGATGGAGAGTCCCTAATGCTCCGTTGTAATCTTTCTCTGTTACTCAATGGAAAGTCCTTTGTTTTCCAAAGTGGTTTTAGCGGATCAGGGATCTCAACTTACTTGACAGACTCTACATGGGGCGCGCTGTACAAGATGAGCTACTGTGCGCCTCAATAATTATAATTTTCTTATGGGTTGTGGTTGGGAGTGAATCTGTGCCCATTTAAGCACAAGGCCCAGCAGCGTCTTCATCGATTATTTAAATCTGACACGCCGACAGGATCAGTCAGAATTTAATGTTAATTATTGCTCTTTGTTCTTCTACACATCCAAAAAGACAAACACACAGAGTTCAGATTCATACAAAGAAATTGCTCAGACAACTACTGCTGTATTTTCCCTGTCCTGTCTATTTTAAAGGTACAGTTATTACTTTTGCTGCTGTAAATTTTTCCTTCCCACTGTCGCCAAGTGCTTCCTCATGGTGGGAACTATTAGGTCTCTGTAAATAACTTTATAAGGAGTATTGTCTAGACCTGCTCTATTTGAAAAGTGTCCATTTTAGGAAATTAAATTCTTAATCAAGTAGTGCAACATTTTCACTCACTTTCCTCATGCAACACGTGGGGGATACCATCATAGACAACAAAACAAAAGATAAATAAATAAATCTGGCTAGAATACCAGAATTTTATCTCCTTTTCAGTACCATGGATAACGCCACCTGGCCATGAATGTGGCGCCCCCAGTTGCAATCCCACTGTGGTAAATATGGACAGCTTGTTATTATTACATTACTTATGATCAAAAACTAGCAAATCGACAACTTTGCTGACACAGCCAAACATCGAACAAGTGCAACAACGCAAGACATAGCAGAAGCCAATATTACTGACTGGTCCAACAGCAAAAAGGCCATCTATTCTAGAGTGTCGCAGAGAGTGGCAGCTTGACGCAACAGCTCCCGCTCCACCTCTTATTTTTCGCCTTAAATCTTTCTTCTTTATTCCTTCCTAAATAGCACTGTGTTTATTGTTGTAAATAGGCCGACAGTGTTGGTAGTTCATTTTTTTACTCTTTTACTCTTTACTCTTTTTAGCCTTAGTTGAACTTAGTTTTTAAATATAAACACGCCTGTGACGTCATCCACTCCACCATAGCAGACCTGCAGACACGTCATCCCAGTGCAATCATCATAATAAACGGAGATTTTAACCATGCCAAAATCCAAAAAAGACCCTGACAAACTTTACCCAGTACGTCACCTGTAACACTAGAGGGGAAAAGACCTTGGATCTGCTGTATGCCAATGTAAAGGAGGCATACCGCCCTCCCCCTCTCTGCAAATCTGACCACTGCCTGATACATCTCAATTGTACATACAGGCCTGCTGTTAGGAGGAGACAGTCCATCACCACCAGGACTGTGCAACAGTGGTTGGTGGAGGCAGAGGAGGCCTTGATGGAGTGTGGACAACCGACTGGGAAGTGTTTCAGTAAGGCCACAGAGACGACATTGAGGGGTCTCATCCAGTGTGTCACGGACTACATCAGGTTCTGTGAGGACAGCATTATCCCCACCAAGAGGATTCGCTGTTTCCCCAACAACAAGCCATGGATCAACAGAGACATCAAAGCCCTGTTGAACAGAAGGAAGATGGCTTTCATGGCAGGAGATGAGGATGCCAAGAAAGACATTCAGAGGGAGCTGAGGAGGGAGTTGAGGAGGGCCAAAGACTGTTACAAGAACAAGATAGAGGGGAAGCTGCAGCAGACCAACACAAGAGAGGTGTGTGGGGGGGGGATGAGGAGCATTACTGAAATGAAAAGGTCAGTAGGTTCAGTGGAGGGGACAAAGGGACGTGCCAACGAGCTAAACCTGTTCTTCAATAGGTTGGACTCAAAAACCCCCTCCACCTCCTCAGGTACCCCCATTCACACCTTGGCTACCCCACCCTCCTCTATTCACACCCTGGCTACCCCACCCTCCTCCTCCACAGCCCGTATCCCCCATGACGACAATAACACCACCCCCCTCCACTCCCTCCCCTTTCCCACTCCCCCTATCCTCTCCATTTTTCCACCCCAAAAACCTCTACCTCCTCTCCCCACCTATTTCTCTCCACTACACCCACTCTCCCACCCCCTTGCACCCCTACCCTCCTCCCCCCTCTACCAGTCACCTCACAGCTGGGGACTGTCACCCCCCAATCAACGCCACAATAAACCCGGTCATCACAAGATGCCAGGTGAGATGGCAGCTCACCAGGACCCGGATAAACAAGACCAGAAGTCCAGACGACGTCAACCCGAGAGTCCTTAAGGTGTGCGCAGAGCAACTAGCAGGAGTGTTCCAGCATCTGTTTGACCTCTCGCTGATGTTGAAGAAGGTGCCAAAGATCTGGAAGACTTCCTGCTTAGTTCCTGCTCCCAAAAAAGGAAGACCCAGTGCTCTCAAAGACTTCAGGCCTGTAGCCTTAACGTCACATGTTATGAAGACCTTTGAGAGACTGGTTCTGCAGCACCTCAGACCCCTGGTACGCAACTGCCTGGACCCTCTGCAGTTTGTGTACCAGGCCGACATTGGCGTGGATGATGCCATCATCTGCCTGCTTCACAGAGCTTACCCCCACCTGGAGAAGCCACAGAGCACCGTACGGATGTTCTACCAGTCTTTAGTGGCCAGTGTCATCTTCTTATCGGTGGTCTGTTGGGGGGGAGGCATCGGCACTGGGGGTGCCAACAAGCTTAGCAAGCTGGTGAGGAAGGCCAGCTCGGTGGTAGGGATGGAGCTGTGTGGAGGCTGTGTCTGAGAAGAGGATGAAAGGGAAGCTGACCCCGCCCCGAGCCTCAAAGCGGTTTGGAGGCTCATTTGTTATGTCTGCCATCAGACTCCACAACACTACAGCACCCAGTACCTCCAACCCCCGCAGACAAAGACTGGTTTAAAAGTCCTACCTACAACGCACAAACCTTTCGCACTATTTATATTTAATTTCCACTTTTTTACTTTTAGTCAAGTTTAATTTTCTGCTCATATTTAGCACTCCATGTCCTACTTGAACAATGCATAGTGTATATACTTTCATTTATAGTTTTTATATCCTATTATATTTTGTATTTTGTAATATTTTTATTTGTGATATTCTCTGTTCTCGGTTTTGCACTACTGTGCCCTATTGCTGTTGTGTCAACCTGAATTTCTCTTAAGTGGGATAAATAAAGGAATATCTTATCTTATCTTATCTTATCTTATCTTATCCTTTAATTCACCAAGGCCTGGGTTCGAGACTGGCCCTGGGCCCTTTTCTGCATGTCACCCCCTCTCTTTATGCATTTCCTGGCAACAATTGTATCAATTAAACCAGTTAATAAGTTCAATAAGAAGAAGTTAAAACTCTGCTGCTGCTGAAGAGTCAATTATTCTGCATTTTTTTATTTGGCACCTATGGCGTAGAAAAGCGGTGTGACAGCTGGAATATATACCAACCATGGCATGAACATTCTACACATGTATTTATAATGTGTGATCAAACTTTCTGCCCTTCATTGTTTGAGTAGCCTGATACAGGTAGTTGAAATATGTGTAATGGTGTTGTGACTGTGTTTAATTCGAGTATATCTGATCCACCAACCAGCACTTATTTTAGTGAGAAATAATAATTTATTAAACACTTTGCCTTTCATTCCGACGGTGATCTCCCTAAAATGGTAAGTAAATGTAGCAAGTTGAGGCGACAAAATCATAAAAAAAATGTATGCATTATATAAATGCCAAATTGACAAGACGCTCTTTATCTTGTGTTTTTTTAGAGTTATGTATTTTTACCAACACATAAGGAATTGTTAATATATTATAATGTCATATTTTTTGTTTGGTGAATTAAGAAATAGTATGACATCCGTAGATTCTTGTCACATTATGCCACATTGTGAATTGAATTAAAAGTAAATATATAATAATTGTTATAAACACTCTTATGCTCATCTGACAGAAATCATAAAATACAGCGGTGGCCTATAAGAAAACAATGGGCAGATAATACAGCTTTGCAGTCGTTGGTGGCTCTGAAGCAACAATGTCTCTTTTTGTTAAATGCCTGTCGCTCCAGCTCCTCTCTCCTCTTGCACTTCTTCCTCTGCTCACATTTTACGTGGGAGAGACAAAGATGTGGAAGGAGTCTTGGAAGTACAAACTGAGAAATGAGAAAGGCCTCTTAACCCCAGGGTTCACAGGAACAGGAGGTGCTTGTTGTAATGGCTTCCTGCTGCTAGGTTTGTCCTTTGTCCTTTGCTTGCGTCCTCGGTGCTGCTGCTCCACTATGTCAGCGTGTTGCAAATGACAGTGGTCCAGCCCTCTCCCTATAAATAAACACATCCATCCAAACCCCCACCACATGCAGCAATTAGTGCGCTGGAGGTGGCCTTGATGTGGCAGGGAAAATGCTGAAGCCTGAGGGCACAACGAACTGCCGATTCCCTGCTTTTCCTTCCACACAGCACAGAGCAAAGTGAAAGAAAGAGAATTTTCAATGGCCAGATGTCCCTGGAAAATTACACCCATCAGTTTACCAAATCTCTATAGGACATATATTTAAATGGTCCGCTGCTGAGGTGGGCATAGTCATGAGTCTCAAAATCTTGCTATGACGTCTTGACTCAAGTCTCAAGTCCTAAGTCAGGCCTTAGACCAGTGGTATTCAAATACATTTGTCCAAGGGCCAGAATTCTTCTAATAACACACTGGGGGAGGACTATCAAATTTGAAAAAATAATATTTAAGTCTAAGTAGACAATTATTGTTTAACATATTCAATTTCTTAGCCTATATCAGTGTAACTTAAAAACATAGGAATTAATCTATAATAATAAGTAGATACTGAACTATACAATGCTCTGAAACCTGAGTTAGACACTGTTGTGCAGTTGCATGTGACAGCATCTGACAGCTGTAGTTAAATGTGGTTTAATACTAAGTGGTAAGTGAACTGTTCTTATATAGCACCTGTCTAGTATTTCGACCACTTAAAGCTCTGTACACTACATGGCACATTCACCCATTCACACGTATTCACACACTGATGCACAGCATTGGGAGCAATTTGGGGTTCAGTGTCTTGCTCAAGGACACTTTGATCTCTCATTCCACTGATCTTCTTCCACAAGGCTCAGCCAACCAACGAAGTGTGTTGAGGCGACAAAATGTAAAGTTTGTACAGACTACAGTTTATTTTTATGGATTATATTGATGCCAAAATGACAAGAAGACTGCCAACATATAATGCACTTTATCTTGTGTGTCTACAGTTATGTGTTTTTACAGACACCTAATGACTTGTTAGTCATATATGTATGTCATATTGCTTAAAGGGAGTTTGGTTTAATATTTTCCCCGGAGAGCACAGAAAGATTTTCAAACTGCTCTGCATCATTTTTAACGTTTTGTCACCACTCCAGAAACACTCCAGTACAATACGGTGGTCCCGCCAGTTGACTGCTGTTAGTTATTGATGTGATTAATGGTTTAATAATGTGTGTATTCATTACTGAGGGTGGCTGATCGGGCTAATTATCAGCTAACTAATTAACAGCAGTATGCAGTAAGTTGTTGCCCTTTGTCTACCTTTATCTGTCACTCACTGCTGAAAGTACAGTACACAATGAAAAACTGCTATTATTATATATGAATGAAGGAGTTTTTTTATTTTTATTTTTTTATTATTATTATTGTATCATGTATTAGCATGCCCAGCCCACAAGGGCTTACAAGACACCATTATAAAACATACAGAGAAGTACAGAAGTAGATGCTAAACAATACTAACATTAACGATATAAACCATCCTGACGTTCCATCCAGGCTTTAAGGGACAGTATAAAAGAAAATGAGATTCATTCTCCACTTCTCGTAAATCACAAAGTTCACAAAGTCTCTGTTCCTCTGGGATATTTTTAAATCTGCCGACCTCAAGTGCCAGGGGAAAGATTCCCATTCTTTACTGGGCAATCAAGGATTTCTGATTTCTTGGTAAATTTGTTTTAACATATAAGTCTGTTTTATAATTATGCTTGATTTGGACATATGTCCGTAATTTTGGTTTTAACATTATATCATTTAACCATTTTTCATTGAACCCGACAAGTAACTTTTTTCTAATTTTGTTTATGCTGCATGATAAATTATTTCTATAGATATACTGAAAATCGGCTTCTTCAAAGACAGCATGAATCTCTGCGGCCCATGGAGAGTACTGAACTTTACTCCAAAGGAAAACTTTCTTATTGATCCTGTCATCTGACATATTAATAAAACAATTCCACAGTCTAATCATATCACACTTTCTCCTTATTGTACCAGGAATCCAGCCCATGTTACCCTGAGCAGCCAAAGAGGGAACATATTTATGAATACCCAGAAAACAACGTATAGCTCTGTTTTGTGTCTTTCTTTAAATCCCCATACCCCAGCAGCATAATTCACAATGGGAGAAACACATGCATCATACATTTGAGAGTTAGTAGAATAACCAAGGTCTTTACATATTTTTAACTTGTTAACAACGGAACACAAAGCTCTGCCAGCTGAATCAGCCAGGAGTTTAATTCCATTTTTATAATTCATAAATTCATCAAGTGGAAATCCTAAATATTTATAAACAGATGTATTTTCTAATGGCATATCAGAAAAAGTAAAGATTTTCTCACTTCTTCGGACACCTTTTTTTCTAAAATGAATTATCTGTGTTTTACTCTGATTTATGGACAGCCTCCATCTGCAACACCAGGTCTGTACTAAGTTTAACATATTCTGTTATTCATCCTCTGATTCAGCCAGCAGAACAATATCATCCGTGTACAACAAAATACCCACCGTTAAATCATTCAAATGTATACCTAAATTAGCATTCTTGATTTCAAAAGCCAGGTCATTTATATAAAGAGAAAACAAACTAGGGGACAAGACATCACCCTGTTTTAAACCAGTCAGTTTGAAGATCATTTACCTGAACACATACAACTGAAGAACTATACAGTGACTTTAGAGCTTGATAGAATTTACCATCCACACCTCCTTTTAAAAGTTTTAAGGCAAGCAGATCTCTATTTACCCAATCAAAAGCCTTTTGGAAATCCACAAAACATACAAAAGTAGATTTATTTTCTGCAATTCTTGTCCTGACAATTGTTGAAATTGTATGAATATGATCAATGCAGGCTCGACTCCTTCTGAACCCATTCTGTTCATCAACTAAATATTCCTCTGTTTCCAGATACTCGGTCAGCCTAGCATTCAAAATACTACTATACAATTTATACACTGTGCTAAGAAGGCTGATTCCCCTGTAATTGAGTGGTATCCTAGGGTCATTCTTAGATGATAGGTTTGAAAATAGACTTATACCACACGGAAGGAACAATACTGTGTTTAAAACAAAACCTAAACAAACAGAAAAGCATGTTTAAAAGAGGAGGTGACTTTAACACTTAATTTGGGATATCGTCCACACCTACTGCTTTTTTCAGCTTAGACTTATTTATAGCAGCTTTCACTTCTTCCAAGGTAATATCACAATTCAAAAATAAATTTGGTGAATAGTTCTCTCCGCCCATATTTCTCTCTAAATTGTCCTTTAATTTACATGCATCTTCAAGAAAAGCTTCTTCAAAAATAGGTGGAATATTACTTCCTGAAAATAAATCAGCAAAATCGGTCTCCCACTTTTTAATTACAAAATCTTTCCTGCATTCCAGGACATCATTACTTAGGACAACCCCCATAGGTATTTTCTGTATTCTCCTTGGGCCTAATTTATTAATTTCCCTCCAAAATTGTTGTGGATTATTGGTTTGTAAATAATCCAATCTCAAGGACTGCCCTCTACTAAACTTCCTTTTGTAGAACCTTCATTTTTTATCAAATATAAACTGTGCTTGCCTGTAATTTTCTCTCAGTTGTTGTTTCCTCACTGGATCATTACATCGAAGAAAGTTCTTTTCAGCTATTTTTCGTTCATTCCACAGTTTTTGGAGCTCAGAATTCCAGAAAGGTTTAGAGCACCTTGCTAACTGCTTAAATTTGTATTTATTTAAATGTTTAGGTTGACATTTATCCATTTCTAAAATCATCATATCACAGAACTCATTGTACCACCGATCAACACTATTTTGTGTACTTTGACAGGATTCAATTTGTTTTATTAACTCTAATAATGCAAAGCGACACATGTCAGAGGACAAAAAGTTTTCAGGAAAAGTTCTGCATCTCTTTTTTGATTGTGAAACTGATTCATTTTCTTCTGTTATTTGAACTCCAACTTTAAATGTTAACAATAAAAGTGAGTGATCCGGTAAGTGACATCTTTCTCGGTTCATACAGGTTGCAGCATTTTATAAGGTCTGTAGCAGTAATTACTTTAAAGGCAAGACAAGACTCAAGGCAATTATGGGGTGTGACTATATAGTCCACCACAGCTTTTCCTCTTACTGATAAGGAAGTAAAATTATCATCACTTAGATTTTTCCTGCCATTTAAAACACAGCATTTAGAGTCCCTAAGAAATTCAAGGAAGGATTCACCATGGCTATTTAGTGACTGATCTAAGGCCACTCTCGGTGGAACATTGTCTAAATCCCCAATACAGTCCTCTTTATCTGAAATACGACTATTAAAGTCGCCACAAATATAAATTGCGTCTGTATCCAAAGAATAAACTTGAGTTAGTAAACAACTAAAAAACGTGTTACAGTCTCTTCCCCTTACAGATCCTTCTGGGGACAAATAACAGGAGAAAATCACGTAACTATACTGCAGCTCTCGATGTTCAAACCGTACTCCAATTATGCAATATACAATATAAATTTTTAACTAAGAGTCCGACTCCTCCTGAACTCTTTAGGGCACGTATATGTTTGTTTCTGTTGTTTCCAAACCACGTGTAGTCAGTTAACTCAATAACACCATCACCGGATAAATGTGTCTCATTAAGGGAAATAATATCTGGATTTTGCGATTGTAATAATAAACTTCGAAGTAGAGGTCCATCCATTTATATTCCAGTGCACAAGAGACAAACAGGATGAGTCATTTCTTACGGGTTGGGCAACAGCTCCTCAGCGTCTCCATGCTCCGGTACTCTGCTGGCCTGTTGCAGGTGTTGCTGCCTCAGGTGCGCCTCATTTAATGAGCCTCCCGTTTCCCGACACATATAAATCCTTTCCAACTGGTAGATCCCGCAGAAGCATTTTAAAGTTTGATTCCATGATCCGATCCATGTGTGACTTAGCAGATTGGACAAACACTCTTTTGAACATCGGGTTGGATTTCAGGTTTTGTTTCCCACGGAGCACTGCCACCTTTTCTCTCACCGAAGCAAAAGCCACTTTCACCACACCGGGGCCCGGACCTCTGGCTTGCAATCTCTGCATTGCCACTGGCGTCAGGATTTGCTCACAAGCACAGCCATCTTCAAACACTTCCTTTACTTTTTGGGCTAAATCTTCATCTTCATTATATGGTAAACCCATGATGACGATCGTCACATCAGGGTCGTATTTGTTTGGAGCGCTGGAGTTGTTTGAATTAATTTTCTCCTCCAGCTGATCAAAACGCGACTTAAGGGCGCCGATTTCCAAATCAATGTAGTCTTGTATTTCTTTAACACACTTCTGAAGTTCAACTTTCAGGATCTTCTCCAGCGACACGTAGAGCCCATCTACCTTGCCGTTTAGCTGTTTTTCAATATTATCCACTACACCTGGATCACTTTCATCTCTCGGTTGCGCGTTTGTTTCACTTTTTCAGCCATCTCAGATACAGTTTTAAAGTGTTATCTTCCTTAGATGGTAGAGTGTAGTGTATCTCAAATAAATCACTGGTTCATTTTGCAAAATAATTAGTTTTTAATGCAGAAAGCCTTGAATAAACAGAAAATGTTTGTCAGAGACACATGCACCACGTCTGGCCGGAAGTCTGCAGAAGTCTGTAATCTGTAATCGTGTGAAAGGGTGAATGTGGCACGTAGTGTAAAAGCACTTTGAGTGGTCGGAAGACTAGAAAGGTGCTATACAAGTACAGGTCCATTTATCATTTACCATTTTTAATTTGCTATACAAGGACACAGAAGTGTTTGAGGCAGGCCTCAATAGACAACTGATGAAAACTGCCACCATCGGTGACAGGTCCACCCCTGAATCTGACCATATCACAGCAACCATCATGGTCGAGGAATCCAAAATCCTGGAGGGCAAGGATATCCCAAGGTTCTGTGCTTTGCTGATGGAAATGTGAGCTATGGAACTTAAATGTACATTGATAGTGACAGTCTGCTGCTGTTTGTTACAGTTTTTGTAAAATTGATCTAAAAGGTCTTTCCTATAATGTGTAAAAAAGACTGCAGGGCCTTGAGAAGATTGGTGGCCATGTGTGGGACAATTTAAATTTGTGTTGTTATTGTTTTCCAAGTTTTAAATATTGTATGTTCAAACACTGTAAAACTGCAGTTCAAAATAAAAACAGTTCATTGCCAAACAGTTTTGTTATCGAATTAATTAATTTCTTACATAAACAGAATTAAATATGTGTGTCATTTTATTATAGTTATTAAGTATATGACACTTAAAATGCCTTTTAAATAATGTGAGGAAATAATTTGGAACAACTTAATTTTCTGAGTAATCAACTTACAAACTTGTTAATGCTACCAATTATTAGTAGTGGTAGGTCGTCATTAAACAAACTTTTCATTGTAAAAGAAAAGCTAATTCGCCTTACTTAATATAGTTCATTGGTTGAACATAATTTCATTCTATGTTGTCAGAACTCAAAATAATTTATGGAAACTGTTGCATTACTTTTCTTTGTTGAGCCAAGACATTTGTTTTTAGAGTTAAAAATCACTCATTCATTTATTGCTAATTGGACAGAATTTCAAGGTCAGGAAAATACCAAACTGTCTGAGCACTGCTTGCACTGGTCATTACACTGCTGTGAAAATAGAACACTTAGACTAAAAGAAAACTACAGCAGAAACAAAAAGTTGTCTCCTCACACTCTCCATGGCTGCACTGAGGTCAGATATTTAACCTGGCTGCCTGCCAAAGCCCAAAACAGCCCAATGTAGTGATACAGTAATCACAATTACAGACTGGAGGCCTGAGGCGTCAGATAATCAAAGGCACACTGTGCTCTGCTGTCCTCCGTCTCCTCTCTGTGTCACCTCTCTGCTGCTTTTCATCACCTTTCACAGGTTCATGAAGCTCTGTTCATAATTAAACACATTTACTTTTATACTAAGAGAGGAGTGTACTTTTCTCCTTCAGTTACTAATTGAGACATACGACAGCTCTTTTTTCAGTCAATAGCTAAGAAAGCCTTTATGTTTAAAGCTCCATCTTATTGAAACAATCTACCTGTGAATAGAAGAAAATGAAGAAGATATACTTTATTGATCCCCTAGGGATCCCCTTTTCACTCTTTTTTCACACACACACACGGGAGAGAGATGGTGGAGTGATGGGGCTGCAACATTACCGGCGCCCCATGAGCAGGTTTTTGGGGTTAGGTTGCCTTGCTCAAGGGCACCTCGGCAGTGCACAGGAGGTGAAACTGGCACCTCTCCAGCTACCAGTCCACACTCCATATTTTTGTGGTCTGTGGGACTTGAACCGGCGACCCTCCGGTTCCCAACCCAAGTCCCTACACACTGAGCTTCTGCCTGTCCATAATATCTTACCACCTGTTTAAAAATCAACAGGTGTTAAGATAATAATTCATTTTATTATTATATATATTTAATTATGAAATTAATCTACGGAAGTCCGAAGGGCAAGTGGGATTTTTTCAGGATCAGTGTTTGTTGTTGTAATACTAATTTTGGCCACAAGATGCTGAAGTGCACTACTACCCCATGTTCTAAGTAGGACTAAAGCGAGGACTAAAGACTAAAGAGTTATTAATTTCTCCATGCTCTCTAAACAGAAGGGCAATATATGTATCTTGTGTTTTGTTCTCTCTGGTCGTTTGTCTTGTAGTAGAAAAAGCATGAAATGAATGAAAAAGTAGTCTTCCAATACATTGTTATTTTACCTCCTGTGGAAGTTGACAAATTAATTTGACATTAATGTACAATACCAGTCTAAATCTCAATATATAATATAAAATTGTTTACATACATGACTTATTATTAATATATATATATATATATATAAAAACTTAACTTCCCTCTCACCCTCTTGGGGTGGTATCTGTGTCATCCTCAAGCTTGGGTCCTCTACCAGAGGCCTGGGAGTTTGAGGGTTCTGCGCAGTATCTTAGCTGTTCCTAGGACTGCGCTCTTCTGGACTGAGGCTTCTGATGTTGTTCCTGGGATCTGTTGGAGCCACTCCCCCAGTTTGGGGGTCACTGCCCCGAGTGCTCCTACTACCACGGGGATCACGCTCGCCTTGACCTTCCACATCTGCTCCAGCTGTTCTTTCAACCCTTGGTACTTTTCAACCTTTTCGTGTTCCTTCTTTCTGATGTTGGCGTCTGCTGGTATGGCCACATCTATCACCACCGCTTTCTTCTGCTCCTTGTCTACCACCACTATGTCCGGTTGGTTGGCCAGGACCTGTTTGTCAGTCTGGAAGCTGAAGTCCCACAGCACCTTGGCCCTGTTGTTCTCAGCCACCTTCTGTGGTGCAGACCATTGGGATTTGGGTACTTCTATTTCATACTGGGTACAGATGTTCCTGTACACTATTCCAGCCACTTGGTTGTGTCTCTCCATGTACGCTGAACCGGCTAGCATCTTACACCCTGCTACTATGTGCTGGACTGTCTCAGAGGCATCTTTGCATAGTCTGCACCATGGGTCAGATCTACTCTTGTAGATCTTGGCCTCTATGGCTCTTGTACCTAGGACCTGTTCTTGTGCTGCCATGATCAGTGCCTCTGTGCTGTCTCTGAGTCCAGCCTTTTCCAGCCATTGGTAGGTCTTCTCGATATCAGCCACTTCTTCAATTTGGCGGTGGTACATGCCATGTAGGGGCTTGTCCCTCCAGGTTGTCTGCTCCTCTTCCTCTGCACTCTTATCGGGTTTCTGTTGCCTGAGACATTCACTTAGCAGTTCATCCTTTGTGGCCATTTTTCTGATGTACTCTTGGATTTTTGATGTTTCATCCTGGATAGTGGCCTTGATGCTCACTAGTCCTCGGCCTTCCTCTTTCCGCTTAGCGTACAGTCTCAGGGTGGTGGATTTGGGGTGAAACCCTCCGTGCATGGTGAGGAGCTTTCTTGTCTTGATATCTGTGGCTTCTATCTCCTCCTTTGGCCAGCTTATGATCCCAGCAGGGTATCTGATGACTGGTAGTGCGTACATGTTGATGGCTTGGATCTTGTTCCTGTCATTCAGCTGACTTTTCAGGACCTGCCTTACTCTCTGGAGGTATTTGGTTGTAGTTGACTTCCTTGCAGCTTCCTAAGGGTTTCCATTAGCCTGTGGGATACCAAGGTACTTGTAGCTGTCTTGGATATCACCTATGTTGCCCTCTGGTAGGTCAACCCCTTCAGTTCTGATCATCTTGCCTCTCTTTATATATATATATATATATATATATATATACACAGTTAGATCCATATATGTTTGGACACTGACACAAGTTCTGTTATTTTAGAAACCCAGCGTTTGGTGATATCCATGGGTTCCAGACTTCAGGCAGTCATTGCCTGCAAAGGATTCTCAACAAGTATTAAAAATGAAAATTTTATTTATCATAATGTTAATTTGTCCAATTGTTTTTGAGCCCTTGAAATGAGGAGACTTTGTTAAAAAATTGTTGCAATTTCTAAACGTTTGACAAGATATTTTTGTTCAACCCCTTAAATTAAACCTGAAAGTCTGCACTTACTTTAATTTCAAATCCAATGTGGTGCATGTAGAGCCCAAATCATGAAAATCGTGTCATTGTCCAAATATTTCTAGGCCTAATTGTGTGTGTATATACATATATACATATATGTATATACAGTGGATATAAAAAGTCTACACACCCCTGTTAAAATGCCAGATTTTTGTGATGTAAAAAAAATTAGACAATAATAAATCATGTCCAAACTTTTTCCACCTTTAATGTGACCTATAATGTGAACAATTCAATTGAAAAACAAATGGAAATCTTTTAGGGGGAAAAATAAAAAATAAAAAACTTACAATAACCTGGTTGTATAAGTATGCACACCCTTAAACTAATACTTTGTTGAAGCACCTTTTGATTTTATTACAGCACTCAGTCTTTTTGGGTAGGAATCAATTAGCATGGCGCATCTTGACTTGGCAATATTTGCCCACTCTTCTTTACAAAAGTGCTCCACTCCGCTGTCAGATTGCGAGGGCATCGACTGTGTACAGCCCTCTTCAGATCATCCCACAGATGTTCAATGGGATTCAGGTCTGGGGTCTGGCTGGGCCATTCCAAAACGTTGATATTCTTCTGGTGAAGCCATGCTTTTGTTGATTTGGATTTATGCTTTGGGTCGTTGTCGTACTGAAAGGTGAAAGTCCTCTTCAGCTTCAGCTTTCTAACTGAAGCCTGAAGGTTTTGTGCCAAAATTGACTGATATTTGGAACTGTTCATAATTCCTTCCACCTTGATTAAGGCCCCGGTTCCAGCTGAAGAAAAACAGCCCCAAAGCATGATGCTGCCACCACCATGCTTCACTGTGGGTATGGTGTTCTATGGATGATGTGCAGTGTTGTTTCTGCGCCAAACATACCTTTTGAAATTATGGCCAGAAAGTTCAACCTTAGTTTCATCAGACCATAACACATTTTCCCACATGCTTTTGGGAGACTTCATGTATTTTTTTTGCAAAATTTAGCCGGGCTTGGATGTTTTTCTTTGAAAGAAAAGGCTTCCGTCTTGCCACCCTACCCCATAGCCCAAACGTATGAAGAATACTGGAGATTTTTGTCACATGTAGTACACAGCCAGTACTTGCCAGAAATTCCTCCAGCTCCTTTAATGTTGCTGTAGGCCTCTTGGAAGCCTCCCTGACCAGTTTTCGTCTCGTCTTTTCATAAATTTTTGAGGGGCGTCCAGTTCTTGGTAAGGTCACTATTGTGCCATATTTTCTCCACTTGATGATGACTTCACTGTGTTCCATGGTATATCTAATGCCTTGGAAATTCATTGTACCCTTCTCCTGACTGATAACAATGAGATCCCTCTGATGTTTTGGAAGCTCTTTTATTTTTCCACCTAAAAGATTTGTTTGTTTTTCAATTGAACTGTTCACATTATAGGTCGCATTAAAGGTGGAAAAAGTTTGGACATGATTTATCTTTGTCTCATTTTTTTACATCACAAAAACCTGGCATTTTAACAGGGGTGTGTAGTCTTTTTATATCCACTGTATGTATATGGACAGCACCAGGCCCCGATATGATCAATGCCTACTGGCTGAAGAAGCTAACAGCACTCCATGAACGCCTAGCAGCACAGATGAACCAGCTGCTAAGGGATGGGTCCCACCCAGAGTGGCTTACCCAGGGCAGGACGGTCCTAATCCTGAAGGACCCTAAGAAGGGTCCCATCCCATCCAACTACCGGCCAATAACCTATCTCTCCACAACATGGAAGGCCCTATCAGGTATCATAGCGGATAAGATGAGTAAGCACGTAGCCCAATACATGAGCGGGGCTCAGAAGGGAATTGGTAGCAACACCAGAGGAGCCAAGCAGTAGCTACTGGTCGATAAAGCAGTCGCCCGAGACTGTAAGAGCAGGAAGACCAACCTGTGCACCGCCTGGATCAACTACAAGAAAGCTTACGACTCAATGCCCCACACATGGATACTGGAATGTCTGGAACTGTATAATATCAACAGGAACCTAAGGGCCTTCATCCAGAACTCGATGGGAATGTGGAAGACAACCCTAGAAGCCGACTCAAAGCCAATTGCCCAAGTCAACATCAAATGCGGCATATACCAAGGAGTTGCGCTATCACCACTGCTGTTCTGCATAGGCCTGAACCCCCTCAGTCAGATCATCACAAAGAGTGGTTACGGGTACCAATTCCGAAGTGGAGCAACAATTAGCCACCTGCTCTACATGGATGACATCAAGCTGTATGTCGGGAATGAGCGAGAAATCGACTCGCTGATCCACACCACCAGGATCTACAGCAACGACATAGGGATGTCATTCGGATTGGACAAGTGCGGCCGGATGGTCTCAAAGAGAGGCAAGACGATCAGAACTGGAGGGGTTGACCTACCAGAGGGCAACATAGGTGATATCCAAGACAGCTACAAGTACCTTGGTATCCCACAGGCTAATGGAAACCCTGAGGAAGCCGCAAGGAAGTCAACCACAACCAAATACCTCCAGAGAGTAAGGCAGGTCCTGAAAAGTCAGCTGAATGGCAGGAACAAGATCCAAGCCACCAACATGTACGCACTACCAGTCATCAGATACCCTGCTGGGATCATAAGCTGGCCAAAGGAGGAGATAGAAGCCACAGATATCAAGACAAGAAAGCTCCTCACCATGCACGGAGGGTTTCACCCCAAATCCACCACCCTGAGACTGTACGCTAAGCGGAAAGAGGGAGGCCGAGGACTAGTGAGCATCAAGGCCACTATCCAGGATGAAACATCAAAAATCCAAGAGTACATCAGAAAAATGGCCACAAAGGATGAACTGCTAAGTGAATGTCTCAGGCAACAGAAACCTGATAAGAGTGCAGAGGAAGAGGAGCAGACAACCTGCAGGGACAAGCCCCTACATGGCATATACCACCGCCAAATTGAAGAAGTGGCTGATATCGAGAAGACCTACCAATGGCTGGAAAAGGCTGGACTCAGAGACAGCACAGAGGCACTGATCGTGGCAGCACAAGAACAGGCCCTAGGTACAAGAGCCATAGAGGCCAAGATCTACAAGAGTAGATCTGACCCAAGGTGCAGACTATGCAAAGATGCCTCTGAGACAGTCCAGCACATAGTAGCAGGGTGTAAGATGCTAGCCGGTTCAGTGTACATGGAGAGACACAACCAAGTGGCTGGAATTGTGTACAGGAACATCTGTACCCATATGGAATAGAAGAACCCAAATCCCAATGGGCCGCACCACAGAAGGTGGCTGAGAACAACAGGGCCAAGGTGCTGTGGGACTTCAGCTTCCAGACTGACAAACAGGTCCTGGCCAACCAACCGGACATAGTGGTGGTAGACAAGGAGCAGAAGAAAGCGGTGGTGATAGATGTGGCCATACCAGCAGACGCCAACATCAGAAAGAAGGAACACGAAAAGGTTGAAAGAACAGCTGGAGCAGATGTGGAAGGTCAAGGCGAGCGTGATCCCCTTGGTAGTAGGAGCACTCGGGGCAGTGACCCCCAAACTGGGGGATTGGCTCCAACAGATCCCAGGAACAACATCAGAAGCCTCAGTCCAGAAGAGCACAGTCCTAGGAACAGCTAAGATACTGCGCAGAACCCTCAAACTCCCAGGCCTCTGGTAGAGGACCTGAGCTTGAGGATGACACAGATACCACCCCAAGAGGATGAGAGGGAAGTTTTATATATATATATATATATATATATATATATATATATATATATATATATATATATATATATATATATTACAATTCCAAGTTAATTACTATCAACCCAACATTTACTTTTGTCCACTGTTGTTCAGCATTATATGACGAGAAGTCAGCAAGTTGTGTACCAAACTTTTTGCAGACTTTCCCAGTTGTTATTCCGACACTGAATGAATGCAGGGTAAAAGCACTGAGAACAGACCTCTCAAAACCACATCTGTTTCTGGTTTAACAACAATGTGGGTTATCTGCAGTACAGCTCCAGTGCAACACTGCTACAATCTGTGGCAGTTTCTAAGAGAAAAGGACTGTCTTTACCCTGATGTTGTCTTCTTTGGAACAGCCTCCTCCCAGGCTGCGTTTGGCTCCCAACAAACTCCAACATTTCAGATCTACGGGTTGTACCATGAATGAACCACCTCCGACCATATACTTATATGGAGTTACACTACTTAATAATAAAGGTAATTAATCACTGGTGATTAATAATACACTCGTAAATGGGGCACCACCTAAGTTGTTTAGCTACTGGAATGATCCGGAGGAAATTATTCCAAAAATCTAATCAAATCAATTCTAAATCAATTTATTCAATTTCAAAATCTATATTCAATCTCATATTCTGAAGTAGTGATTTCTTTTCCACGGATTCATCGATTTTCCACATCAAATCAAACCTGCACCGACAAGGACATACGGTTATATATGTAAATTAATGCAGAGTAAATAGCATGAAATGATAATTCAAACAAATAAGAGAATATGTGGACTGTAAATGAAATTAAGAAAATTAGGTGATTCAGGAGCGATGGTGGATTTTGCGATACGGCTATTTAAAATATTACGGGAGTAAATTTTAAAACTATGAGACCCTAACCGAAAATTCTCATAAGCTTAAACGATGGGAATCAAAGCTTACAGACAGACACCAGCTCTTTCTCATGCGTAAAGTGTGTGATTCAGCCTACTTGGTGATGGTGATGGAGGGGCTCCGGGCCCTTGAGTTTACTCCGGCTCTCACAGCTCGACTGCTCCGCGTCACCGGTCCAACAGTTGTAGAAAGTGACGTTCCTGGTCCCAGTGAAAGACGCTCCGATCCAAAAGTCCAGCGCGAAGTTTGCGCTTGAGTGCGTTGAAGGCAAAAGTGACTGGAGAATAATGTCTTTGTTCAGCTGGAATGTTTATACATCTTCTTGAGCAGTCAACTACTGCGACGTCCTTCTGGCTGATGATTAATGTCTTAATAAAACTGAGTGGTTGGTCTTTGATTGTAAACTAATTCAACTTCTTGTTTAAAATAACTGTAGAATGAAACGCTGGCCTGGCGAATCCTCCGTCGTCACTAAATCCAAGAATTAAATTAAATTCACTTTCTGTGAATCACGCGACAATACTTGACGATATATATATATATATATAAAAAAGACTACAAAAAGTATAAAAGAATTAAGTTCGTTCGTGTTATGAGCTGTCAAAATAAAAGTACTTAGGAAAGTACTTCAGCACCGCAAGTTATTCCTTGAAGAAAAATTCAACACGTGTTGTCAAATGAAGTAAAGTACAGAAATTAAAAGTAAGAACAAGAGTAAATAACGAAGAATGGATCTTAGAAGGAAGAAAAGAGAGAGAGAAGATAGAGAGGCCGGAGTCTCCTCCTTTTATCTTTTAGTCTGAAGGTGGAACTGGAGAGGAGCGTCACTTCCTCTGGTGATATCCTCACAAAATTTAAGAATTAACTATTCTTATCGTCTTTTAAAGTTTCGAGAGCATGATATACCGTTCACAGAACCCACCATGACTTAATACATAGTTCACATGTTTTAACATAACATAACCGATATCACTTGATATAAAGGAAAAGTAGAGCTGGTTAAAATATAACAAACATGCATATAAAGCAGCACTGATGGCTTGTACATATTTCGTATAGTGTTAGCTTAATCCTCGTTATAAAAATATGTGTCAGGCATTTACTATTTGACATAAACACAATTATAAAACAAAGTCCGTTTTGAAAGTTCCCTTACAACTATACCAGAATTTATCAAAAGGTGGCACTGTGGCTCCACCAAACGTTCAGACATTTTAAACATATGATCTGTAACTTGGGTTAACCTTAGGATAGAAACACAAGGAAAACATCAAATTTGCGACCCCCTGATGCTGGATGGCAATCTGTTAATTTTGAGGAGATTACATTTTATGTCAGTACTCAACCAGGACTAAATCCATATCAGTGCAAATGCTGTTCATGCTATAGATTGGAATGTCATGGCTACCAAAACGAGATCTCGTAATTCTTACTTTTAGAAAAGGGGTGACAAAATGCCAGATGTGGACTCCAGAGGGCTGTCCTCTCTGGAGGTGGGCCTGTCAGATCAAAAGAGATGTAAACACATTCCAGGGCTATCTTATCCTAATTTACAATCAAAAAGGGCACTTATCACCACATCTTTTGTAGAACAACAACTGGTCCCAGCTTCCAGATGCTTAGATCCAGAATCTGGGTGTCGAGTGTCGGTTTTGAGTAGTTAGTAATCCCATTTGTGAATCAGTGCAGGCAGACTCCTTTCTGCAGGACACTGTTCGGCATGGCAGAGTCTCATTTCCTTTCTTGGGTCAAAAAGGTTAAAGAAAAAAACCTTTGCGGACCCTCCTGATGGGAAAGAATCAAAATAATATGATTGTTGAATTAGGAGACCAATAAAGGGTCTCTTGTGATGTGGAGACGAGGACAGGTTCCTACACTATAGTTATACATTTTATCTATGGCGCTTGTTGGGAGCACTGTACATCCTGAATCCATGAAAAAAATGTCCTGCAGAGACCTCCCATGACATCTGCATTACAAGTACAAGCTACAGACTATTTCAAACATGCTCAATACCTATCTTAGAGCTGATAGTAGTATACTGAGTGTGGCTACTTATTTTTCAAGCAGCATTGGGTATACCTACTTGTAAACCCCCCTGATGCACATCATTCAGTAGTGTTCTGTGCAAGAAATGGTGATTTTCAATATGTGGATGGAGTAATAATAAGAAATACTTCACTCAAAATGCATAATTATGTAGTTATCTGACCTGCCTGTGGGCCAGTATTGATTACAAAATCTGATCCTCTTCTGTCTAATGTTAATTCCATCATGATCTTTACTCCCTAAAGTCAAGCAGTAGAAGTTAAGTGACAATGTAGATTTTTTTGTTTTTCTTAATGTATTTTATCACTTGAATTATTATTGGTTGCTGATTTTAATGTGTTATTGCCCTTAGTGTTTTTTGTTATTTTGTTTCTTGGTTTCTGTAGCACTTTGAGATTATTTTATGAAAAGTGCTTTACAAATAAAATTTTTGGGTGAGCTAAATATGAGTCGTCTTACACTGTTTATAACACAGGGTGGTTATCCTTTGCTGGATGGGCAGCTTGAAACTTTTTTTTTATGAATTAAGAGTGTAACCACTTCTACCGGCACCACTACACAGCTGCCTCCTCCCATTCATTTTGAATGGGATGGTGCATTTAGCCTGCAACGATGGGGGCTGCAATTGTGGCCAGTAATACCGGCCTGCAGTGGAGAAGTTGAAAGAGAATCAACTTTGGGAGAAACACACACAGTGGCCATTTGGATTTTATGGACCATGCTGTGATACGTTCCCAGTTGTGCTTATTTTATGTACCCAGCTTCAACGTCTGTCTGTCTGGCTTTCAGTCTGTGCTGCAAAATAGCGATACCAAGAAGAGACAAAGACCCAGCGGTGGTCGAGCTGCATAAACATGGAAAGAACAGTCAATCAAAGAAATAAAATGTTATTTTCTGATTGTTTAACAGCATTTATGTTCTGAAGCACAAATAAATATACTCACCCACTGCTGTGAGAGCTAATCACCGCATTGCCTGATTTGCTCTGAATATGGCCTTACTGGAACTTTTATGTTTGTCAGTCTGTGTCTATGCATTTTGCTGGTGATCAATGACAAGAAGGAAGTATCTTTTGCCACACAAGACCTTGCCTGTCTTCCTGGGTTTGCATCAATTTAGAGGGTCTCTTCACTGCTGTTCCCCTACATTTTAAATAATTCTGCCATATTTCAGCCTCCACACAGCAGGCCATTTCAATACTGCTGCCTTATTTCCAGCACAAGTTAAAGAGGAACCAGGGGGCAGACAGAGAAATCAGAAATACAGACCAGAGTGATCCAGTTTAGTCTCTGCTGCCTGTGACTGCAGGCTGGTAGGCATTTACAGAGTGATAATTCAGATAAATCATGCTAATAAGGACGTACGAAAAAATATTAAGAGGGTGCCAGGACTTGGTGTTAATGGGGTTTGAGGACCACTTACTGTGTGTGTGTGTGTGTGTGTGTGTGTGTGTGTGTGTGTGTGTGGAGAGAGAGAGAGAGTGTACATACTGCACAAGTGAGTATGTGAGTATTCCAAAGCTAAACCATCAGTATGCTCTTCATTTGATCCAGCATTATAATGAAAATTTCATTCTCTAGGGGTATTTAGGAGAGTTTGAGGTCTTAGTCTTGTTTCCAAATGTTCTGTACCACCATGTGCTCCAATATTCCTCCTTATATGAAAAAGTGACTTAAGTAAGCAGCAGGAGTTAGCACTGACTGACTGTCGGTGCAGTAGGTAATTTCTTATAAAAATTACTTTTTGTCATATTTGCTGAAACTTTCACTATATCCTGACAGTAATAGATATATACTTTATTAATCCCCTAAGGGAAATTGTTCTTTTCACTCTTTTCTTCCAGCTACCAGTCCACACTCCATATTGTGGTCTGCGTGATTTGAGCCCCTTACATTAGACAGATAATCTGAGAAAAAAATCGGGTTCCTCTGGCTCCTCCTAGTGCTCCTAATGGCATTTGCAAGAATCCACGGGGCTTGAACGAAAAACAACCAATTTCACAGATTATCTGTCTCATGTACTACTGTCAGGATATAGTGAACGTTTCAACAAATATGACAAAAGATATGTTCATAAAAGTTACCTACTGCAGCTTTAAATGCGCTTGAAGAGAATAGACATCCAACCACCAAATCACCATTTATTCATCTAACATTCTGTAACCATCAAATAACTATTGTTGCTCTTGGGGAGGGAAAAAAATAATTATTCATATTGCTTACCTGGAAATTTCCACAATCTGTATTCGCAAAGAACTCCTCCTACGAGTGCCATTTCTAAAGCAGAGTGGACTTCAGTTTTAAGGATGATGTGTGTGTTTGCTGCAGGCCACGGACGTAATTTGGGGGGGGTACACAGGGGATATGTCCCCTGCACTTTTTCAAAAGGCCGTTTCGGTCCCCTGCAGTTTTTACCGTCCAAAAACAATGTTACGCTATAGTAAACAGAGACTTGTCAAACACTAGGACCAAGAGAAAAACGGCCGCTCAAGCTGAAGCCTGTTACCCTTAGTTTAGACCCGCCCACAAGCTCCTCGATTGGCTCTGCCGTTTCTTGTGTGATTGGCCGTCCCCACTGTCACTCCATCTTGCTTGCACCGTCTGCTAGTTGACCAGGTAAAATCAGAGGTTTAATTTACCTTAACGTTTGAATCGGTGTTCATGTGCGTATGTGCATGCGTGCGTCCAGAATGTTTTTTCAATATTTACATTTACATTTACATGCTTTACTGCTACATGCTTAACAACCAGTCAAACCAAAAAAGGGAACAGTAAACTTAAAAGTAGCAATAGAAATCTAAAAGAACTACTAGTGTATCAGGGGGTGCCTGCCTGGTTAGCTCAGTCAGTAGGGCTGGCGACCCGTAAAAGGAGTTGCTGCACGCGCACAGGTTCGACTCTGACCTGCGGCCCCTTGCTGCGTGTCATGCCCTCTGTCTCCCCACAGCTGTCTCTATAAATAAAGCTATCAAAAGGCCAAATAAATACCTTAAAAAAAATACTTGTGTCCCCCCAACCTCTGAAATCAAAATGTCGTCCTTGCTGCAGGCACATCTCTTTATGAGCCCAGTAATGACATCAGTACTCCGCTCTGAATGAATAATTTTAGAGAGTAATTTACCCACAGGCCAGCACAACGCTCATTCACAATCAGAGGCTTTTGAGCCAGTCTTTATGTGTATGTGTGTGCTCATGTGGACTTCTATCCTTGTGTGGACCCAGCTTCATTTTAGACCACTGGAGTGAGGACACTTTAGCCAGTCTAGGATTCACTCAGTGAATGAAAGGTACTCAGACCTACACACACTGATCAAGCATCTGTCACGAAAGGTTAGTTAAGCACTTAGAGACCAGTGCTGAAGGCCTTTACCCTGAGAGAGAGAGAGAGAGAGAGAGAGAGAGAGAGAGAGAGAGAGAGAGAGATACTTACAGCAAAACAGCTGTCTGAGCCCAGATAGAAATACATGGCATGAACCAAATGAGGACATTATATCCATATGTCACAGTGATGCTATGGAAATAGTCCCCTCTCACAAGTAAAACAAATTGACAAAGACAATAAACTAAGATATTTCAAGCAATGGAAAACAGAAATCGAAGCAATAAATAAACTAGAATTATATAATGTACTAGACAGAGAATTTACATTAGAACATTACATTAGCACTAACCCTAACCCAAATAAAACACCCTATAAAAAGACAAACCTCAACCAGATATATATATATATAAATATATATATATATATATATATATATTTATATATATATTTAAATCTTGATGGGAGAAGACAACATGACAGTAGAACTGGCAGAATATATTACTGCATGTCACACCTCAAGACAAATGTAAGGTTGTTTTTGTTTTGTTTTTTTAAATGTATTTTTATCTTCTCTTGTCTTTAATTTCATTGTATTAATAGCATTTGTATTGTACAGTATTCATATTTGCTTTGGCAACATGTTTGATTCAAAACGTCATGCCAATAAAGAAGAAAGAAGAAAATTGAGGGAGAGAGAGAGAGAGAGAGAGAGAATAAAAACAAAGACGTTGTGCCTGTGTAGACATATGCTATGATCACAGATGTATATCCAGTGGGATGGTGTAAACAAGCCTGCAAAGCTCTGCTTCCTACAAATACCAGCACTGCCTATAACTGCTGGCTCAGAGTGGTAGCTTGCCACCCCTTTCTCCTCTCTCAAGGGCAAAAAAGCTGGCCAGCAAAATTCATGCTTGTCTGCTTATGAAATAGGTGATGCTGGTACATTGAGGAAGTAGTGACTAGTAGCAGAACGTGCAGCAGCTATCATTGATTGTAACACATATATCAAGATATGAAGAGTAAAGCTCTGTTGCTGTAGAGATATAAAGACTTGGATGGTGTGACAAAGGTAGAATTATGGCTTTCTCTGTTTTGTTCTTGTAATTGTTCAGCGGCACAAATTTACCTGTTAGTATATCAAGTTGTTATTTTGCCTTGGCAGATCCACTAATCAAAACCGAAGTTAAAAAAATTGTCAGGATTTCCCTACTCTACAACAAACTATAGGAATGGGAGAGAATATCCAGTTGCATTGTGGGAAGTGTAGGATCCAGTGTTTCTGGAGCTTGACCCATACTAGGGACTAACAGTCAGGATACCTCGGCCACTCCTGGAGTAACAGACAGTAATAAGACAGTAACGCTCCATCTGACTGTAAACCTTTGATCTCGATACTAACAAATATCTTAGATGTGAGACAAAGACTGTAACCTTGGTTGAGATAACAAAAATGATATGACAGCAGGAATACTGCAACTCAGATGTTGCATGTCTCCAGGTGTGTGCAGTGAAGGTAGGAGAGCTAAGGGACCACACAACCTGTGACACTGTGCAGGACACTGGCCTTGATCCTGCTCCATTTGCACACAAGGGCACTCTTTTTTCCAGACAGGCATGTCAATGTCCAGGCCCATCCTCCACTCACAGTCTTCCTTCAATCTCTGAAGCCCCACATGTAGGCACTGGAGGGCATAACCACAGTGACATGGCTGAGTGCAGACTTTACCGCCACAGCTGCTGAGAATTGTGGGATATCACCTCTAAGCAATCCAGCTGTTTTGGCACAACTTAAAAATAAATTAATTAATACAAACGATTGACTGTTAAGGACTGTAAGTGTGTGGAAACCGACTTGTAACTGTTTGTTTTCTGCAGATCTCTCAATCAAACTTACATGAATGGTGTGGAAGTAAATGCAGCACATTGCCAACTTTTCATACAAAAGAAGTATGGGGGGGAGTGGGGACAGAAATCAATCATCTAATGCAAACTGGACAGGTGCTGGCACACATGTTTCTTCCGGAGCTGTGAATATACAACGTGGTGACAGCTCTCATTAGGCACAAAGTAAGCTCAACAACCCAATCAAAGATATAACAGGTCTTGTGTCAGCCTGTATTTAAATGGACATTGAAGTATATAGTAACCTGATCATTTTAAAGGCTTAATTGTCTCTTAAAGGTCCACTGTGTAACCTCTAGGATGATTTATTGGCAGAAATGGAATATAATATTCATAGCTATGTTTTCCTCATTGTATATTCTGATGAAAATAATAATCATGTCTTGTTACCTTAGAATGAACTGTTTTAATCTGCTGTTGGGCTAGTTACTCAAAAAATGTAATGTATTACTCATCATTAATATATCATTAAAATAACATTATTACTTCACTTTTTACTCCCTGGCAACAGTAATAAGTTACACGACTAGTTATATTACTTTTATGCTACTCAAACACAAAATTGGTAGTTGTGTCCATAAAATCCAGTTTTGTTTGTTAAAATCAAAGTAATGGAATATTTCCAGCTGCTGAATGTTTCCATCTTCCAAACTATTTTCCTCCACCATTACAACAATGAATCCAAGCATGTGATTGGCTTGTTGGGTTTCAAATCATTACGGGAGTAACAAAAGTAAGGTTGTAACTAATTATTTTTTGGGGGGTAACTGTAATATTATTACTGGAAAGTATTAGTAATTAGTTACATACCATACTGTAAAAAACTTACAAACAAATATCAGGGAAAATTCCCCTCTGATGTAATATTTTCAGGAAATAATCTGCTCAAAATTCATCCAAATTACACATCAGCTTTAATGGTATAGTTTATCATTTGTTCTATTTTTGTTATACGTTGAATATAATAAAATATCCATAATATATGTCACGTCAGTTTACTCAATAAAAGAAAATGGCTCCCGGAAGGAAAAAGGTTGGGAACCACTGTACTACACACTTGGAACAGGAGGGTGAGGCAAGGGGGTTTTAATCTCCAACTACACCATTAGATGGCATTAAATCCTTTACACTGGCCCTCAAAAACCAAATTTAGTAACTAAAAAGGGAGTTGGAAACATCTGGTGGTAAATTCACTGTGTGTGAATGACTCTTCAGACACTATTCAGCTGCCAGCATGAATACTCACTCGTTGCACATGAGCACACTCATTTCTAATTAACAAAGCATGACAAGATGTTTAAGTCCTAACCCATTCAGAAAGCCCACAATTCTCTGCTCTCATTGCATAGAGACAGAGCACATTTAAGGAGGGGAAAACAACTCATTGCTCTCCATCGACTTTGTATGACGTGAACGTGCCTCCAGCCACTTTCTGTCCGTCATAAAGCTCTTTTTCCTGAGTTGAACTCAACGGTCAAGAAGGCATGCTAAGTACCACGTTAAATTATGCTAGCATTGGCGCCAGGTTAGCTTAGTCGTTAGAGCTGGCGAACCATGTACAGAGTTGCTGCAGTGGCCCGTTTTCAAATCCGACCCACAGTATCCCACGATTTTCCTTTATTAGGCCTAGTATATGGCCCCCCTCATAAAGCCTTGACCACCCTCTGGCCACCCCTTGTATAAAAGTCTAGTTCCGCCACTGCATGAGAACAAAGAAACACAAGTGAAGGAACACTTTCAAAGCTCATGGCAGATTGGTGAGGCGTAGAAATTAAAGTGTAATAGTGGAGGGACACAGGAAAACTTTACCTCCTTTGGAAGTTGAGCAGACCAATTGAGAGAGAGGGAGAGGGAAGATGATGGATTAGCACAGCTGTGGCTCTGTCTGTCTCAACCCAATATACACACATACTGTGATACCTACCTGAACCTGTGCTCCTCCTCCCCTTAGCAGGCATTCAGATTGATAATGATACTACTGCTAAACAATGCAATGAATCCTCCATATCAAACAACAGAATGGGTGGTTTGTCCATGCCCATTAGAACAACACATAGAAGCTATACCCACTGTTACTGTAATTCCACTAGCTTTGGCGGTAGCTAGTAATGTAGCGAATTACATTTTCAAATTAATTAACACATTTACAATGACTGACATTTAACTTGCAGAAGACGGCAGTAACTCAGATTTTCTGGTTTATGATCGAAAGTCACCAACCTTACGGTAGCACCATACATGCAATGAGAACATGCTTTTAAATATACCATAAATAAAAATAAACGTCTGGTCTGGATTTTATAGAAATTATCTGGATGTATAAAACCTCTCGCTTGAGCGAGTTTTAAGCTGTTTAGATCGCCTACACAGATAAAAATGTTTAAACTTTTGTCAATTGTCAATATGGATATGTTGCATATAGTTAGATCAGTTAGATTCTCCACAATGCAATCCTTCATTTAATTTTATGGAAACTATCAACACCAAAGTATAATTCATTCAGACTTACCGGCATGGTAAACAAGAGGGACGGAAAAAACCTCTGAAGCAATCATGAAGTCTGTACAGTCTGTGTCCGTTCCTCCTATATTTATATTCCTTTAGTCTGTAAGGGTCCACCCATCAAAATAATTAAATAAAAAAAAGAAATTTTCCTTCACATCAAAAAGGAGGACACTTTGCATACACAGGGACATGCAAGCAGATATTTGTTTGGTTTGATCCGGTTTTAAATTTTAATATGTTTTTCCACCAGATTACATAAAGGTGCATACACATACCACATAGCTAATAATAAATATACAAGATACAGCTCATGACAACGTGCCCTTCCAATTCAGATTACATAGGTCTAATAAACATCATACAGAAACTGTTCGTAATGTTTTTATCTGGATAGATAAAGGGTAAAAAAAAATACAGCACCTTCTGTTTCATATGTATAGGCTTTGCCTACGCTTTGCCTATACATATGACTATGAGCATTCTCAGAATTTCAATCCTAACCGACATTAGCTCACCTTACGTTCTCTGTCACTGAGAGCTTGATTGACAGCCTGGTGGTAGCAACTGGAGTGAGCCCTGTTGTGGCATCAACACATGGCTCATTTGAATATTAAAATTAGCCATGTGTTGATAGGTCACCACACGAAAATGTAACCAATGAAATTACTTATTTTAACACACATTTTTAGCCAAATAAGTATTAAACTAACGAGGTAATGTGTCAAAAGGCAGACCTTTTTTGTTATTTTCTCAAAAGGAGGACAAACGAGTGTCTGGCTTAAGGCTGTGCCTGCAGCCGGACAGGATGTATAAAAGCCGGACTGTCCGGCCTAAAGCCGGACGAATGGACACCCTAAAGAGGAATGTCTTAAGCCTACTTCTGAATGTGGTGAGGGTGTCTGCCTCCCGAACCACAACTGGAAGCTGATTCCACAGGAGAGGAGCTTGGTAACTGAAGGCTCTGGTTCCTGTTCTACTTTTAGAGACTATAGGAACCACAAGTAGCCCTGCGTTCAGAGAACGTAGTGTTCTAGAGGGGTAATAGGGTACTATGAGCTCTTTAAGATATGAAGGGGCCTGAGCATGAAGAGCTTTATAGGTGAGGAGGAGAATTTGAAATTTTATTCTAAATTTTACAGGGAGCCATTGCAGAGAAGCTAGTACAGGAGAGATGTGATCTCTTTTTCTAGTTCCTGCAGTAATCCAGCCTTGACAAACAAAACAACAAATGCATGGATTAGTTTTTCTGCATCTGTCTGTGATAGGATGTGTCTAATTTTTGTAATATTACGTAAATGAAAGAAGGCAGTCCTAGAGGTCTGCTTTATGTGGGAGTTAAATGACAAATCCTGATCAAAGATAACCCCAAGATTCCTGACAGTGGTGCTAGAGGCCAAGGTAATGCCATCTAGAGTAACTATATCTTTAGACAGTGAGTCTCTATGATTTTTGGGGCCAAGTACAAGAATTTCGTTTTTTTCTGAGTTTAACATCAGAAAATTGTAGCTCATCCAGGATTTTATGTCCTTAAGACATGTTTGTAATTTAGATAATTGATTAATTTCATTGGGCTTGATTGATAGATATAAGCGTATCATCTGCATAACAGTGAAAGTTAATGGAGTGATTCCTAATAATGTTGCCTAAAGGGAGCATATATAAAGTAAATAGTATTGGTCCAAGTACAGAACCTTGTGGAACTCCATGACTAACTGTAGTATTTATTGAAGATTCATCGTTAACATGTACAAACTGCGAACGATCTGATAAGTATGACTTAAACCAGCTTAGTGCGGTTCCTTTAATGCCAATTTGATGCTCAAGTCTCTGCAAAAGAATATTATGGTCGATGGTGTCAAATGCAGCACTAAGATCTAATAATACAAGTACAGAGACAAGTCCATTGTCTGAAGCAATCAAAAGGTCATTATTAACTTTAACCAGAGCTGTCTCTGTGCTGTGATGAACTCTAAATCCTGACTGCAAATCCTCAAATAAACTATTGTTATGTAGAAAGTCACACAACTCTTTGGCAACTACTTTCTCCAGAATCTTAGAGAGGAAGGGGAGGTTAGAGATCGGTCTATAGTTGGCTAAAACCCCTGGGTCAAGAGTGGGCTTTTTAAGAAGGGGTTTAATTACAGCTACTTTAAAAGGACTGTGGTACATATCCTGACAATAAAGAAAGATTAATCATATCCAGTAAAGAAGTGCCAATTAAGGGTACAACTTCTTTTAGCAGCCTAGTTGGGATCGGGTCCAACAGACAGGTTGATGGCTTCGATGTAGAAATTATTGAAGTTAACTGGTGAAGATCGATAGCAGAAAAACAGTCTAAATATATATCTGAGTTTACATTAGTTAAAGTTCCTGAACTTGGAGAGCCACTGATAACTATTGATGGCAGTTGGGGATTAATTTTCTCTCTAATAGTAATAATTTTATTATAAAAGAATCTCATAAAGTCGTTGATACTTAAGTTTATGGGGATATGTGGCTCAATAGAGCTGTGACTCTCTGTCAGCCTGGCTACAGTGCTGAAGAGGAACCTAGGCTTATTCTTATTTTCTTCTATTAGTGCTGAGTAATAGGCTCCTCTGGCGTTACGGAGGGCCTTTCTATAGGTTTTAAGATTATCTTGCCAAATTGAGCGATATTCTGATAATTTAGAAGAGCGCCATTTCCTTTCAGATTTCCTAGCTTTTTGCTTTAACTGGCGGGTTTGGTGGTTGTACCACGGTGCTAGTTTCCTATGTTTTAATAATTTCCTTTTTATAGGAGCGATAGAATCTAATGTTCTTCATAGTGAGCCTGCAGCACTATCAACAAGATTATCAATTTCGGAGGGACTAAAGTTATTATAGGACTTTCAGACATGGCATTGAATTAAACACTGAAGGAATCTCCTCCTTAAATTTAGCTACAGCACTGTCAGATAGACATCTGCTGTAGGAAGTTTTGCCTAATGGCTTATAATCTAATAGTATGAATTCAAAAGTTATTAAATAATGGTCAGATAGGAAAGGATTATGTGGGAAGACTATTAAATGTTCAATATCAATGCCATATGATAGAACAAGGTCAAGAGTGTGATTAAAACAATCAGTTGGTTTATTTACACTCTGACAGAAGCCAATTGAGTCTATTAATGACATAAATGCGTTATTAAGGCTGTCATTGTCAACATCCACATGAATATTAAAATCACCTACAATAATTACTTATACTTACTATCTGATTTAGGGACTAAACTTGATAAAAACTCTGAGAATTCAGATATAAAGTCAGAGTACGGTCCAGGAGCGCGGTACACTATAACAAATAGAACTGGCTGCACTGTTTTCCAGGATGGGTGAGAAAGACTAAGAACAAGGCTTTCAAATGAATTATAATTTAGTTTAGGTTTAGGGTCCATTAAAACGCTCGAATCATATATGGCTGCTTCTCCACCTCCTCGGCCAGTGCCTCGAGGAATGTGAGTATTAATATGACTGGGGTGGGTGGATTAATTTAGGCTAACATACTCCTCGTGGGACAACCAGGTCTCAGTAAGTATTATCAATATCATAATCTGATATTAATTCATTCACTAAAACAGCTTTAGAGGACAGAGACCTGATATTTAACAGTTCACATTTCATTCTCTTATTTTGTGCTACTGAGGAGTTAGTTTTAATTTTATTAGATTTTTATGTTTAACTCCTCTTGTTTTTATTTCTTTAAATAATTTAGGTGGTCGGGGGACAGACACAGTCTCTATGGGGTTTTGGGTGGGTCACTGTTCTAAAGAAAGCGCAGAGAAGTGTGTAAGACAGCAGCTCTGCTTCCTGGTCCTAACTCTGGACTGTCAGATTTTAGAAATAAACTTCGCCATATTTCTAGATAAGAGAGCCGCTCCATCCAAAGTGGGATGGATGCCGTCTCTCCTAATCAGACCAGGTTTTCCCCAAAAAGGCTTCCAGTTATCAATGAAGCCCACATCGTTTGCTGGACACCACCTCGACAGCCAGCGGTGGAATGACGACATGCGGCTATACATGTCATCACTGGTCACATTGAGCAGGGGTCCACAGAAAACTACGTAGTCCGACATAGTTTTAGCATAGTTACACACCGACTTAATTGTAGTGACCTCCAATTGGCGTAAACGGGTGTCATTACCACCGACGTGGATAACAATCTTACCATATTCACGTTTATCTTTAGCCAGCAGTTTTAAATAGGATTCTATGTCGCCCGCTCTGGCCCCAGGGATACATTTAACTATGGCCGCTGGCTTCGCTAACTTCAGGTTTCTGACTATGGAGCTGCCAATAATCATAGTTGGTTCCTCAGCGGTTGTGTCGCTGAGTGGAGAAAATTAATTAGAAACATGAATCAGTTGGTGGTGAACTGTGGGCTTTTATGCTTCCTCCAAACATTCACCCACTCTCCCTGGCTTCCCGGCAGCTCGGTAACTACCGAGCATATATATATATATATATATATATATACACACACACACACACATATATATACACACACACACATATATACACACACACACACACATATATACACATACACATATATATATACACACATACACATATATATACACACATATACATATATATACACACATATACATATATATATATATAAACATATATATATACATACATATACATATATATATATATACATATATACGTAGGACGAAGAGGATACCAGCAGCAGTGTTTTACTGGAAGTTTAAGAAGCTGGTGGAGTATAGAGGAACTAGCTGAACTGTTTAGGCAACAATTAAATGTGAGAAACTATTTCCGGAATGTTCGTGTGAGGCATCATATGTGATACATGCCCAGAAACGTGTGTCGCAAGTCTCACTACTACCGAGGGTTCTCCCAGCACACAGACCAACAACAGGGATTAATGAACAAGACAACTGTATTTCTTTGCCAGTTGTACACACTATTCGTACAACTTAGTCTGCTTCAAAAGTGCAAGAAGCCTTCCTCTGCTTGTCCCTTTTGTTGTGTGTCAGCCTCCAGGTCCAGCACACTACTACCTTAAGAGAGGTGAGTGTGATTACTCAATGAGTACCAGCTGAGATAATCAACTCACCTGGGTGCTCTCACAAGCCTTCCCCACACCTCTCTCTCCTGCAGCTGCCACACCCCCTCCACAATGTGTTCAATTCTAAAGACTGCACAGTATATCAGAATCAGAATCAGAATCAGACGTACTTTAATAATCCCGTGGGGAAATTACTTGTAGGGGGGAGGAAAAGGGGGAGAAAACAAGAGGAGAGGGGAGGAGAAATCATGTCCTTTATTTTCCAGACTGCTCCCTTTGACATAAAAAATCATTAAGCACTAAAATAACTTTTTACCAATGCTCCATACTGGGACATGGATTGGACTATTAGGGTCATTGAATAAGAATTTGGGGTGTTTCTTTGGACAATATGGATTTTTTTTAGCCAATACAATAAACGATAATTACCTGCTTCTCATGGCCGACTGATAAGATAACCGATTTTCACAAGTTTACAATCTGTAGTTTGTATATACCTGATGGTAAGAAAGGCTGAGATGCAGTGAGAAAAGATAGATGATTCAATATTCTGGCTCTTTTCTGCAGAGCTCCCTAGGTGCTAGCTGTCTGTGGACCAGCATCTATATGTGAATGGGGCAAAGTTTTGCGTATACGCCCCAAATTTGTGTCTATTTGTCTAATTGTCTATTGTGTCATTGACTTTGTAGTGTGTAGGCAGGAATATTATTTGTAGCATGGCTGTTGTCAGGAGGGATTGTTAGCTTGGTCAAAAAGCTAACATGTCAGTTTTTGCTTTCAGAAGAAGCATCCTGTGCTTTTACGTTCTTTTCTTTGTTGCAGAAGAAACAGTTGCCATGTACTCTTTCACTGTTATTGTAAATAGCAGACTTGTGTTTGACTACGTTGAATAATTTATTCATTCGTCAACTCTTACTCTCATTGTGATTGCTTAATTTGTATTTCAAAGTTGTTTATTGAACTGTATTTTATCCCATGTTATGATCCTGCTGTTAGACTGCAGAAGTAGAAAATGGAGATTTGATCCAAGGATATTGGTAACCTGTGGTTGAGACATGTTAATGGGAGCTGTAGGGGAACAGTGTCGGTGCTCCAGTTCCTGTATGTGTGTCAGGGCTGCTGTTGGTCCATGTGAACACATCAAAGTGGTCCTCTGTTGTGTCACCACACATCATTTCCATATCTATCGCTGCTGTGGTCCAACACAGACCAAGACTGCTCTTCATTAATACATCAGTTCATCAAAGCACATGTGTTCAGCCCAAATGGAAAGTGTCGTGCTTTTGATATACTGTATTAACACCACCCAGACTCATGCTCCCTGTATCTCTCTGTTGTTACTGTTTCTCTGATTTCAACCCTTGCCTGCCAGCACCGATTAATTCACTTTAATCTCCAACTGTGTGATTGCAGGTGTCTACAGGTTTTAGGGGAAATTAGCTTGTGAGCATGAATATATGCCACCACAACCTGTTAAGGGATGACTCACAGTTTAGTACAGCTTGAGTCTTATTTTTATTAGTTTTCTGCCTTGTTTCTGGAGAGAGATGAGTTTTCCTAACATTTTTAGTAACTTGTTATACAATTCTCTCTGTGTTATGTATTTATTGTTATTTTTTAACAATCATGCATACTTAAGCTTCTTTTTTGACAAATTGTGTTTTCTTCTCATTGTTCTATTAGCTCTTTGGTTGTTTAAACTTTTCTAATGCAGGTCGAGGTTGATGATCAGACAGTAAAGGCTCTGTGAACATAGCTTGTGTTCAAGGCCTTGTAAGCTTTGGCGACCCCTAGTGGGGGTCCTCACCACCAGGTTGAGATCCACTGAGTTACGATAACATTAAACTGAGCAAGTAAATAGTTGAAATCTGGGAACATGGTGACATCCCTAAAAATAAGTCTGACAAGTCAAAAAAAAAAAAAAACACAGGTTGGAAACAAGCTAACAGTTTAGCCAGATTATCTAAACCACTTTATTTTGAGGTAAACTGAAACTGAACACAGGTTATTCAGCCAAACATGATAGACCTGCACCACCTGTAAGGCTCATACAACTATGGAGTGTTACTGACTGTTAGATGCTTCTACTAAGTAGAGAACAGACATCCCAGTCAATTATTAGCTTCAGCTGAGATGGAGCAGAAGAGTCCACACACCAATTCATCATGCTGTTTGTGTTTTTTGACAAGACCTCAGCCTGTGACACCCCTTACAAATGCTTTTTATCTAACATGTGTTCTAATGATGTAACTGATTTTGCTAACTCCATGCAAGTACTGATGACAAGTGTATGTTGAACGTACTAGAAATTGATTGATTCTAATGTTTTTTTTAAATTTGATCATTTATTGTATCAGGTTTTTGCTGTATGGCTAACAGTCCGAATCAACCTAAGAGCACATTTTTCTCAATATGATCCCATGACTCAAGTGCCTTACACAATAAGGGTGCAGGAAATGTCTGAAGTGCACAAATCTTATAGTTTGCATTGTTTTAATTCTGATCAGAGATAAGACCTCCTGGCTTCACCAAGACCCATGTATAAAGAGACACATAACTCCGTCCCATAATCTTTTTCATATCAAGAAAATTCATAACCTCACTCTGACTGTCGGTCTAAATACAGTTTAAATAGGATGACTCATTCCAAAAGGGTTTTGAGGAATAGAAGTATTTACGTTATCCAGGTCACATCAGCAATTTTGAAAATATACATGGTGTAGACCCAGATGCTGAAGCAAATGTCTCCTAAAGGAACTCCTTACAGAGCAGCCCGTAAAGTGGCTACACTTCTGGTTGAGTGGGCTCATTGTATGAACTTGAAACCCCTGTCCTGCATAGGCATGGGAGATGGTATTACTGCGACAGATGCTGCTTAGAAAAAGGCATCCCCAGCTTGATCTTTGATATGTTGATATGAGGCCTTATTAAGAGACTTTATCACAAGGGTCGAGTCCCAATGCTGACCCAATGGAAGGCAATCAACCACTCCATGAAATGGCAAAACCATTAGATCTTATTTCTAATATCAGCCAGAAGAAATGTATAACAACAACTGTGTCTCAGAGGCAGAGTGGGTCGTTCCTTAATCGGAAGGTTGTGGGTTCGATCCCCAGCTCCTGGTGCCACATGCCGAAGTATCCTTGAGCAAGATACCGAACCCCAAATTGCTCCTGATGCCGTGCGTCAGTATGTGAGTGCGTATGAATGTTAGCTTCTGTTCGATGGACTGAAAGGGTGAATGTGACACATAGTGTAAAAGCGCTTTGAGTGGTCGGAAGACTAGAAAGGCAAGTACAGGTCCATTTACCATAAAATGCCTCCAAGAATCTACCTTGGGGAATATGAGGGAGGGACGGAAAAGCATGTAAAAAGTCTGTCGGCCATGAATGTCTACAATCTCATTAGAGCTAGATGAACAGTCCATAGTTTAAGGACATTTATATGTTCTGATGACCTAATGGTGCTCCCACATAGTCCACATAGTCCTGTCCTCCCAGGTAGCTCCTAGTCCAACAGAATTGCATTTGATGTTCCTCTGACAAGGTAGTCCCTGTCCCTCCAGCAGGGCATGCATACAGGAACATATCACAAGTAGCCTCGCCCTCCTGTCCTTTTTCAGATGGGGATGAACTCAGCAGGCCCAACATAATCGTCACTGATGCTGCTGCCATCAACCCCTGCAGCTTCTGAAACATTTGAGCAGTCACAAGCTTCCTGAGACAGAAGTGACTCAAGGTGTTCACAAAGCTGTCAGTCCTCTGGGGAGTGAAATGTGCTGTCATTCCTACAGGATGGAGGGGAGCCCAAGGAAATGTACCTGTTGCTGAGGCTCAAGATTGCTCTTCTTCCAGGTCACTGTGAACCCAAGACACTGACCACATGCTAGCACCCTTTCTGTGTCTTGGCTAACTTTATGCTGAGACTACAAATTAATCAGCTGTCAAGATATGGCAGGATTTTGTGACTCTCTACCTGCAGTGGACCAAGGCTGCCGTGACCACCCAGGTAAAAGTCCTTGAAGATGATGCAACTCCCTCCCATCTGACCTGAAAAAGTTGGGAGGAAAAATAGACAGCTGGTCTGTTTCTGTAGACTACTATGGCCCTGGTGTCAGATGTGATTGTCCCTCTTGATCTTTCTCTGGTTGTCAACTGACTCCTGATCTGACCTCTTTTCAGTGGACAACTGATTTAGCCTGTTTTGGGTGTTCATTCAGTTTCTGACCCAAGGTCATTGTCGTCACCACAGCTGTTGTATGTGATGTCATAAACCACTCCAGTCTTCCTCTTCTCAAAAAATAATTTAAAGGCCTGGTCCCACCAGCTATTTTATCAGCCAAACTTTCAGACAAGGTTCAGTTAATATGAGTGGGTTAAGTGGTCCAAATGGAGGAATATTCATTGTATTTGATGCATAAATTAATTTCTATTAGCCACTCTCTAGTCTGATTTAATTATCTTTGTGGCATTTGCATTTTGTCATTGTGAATGTTATACAGAATGCAGAATTATTATACAGTATGTGTTTGGAAGACAGTGTTCTGTGCATTCTATGTAGAGATTTTGTCTACTTATATTGTTGTTTTTTTACCCTTAAAGAAGGTTCAAATCCTCAGCCTGTACAAGACATCCAATACTCAAAACATCAAACCTATATTTATGAGGGTATTAGCCAAAACGTTTGTTTCTGCATTAATAGAGAATTTAAAAAAAGGAAACAGAGTAAGCTAAGGACATTTGCACAGTCCAGTAAATAATGCCCCAGGTACTTGTTTTCTGTTCCTGCTAAACAATGCTCAGTAACCTCCACAGAGAAGTTTCAATGACAAAGCCTGAGAAAAAAATGAGCACTCTGTCCCTTTTTCATGCATTAGCTATGGCAAATTGACTATAATGTGTCACATTTGGGCTGCTTTTTAATTGATTGATGGACACTATTACTTCAATGAGGATTTTTACGATGGGCAATATGTGTGTTTATACCCACATGTATTACAGACGATTGGTAGAGACTGTCTGTAATGACATGTTTTCAGTGGCATAATACTTGATCAGGCACTCGATCAACTGTGTCATATTTATTAGCCTCAGTTACCAGCTGCATGATTCACCGGGTCTAGTGGTTAATTTTCCGTCAATGATGGGCACAGGTATCCTCAACATGTCATCAGTTTGTGTATGTACAATGTGTCAATATTGCTGGGTTAAAGTGGTGTTTCCTCAGAGGCCCAGGACAAGGCAGCAAAACCTTAAACTTGGTGCAGACAGTGGAGGTACTTCCTGATTGTGTTGCCTCATCGGAATATTTTAAATACCAATAACACATTTAATGTTAATTTTTAAAACAAAACTATGATAAACCATACAGCACTATGTCATTATCATCCTCTTTATATCTTATATGTTGATCACAAATGCGCAGACAGAGCTACAACTGCATTCAAATCTGGCAATACCATGGACAGGATATTCTGATTTAGTCACTGAGCATAGTGGTAGATCAACGCTAACTACTTTTTAGTCCACAATGTCTTATTTCCGGTTCCTGAGTACCATGTTATAAAAGGTGGTGACTCTCATCCCGACTGCCAACAGAACAACATCATCTGCAAAGAACTGATGCATTTACAAACTGTACACTCTCCTCCCTATAGCTGCACCTTGAGATCCTGTCCAAGAAGATCATAAAAAAAGAATCAAACACCCACTATGTTTGACTTTATGTGAAGAATACGGATCCAACTGTCACTTTGGTTATATAAGGGCCAGTTGGCTCATAGCCATGGCCTGGGTACCCCATACTTCCCACAGGACTCCCTGGGGTACAGGTTCCGCAAAACGCATGTACACTGGATGGGCAAACTCCCATGACCCCAAGCAAGCTTTATCATACAATGTGACACAGAACAACTTTTGCACATCAGATAAAACATTGTTTCACTATGATCAAAGAACAATAGGAAATAGCCATGACTGGGATTACCTGTTGCTGTACTCGCAAATGAACTCATGAAGGACCAGGGTGCCTTTTCAAAATTGACAATACTGTTCTACCACAGTCCAGGATAAACATCCAGACTCTTGCTACAAAAGCACTTTGGTTAAGGTTAGGGAAAGATTGTGGTTTTAGTAAAATATAAGTTCATTTGAGAACAGGTGTTTGATTTGTGCGAACAAATTAGTTTTGAGTTTTGTTTTTTTTTTTCTCCATGACACCTGCCAGGCTCTGTGCAATGTTAATGTCAACTTGGAAGGTATATATTTACCCTGAATGCTCTCAGTGTGTGTGCTCTGTGTGACTGACAGAATGCCTTCAGTGTATCAGTCCCCCACAGATCTGCCTTTGCTGCTTCCTGCTGTGCAACTAAAGTTCTCAACCTGACTTATCCACTCACATTCCATTTACCACCAAAGTAGAACAATGCTCAAATACACTCAGGTTTTTGGATAAAGATTTTCTTTTTCTTATTTAAATTGTCTTCATGGTCTCATGCTGCAGTATGCTCATAGTGTGTGTTATCAGCATCAGAAATCCCATTTAAGCATCCTCCAGTTTATCAAAGCTGTTTGACTATGCAAACGCAGAGCTACACAAAACCATTTTAATTGTTTTTCTGCTTCATGACGCTCCCTCGTCAAAGGCTTGCAGATGCAGAATTGATATCTTTCTATGCTGTAAAACAGTTTTAAATTGTAAAAGTGTTGAACATCTTGTGTCTGCTGAGGCTTTATATTATTCTAAAAGGCAAGCGGAGGAAGAGCAGCTTCCTCTCTCTCTCCTACACAATCACTCCTCTTGACAGCGCTACCCAGCCATAATCATCATCACCATCTTCATCATCATTTCCTCTTCATTCTTGACTCAATTATGCCAGCGACACTTTTATGAATCTGTCAGCTGAAATATGCCACATTTCAGCATGATTGTGTTTTATTGTGCTGCTTGAATTGAATTTGCTGTTCCTCGCCTTTTTTGTTCATTGTAAATAAAAAAAGAGGCGGCAGAAAGGGAAAAATTAAGTGGAAGTGGTATCACTTTTAACAGGCCAACCTGCTATTTTTCAGCATTGTTCTCAGTAGAGAAAGGCAGCCAGGGTAATTTGCATTTATAAAGGCCTTCCTTACACACCCTGGGTTTGGTTAAGCCATTCTTTCTCCCCTCCCAATAATATAGGCACAAATTGAGGGCGGTGGGCACAGAGGGATGATGGGAAATATATTAATTTGTCTCTTGTCATTCGCTGGGGATATTTGAATGTTGTCATGGTAATTTGGTGCTCGGAGGCTGCGGGTCACTTTCAGACTGAGAACCGGCATGAGCTCGGCACAATTCCTTGTGAAGCACTGATAAGGGCCGCCCGGTGTGTGTGGGTGTGTGTACATGTGTGTACCCTTCACTGCAATGATGAATTACCTGCTTATCTGGCTCAGTCCAGAGAGAGGAGCGCATGACGGCATAGGACTGTCAGAGAGTGAAAGAAGCGATGAGATAGGCTGCAGGAGAAAGAGATGAAATGATGTCGGGGGAATGGGGGGGGGGGTCGTCACAGAGGTGGAATGGCTAGGGGGGCAATGGAAGAGAGGAGATATGGAAGCGATAGTGCTGCTGGATGGAAGGAGATGTTGATGCTGAGCTGCAATGATGCATTGTGGTCATTCTGCTACAAATGGGTGGTGAGCGCTGGAACCTGTACATTGACAGCACATATAGTACACGGGTTTGGGGAAAAAATAGATGTTCAGCTGACAAGGAGACTGAGTTAACCAACGATCCCACCTCTTCAGATATCCTGTACGGTACCGCTTTCCTTACAGCATGCAGTGTTTTTGACAACTCAGTATTATGCCAAAGCATGTAATACACTTGCTGGTCCACCAGCATGTCATGTGGTGTGGCAGTGTCACCATTGATGTATAAAAGATGGACGTCATGTCTCCACTTCGGTCGGCTGTAGCTCAGAGGCAGAGCGGGTCGTTCCCTAATCAGAATGTTGTTGGTTCGATCCTCAGCTCCTCCTGCCACATGTCGAAGTATCCTTGAACAAGATACTGAACCCCAAATTGCTCCAGATGCTGTGCATTGGTGTGTGAATGTGTATGAATGAGTTAGTTTCTGGTCGATGGACTTTGCCGTGTGTGTGAAAGGGCGAATGTGACACGGCACGTAGTGTAAAAGCGCTTTGAGTGGTCAGAAGACTAGAAAGGTGCTATGCAAGTACAGGTCCATTTATCACTTCCTCCCACTGTACAAAAATGAAATCAAAATATTCCAGATATGGCCACTGCCATCTTTCGCCACTCAGAGCCAGAATCTGCACAGTAGTGATTGGCTGTAGGCAAAACTGCTTGGTTAGTTTTAGGAAAAGAGTAAAATCAACATGACCTTTGGTGTCACACAGGACACAAACAGCAGTCTACTAGGTGAAAGTAGCTCCTGAAAAGGGGAATGTCATGGTATTTCATACATCAATATCAGTTTACTCACTTTGTGAAAAGCTCTAGAAAAAAAAGCCATGATGATATAAAATATTTTTAAAAATGAGCACATAGCTCAATATTTACATTTAGGAGAAACTTTGCAAATTGTATTCTGGTAGAAAAATGTATGCATGAATGAATAAAATGAAAAAGGCAAAGGAGAGTGGGCTTCATAAGGGTTGAAAATACATTTGTATCAGATCTCAGTTATTATGTGTCATAAATAAAAAAAGCCAATTGACCCTTCCTAAGTCCCTTTTTGCTCTGTAGGCTACTCCAATCACTACTGTGCAAGCCTCTGTCAGAACCTCTGTCAACTTTCTCCTTTCCTGTAATAAGATTTGCTATGTGCTAGGCTAATCTAAGTTGAAAAGTCAACTACATTTTAAAGATTATAAGATAAAACCAACATATATTGTCACATTTGCTACATAGTTAGCTAGCATTTTGCAGAAAAGAACAGGAAAGGGGGAAGTTGACCAAGGTTCTGACCGAGGCTTGTTCAGCTGTTATTGGAGCACAGAGCAAAAAGGGGCGGGACTTAGGAAGGGTCAATCGAGCAAATATGGTAAACTTGAAATATGTTGCTGAAGCCCCAGACTGGGTTTAATCTGGTGTAGAACTAAAAGGTTGTCTATACCCTAAGCCTCTGGCACATAACCTGTACAGAGTGAACCACGGCATTGAGTATTCCTGGTTTTATGCATGAGTTTAATATGGAAAGCATAGAGACAGTAATCAGAGTTTTCTATATTGGCAGGTTTTTTGTACATTATTGCCTGCCAGTGTCAATCTGCCACACGCTCCACAATTATTTTTCTCATGCATATCAGAGCACAGAGTTTATAAGCTGAGAAAGTAATCACTGTTGTTAAGACATCATGCATCTTCTCATGGGTTTGACTTTTTATTATTCATACAGCCACACACACACATGCACACACAGACAGAGGTTCATTTGGAAATCAGCTAGTAATGGATGTTTGTAAGGAGCACCTGAGCTCCTATTTCTACTCTTCTTCTCTCACAGACGTTCTGTCTCTATCTGTCAATCTGTTTCTCTCTGTCTCTTTAGCCTGATTCTATCTGATGAATATTAATGGGCTCACAGTGAAGTATTACTTTACTGATATAAGGTTGATGATGATTGTTCTTGTTTTCTTCTTTTGGTCCCATCACTGTCCTTTACCTGTGGAGGTGATGCAGATGATTTTGTTCATTGGCAGATTGGTAAATGCAACAACAGATGTCCATGTCAACCTCTCAAATGTAACTGAACCAAATAGTATATTAATAAAATCATTGGTTCACTGTGGAGTTTCACTTCTGCACAATGTACAGTAACTGCTGCTAGAAAACAAGTAATGTTTGTGTCTGAAAATCATAGGGAGAACCCATCTGACTGACTCTGGAAATTATACTTTATTCTTTTATGCGTAAAAAACATATCAGGCATACATTATTGTTTTAAGCTGACATTTTGTGTGGTGTGGTAACACATGTCTGGAGGGGGTCTAACCCTAACCATAGAGTTGGCAGATCACACAATGCTCAGAGGAATTGTAGTCATATTTGTCTTTTTGCAAAGCACTAACCAATGACCTAATGTAAGTTCTCAATATTGTTAATTCACATTTTTGGGCAATACGCCCAGTCATGGTTTCTAACTTTGTTAACCTTTACCAATACTATAGCTGAGCATTATTTAGGAATGACAATGAGTGCGCTGTGCTGTTATCTGAAAAGGATACACAGCTTCCAGGCAATTGGAATCAATGTAAGAATTAAATTCCCCTGTCAGTCGAACACATAGACTGTATAATTAAAAATGGACTCTCCATCACCCATAGGTTTCTGAAAAACCATTGTGAAGCTCAGTATGGTAGGCTCTGGCAATCGTCATCTTGGCAGTCCTGACTCTGCCAGCTCCCAGTTAATCCAAAAATGGGCAGTTGGACTATGGGTGGAGCTGAGGCGGGCTGAATGAAGTCTGGTTACTGAAAACAGCCACCTGTAATGGCACCCACTTTTCAATTTCAGTGGCCACACCCTTAATTATATATAACTATAAGTCTTAATATAATTTAAACGGTTCAGTTATACAAGTTATAAAAGTTATAATGGGTGAGTTATAAAGTAATAAAAGTTATAATGGGTGAGTTATAAAAATTCACCCCCCATACCGTTACAAATACACATTATGTATTTGGTGAAAAACTTACTTCTGTTTTCTATATTCTAATTACACACTGTTTACACAACATTCTCCACACTGAGGGTGATTCAGGTGTGTGTTTATGATGATGTGATGCACCTGCTGTTGTGCTCTTCATCACATCCATAATGGTGAGTGACAGCTGGGATAAGCCAGGCTTCCCAGGAGAATAGCTTGTTTTCTGCAGCAAGTCTCTTGGGGTTGGCAGCTGCTCAGGGAGACAGTCAGGTGCAACTGGTCCTCCATGAAGACTCGATAATGATCACACAGTCCTAGGCTTCTTTCTAAGTTTGCTAGATTTGAATTAAAGGATGTCTTTCTTCTTTGTTTTGTGTGGAAGGAACAGTCAGAAGTAGAATAGAACTTTGTCACATGTCCATTTGGCCATTCAGTAAAATATTAAAACATACATACATTGTAAAATCTGACAAGTTGATCTTACTTTACTAACAAAGAATGATCTGTTCGGGTGTCCGGTTAGCTCAGTGGGTAGAGCTGGCGACCCATGTACCCAGGCTGAGTCCTTGCTGCAGCGGCCCAGGGTTCGAATCCAACCTGCAGCCCTTTGCTGTGTGTCATCCCCTCTCTCTGCCCCCCTTTCCTGTCTGTCTTCAGCTGTCCTATCAAATAAAGGCAATAAAGCCAAAAAAAATACTTAAAAAAAAGAATGATCAGTTCACACACTAAAAATTTGGGACATAGAGAGAGGGTCTGTAACCATAACTGAACAATTAGAACCACCATAGTGTGAACTACAAAGCCAGAATGAAAATAAATGGAAAGGATGTAAGAGACCCTGGATTATTTACATTATTATCATATCATAGTATATCGTATGTTGATATTTAATGTTTTAAAACATCACATTATTGTGTTTTTTCAATCAGCACAAGTGATAACAGTATGCTTTTTGTAAAACAGCTAAATCAGGGTTAGGATTAGCACCCTAGAGGTTATGTTTTCTTCAGTGCCTGAATTGGACAAAAAAAAGGTGCCAGTACCCCAGTTCAGCTCAACCCTAACCCTACAACATAGCCCTAATTCTAATTCTTTTGCCGTTTTTTTAATAAGGACATTTTCAGTGATGTTTTCTTCTGGTTGTAGAAAAACTGAACTTGCTAGGCAGGGGTTGGGGCTGCACTTCAAAACATCAAAGAAAATAGTTTTTAAAGAAATTATTTCACAAATTTTATTGAATACCCCTCTTCAAAAAAGACTGAGGCCATGCTCATCAGAGGTGGTGGTACCCGATAAGAAGTTAGGGTACCCATGTGGACAAAACTCAAAAAAGTGCCAGTACTCAGTACTGATGCCCATTTCAGGCACTGGTTTTCTCCAGTGGGAGGGCACCCCAGAGGGCACTTCATCACATTTTCTCCACTGGAAGTCCACCAGTGTCTGTAATAATAACATTAATTAAATTCAGCCAGGGGGATTCCTGTTAGCATAAGAAAGGCTTTATGAACCTCATCTACATGTAGTAAATAGTAGTGTAATATTCATCCCAGTAGTGTGTGACACTTTTGTCAAGATCTGTTTTATGTGATGAGTACTTCACTACAGTTTATGTGTGAGAACATTTGGGCTCAAACAGATGGATTTTCGGGAGTGTGTGAAATTGTAGCTGATAGTTAGGAAAGTTCGGGACTATTTTTTTCCTCAGTAGGTGATACCCAGGACCTTTTTAAAAAGAGAGCTCTTATCACAGTCTTGGTTGATAAAACGGTGACATTTAAAAAAGAAAAAGTTTCTGTGCAGCTCTTCAGAGGAGGGTTAGGATAAAACAGTAAGCAGAGGCATGGAAAGTTTAGATAGGCTGTTTCTCAAAGGCTCAGTCAGTTTCTGCTTATCTGCTGCACTCTTATCTCTTCATTTCATATTTACAGATATGGGCTAATAACCCCTGCTAGTGTCAGCTGACCCAAGGTTACCCAGGAAATGCGGCTGCTTTCCAGAAAGGTGGATCCATGTAACGCCTCTAGCCCGCATTTACAGGATCTCTCTGCCTCTTTTGCTTTGTTCAGTTTAAATTTTTTTCCCAGAGAGATTGGCAACGTGATGAGTACAAAAACACTTGATGAGCTGAAATTTGAGCCTTTTAAATGATCAAATGTGATAAAACCTCTTTCAAAGCAAGAGAACAAAGTAGACAGGGAGACGAGGAAAGACTATGTGACACATCTCTCTCCTGTCAACAAGTCATCCCTCACCCTGCATCACTCCATGTCTTTGTTTAGATTTACTCTCCTTTGTGTGAGAGCTGGAGCAGCACATCTTTTGTGGCCTCACGTGTTTCTCATCACACTTTGGAATTCACGCTCCAAGTAATAAGGCTCTGTTTTTGTTCTGCCTGTGCGCACGGAGAGGGAAAGATTTGGTGTCTGTCACTGGGAATATGAGCTGTTGCTGTTGCTCAGCAAACATTCCCCAGGCCACAGCCAATACAGCCGTGTTGCCATGCTAACCTTCAGAGCAACAATATGTCTGTGTGTCTCTGCCCTCCACATTCTGTCACAAAATCAAAGATTGTGGACTATAATTGGACTTGTGTTTGAAAACTTAATAATATATACAGTAGGCATATATCTCAACATTTCCTTACTTTCTGTGAAGAAAACTAAATGAAATAATATTTTTTAAGATTTGATTATTATTTAAAATATAAACTTTAAAGTTAAAAAGTCCCCATGGAACAGGAGGCAGAGTGCTGTTTGCTTCCTCATATTTAGGTGTTTCCTGTTTCCTTCCTGCTGAGGGACTGGATATTGGCGTCTACAGCAGCCAAAAGCGTGTGTGTTACACCCCCTCTGATATGCAGCTACCACAGTGAGCTTGCATCAGCATCTACCTTCCAGTGAACACAGCTGGACCCGGACACAATCGCTGAGACAAACGGTGCCAGTTTGACAGAGAATACAGTACCCAGGTGATTGTTTGCTGGATTTGGCTCCTGGCAACCCAGGGCTGAGTCAGTTAGGTTAGCAAGACCACTGACAGCGCTGACTACTTATCAATGTTTCAATCAGTAAACTCTGTAAATGACCATGGCAGTGGCACTGTAATGTTATTCCCTGTTGGTCTCAGAGGCTGTGTTCAGTCCTGGTCAGGTCCAGCTACTGAGCCCGGTTCTGTTGCCCTCTGTAAATCACAGGGAGTTGAGTGCAGGATGAGTCATCAACAATTTTTTATTGTTTCTTGAGGAAATGACTCACTCTACAATACCATTAAGAATACATGGAAATACCTAAAGAAATTATTTTTTTTGTCATTATTGGGCCAGATATTAGAGTATAGGTGATATATATTGTTAGACATGTGTGTGTTAAACACTAAAAGATTAGTTTTGATTTAGTGAGACCTGAACACAACTTTGGCGGAAGCTTCACTCTCTGATAAACAACCACGCCCTGGATTAGAAAAGTGAAAAAAAACAAAGAGCTGATAGAACAATGAGAAGAAAACACTGAATTTGTAAAAGAAAAGTCTATTAAGTATGTATGTCAGTGACCTCTGTACTTGCGTGCTGTCCTCCCGCTGGGCAAGATTTACTAAGAAAATGGCTTTGTGCAAATGTGGCAGCAGTGTGCATGTATATTAGCTCCAGATTTACTAAAACAGCAGCTCATTACACATTCAACTCGTGGACTGATCATGGTGCTGAACCTGTGACTGAAGGAGAGCTCATGGGCACAGTTCAATGAGATCATCAGGCTCAGAGAAGAAATGATATGCAGTGATCTGGTTCTCAAAACATTTACTTTGGTGGCAGACTGCCTCACATCTGGACCTAAAAAACAGGCACAAAAGCTGCAGTAAATCTGGCCTTCAGCCTTCATTTTAAAAACAGATTTGATTTCCAGGAGCTTGGTTCCAATGCAGTATCTGTGGTGACATTAACAAAGTTTGTTCAGGTCTGGGTGACCAAGAAGACTGCATGGTAGATGGGAATGTTTTTTTTGGAACTCTACTATTTACTTGACTTATTTGACCAAAGTGGTGCTTTGGTTGTGTTTTTATGAGTGAGTCGTGTTCAAAATGAACTCTTGACTTCTTGCTGTAGCACACGGCTCCATGTTTAATCACTGCAGGTAAAAGTGGATAAAGTGTGGTTCAGAAAGAATCTCACTGTCTGAATATTGATTTCTCTCCCTTGCCCGCCAGTTCTTTTTTCTCTCTCAGGCTTATTTCTCTTGTAGTTATTTTCCTTAATTTTCCCTATTTCCTTTTGTTCCCCCTCATTGCCCTTTCTCTGTATTCAACTTCTGTTTTCATGCAGTATTAGGGTTGTCTCTGAACCTTTGTTTAAACCTAAACCATCAGTGTTTTTTTATGGAAGCAGGGGCTTGTTCAGACTTTTTTGACTGGGGTGGCACAAGTGGGGCACTGACTTTTGCAGGGGTGACATGAAGTATGCGTCTCAGCTTTTCAGTAATTCCCAATTAATGCAATTCCAATACTGTTTATGGACCCCAGTATGCAGAAATATTCACATACACATTTATACCACATGCAAAAAAGTGCTTTTTTTTGCTCCAAACTGAATTAGATTATCATGAAGTGGGCAAGTCTGCAAAGGGGAGACCTGTGGGTACCCAAAGAACCCATTTTCATTCAGACATCTTGAGGTCAGAGGTCAGGGGACCTCTTTGAAAATGGCGATGCCAGTTTTTCCATTACCAAAATTTAGCCTAACTTTGCAGTGTTATTTAAGCCCCTTACCAACATGCTAGCATGGAATGGTCTAGATTCATATGATACCAGTATCTTCACTCTAGTTGAGAGCTAACAGGGACCACTACAACCTTACAGCCTCTAAAAGAGTGCGAGTAGAACAGGTAAGGATAATGGCTTGGCACATGGGGTGGCCAGTCAGATTTGTCCACCCAGGCCCCCCTCGAGACACTCCCCTGCGTGGAATAGGAAAGACAAAGAGTTTGGGTGGAAGCATCACATATTTAACAGCTAAAGCTGGTACCATCACATAGGCCCACAATTACATTGCTTTACATAATTATTATAATTGGAGAATAGAATTCAACGATATATCAATGAAATATTAAAAACATTTTTATATTTTGTGCCAAAGCCACAGGGAGCCACTGAAGAGGGACTGAAGAGCTGCAGGTTTGCTACCCCTGCACATTCCAAACACCATTACATCCCAACAGACCCTGATGCTCCTGGACCCTAAAATAACACAGACAGATAAAAGATGTAGTTCGGTTACCATAGTCAGGATTTGTCAGTCTGGACAGCGAATTTGATAAAATAGCTGCTTTTATGGAGTGTGAGGTGTGTTGATGATGGGACAGCAGTGTATCCTGAGCAGTGATGACAGCAGGCTGGGCATAGATAACAAGAGGCCCATGTGTTCTGACACACTTCACAAACTGCCTCTGTATGCTGCTTTTACAGATGCAATGTTTTTTTTTGGTGCTGTGTGTTCACATGGAGTCTAACATATCTTCCTGTTTTCCTTCAGGTAGAGGATGCCATGCTAATGTTCGACAAAACCACCAACCGACATAGAGGTAAGTTTACTGCTACTATAGATCCATTTGTCTGTGTATGTTTGTCTGTTTAGACTTAGAATAGTCTATACTACCTCAATTTCTCAATCAATAGCCACTGCTCTTGTGTGTACTATATGCAGAATATAAAAGCCTGTATCTCCGGCATTCAGTTCAACACACACACACACACACACACACACACACACACACACACACACACACACACACACACACACACACATAGTCACATACACACAAGCAGTCACAGCTTCAACAGCATTAGCTACACCAGTAAGTGAATTTCCTCAAAGATTCCTACTTCCCTCAAGGTCAGGTCCATTGTTGTTCATTACAGATAGCTTTCACTCTGCCCAGCAATCCCTACTAAATCTGTTCCCTTATCATAGTGATTCTCCACACTGACTGATGCGCACACACGCACACACACACGCACACACACACACACACACACACACACACACACACACACACACACACACACACACACACACACACACAAGTGCATACAACAGCACATGGCAATCGAGCCTGCCAGCTAAACACACCACATAGACCAACATTTATTTTCCCTATCAATTTAATTAGCCTCGTTTCCCCTTTGGCCATTTTGCCCCTTCGATAAGTCGATATGGATCTACACTAGCATTCTGGTGATTGGATGATGGACGAGAGAGACACGGGGGCGAGAAAGAATGAGAGGGTCAAACGAGGGAGTGAGAGAAAAGTCAAAAGAGAAAAGGTGCCCCGCAGTTGAACAGAAGGACAGAGATTGAAGGAGCGAGGCCTGTGTGGTCCGATAAGGGTTCAGATAGCTGATGCTGCAGATCAACGTAGGCAGCGGGTTGGTTATCTCTACCCCCTCATTATCTGAAAGCCTTATCTGTGGCTTCAGCAGTGCAGCCCTCTGCCCCAAAACAGAGGACTTTACAAAGACACAGCAGCAGAGAGGAGACAGACATTCAGTTCTGAACAGTTTTTAAGACAGATACAGGAACTAGTGAGCCACTCCAGACCAACACAATGCAAGGTCTAGTGTGTAACATTTAGGAGGATCTATTGTCAGAAATGAAATATAACATTCATAGGTATGTTTTCATTAGTAATAATCCCTTGAGCCTTGGCACTAATTATCTATTTCTCCTGTTTTTATAGTTTTCGTCACATTATCTCCTCTGGCTGCCAAGTTGTGGTGACAATGAAACTGCCTCCAGTTATATTGTCTTGACTTTTTCAAAGTTATCGGGCCAGTGATGTGATTGGCTGAGAGTGTGTTCATTAATCACCCTCTGATCTACATTTCACTTCACCCAGCCCTTTTGCACTTTGTGCTGCTGGACATGAATCAAAATAGGTGAGGTTGGAGATGCTCAGACATCTTTGCACCTAAGACCTAACGCTTTGCACTGGTAAAACATATAGAGCCATAAAATTCTAATTTAAACTCATCTCTGTCTTTTTGTGCATTGCATATGTTGTATGTTATATGTTGTACAGAACACAAACAAAACACTCAGCTGATTAAAGACAGACAGTGTGTCTTGAGTCTCCCTGTCAGCTTTTATTAAACTTTGAAAAGGTTTTAGTTTTTTTGATAGCAAGGTGATTTCTGCAGCAGAGGACTGCATGTATGTTTGTGTGTGTGCACTGATTGCAAGAACAAACCTTATCTATGTTCCTTACATAGGGGGAGTGATTAGAGTACACTGTAGTCAGGGACCCCCAGGTTGCAAAGTGTAGAACACCCACATGCTCTTGCACACTAAGATAACTATTTAGATCCACATTCCCAAAGTTACAGAGTAGCCTGCTTGGCTTGCAACTTCATTGTGACAGGTTCAGAGGACCAACCACAGGTGACAGTCAGCAAGTAGCAGCTGGACAACCCAGTACCATGCCAAAGTGTGTAATACACACACCAGTCCATTGTGGCAGTGTCATGTTTTGCCTCTCCAAGATATATTATTCCGGGGGACTCCCGAGGCAGTTGCAGGGTACCGACAGGCCCGAAGGACTGCAGTGAGGGAAGCAACACAGCGGGTGTGGAAGGAGTTCGGGGAAGTCATGGAGAAGGACTTTCAGACGGCACCCAGGAGCTTCTTGAAAACCGTCCGACACCTCAGGAGGGGGAAGCGGGGAACCATTCTAGCTGTGTACAGCGGGGATGGGACACTGCTGGCGTCAACTGAGGAGGTAATTGTGCGGTGGAAGGAACACTTTGGGGAACTCCTGAACCCGACTAGACCAACAAACCCGCCCTCTGTGATAGAGGCAGGACTGATGGGGGATCTGCATCAATTTCCCTGCGGGAGGTCACTGAGGTAGTCAAACAACTCCACAGTGGCAAAGCCCCAGGGATTGATGAGATTGCCCAGAAATGCTGAAGGCTCTGGGTGTTGAGGGGCTGTCTTGGTTGACACGCCTTTTCAACATTGCGTGGAAGTCAGGGACAGTGCCGAAGGAGTGGTGGACTTGGGTGGTGGTTCCCCTATTTAAAAAGGGGGACCAGAGGGTGTTTGCAAACTACAGAGGCATCACACTACTCAGCCTCCCTGGGAAGGTTTACTCTAAGGTGCTGGAAAGGAGGGTCCAGTTGATTGTCGAACCTCTGATTGAAGAACAACAGTGCAGGTTCCGTCCTGGTTGTGGAACAACAGACCAACTCTTCACTCTCTCAGATGTCCTGGAAGGGGCCTGGGAATATGCCCATCTGGTCTACATGTGCTTTGTGGATTTGGAGAAGGCATATGACCGGGTTCCCCAGGATATTCTGTGGGAAGTGCTGCGGGAGTATGGGGTGAGGGGGCCACTTCTCAGGGCCATCCAATCCCTGTTTTTCCAAAGCGAGAGTTGTGTCTGGATTCTTGGTCATAAGTCGGACTCGTTTTCAGTGGGTGTTGGCCTCCGCCAGGGCTGCGCTTTGTCACCAATTCTGTTTGTGACTTTCATGGACAGGATATCGAGGCGTAGTCGTGGGGGGGAGGGGTTGCAGTTTGGTGGGCTGAGGATTGCATCATTGCTTTTTGCGGATGATGTGGTCCTGATGGCATCATCGGCCTGTGACCTTCAGCACTCACTGGATCGGTTCGCAGCTGAGTGTCAAGCAGCTGGGATGAGGATCAGCACCTCTAAATCGGAGGCCATAGTTCTCAGCAGGAAACCGGTGGATTGTCTACTCCGCGTCCAGAGTGAGTCCTTACCCCAAGTGAAGGAGTTCAAGTACCTCTGGGTTTTGTTCAAGAGTGAGGGTAGAATGGAGCAGGAGATTGGCCAGAATTGTGGCAGCAGGGGCAGTTTTGCGATCTCTTTATCGAACAGTTGTCACAAAAAGAGAGTTGAGCCGAAAGGCGAGGCCGGTCGATCACTGTTCCTACCCTCACCTATGCTCATGAGAGATGGGTCATGAACGAAAGAACGAGATCGCAGGTACAAGCGGCCGAAATGGGTTTCCTCAGGAGGGTGGCCGGCGTCTCCCTTAGGGATAGGGTGAGAAGCTCGGACATCCGCGAGGGACTCGGAGTTGAGCCGCTTCTTCTTTGCGTCGAAAGGAGCCAGCTTAGATGGTTTGGGCATCTGGTGAGAATGCCTTCAGGGTGCCTACCGAGGGAGGTGTTTCTGGAACGTCCAGCTGGGATGAGGCCACAGGGCAGACCGAGGACCAGGTGTAGAGATTATATCTCAACACTGGCCTGGGAACGCCTCGGGATCCCCTAGTCAGAGTTTGCCGATGTGGCCAGGGAAAGGGAAGTTTGGAGCCCTCTGCTGGACTTGCTACCCCTGCGACCCCATCCCGGATAAGCGGATAAAGATGAGATGAGATGAGATGAGAAGTGCGGCCAACACGTTCTCACTCTCAACGCAAGAGGGATACCTAAAGCGTCATTTCTGAATGCTCAGGTACAGCGTCATGTTTTGAAGCAGAGGGCTCCATGGTCAAGTTAGCAAGAATAAATATGCAACGTCTGATTAAACTTTCAAAATAAAGCTTTTTTTCTCTAGTCTAGTTTTAACTTATACATATTTTTGATGTTTTTTCAGACCTAGTTTTAGTTTTTAGTTTAGTTTTAGTTAACTAAAATAACCTTGTTGAACAAGCAGCAGTATTTGAAAACTTGTGTGTGAGACCGGGTTTGCGTGCTAGCATTTTTGCATACTGGGGTCCATAAACAGTATGTGAATTGCATAAATTGGGAATTACTGAAAAGCTGAGACACATACTTCATGTCACCCCTGCGAAAGTCAGTGCCCCACTTGTGCCACCCCAGTTAAAAAAAAAAGGAATTTCTTTTAATTTGAATATATGGAATTAAATGTCAGGTGATCAAGGCACTGTGCCATCTTGTGTTTTCGATACCGGCCTGATGTTATTCCATAAGGATGTTACTGCAAGAAGTGTGGGACTGAGTGAGCCTGCAAGGACTACATCAGACTGGTTAGATATAACTCGATATTCTGCTTTTTTATGAAGGAAACATCCAGTTACCAGGGCTTATCCTACTTTCTTTTTTGGTAAACATAGCGTCTCATGTTTTATCCGTGAAACACATTGCAAGGCAAACACTGTTGTGTAACACTGAATAGTGATGCGTGACCATGTACGAGGTGAGATACATTAGAATTATTACTAAAAGAGTGTCAGTAAGATAGGTTATAATAATAAAAGTTGTTTCACCAAATCAGTCTTTATTTTGATACAGTATTTAATAATCGCCACCTGTGATCTATATTCACCGTCACCCAACCCTTTTGAAGGTTGCACTGCTGAACATAGACCAAAGTAGAAGGTGCGCCTGGAGATGCCCATGCAGTCTGTGTACCTATAAGATCACGTTGCACCTCACATTAAGGGCGCAAATTATTAAACTCAGGGTGTGACGCATGTTTCACTGGCTGTGGCTCAGAGGCAGAGCGGGCCGTCCGCTAATCAAAAGGTTGTGGTTGGATCCCTGGCTCCTCCCGCCACATGTTGAAGTATCCTTGAGCAAGATACTGAACCTCGAATTGCTCCCGACTGAGTGAATGTGTGTGAATGGGACATGTAGTGTAAAAGAGCTTTGGGTTTGACCTTCATGCCATATATTCAAAATTCAAATATATATATATATTGGTCAGGTTTAGGCAACACAAGTACTTTTAGGTTTAGGAAAAGGTCATACCTGACAAATAAACGGTTTCACACAAGACTATGTCACTTTTTATACTCAATCATCATATACACGTGTACTTGTCACGTCTATAGGGGTGGAAAAACGTGACGTGACCACAATGCGTGCATCAGCACAGTAATTGCAACTTTAATACCTTGGTTATCTGGGTGCTCGCCGTGTGACAGCACAGAAATACTCCTCTCTCCTTTATGCATATGTATTTGAGGGATGATAAAAAAATCACTGGGTAATTGATTAGACTTTCTAGAGCACGTTTTTTGTAGTCTATTCAGTAGAAGAAGAGCATGTGCAAATATTGAACAGGAGTATTTAAAATGCAAGAAAGGTTGTGATGTGAATGAAAGGAAAAGAGTGTTACTCTGCACAAATCTCATTCAGAGCACCAAAAAGAGTGATTGCACAAAAAACATCTAGTTGGCTGCACAGAATAAGTAAATACATATTAATAAATGTATGAAAAGTAGATGGCGACAAATAAAAGATTAAGGGAATACTATGTTAACACAATGTTTGACTATGTTATAACACAGACTCCTTTGTGCTTATTACATTTTAATTTGAACTTCATTGATTGTCTAATCACTGGGCTAACGCTCCAACCGTGAGTTCTCAGTACGATTGATATATCCATACAGCTCGTCCAGAGTTTGATTGGTGTCAGTGTGTGGTGGAATGTACACTGCTGTGAATACGACCAATGTAAACTCCCTCAAGAGATAATAAGTGTGATGGAAAAGATGAACCACTCGTACTCGAAGAAGATTTCAGACCTTGGCGACTTACACAGTGGAATTTATCAAGACTTTGCCGAGGAGAATGAGATCAGCAATATAGGTGAAGTACAGTGCAGTTGCCAACCCAATTCTGAAGGTTCGCTCCGGTCTGGGGATATTTAACACAAACCCAGACCCACAACATCTACTAGTGTCCCAAATATGCTCATAATTTACACAGCTACATATGTGCTAAGATCCAATTGGGTAGTGGTTCAAATTTAGGTCAAGGCTTACCTAACATATCCTTAATCACATAAGACGTCATCTAGAGTCATGCGCAATGCATAAAGCCGACAGTCAGTTTGTCTGTTAGATGGCTCTTAACCATGGTCTTCTATAACAAGGGAGAACTGCGATATGTTTGGTGTTCCACCTTATCAGCTGCTCTGGTCAGCCAAAAGAAGAGGTGCAGGCTGTGACCTGTGACCTCCTTTAGGTTTTTAGACAACTTCACAGTGGCATTGGGAGCACTATATAATTTCAGTCGAAGTTAAAGAAGGAAAATTCCTTCACAATAAGCACAGTCTCCAATCATAAGGTACTCTAGCTTAGGACAACAGCCTGAAGAAATTATCTCCACATCTAATCCCCATTGCTTGTTGACCATTGACTTGTCTGGTCACTGTTTATTTAGCAGTTTAAGTCTTGGTTGCATTGTCATCATCCACTCAGGATTTCATCAGGAACTGGATCTGAGTACATTTGACCCCAAAATCCAGTTTGTTTGATCAGCGTGAAAACTGTGTATTATACATACACTTGAAAAGTGTGTACTCTGGTACGGGTCAGGTGTGAAAACAACTATACCAAAACACAGAAGTGGGTGTGAGTGTAAAATCATAAATTCTTACCCTTTGTTAATGCTTTCTTGTGATCATCATTCTACCTGGCACCATTTCCTTGCGCCACCTTACTTCACAATCTGTTCTCCTTTCTGTAAGTCATTCGCCAAATACATGAGCATGTTCATGCATAAAACTGCTGATCTTACTGGCAAGCTTTTCTACGCTGTAGCAACAACATAAATAATTGAAAACTGGGTGGAGGGGAAGCGGAGAGAATGGACAATTTTACTCAGGCATGGTACAGAACAATCGTACCAAATATGAAAATGCCTTTACACTACTGTGGCCACATAGCATAGCTACAGTTCAACACACAATCAACATATAAGTATTAATATAAGTATTATATTATTTGTATAATGTACTGTATGGGGACCTATTGTTGATTGTACATGATACCCATGATGATTATCTTTTTAGAAGTTTCACCCAGTGTTACTCTGCGTAGATGACAAATTAAGCTTTTGATTTGAATCTAATTACACATACTGTACAGCCATATTCTATTGTCTAAAGCCATTCCAGAAGCTGAACAGTTTAACCTCCCTGTTCTCTGAAGACAGGGTTTGGAAACTTGGTTGGATCTCTTAAACCTGCATCATTGGCACATCCCACCATTACCACAGAGGTTATTTGAGGAGTGGATGGCATTCTCCTCCCTGGTTAGTTCCCAGCATGACAGGCAGGCTCCCTGCATGACTGTGCTGATTGGCCCATTACCTCCCCTCTGGCTTTGTGGGAGGTCTGGGAAAGCAGCTGCAGCTCAGGGAAGGCCACTTGATGCGGAAATCACTCTTATAAATAATATAGCTGTAGTAATAACCAGCTGCTTTTGACCTTGCCCACTCCCATGTCTGTGGCCAGTAATGATTTCACCACTGCCTGTGATTGGCGCATGCATTATTAAGCCACTTCCTTCTCCAAAGCTTAGCCAAGTCGGGTGCCAATTTCAAGTCAAATAGCATCTTCCATTCCATTTATCTTCCTTAACATCATACAAGATTACAATAATTCCTGCATCTCAAGGCTGACTGGGGGGTTATGATGGGTCATTCACTGTGAGGACCATCTGTCTGTTTTCCAATTAGGCAGCGCTGACCCACCCTGACCCTGCTCTTTACTGTGTGGAGCAGAGCCTTGTAGTAAGGAAACCTCTGGAGACAAAATTCATTTTTTAAAGGTCCAGTGGCATCTAGCTACTACGGTGGCCACAGAAATTGTGAATAACTCAGAAGGCCCTTTTTAGAGCCAAGGCTTGGTTTGTCCTTTCTGGGCTATTGTAGAAACATGGTGGTTCAACATTTCTTGCCTCTCTTCAAACAGTCTTGAAAGCAACAGTTGCTGTAAATATACTGTTGGAGCTTAGATGTGATCAATAACTGTTGCTTTGCTGGGCCTGTAAAGCTCTTTCCGACTTAGCATGTGGTATTGCTATACAATTGAAATGGCATCTGTTCAACTCACAAAATTATCTGTGTCCATATCTGTACTCGGGATGGGCCGGGCTTATACTGGAGGTGAGTGGGATTAGCCAAATGTTGCGTACTCTTTTCATTTCCTTACATTTAGCCCCATTTCGGCTGTCACACTAAATATGTATTTCTTTTTATTTACACTTCCTAAGTCCCGCCTCTTTTTGCTCTGTGCTCCAATAACAGTTGACCTTAGTCACCTTTCTCCTTGCCTGTACTTAAATATGTTATGTGCTACACTTGTCTATGTTGAGAAGAAATATAGATAAATAACATTGTACAATTGTACAGTGTCTGCCAGTCCCGAGTTTCCTTTAAATTTGGAACCAGTGTGTATCCAGCTGAGCTGATGACTTTCAATTTTTGAGGACAAATTTTAGGCTCAATTTGACAAAATCTAAAAACACTTGGAACACATCTTGAACTTCAGTGACGTGTGACTTTGCTTGGACTTGGGCCTTTTGACTTGAAAATACCTGATACCTTCCCACAAGCGCAAAGATTAAAAATGATGCGATTTAAAGGTTTTTCACTAATCAGTTCATTTTCTTAAAAAAACTAACATAATGCTATTCATGCTATTCAGATCCAGTTTGTTTGAACCAATCCAACAGCATCCAATGAAGTTGCAGAGAACCAAAAAAAAAACGTTACTGACGTTCTGTTTTTAAGTTAACATTCGTTGAAGAGCTCATTATGATTTATGATTATTTATTTATGATAGGACTCAAAACGGAAAGTTTAGGACTTGTGATCTGGCTCAGGGCTTGCCTGCCTTGACTTAGGACTTGAGGGCAAAGATTCGAGACTTACTTGTAACTTGCAAAACAAATTAAATTCAATTTCATTTGTATAGCGCCAATTCATAACAGACGTTATCTCAGGACACTTTTCAAATAGAGCAGGTCTAGACCGTATTCCTTATAAAATGATTTACAGTTCCCACCATGGGCAAGCACTTGGCAACGGCGGCAAGTAACCACTTCCTTTTAAGAGGCAGAAACCTCGGACAGACAGAAGGACAGAGACAAAGGTGCACAGCAACTACAGTAACAACAACTACACTAATAGTAGTGACTGATGGTGATGATGAACATGAAGAAGATGATGATGACGACAACAACAGCGACATCGATGGGGGACAATGAGCAATGATAATAGTAATAATAGTAACTGTAGTAATAATGATAATAATTAAAGCTGCAAGCAGCAATGAACAGGCCCTCGCACTCCACGCAACTCGGGGGGTGCTACGGCCGCGCCACGTGCTGGCGTAACACATGCGGACCACAACATGAAAATTCACGTAAATCAGATCAAAATTGCCACGTAGCGCTTACTTCCTGTTGCTAGTAGGTGGCACTATCTCTATATCTGAATATTGTCATGTGGACGTGTTAAGGGCATGACTCTTATCAGACATGTGAAGTTTAGTTAAGATTGGACCTCGTACACTGAAGTAATGACAACTTCCTTTTTCCATGGCGAATCGTCAAAATTAGACACCACGCCACGGGCACACCGTTTGACGGAATGCCGTAAATTGCACAACTTTTAATCAAGAATGTCTTTAGATTGCGCTGATTAAATTTGAAGTTGATCTGATCAATTCCCTAGGAGGAGTTTGTTCGAATACAATGTGTGCAAATTGCCAAAAATGACCACGAAATTCAAAATTGCTGACTTCCTGTTGGGTTTAGGATATGGCTCCAAGAGGCTTTCTTGTACATCCTGACATGATACATATGCCAGCCAGTTGTCATTCATGTCTGCGAAACAGGACACCGGGGCTGGTTTTTTGAAAGTTTGTAGGGGGCCGCTATCGAGCCATTTTGACATTTTGGGCAACACCCATCTGAAATATAAAATACTGCCATGTGGGACATGTGTGCCAAGTTTCATGAGGTGTTGAGCCTTTTTAATCTGAATATCTGAATATTGTCATGTAGATGTGTTTAGGGCGGGACTCTTATCAGACATGTGAAGTTTAGTTAAGATTGGACCTCGTACGCTGAAATTGGACGCCAGACCTCGGACACGCTGTTTGACGCACAGTCACCAAAAGCACAACTTTTAATCTTGATGGTGTTTACATCAAACTGACTGATTGAAATCGAGCTGATAAATTCCCTAGGAGATGTTTGTTAAAATACAATGCCAACAAAAAAAGAGAGGGAGAGGATGAGAGGAGCTCAGTGTATCATGGGAAATCCCCAATCCGGCAGTCTAGGCCTATAGCAGCATAACTAAGTAGGTAGGTTTGTAGGTGAGGAGGAGGATTTTAAATTCTATTCTGAATTTCACAGCGAACCAGTGCAGAGAAGCTAATACAGGAAAAATATGATCTCATTTCCTATTTCCTGTCAGTACTCGTGCTGCAGCATTCTGAATTAATTGGAGCGTCTTAATGGACTTATTGGGGCAACCTGATAATAAAGAGTTGCAGTAATCCAGCCTAGAAGTAACAAATGCATGGATTAGTTTTTCTGCATCTGTCTGTGATAGGATGTGTCTAATTTTTGTAATATTACGTAAATGAAAAAAGGCAGTCCTAGAGGTTTGCTTTATGTGGGAATTAAAGGACATATCCTGATCAAAGATAACTTCAAGATTAGTAACGGTGGTGCTGGAGGCCAAAGTTATGCCATCTAGATTAGCTATATCTTTAGACAGTGAGTCTCAGAGGTGTTTGGGGCCCAGTACAAGAACTTCAGTTTTTTAACATCAGAAAATTGCAGCTCATCCAGGTTTTTATATCCTTAAGACATGCTTGTAATTTAGATAATTGATTAATTTAATTGGGCTTGATTGATAGATATAACTGGGTGTCATCTGCATAACAGTGAAAGTTAATGGAGTATTTCCTAACAAAGACTTGGTTGCACCTCTGGTATCCATTATTCATGTTGTTCATGTATCACCCCCATCAGGCTAAAGTTGTACTCTACACAAAATACTAAACTTCATCATGCTGCCCAGAGAATTAACATTTTGCATTTCTGAATCACTTTTTATCACAGCACCTCCTTTTTCATCTGCATGCCTCTATAAGCATCCCTCACTGCTCTCAACTCCTTCCATAGTCTGCAGCTTTACCCCTCCTGCCCTGCTGTTATTTTTGTCAGACAAATGGGACTGTGCACACTGGACATAAATGGAGAGAAAAGGGTGACGTGGCACAATTGAGAAGGACAATTCTCATAAGCCATCAACAGCAAAACTTGAGCTTTTTACATGTTCAATCAAAATACTAATTGCTTCTGGAGTGATATTATTGTTACAGTCACTGGTGAGAAGACAAAGACAGAAGGAACCAATTGATTTTACATCCCTATAAAATGCAGAGTTGTCTTTTAATTGCTAAAATAATGGAGAGCAAATTGCGTGATAGCAGTAACTACCATGCTCATGTGCCAGTGTATCTGTCCCTCTGATTATAAATGTTATGCATTATTTATTTCTAATTGTATTTCAGACACAGGTGCAGCACTCATATGCATAGAATGCTGTAGGAATGAGTCCTAAAACCTGGAACTGATATAGCATGATTAAATGGTTTTTGGTTAGATATCTTAAATAAGGTCTGTGGTTAACATAAGCTTAAGAGATTGTATTTTTTTATTCTACAACAAATAATATATCAGTAAATACCCCACCTGTGAAAATGTAAGCTTTTATATGTCTTATATTGTGATTAGATACAAATGTCTAAATGAGACTTCTCTACTCATTAGTCCGTTGGTGGCGGTGGTGGTGACGACATTGAAGTCATGCAACCGTGGTGTAGTTTGCTTGTAGCCTAATGTTAGCTTTTTACTTCTGGCGATTGCATTTACTCTTCAAAACTCACGTTTGAAATGTTTATTACGGCAGTATAGCATATTTAGATTTTGGTGTCTAGGCTCTGACCTCATCATTCCCCCCAGATATGTTTACATAGAGATATTGGGGAATTATGCGCAAATACCTTAAACCCCTAGCTGGAGCCTACAGGTGGATGCTGGGGTGGTGGTGGGGCTTACAGCGCAGCAGGCAGCAATACCGATGCAGGGCAACAGCGGCATTGACAGAGCAGAGGGAGAGCTGGGACATTGTGCAGTTAAATAGACCACCAGATTGGAAAGATACGCTTGGTTAGTGATTATGGAGTGAGGCATGTCATGTGTGTATAATAGCGCAGCTCGAGTTGACTGCCTGAACTAGCTTGCAGGCTTCGCTCCATTGTTCATTTGTGAAGATTATCTTGCTGAACAAAATGTGTAAGTATCATAAACCTTTGTTTGCCACAGAGCTTTATTTCTGCAATAATCCAAAATCCAATGGCATTTTGTTGAAGGAGCCAGAGAGATGCTAACTTTCAGGTTGGCCAGTAAAAGTAAGTCATCATTGCTGCACTATATTCTCAATTAAGTGCTGATGGGGCCAATTTGTCTCATTCACCTTTTTTCAAGTCTCTTGTTGAGCATGAAACATTACTCTATCATTGGACTACAGCTCCACTTCTGCACACTCTGGCCCCCTCCAGCAGTAGAAACCTTTCCTTGGAAGACGACCTTGAAGTAGTCCTCTCAAACAAGGATCTGTTGACTCTTGATACTGTCATCCCATCGGAGAGCCAAGTATTGATAACTGGCTTTTCAATGCACCTAATTACAACTGCAAAAAGAAGCAGCTTGCTTAAAGGATCTCCCCAAGGGCAAGGTAATGAACAATCCCTATACCCTCTTCATATATCAATGCCCATCTCCTCCTCTCTGCACTTGCATATGTCTGACTGCTGGATCAAGGCTTTAAGGGGGTAATAAAAGACTTGGTTGTTCCCTGTGTGTCAGTACATGTCTGTCTGACCGATGCTGTTTGGCAGGCTGCCGTAGCCCCAGGGGGACCTGTTTGTCGTCTTATTAACTTGTCCAGAAAGAGAAAGCGGCAGATGGAGAGATGGAGGTCAAGAACACAGTACTTCAAGAAGTGCAACCTTAAAAGGATGGGGAGGAGGTGAGGGGGGAGTGAACAGAGAGACAGTGTGCATGTGACTGCAGGAGTTGAGGGATAAAGATGATTTAAGGATTTCAAGATACAGTCTAGTCTGTAGGCTGTTTGACTGTGGATTGTGTCTGTTATTAAGTTCCCTGCACTGTGGCTGTCATGTGCTGGATTAGAGGAAGGTCTTCAGTTATATGATACAACTAGGTGTAACGCCCATTAGTTACACACACAGGGTAATCCCCAATTTTCACAGTTTAACAATGTGTAGAGCTAGTAGATTTCAGATGTAGTTGCTTAGTTTTCACCAGCATTCATCCCACACAAACGCTGGTAGCGCCTTAGCTTCCTTGTTTCTTTTTCTGTTCCCTGTTTTTCCATGCACCGATGCAGACCAGAGCAGAGTTTGATAAAGTTGACAACTGCCTGTAAAGTCGTTAAAATTACAATTTTGGAGGAGGAGGGTTTTTCTTGTCAAACCTGACCATGTGGATATTGATTTTTATCGAGTGAAAACTCTGGTGAGTAAATGCTATGAACGATTAGTGTAGCATGCTAGCGATGTCGCCACGGCTACTTACTTGTTTATTTTATTGAATATGTCTCTACTGTGTATAGTTAATCTTCTGTGATAGTGTTTAAAAACCAACCGGAGACAGATAAACATGTGTGTTGAGCTCTGTTAATTGCGCTAGCACATGCTATACAGCTAAGAAAGCTGGTTGTTGAGCTAAAACACACGCAGCTGAGTGCACTTGAGTTTACAGAAGACAGTTCATTTCATTTTCTTGGGTAAAAACATGATCGAAAGTCATTCATTTCATAATTTGTGTACCTTAAGCTGTGATGAGTTAAAAACCATTCAAAAGTCATATACATAATTGTGTGTTGGCTGTTAAAAAGTTATTGTGCAGCTGTATATGATACTTTGTCATTGAATAATTCATGTTCATTGATTTAAGATAAAAAGAGTTAATACTGTACAGTTAAGATAAATAAAGAGATTAACGAGATGAATAAGATTTTATTTAAGAGATGCTACTGCTACTGCTCTATGCAGGTTGGTTTTTTTGTATGAGTGGATTCTGATGGCGAGCCAGAGCCTAGACTGGTGGATCGTGGAGCGGGACGCAGGCCTACACGCATGGAGGGTGTGATGTCAGCGAGTGCTTCACTGTGCATTGGAAAGAACACCTCTTCATACAGATAAGACATAAAACATAAAATCACACTACCCGGGTAGATGAACAATTACACAACACACTGAAGGTGAACTATTACACAAACACACTGAGGAAGGACGAACTGTGAATATTGACTTAATTCAGTCTTGACTTTTTCTTTCTTTTTGGACTCTTTTGAATTTTCTTTCTTGTTTTGTTTATTATTTTGGGCCCATATGTTCATAACTCCTACTGTGAGGTGTTTTGTTGTTCTACTAAGCGTTATTCAGTGTAATTTTCTGAGTTGTTGATAACTTCTGATACAAGAAAGGAATTTCAGTCATATCTGAAATATTTTATGTTTTGCACTTAAAGGTGGCACTGTTGCCCATAGAGCTATTTTTGTTACTACTCTTTCCAAACCGTTGTCCTGTTCCATCAATCCTCCTTGAACGTATCTATATCTTCTGATTTGGCCTAAATTGAGAGTAGATTAGATTAGATTAAATGATTAGATTAGATAGATACTTTATTCATCCCCAAGGGGAAATTCACTGTTTCCAGCAGTTTCCATAAACTGATAATAATAATAATAATAATAATAATAATAATAATAATAATAATAATAACAAGAAGAGGTCAAATTTAGAAGAATTAATAGAATAAAGTAAAATAAAAAGCTAAGTAACGAGCATTGGGTAAGTGTCCTAAGGTGCATGGTCAGATCCAGTGCTTGAAAGGCCTAAGGTGCATAAGTAGTGTCAGTCAGTCAGTGGTCACATAATGCAGGGTGCACTGCATCAGGTAGTATAGTTAACTAAAGGGCAGACATATTGGAGTTTAGAGTTTTTCTCCCCTGGGTGGAGTTGAAGAGCCTGATGGCGTGGGGGAGGAACGATCTCCTCAGTCTTTCAGTGGAACAGGACAGTGACAGCAGCCTGTCTCTGAAGCTGCTCCTCTGCCTGTAGATGGTGCTGTGCAGTGGATGCAGTGGATTGTCCATGATTGACAGGAGCCTGTTCAGCGCCCTTTGCTCTGCCACAGATGTCAGTCTGTCCAGCTCTGTGCCCAACACAGAGCCCGCCTTCCTCACCAGTTTGTCCAGACGGGAGGCATCCTTCTTCTTAATGCTGCCTCCCCAGCACACTACTGCATAGAAGAGGGCGCTCGCCACAACAGTCTGATAGAACACCTGCAGCAGTTTTTTGCAGATGTTGAAGGACGCCAGCCTTCTGAGGAAGTATAATCGGCTCTAACCTCTTCTGCACAGGGCGTCTGTGTTGGCAGTCCAGTCCAGCCTATCATCCAGGTGTACTCCCAGGTATTTGTAAGTCTGTATCAACTCCACATGGTCACTGTTGATGGTCACAGGTTCCGGGTGAGCCCTGGGCCTTCTGAGGTCCACCACCATCTCCTTGGTCTTGGTGGTGTTGAGGTGCAGGTGGTTGGAGTCACACCATGTGACAAAGACCTGAATGAGTTTCCTGTACTCCTCCTCCTGGTCACTCCTGATACAGCCCACGATAGCCGTGTCGTCTGCGAACTTTTGCACGTGACAGGACTCTGAGTTATATTTGAAGTCTGACAAAGTCTGACGGTCGCTGGCTCGGTCCCTAATACTAGCAGCATCACTTAACAGTAAGTCCACACTAAATCACATAGCAAAAAGTTTCTGCTGCACTGCTTTCTTGATGCTGGATTTTGCCACATTTTTTTTTTTTTTTGGTTTTTTCATTTACAAATTACAGTGGGTAAAATCTTATTTCATTGTAAAACTGCGCACAGAGCTTTGATGTCTCTCTCTCTCTCTCTCTCTCTCCATCTCTGTCTGTCTGTCTGTCTGTCTGTCTGTCTGTCCCTCTGTCTCTCTCTCTGTCTGTCTTTTTTTCTCTGTCTGTCTCTCCCTCTTTCTCTCTTGAATGTAAAACCACATACAACTAATGAGATTTACCTTAAACCTGCAGAATAAAATCTTAAATTGTCAGTATGGAGATAAACCTTCATATAACGAGCAAAACATTTAATAACAGGCAATTATTGTAATTTTACATAAATTTGTACGTAATTTAAGAAAAAAGGAAAGATACCGTATAATTATTATAGTAATTTTCTGTAAAAAAAATGGGAAATAACTGTAGTTTGTCATTATTGGTGTAACACATAAAATAACAGGCGGGTTGTTAATTTACAGATAATGTCTGTAATTTAACTGTTTTTTTTATACTATTTTTTTAAAAAAAGGGAAAAACTACAGCAAAAATGTAGAGTAATTTACTTAAAAATTATGACTTTTTAGAGTGTAGGTTTTAATAAATGTGCAATAAATATGCAAAATATTCATACTAAATATAGTGAAAGATGGTTACTCAGGTAATTTAGTATTGCACTTCCATAAAGTTTGGAGACTTGAAAGAGACAAATTAAAACGAATAAATGTCAAACTGGATGCAGCAGGGGAATAGATCCTGACTTTTTGTCATAGTTTTGGGTTGACTCGAGTTATTTCCTGTTTTATTTTTATATTGTCTCCTCCTCTTATGTCTTGTTTAAATTTACCCCTGGTCTTTGTCAGTTTTCCCTCCAGTTTTGATTATTTTTTTATTTTTATTTTTGAGGTTTACCTGTGTTTTACTGGTTAATTGACACCCTTTAGCTTTAGCATGTTTGTAGATGTATGTGTTGTTACTGACACCTACGGACATATTTCTTAAAGGGAGTTTGCCGTAATATATTCCCTGGCAGTTCAGAACACAATGAACAACTCATATTTTTATATATAATCCTGCAATAAACTGAGATTTATAGTGAAAGAGCAGCTTTATTGGACATGATTGGAACAAAAAAATATGAGGTAGAGAAAGAAAACAATGGGCAGATGATGCAGCTGTGCTGTTGCTGACTCGGAAATAAGGACATCTCATTAATGCCTGTTGCCTCGACTCAACTCTCCTCTCCTCGTGTCTCTTCCTTGCCTCCTCCTCTTGTATCTCAGGTGGGAGGAGAGGAGACGAAGGTCTTGTGTTTTCCCTCTTTCAGTTGTCATATCATCTTGGTTTTGTCCCTGTGTTTTCTTGTTGGATTGCTTTTGCATTTCCTGGACCTGTTTCTGTTACCTAATTCTCTACCGGTCTGCTTGTCTACCTGTACCTGCACCTGCCTTTAGCTATATTAAATCACCAAAGGCATCCTGCTGCCTGTGCAGTCTTGCATTTAGGTCCAATCTTCTTTTTCCTGAGACACTTGTAGACTCTAGTACAGCTCAAACTCCAAGTATTGCAACTTAATCACACAGGGGATGGCGTGGGTTGTTAAGTAGAGCTGTTGCAATCTATACTACAATACTGATATCATTTTAATAATACACATATGATAATATTGTGTAAATAATCCAGCACCTCTTAAACTGAAACTTCCATTTCCTTCCATTCTGACTTTGTGGTTCACACACAGTGTGACGGACCCTTCCTAGATCCTGCCCCATTTTGCTTTCGGCTAAAAAAGCTGGGGAAAATATCAGAAGGTAATACTGGGTCAGAACATCTCAATAGTAGCATGGTAATAAGGGAGCAACAATAGTTACTTTGCTCACATTAACAGGTTATGTCAGGTTACTTTTCTTTCGATAATATAAGGTCAATATCTTTACAATTAGAGTGCAGCAGTGGGAGTAATATGAATATAAAGTTATATTTTGATGATAAATGATGAATAGAGGACTAATAAAAATAACTGGCACCATTAATAAACAAAATGAAGCAATGATCAACAGATTTCTGGCAAACATAGAAGATAATGATGTGGTTGGGATTGGAGAATAGGTCAAATTAGTTGCATCATAACTTCATGAGAAGATTGATTATACATGGAGAGTTTAGATTGTGTAATTACGTCTCCGTTTTTTGTATTTAAAGTGTGCAGAGTGCAGTGCTGGAGGTTAATGAGAGCTGCTCTCCTGGGTGGGAAAGAATACAAAGTAAAGACTGTGCGAGTGGGAAGCAGAGACAGAAAAGCAGACAAACTAACCCACCACTGTGCACATCCACAAGCTCGGCGTCATCATTCTCCTCGCTGTACAATATATACTAAGGCCTATTGTGTCGTACAGATTATAAACAACTTACTGAATGTCATCTTTACTTTCTCCCTGCTCCCCACGGTGTACAGACCAGGTTTATTATCATTTGATTGTGATCCATTGGATCTCCACAGAGCTGCAGCACAACACTGAGGGTGAAAGGAAAGCACAGAAACAGCCCGCCATAGCCTGGCTGGATCTTTTATTCCCATTCCTTTTCCTTGTGACAGATAGGCTCAAGGGGGCACACAGAGGGATAAATGGGTTCTTTCAACTTCAATAATTCATTTCTATCTCCTTTTTTCTATAGAGGATGATGCAGATTCAAAATGAGGCCTGGTTGCTTGGTGGGCTTCTGACCACAGCTTAAAAAGCTGGAAATTCCCATGTGAAAAATGTGTAAGGACAACCAATGTTTGATTTTTCTGTTCTCGGCTACATGGTTCAACATGCCAATTCTCATGTAACAGTTCTTCAGTGCATTTTAGCAGCATTGAGCGGGTCCTCGCACTCCACGCAACTCGGGGCGTGCTGTGGCCGCGTCACGTGCCGTTGTAGCACGTGCGGACCACAACATGAAAATGTCATGTAAATCAGATCAAAATTGCCAAGCAGCGCTTACTTCCTGTTGGCAGTAGGTGGCGCTCTCAATATTACTGAATATTGTCATGTAGATGTGTTCAGGTCGGGACTCTTATCAAACGTGAAGTTTCATTGAGATTGGACCATGTACACTGAAGTTATGAGGACATGTACAGGGTGGGACTGTTACGGAATATGTGAAGTTTAGTGGAGATTAGACATTGTACATTGAAGTTATGAGTACTATCTATTTCATGGCGAATCAGCGAAATTCAATGCAACACCACGGGCACACTGTTCTAGGTACAGTCACAAATAGCACAACTTTTAATCAGCAAAATTTTTTAACTGTACTTACCAATTTTGATGTAGGTCCGATAAATTGCCTGGGAGGAGTTCGTTCAAATACAAGGCGATAAAATTAACCGAAAATGAGCACGGTATTCAAAATGGCCAACTTTGACGGCACGCCACAGACATGCCCTTCAACGTACATGCACAAATAGCACAACTTTTAATCAGCACCGTTTTTTGACTGTACTGACCAATTTTGAAGTAGATCCGATAAATTCCCTAGGAGGAGTTCGTTCAAATACAAGGCAAACAATTCACTGAAAATGAGCACGGAATTCAAAATGGCCAAATTTGACAGCACGCCACGGACACGCTCTTCAATGTACATGCGACCCAAGCTGGGTGTCAAGCGCACATACCAATGTGGAGAAATGGTCCACTTGCTTTTTTGACAAAAAATCTACAGGAAATGTTAATTTTATAGTGTGTGTATTTTTTTGAATATCTAAATTCTTCAAATGACTTTTTTTGCCAGGACGGTCCCCAGATGCTACGTTAAAAATTTTGTGCGAATCGGACAAAGCACATAGGAGGAACACCAAAAAGTAGTTTATGGACATTTTGCGCTCTATTAAAAAAATATTCTAGGCTGAAGTGGGCATGGCCTATATGGGGAGATTCAAACTACAAACTACTGGGACAAACTACGCAGAAGTTATTAGCCTAAACACATTTTTTATGATAGTAGCGCCACCTAGTGGCCAACCCAAAAGCGATGCATAGAATATCCCATTTTCACCAGGCCTGACAACTTTGCCAAATAAAATTGAGTTTTCGTATATGTTCAGAGTGGCAAAATGCAGTCAAAGGGGGCAAAAAAAAATAAAAAATAGGTAAGAAGAATTCTAGCAAATACAATAGGGACCTCCAGCGGTCGCTGGCTCGGTCCCTAATAATTAAACTGTAAGCTAAATTGTAATAAAAAATAAATTGGATTCGGAGAGTACATCATCAATTCGTCATTAGTTGCAGCCTTAAGGGGAGACATGGAAGGCAAAAACATTTTGGGTTATTTTGTTTCCACAACATGTCTTCTTTCAGACTAGTGGAAAGAAAACATCCAAAATACATGTTTCTACAACTCTCCCTACATCCCTATTTGCAAACTTTGCACCCCGAATTTGGACATTTAATTTTTCTGGGCTTTGAAAAAAACAGTTCTAATGCCCTTTGGTAGTTAAATACCTCTGGACTCGGTCCATTGATGGAGGCCCTCAGGCAGGCAGCCAGGTGCTCTCCTTGCAGCCTGTTACGAAGGTCTCATTTGACCTGAAAATGAAAGTAACTACAATTAGCCAAATTAATGAAAATATTTTGAGCACACTGCTCTTTTAGTTAAGAAGGGCATGCAGTTTATCATATAAGTGCAATGGGTTAAATGTTTGGCACACATCTCAGCAACATATTGCCATGCCCTCTGTCCTTACCCTGTTCATTGTAGAGAAGTCTCTCTCACAGTTGACACTTGACACCAGAATGATAAGTGCAATTGCTGCCAAATGGCTGAGTAATGGGTATATATGTCCCCATTCGTCGCACTCACTGGCTAGCAGGGTCATTATTTCGGCCTGGTTCTTGTCCTAGGGAAATAATTTAAAAAAGATGTTCATTTACATTATTTAAATTAATCAAGGTCTGTCTGCAGGTTAAATTGAATAATTTTTAAGACTTTAAAGTCTTAAAAGACCAAATATAAAGAAATTTGAGACTTGAGAGATTTGCTTGGATTTCTCTTTACAGGGTTAAGTATGATGTTAAGTTAACTTACGTTGTCAGAGCCCCTGGTAATAACAAAGATTCTCTATATATATATTTATACTTTCTGAACCATCTCTGGTAATAACATTAACGTTAGATAATTAGCTAACGATAGCTAGCTACATATAACGTTACATACTTTTTCATGGCAAGCAGCCGGATATATCAGTCGACATAATCGAGACTGACAGCTAACATCGCTAACTAACGAACGTTAACGTTAATTATCAATAGTAAACGTTTGCAGTATATTATCTGTTTGCTGTCGTACATTGATCAAGATAAAATTGTGTTTGAACTAGTGGATACTGTAAGGTTTGTTAACGTTTCTTACCTTGATGCTGTCAGGTAACGTTATATATTCCAGTGCGCGTGTGTGTGTGTATGAGTGTGTGCGCACTGCGTACAGCAAGGGGGATGCGGGGCAGAGCCGACTGACTGGGATTGAGAGATGCTTTGCTGAAGCAGTGGCGCGAATCACAAGTTACAGATCTTTTATGTTATTATGAGAAGTGTAAGAATTTTTTCGGTTCATTCTGAGACTGTGACGGGACAAATTAGACCATGGCTGGCCGACACAGTCTAAGTAATTAATAGGAAACACTGGTTCTTATTTTTCAGGTGATTATACACTAATGAAAACATACCTATGAATATTATATTCCATTTCTGCCTAAATGTTACACACTGGACCTTTAATGTGGTGCTGTTTTTGGTCTGAACACCCAGCTTCACATATTACCACAGCAAAACTCTGTGTCATGAATTTGGTGTTCTGTGGTGCTTTTGAGGGCTCTTGCATTACTAAAACCTCCTAGAAATGCCCTTAACATTCTCATGTCTGTGAGAAAAGTTTCACTTTTCCAGTGATTTTTTACTCTTATTTGATGTTTGCCTGCCACTATTTGTTAACTTGTTCAGATTTTGGACATTATTCCTTGATTTATATGCTTCTGCCATGTAAGCCATGTATTAAATGATTCTTTTTTGTCTGTTTTTTACGATCAGGTCTGCACAGGGTGTTTTATTTTGAAAAGTGACCGAATTCTCTATGACGTTTGTGTGTCTGACTTACTTCCCAGCTCAATCTGCTCTGTGCTGCTTGTCAAAGAGAGCAGATAGCTGCTTCAGAAACGTGCTGCAGTACTTCTGGTGGAATCGCAAACATTGTCTCAAACGGCAGCAATCAGCTCCAAAGACTGGAATAAAGCAGTACCTTGTGCAGTGCGTTGCACAGTACATCACATGTGTATCTTTATATGGGTTTGAAAAAAAAAAACAACAACAACCAAATCCTCATTCACTTTTTCTATAACATTGGAATAGAATAAACATGAACATTGACATTGACATTTGATTAACTGATACACTTATGGCAACTTTTGAATTATAGATTTGTGGCAAACTATTTTTGCTCTGATGAGATATTGTCATTTCTAACAGAAGCGTCCAGACATCATGACATGCATTGGTCTATATCTACCATACCTTCTCATCTTACAAATTCTTATTGATGGCTTAAAAAATTCAATGAAACATTGTCTCAGTATTTCTTGTCACTTAATCAGACTTTTGTGTCCCCCCTCCAAGCTGTGGTGTGTGAATAACGACTGTGTGTGTGAGATATAAAGCAGATCCTCATTGTATTCTCCATGTAGACGGCACAAATGTCACTTACAATGAAGGAAAATATGAAGCAGGGCCCCATGAATGCACACCCATTCAGATCTCAGCCTTCTGTAATATCCACCACACATGCTGTGAAATTCCACCGCTGATGTTCCACTGTGGAGGAATATTAATGGAGGGCCTGATCATGTAAAAGACAGCCAATTGAAATGTTTTGCGAGAGCAGGGTGGCACCTGACTTTATATTGTCATTGTGAACAATAACTCTGGGCACAGGGAAATACACAAGACAAGGAATTGTATTTATCATCATTACTGTGTGTCATCATAATAAAAGGTGTTAATGTTTGTGTCAGAGGAAGAGGGACGAATTCACGAAGTGAATACTGAAAGTAAACAAATATATTTAGAACACAGACTGTAATGGCTTTGTTTAGCTGATAATGGATGTTATTCTGGTTTTTACAGGTTTTTTTCTAAAGTGGTGTAAATAAACTGTAAAAAAGTTTTATTACAATTGATGCCCCATGATGTATGTATTAATTTACAAATTTGACAAATTCTTTTTTGTATGTGTGGGAAGATGGTTTATCCCTTTAATTGAGGTTTACCCACACAATGGGTCCTTCACTTCAGACAGAAGTAGACTATAGCAATGTCTCCTTTTTAACTGGTGAGCTTTGAATTTGTCAACTGAAATGACAAATGTCCCTCAAAGATTTTATCAGCTATAGCAAATTCACATAACCTGTAACTCCACAAAATACTGTAAGCTAATGATATACTCCTTGGCCTGGGGAGTATAGGTTATGAATGCAAATACTAAGGTAGTTAGCCAGGTGTGTAAACGTTAGCAGCTTACCTTTGAGCAAACAAACACGCTATTTCTTATTATCCTTTTTATTTTATTTTATTATTTCTGTTATTTTGGATTTGGAAAGGCGGGGGGGAGATTCAACCCTCCAAACTCTTTCAGTATTGTTCTCAGTATGAAATTCAGTATGGATATTCATATTCAGAGGACGACTGCTACTGTTGGTGTATTGCAGGGTATACGCAGGTATATGAAGTATACCTAATTATTTTTCAGTCAGCATTGGATATTAAGTCCCTTCTGATGCACATCATTTAGCATCTTTTTTTCCTGGGATGGCAAAGGCATGACATTGTGCTACAAGTTCTAATAAGAACTAACTTTACAGTTTGGCTAACAAAATGGCTAAAAGTGATGATACAAACTTTTGTGTCCCTTCTTAATAAACAGGCACATGCTGAAATGTATAATGTCCCATATTCACCCATGTTGCATTAGTGGAGAGGAAGTAAGAGAGCTTTAATGTAGCCATCTCAGCTCTAGTGCTTGTAGATGAGCTCTGTATCAGTTGTAACTTTACTCCTTGGGCTTCAAGCCTTGATTCCACTCCAACCAGTTGCACAATCAGTGCCGCTCTGTTCCTGGTGCTCATTGATTGCTGGAGGTGACATTTTCTAGATCAAACAAACAGGAGTGTGATTGGCTGCATTACACTGAATTGTGAGAGATGGGGAGAGAGAGGATATATGGGTCTTGCTGTAGTACTGTTGCCTTTGTGTCGGGTTGGATGTGTAAAGCCTCTTTGATGAACTAGTTTGATTTTGAGAGTTTGTATAATGATGTGTTTAACCTCTGGCTATGGAGGACAGCTTTTTGACTTTGAACTGTAAGCAGATTCGACGAGGTGCAAATCAAATTATAAAAAGACAGCTAGTGACATTTCCCCACTGAGAGGCCACTTCAAGTGATGGGTGAGTTGAGGCAGTAGCACAAAGTGCCACTATCTACATAAAACATTTGTTTGCAATGTATATGAACTAATATACATTTTGACATTACTTAACTGGCAACACTTTATCTTTATCCCCCTAGACAGAGAGACAATATGAGGCCTGAGCTCAATAATGAATACTCACCACTGTTAATAAGGAAAATAATCACTCATGTCACAGTTTGAGAATGAATTTACTTAAAACAGCTGGGTTATTTCATCTACCCAACCGCTGGGTTATGAAATCTTTTACCCATTATGGGTTATTTATATGGAATTTGGGTTATTTTGTGCAACTCATGCGCTGAGTCAAAATCCATCAACCCAACATACATCGGTTGACTCAGCACCTGGGTTGTTTGTGCTTCGAACGTCATCACATCATCACCTTGAGTCCACCAGAGTCCACACACCGAGCGCTCATCACAGTAGAGAACCTGACTGGTCATCCAGCGAGGCAAATAAATAATAAAAGGTTTGTGCACACTACATATCTAACTCACATTGTCTTTGTTGCATTACCTATTAAGGTAGTGTCTTTATATTGTCGAGGCTAGTTGGTTGGTTTGGCTAACAACGTAGCTAGCCATTTAGCCGTTACCATGGAAGCACAGATACAGCTTATCTGTTTGGTCTGAATTACATTAATGAATTAATGAAACAAGTTCATAATGCCCATGGGCATATGGTCATGTTTATTGAGTTCGCCAGGCTTATTTGCCAGCTAGTTTGCTAGCTAGCCAGGTGATTCACCAGTTAACTAGTTTACTAGCCAACAGGCTGTCAGTTAGTTGCTTTGCTAGCCGGTGTTTCCGTGTTAACTGGTGACTTTCACGTAGGCGTTCTCCTAAAAAGGACTTTATAGTTTAATCATTTTTCATCTGTCTTTAATATCTAAGTATCTAACAATTTATGTAAGTTCAATTGTGTTTAGAAGACGTATTAACCTCTCGTAACGTATCTTAAAATGTGAGAAAGTCACCCGTTAACAGTGTCACCAGTTAAACCAAAACACCGGCTATAAATGAACGTGCTTGTTTTTCCTGAAGCTTTTAATGTGAAATGTGAAGGCATAACATAGTGTTTGACTGATTAAAGTATGTAAAAACAGTGAGATAACCTGATATGTCTGACTAAATGCATTTATGTGCATTTATTTAAGTAATGTGGTGACCCACAATAGATACTGTGAGAGGTTAACGGTTACTAGTTCCAGTTAATTGACAGTTAGTTCCAGTTGACAGTTGGTTGACTGTTAGTTTCAGTTAGAGTGCAGTTGTTTAGGTTGACTCGACGCATCTCTGTCTCCTGTCTCTTCAATTACCTCACTCCACAGTAAGCTATTTAAAATGTGTATATGTTTTCAATATAAAACCAAGTAGTGATTTATCAAATCTATGCTATATCTTCTCTAAATGGTGGGTTCATCTGTTGTAGATACTAATAACATTTTTATTTTTTATTTTATTTCACCTTTATATGAGAACATTATTCTTATTTAAAATGGCGGCCTGGGAAACGACAAGGGCCACTTGAGTGAAGGGGAGTTGGGCTATGAGATTAAAACACAACAAAAATATACAACAATCACAGCAAACACAGGCACAAAAAAAAAACAGACAGGCAGATAAACAACAGTCAATAAAAGCAAAATGTAGGGGGAAAAAAACGTATGAATTATTACATGGTAGAATATGATGTTAAAATGGCAGTAAAAATGGTCATTTTTGCTCAAATTTGGTCTTCTCTGGATTTATAGATAAGCCCTCATATGAATTGGGTTGCAATGGTTTTTACGTTTTTAAAAAAGCTGGTCTCCTTGAATAAAAGTTTGGGAACCACTGCTGTAGACTGTTATACTGAAAGTCGTGCCCTGAAGGCTATGCTTTGTGAAATATCCTTGTGAAGTAAAAACATAGACAATTTACATGTATGCAATTTATAATATGAATTATATAGGGAGAGAGGGAGGATTGTTTTCTCTATATTTTGTGATGCTAAATAAAATGGCTGTTATCTTCACATTAGATTACATTCTGCTGCTAGTCTGCATTGCTTTTGGCATGGTGATATCTGAATAGTTAATACAATAGCAATTGTATTTTTGCTTAAGCTCTTTTCGTGTTTGTCTAGTAGTTGGTAGACATTTGGTCCTTACTCACTCGCACTCTCTCACTTGCTCTTTTGCATTCTTTCTTTTTTAGCCTGGAATAAACATGGTGCAGTACCTCCATGAGGCCAAGGCATGCAAACCATACCCCTACTTCCTGACACTGGGAATGATCAGAGTGCATTTCAGGCCTTTGTCATCATAGCTGGACAGGCCTTGGAACAAGAAGCACTGCTTCAGGCCATTGATGTCTGTTTCAAGGCATTCTTTGTCTTAGACATTAAATACCCGAAGCAGTATGAACATGTGTGGGAATTCATACAGACTGTAATCTATGAAATGCCAGGAGCGGAGTCCAAAATGGTAAAGTTTCTTCAAACTAGAGTACTTGCTTGCAAGTAGAGCTAATGGCCTCAAGGACAGCTTTTTAATACCAGGCAAACAGGAATTGTGAAAAATGTTCACTATAGACCTGTTGACTGTTGGCCTGTTGAATGTTCAGCCAGTTCATTCATAATTGTTGTTTTGCACTGAATGTTTTACTACCTGACTGATTTGAACTGTTCCAGTTCCACTATATTGTTGATATTTTCTAATAATAATTTTTTTTCAAAGATTCCAGTATTGTTTAAGTGTTTATTGCATAATATATGCATAAATCTAGCATGTATTTTGTAATAGGTTTGTAGTTTAACAATTTTATAGCTATGGGTAGACTATTGCAATTTATTTTCTTAAATTGTACTGTAATGTGTTAGAATTAATCTGGCATATTGGTAACTAATAACTATTAGTACTAGATGATTCACCTTAGTTGATTTAGGATTTTTTTCACGCTCGTCTTTTTGTTGTGTATATAACAGCTCAGAAACACAACAATCTTGAACCCAAAAGCATGACACAAAGATAGTTCACATTTACTGAGGTAGCAGGTAAGGGTCCAAACCAGGTAGTCAGTCAAAAAGGAGAAGTCAGACAGGGAATCATAAATCAGAGTGTCAGGTAAAGGGTCAGTAGGCAGAATCAAGCAGGCAAAAAAACAAGGCTGGAAACAGTGTGCAAACTATACTATGGCTATTGGGGGAGCTTACTTTTTCAACAGATGCAAGATTTTGGACTGACCATGATGCACAGTATGCTGAAAATAGACAAATTAAATAATGGCAATTCAGCAGACTCAGTAGGACTAGGAACATTTATTTTATGTATATTTTCTGATCTGACGTTAATAATATTGTGCAGCCATGCTTAAATGGGGATGACAAGAATAGCAGTATCTTTATTTAAGTGAATTAGTGATGAATTGATTGATGTGATTAACCCCAATCCTAACCTCCCACGTTACGAAACATAAAACTTGACTTGACACAAGATTAGTTTTGGTTTCACACCGGACATAAATCCCAGTCCCCTGGGGGAAAGTCTTGTGTTTGTTTGACCCATCCATCCAACCCAACCAGGTTCTTGCATGTTTGCATTACATCACATGATTCAGATGGGTTACATTGGAGTTAGATGATGGCCACTGCATCTCGGTCGGCTGTGGCTCAGAGGCAGAGCGGGTCGTTCCTTAATCGGAAGGTTGTGGGTTTGATCCCCGGCTCCTGGTGCCACATGTCGAAGTATCCTTGAGCAAGATACTGAACCCCAAATTGCTCCTGATGCCGTACATTGTGTGTGTTAATGTGTATGAATGTTAGTTTCTGTTCGATGGACTTTGCCATCACTATGTGAATGTTTATGAAAGGGTGAATGTGGCACGTAGTGTAAAAGTGCTTTGAGTGGTCGGAAGACTAGAAAGGCACTATACAAGTACAGGTCCATTTACCATATACCATCTCAAAAAGAAGCTAAAGGGTACTATGTGCTTCTGAATGGAGACGCAGAGGGGCATGACGAAACGTTGGTATTTGACGCCTTGGGAATGGCATGAGTGTTAGTAGATGACAGGGAAAAAAAGAGCAGACATCTAAATGAGTACTAAGTGCTGGATGAAGTTGTGAGTGTGTTATTTTAATTTACTGACCCTATTTTGAGGATTATCTCTAGAGCTAGCTAGCACAAACTGAACTCTTTTCTACTTTCTACTTTTAAATTTGGAACATGCTGAGTCTGGACTGCTATGTACTGGTTCCATGAGTTATCACAGCCTTGCACTCCCTGTCCAACACTGACAGAAACCCTAACCTTCTTCCAAATCACTTCGATGGGTCATGAATAATTCCCATTGCATTCTCCATAGTTTTTGACTCAGAAAAGGAATGTTTTAAAAAAAATAAAAATAAAAATCATAGATGGAAAGAACCAAAACCAAGAAATATTTGCAAAGGATATTCACATTGTATTGATATGTACAATGCCTTATGTGTTTGGCCTGTCAGAACCATCCGATGGGGTGCCCTGATTGCTCACCTGGTAGAGCTGGTGCCCTTTGAACTATGCGGTAATGGGATCAAATCCAACCTGTGGTCCTTTGCTGCATGTTATCCCCTTTCTTTCTACCCCTTTTTTATGTTCAGCTGTCCTATCTAAAAAAGGGAAAAAAGCCTCCCAAAAAATATTTTAAAAAAACACCCAACAATCTTTATCAGTCCATTGCTGTTTCTCTATTCTGTTTCCCATTTTCTCCTTCACTTAAACATCAACACGAACCCATTATGGACTTGGACAACTTAATGCAATATTATCTAACTTTTCAACCTTAAAATAACAGCTTCAGAATCATTTGATGGTACAATGCCTCTTTCATTTCTACTCTGCACCCCGTGTGTGTCACAATATGTAACTTTGGTGTCTGGATTGGAAAAGGTGACAAACTATGTCACTGATTTTGTCACTTTAACTTGATCATGGCCCATCAAAGGGTTTTGGGTGTCATTTCAAAAGGCTAATAGATATGCAACACTGAATCCCATTACGGTTCAGTGGTATTTGGAGATAATGTAACTAGTGCCAGGAAGTTAAAATCAAGCAAGTGTAAACCTATTGTGATGTCACCCATTGGTTTGTGGAGTATAGAATTATGGCTGTCACCATGATGGTTTTTCGTAGCCGTCGGCAGTGACATGCTGCAAGTTGAGCTGCTTTTATTGGCTGAGCTTAGTTTTGACTTGTCCATACCAGGAAACAATGAGGGCTTGCCTGGTCACACATGTTCTCGTATTGCAATACACTGAAATATGTTTGTGAAAAGATTTCAGGAGATAAATAGTCAACACAGTAACAGAATCTTGATACATATTTGATCAGTGCTGCCTAGTTTGACTAGTTTTTTTTTTTTTGTACATTTTATTTATGCAAATTTCTCTACATACAGGCATACACAATACCAAAAAAAAAGACAGGAAACCAGACAAAAAACCCCCCAAAAAAACATAAAGCCAGCACTTACTCATTACAAAGAAAAGAAAATGTATAATTATACATGTCAGTTCACTGAACAGAAGTCCCAGAATGTTCACTAACAAAAGTGAAAAAATAAAAAATAAGAAATAAAAATGGTGCAGTGCATTTAGGACCCAGTTTGTGGTCTATCCTTCCTGCTGTATTCTTTGAAAGGGCCCCAGATCTTCTTAAACTTATCATGGGAGTTAGACATAGAAAAAATGAAAACGTAAACAGGAAACCATATAATTTAGCCACCTCTCTATGTAAAGACATAGTTGAGTAATGCTGTTGCCAGTTTGATCTGAGTTTGGTGCATTGTGCTGGAGCGACTCACTGTGAATTACCTGTCAATCACAAGCCAGCCACGCCCTAAAGCATACCCTGCTTTATTGTCTATTTTACTCTAAATGGGACCATAATTTAGAAAAAACATCATGTTATATGGAAGAAGATGGAAACTAAAGCTTGAGACCATAAATTCATCAATCAAACTCAACTCTCCAGGCAGGAGAAGGTTGGCCTGTGTTAAGTACTGGAAGCAGTACATAGCAGTGTGGACTCAATATATACCAAACTCAAAATAGTATCAGTAGAAAAGAGTTTGTTTATTTTCTGCCAGTTCTAGAGATAATCTTCAGGATATGGTCAGTAAATTGAATGCATTATGTTTCCGGGTTGTCCTTGCATCCATCCATTCATCGATTCCCTTCTTGTGAATGCAGTATCTCAGGAACACCTCGAGGGAATTCCTTCAAACTTGGCACAAATGTCCAGTTGGACTCAAGAATGAACTGATTCAATTTTGGTGGTCAAAGGTCACTGTGACGTTGATGTTATCAATGACCTTGACCACCTTGTCATAACTCATGAATTGATGTGGTAATTATGGCTACATTTCACACATATGTGAACAAAGGTCAACTTCCCTGTGACATCATAGTCTCATAATATTTTGTCCATTATTTAACACCATAACTCAGAAACAGAAGGGGGGGGCATACAAACACAGGGCACTAATTATAATTTACTGCCTTAGTCATATTGATATAGCAGTATTGTGGCTAAAACGTTAAGTTATGAATTTATTAAAAGAAAGAAAAGAATGGTATTTGTTTTTATACTAGGAGTATAAAACCTGTCTATCAAGGCCCTGCTATGCCGATATGTTACTGACAGAGGTTACTTGTTGATGTACACTTGCAAACCACAAGGACAAAAAAAAAAAAGTTGGTCACCAAAAAAGAAACGTTTTTACTGTCCGGTGGAATGCTGAAATCAGTCCGCGGCATCTTATCAATAACCTCAAGTTGTGAAACTTAAGTTGTGACAGTCCAATGGCTGTCATGGATCTAATGAAGTCACAGCAACCATCAGTGACCATCTGAAATGACAAAAGTGTCTTGTATACTGGCATTAGACAACATAAGATTTTAAGTTTCTGTTATAGGAACCAAAATATGTAATATACAGGTTTTATATACTGTACTTGCCACTGAACATATACTGAATATGTGACGCGTTCCATCAAAATGACTCGGATGTCGCAGCGGCCCGTTTGTGTAGAAACACGTTTTTACAAGAAAATAAAATTTGGGGCTATTTTCAGTTTTTACATGTTTCTAATTAAATAAAGTCTCAGCTTTCATACCATGTCAAAATTAATGTAAAATACAAAGGATAAATATAGCTAGCATAAATAAAACAAAACAGGTGTGAGAGTTCAAAACACCGGCTAGCGTGTTTGTGTCATCTACGTCATCTGTCAACTGTCAGTTTAGATCGACACGGACACAGAGACAGATTGACAGCCTAGACAAAATTAATTTTTGCGACGACGAAATTGCTCGACTTTTAAATTCAATTCCTGTAAGACATGCTACGACAACTGGATCGACCTTATTACGGACTTTTTCACCGCACCGGCAGCTGAGAGTGAGAGTGACAGCGGCGTCTCGACCTCCGAGTCTGACTCGGATTTCGCGCTACCGACACCGGCCGGCTCCGATCGTGATGGCGAAGAAAGTGAGTGTGACGGAGGCCAGGAGGAAGATATTCCACTCGTGGCTGACCCGATGGTAGCATACAATGTCTCTGATTATAATTATGTAAAGCAGTAAAGCAGTAAAGTTTATTTATTTGAATATAAACTGTCTATAAATGTCTTTCAATTCATTTGGAATATGGCGGAATGTTGATTGCTATCTGTAGAGCCCTTTTTCTCAAAAACAAGGTTTGGTGACAGTCAACCTTTGGAAGAGCGTGTCTCATACAATTTCTGGAGTAGAAAAATAATTTTGGTATCGCCATAAAGCTGAGACTTTCCTCTTTACAGCCATGAAGAAAACTCAAAATGTGTTTCTGGGTCAAAGTGACTCAAAATGATGGAGCAGGTCACATATATGCATCATAGGACAAGAAGACAATGATAGGGCATGTTATGGGCCAAGATATTTACAACTTCTCTCCAGCCTCTGAATCTTATCTCTGCTGTATTTCTCTTGGCACTCCATGAATTCACTCATTATGTAGACCAGCCAATTCTATTACCGATGCCATGGTGCAGTATCTGTGCTACATGATTAGGTCACAGCTTTCAACTACATTACACCTAGTTAAGAACACCTTAGCTCACCAGGATTACAAGGACCTGATAGCAGGCAAGAGGGGGGCAATGGGATGGGAATGATGAAAAAGGAGGTCACCTAGGTGTCACAGGGTTGTTCTCAGTCTAGGATGGAGGGGACACGAGTGCCTCTTATGTGATATCCTTTCTATTCCTCTTTCCAGTTTCTCACTGCTTGTGTGTTTCATTCCATCTTATTACACTAAGCTGTTTTAATAATGACTGCCAGGACAACGGCAACATTTCTGACTTGACTTACAGTTGTTAAAATAAAGGGTAAAAATGCAATATTTTGATGGGCCTTTTTTGACCTCATCAATGCAATTCACATTACCTTTTGTTTTTATTTAACAAAGGATCACATCCAGTCATTAATTTCTTCAGTGCACTAGAAAAACATAGCTACATCATGTATGCATAACCACCTTCCTACATCCTGCCCCTTGAAAGGAGGAAGTGTACCGAGGTTCTGACCAAAGCTTGCGCAGCTATTATTGGAGCACAGAGCAGAAAGGGGTGGGACTTGGGAAGGGTTAATTCCACTTTAATGTTGCAAATGCTTAAATAGTCCTAGCAGACATTCAGAACTAACCCAATGGCTAGTGTGAAGGACCCAGAAAGGCTACTGATGACTGAGATTGAACATGATTGATCAGACAGATACAATCTAACAAGCTCAGCAAGCTGAAATGCTGTAGGTGTAATTCTTAAGATTTGGAAACCTTATGACACAATACTTCACAAGGAAACAAACCCATTAATGCGATCTTTGAAACCAATGTTCACACAGCAGAGGCAGGGTAGTGCAGCTTACAAACCTTTTCACTTTGCAGGGTCCGAACCCAGTACGACATCCACTTCTTTGCAGACACATTAATCTAAAATTTTAACCTGTACAAGCCAGATCTGTTGTTGCTGCATTTACTGTATGCCATTTTGATCCATAAGCAGTGTTTTCTGCTTGTTATACTTACTTTTCCAAAACATCTTTCACAACAACATCTTTTCTGCCTTCCCCTTTTCATTGTAGCTCCCATACCTCATCTCCCTTGGTAGGAGAGGATTAACTACAGAATTTTAAGATCACTCCCTGTCACAGATGTTAACTTTGAGATTGAAATGAGCTCTCTGTGGTAGAGGGAGTGAATTAAAAAGAAATGGAAACGTAAACCTTAAGATGCCTGAAGAATCAAGGCTCTTCATTGTTGAAAAAAAGCATGGAAAAAAAGTACAGGAGAGTTTAGTGGTTAAACTTTATAGGTTCCCAATGGGTAAATTTTTGACCAAATTGCAGCAGTGTGTCTGGCCAAACACACTGCAGGCAGGAATAGTATCCATCGTATTCACAGGTTAACAAGCATAAGTGTACTGTCAAAGTTCAGCTTGTAGGAAGTGACCGGGGCAGTGAGTATCCTTACCTCTTCCTCTCTGCACTGTCTTTTAGATGCTATAGCTGGGTCCATTTTAAAGTTGGAGTGAAGATATTGGTATCATACATAACCATTACTGGAACAATCTCATGCTAGCATGTCAGAGGGGGGCCAAATAACGTTTCAAAGTTAAGCAAAATTTAGGCGATGGAAAACCTGGCATGACCTCAAGATATTGGAATGAAAATGGGTTCATGGATAATGAGTGTCCCATTTTCACACCTACCCACTTTATGCTAATCTCATGCAGTTTTTGGGTAAAAACTGTGCAGTTTTTTGCATGTGGTATAAATGTTATTTTCCCTAGTGTATTTGAATATTTCTAAATGATTGGGTCTATAAACAGTACTGGAACTGAATAAATTTAGAATGACTGGAAAGCTGAGACACATACTTCATGCCACCCCTGCATAAGTCAGTGCCCCCTGTAGGTATCCCTCTATCATCAATTCTAGATGCAGCTGTTCATGTCCTGTGTGAAACCAAAAGTAAACAATTTCCTTGAAGTAACATACGCAAGTTACGTCAGGTACACTGTCAGAAAAAAGGGTACAGTTGAGGTCCATTTATGTGCTCTAAGGTACAACTGCTGGTGATGTACCCTCAAAGGGTCATATTTAATCCACAAGGTACTAATATGTACCTTTTCTAGGTCGATAAGGTACATATACATTTCAGACTGACAAAGGGTCCATGTCTGTACCATTTTCCCAACATATAGGGTACAATCATACATTGCAAAAAAAAAAAAAAAAAAAGCACGCGCACGTCATTTTCTTCTCGTCTTTCACTTGCCGCGAAAAACATGAGTATGAAGGATCTTTCAACGGAGGAGGTCCTCCAGAAGTTGGAAGAATTTGGACTAAATGTGACCGAAGAGGAGGCACAGAGATTCAGAGGTAATGTAAGGTTGAATTGGAAAGTTAAAGTGCTTTATATGTTTTATGTAACTTTTTTTTTGTGAAAACCAAACGAACTTTAGCTAGTTAGCTAACGTTAGCTAATTCAACGGCTAAATTGCTATCATTTGCTAGCTACCAAGAAAAATTAATAACATTTCACAATTCGCATAAAGTTAAGTCAAATGTTGTAGATTAGTTTTGGGCAAATAGTTGTAATACAAGTCCACCCTGCTAAACAACATTAAGGGGAATACTAAATGAATAACGTTACCAACTGAAAATTAACGTTACCAACTGAAAATTAACGAGCCACCAACGGCCGCGATTGTTGCTGGGCAACCAGACGCCCTGGGGCCGGGGAGGATGTCGCGAGGAAAAAAATCTTAAATGCACCATTTTTAGTAATGACCTCATGAATATATGTTAGGTAACGTTAAATTATATTATTGCCACGTTTAATTTGATGCCATCAAAATTGTTGAAACACAGACACCGGAGCCATTAAGCTGGAGCCTAAAGCACCAGGAACATATTTCCAACATCCTTTAAACCAGATTTAGATTAACCTTTAGTTAGATACTATTTTCTAATCATTGACACTAACGTTAATGAAGTGAAAGTTTTGAAGGGCGGAATTTGCACTTGCTTTATGGATAATTAAGTGTTTTTCTTAACGTTAACGTTACTTGCATAAATCAAGGAGACAGTAGGCTAACATTACGTTTGAAGCGAGCTAACGTAGTTAGCTAACTTCTGTTTTTTGTAACGTTATAAGGTGGACAGTGTTGATTAACATAATTAACTTAATATATATTATGAGAGCCAAATGCATCCATGAAAGTAATGTTAAGTACCATTTATATTCACCTTATCATTGTGCTTGTGTTTGACATGAAGCTACCGGTAACTTAGTTTAAGGATAGATTAGCTAACGCTACTAGCTAACGCTACTACGTTAGCTAACGTTATGTCACTAATATGCCGGCTGGTAACGTAAGGTAACGTTACGAAGCTGAAAGGGTGGTCAGGTCAGATCAGATTCCGCCTCTGAACCGGGAAGGTTGTTAGCAACAGACCCTGTGTGAAAAGTAACGGTCTTTTTCTAAGCCGCTATCGTGTAGCCGGGTGGAACTGTGGGGCAGTTTGTCCGGTAAGTTAGTTGCAGCATGCAGTGATTATGTGATTAGCCGATAAGAGGCACCTGTTGGCAGGCCGCGTGTGTTTATGCTTTTGGTCGAGTGGCCCCAATGTGAGTGAATCGGAATTTAAGTTATGTGTTCGTCAGAGCGGCGTCTGGCCGTAAGACAGCTGTTACAAGAGCTTTTTGACAGCGTGCTCAGGTAACGTTACGGGTAGTCGGGGAAACGCAGGCAGAGGTTGGCTGTGTAGCTTGTAGGGAGTCACTGTCGGTGATTTTCTTTTCTTTGTTAATTTCTGTTCTGATGTTGTATTAGTTCCACCCTATGTGTGTTGTATATGCCTTTACTATATTGATTGTGAGCTCCCCTTGCACTGGGTTAACGTGTCTGCTGGCCATTATATTTACTGCATGTCAGCTTGTGTGTTTAATGGGGTAATTGATATCACAGCCTAACTGTCTCCTTGTGCTTCATAGTTTTACTTCTTCCAGTCGTAACGTTAATAGGACGTCTGTGGCTTAAGAGGTGCTACATTAGCTTATCATAAAACAGTGTTATTAACAACATACCAGAAGCTGACATTACCAAATTTGTTTACCACACAGCGTGTTTCAGTAATATGTGATCAGTTACACTTGCACCGCTCTCTATTGATGTTAAGAGTTTAGCTAGCTAGCTACTGTCTCTTGGACTGAAGCAACTGAATTGTTTTTCTATGTTGCTAGCTGTGTGTAGTGGTCTACGTGAAGTGTACCCCGATCTGTATTTGTTGTTCAGTTTAATTTCTGAATAATACAATTTACATAAATGTGTCCATGTTTTGTTTTGAAGGATGACTCTTTATTTCTCTTTCTCTACCTCTGTCTGTGTGTGACAATGTTCTTTTCAGACAATGAAGTGGACGGGGAAACATTAGAGTATGGCCTGACGGATAACATGGTATCATACCTTTTTCCTGGATCATTTAAAAAACAAGTCAAGTTCAACAAATTTATACAGGAGTTAAAGGATGTGGTAACATTGACTTTAGAACAAGTGCCTGAAGAATGCATTGAGCAGCCTTCGACTATAGAAAGGTAAAGTTTGATATGTTGAGCATTAAAAGCATTATATATCTATTATCTAATAGGTATTGTAGCTCTATGAATATAACATTGGAGATATTGTTTTCTTTGTTTGTGAATTGTTTGATACTTGTGGGTTGATCTGTGTATTGCTGGTAATTCAAGTTCCTCATCCCTTCTCTTCCCCATCTCAGCAGTGAGGCAAATCGGAGACTGCCTGCTGGATTCATCGTTCCACCTTTCCCCAGAGATCTTCAGACCAGACTCGACAACAAAGAAGCATGTTTGAAGTTATCTAGAGATCGACATAGGATCATTCGAGTTCTCCATGAAGCAATCATCGAATACACAATGTAAGTCAATGTATTGTCCATTGCTACTCATGGCCAAGTTAGAACATTTTAGAGGTAGCCTATGTCTCTGCCATGGCATTACTCCATCATTGCTTCATTAAGTACTTCTGGCAGTCAAGATGTGAGTAAAATTAGTCAAATTTACTTGTAAAAATTTTAAGGCCAATTATTTTAGTAGTATTTTAACGATTGTGGCTTTTAAACAACAGTTTATGGGTAAACTAAATTGCTTTATTCATTAATTTAATCTTGATCACAGGTATCCCACCAACGCAGAATATGTGCAAGTTGTTAAAGCACTTATTGTCAAGTACCCTGTCCTTAAGGATCTGGAGGGAAACGGCTATGTAAGTTACGTTTGATATTATGTAGCTTGTTATTTTCTGATGTAATGAGTTTGAGAACATTGAATGAAATAAAGAATGCATGCAAGTGTATTAGGGCTGCACGATTTGGAGAGAGTCATATTGCGATTGTGGACAATATTGCGATTCGATTATAATGGAACAAATCGTACTATGAGTCTACTTGCTTGATTATCAAGGAAAATGCACAAAAACTGAACTGTGTATTTCTCAAATTGAACAAAGTTAAACAATACTTATAACAATAACTTTAGTAAAACAGATGTATAAAAGAACAAGGGGAGAGTGTTTCTCTCAGGAGGAGGTGGCTAGAAGCAGCACATATTGGCACATATTGGGGGTTACGGTAGGTTGTTGTTTTAAACGTTACTCGCATACTGCTCATAAATAATTTTTCTGATTGCATGTAGGTCTATCTGTTTTTAGGGGCACATGCGAGAGCCCGGTGTGGATAATGAGCAGACTGCAGTGTACACAAAGACCAGTGTCACACACAGAGCACACTTTATCTGTTAAATTAAATCACACCCTTTTTGCGGTTTTGTAATCGCACATGACGACCTTGTGATTGCAATTCGATGAGATTAATCATGCAGCCCTAAAGTGTATTGAGTTATTTTCCTTGGATAAGTTCATGAAATTAATATTTAATGATGGGGGTTATCTTTGTTGTATTGTCTGTGTTAGCATACCTGGCATCAGTCCCTCAAACGCAAATTCAAAGCAGAGCGTGCACCTTTGGTTCATGAAGACGAGGTGAGAAGGAGTAAGGAGAAGTTTGGGCACAAGAGAGCCAGACAGTCTACGGAGGCTGCAAGAACCTATTGCAGATCTGTGCCAGGGGTGAGTGGATTAATGCAGCTGCTTACAGTTATTAGAAAAGTTGGTGTACAATAATATTTTACAGGTAAACCTGTTTTTATTTCCATCAGGTGCCTGCTATCATTGGTGAGGATGCTTCCTCTATTGGGAGACATGTGAACATCCTGCGTGTCCAGTATGAGAGAATGCAACCAGACAACTCTATTGTTAAAGACTGCATGCAGCGAACATTTGCGTGGCGGCGAAGAGAGATAGCAGATGGAATGACTGTGGAGGATATACTCAAGAAATACCCTTTCTTAAGAACACCCTCAGGGGTAAGTAATATGAATCACAGATCATTTAGTCAATTTTCAAAGCACACATCAATATAAGGACTTAGAACTTAGTAATACTTTCTAACTTCAGTACAATATTTTGAAAAATATTGATATTCGATACCATACCACAGGGGAAAATTGACACATTGATTACATTTCTGAATTAAATTACTAAATTATCTAATCAACTTATCTTAGTTAGTAAAGTTAATAATACTGTGTATTAAGCAGAACAGCATCAGTTAATTTACCTTGGTCAAAGTATTTCTTATAAACTAAATCTCTGCTGTCTGAGATTCCTCAGGTCTGATAGCTCTGAGGGGGATTAGCTTAGTTTAGAGAATACAAATGTCTGTTGGGCAAACAACAGGACAACTATCTTATCAACAACAGTTTACTGGGCCATCTTGTTTATTACTTTAGTGATGTTGAAAGGGGAGAGACGTCTCCAACCTCTCCAACACTACTTGGAATAGTAACAGTGTAATGTAACTTAAAGGCATACAAGAAAGGTGTTTTACTACTGGTTTGGTCCTTCAATTTCAACTTTTCAGTTGTACGATGAGGTTGACAGGATCCATCCATCATCTGTCAACTTATGCCGGCGTTTGAAAGAGGGCTTCACAAGTGTTGTGCCGAAGGTGCTCAAGCTTGCTCAGGGAAAAACCCCACTGGCCAAAATCTACGTTGAAGCAAGAGAGGAAATGCTGGTCGAGGATCTACAAGGTATTGTTACTTTTGTGTGTGTAGTGAATAATCATCATCAGAAAGTTGATATGGGCAGTACTTTATTTTAAGTGCTTCTGTAGAAAATGTGTCATCATGTCAGAGTGTTGTTGGAAAGTTTATGGGGGTGGCTGTAATAAATTAATAAGTAATATCTTCGCTCCACAAATTTAAGTGCTAAGTACTTTGTGACAAATAAATAACTGAACGATAAAGTGTACAGACCACAACTGAATAGCTTCACATTCTAACAACTAACAAAATAAATCCAGTGAAGAACAGAAATTAGGCCCCTTTTTCTGAGAGAGCTGTTGCCTGTTGACTATTCAGTGTTAATTCAGTTCAAGAATTAACATTAACGTTATCCACTCCAGTTAATATTGACTAGCAGCTTTGTACTGCGTGCTAAGCTCCACAGCCCAGCTCTGAGTGTGCAAGGACAGGAGTGCTGTTCAGACAGGTCAACCTGAGGGCCGGTCAAGGAGGGGCTGAGCGCTGCTCTACAAAGAAATAAGAATTTACCCAATATAAATAGTAAATAGAAAATCCATATGTGTCAGTCAAGGTTTATATTGTTGTGGGCCGCCACAAATAAATCAATGTTTGGGAAACATTAAAATTAGTTTGGTAACATCATAGTAACTAACTGGGTGTTCATTAAACTTGTGCATTCAATTTACTGAAATGTCAACATGTTGCTGAAGAGATTTCCATCTGCTCTGTGTTCACCTATTAAGGCAGTCAACTGGGTCTTAAAAATTACATTTGAAGAGCTAATTTCATTAGATTTTTTTTCTAAACTCAAATATATTTGAATGTTAAATATATTACATAGGAAAGCACTACATTGTGCAATTATGTTTTTCTAAAGACACAAAAGGTATTTTGTTGATGACAACAAGAGGGAGGACATGGAAACTCACCTTGATTGAGGGATTGAAATGAGAAGACTGTCTGTTTTTTGATGTTAAAATAAATTATTAAGGACTCCTTTCATTGTCTTACAGATGTTGACTTCCGTGCTGCGCTGATCCTGCTGCCCTACATCTTTAAAGAGAAGGTCGACCAGTTTATTACATTGGGACAGGTACGCAGTTAGTAATCAGAGGTTTGGGGTAAAACACATGGTTGTGTCTCTCTCTAGAACATTGGCTTTTTAAGCTTTCACCCTGTTTTTGCTAAACACTGAGTGGTCTGCAACCTTGCTCACAAAGCTGGATTTGTTGTCTAGGTGGCTGACTTCACCATTGTTCTGACATTTTTGTTTTCTTTGAATAGTGTGACGCTGAAAGTCCCTACCCAACTGTACAGCTGGTAGACAACAACTGGAAAATAGCTTTTACCAGGAAGGTCCCAGTTTCTGTCAGAGTGGATGGTGTGGATCTGTGCAGGGGAGCAGGAGTTGAGGAGGGAGTAATTGCAGCCTTCTGTGCCTACTTTGTTTTCAACTTGGCTTACCCACCCTACATGAAGAATACGCTGACCTTCCTCCAGCGTACTATGAACATTACTGTGGTGGGTGAAAAGTCCCTACCCGTCACTGTGACCCGTATGATAAACATTCTCTATTAAAGATGCCACGGCCATATAGATGCACAAGGTGTAGAAGAACCACCTTTACCTTAATGAAACTTGTTCAACACGTTGGCCTTATCCATTCTCATGAAGCCAACTTTAATATCACATGTGGACTTAATGACTGCAAGTCAACTTTTAGAGTGTATGAATCGTTCAGGCGTCATGTGTACCGTAAACATAGGGAGCATGTGCTACCTGATAGTGATGAAAATGAGATGGACAATGACATGAACAATGACATGAACAACGACAGTGACATGGAGAGCACAGACAATGATCTACAGCCTAGGGCAGATATACCACCAAGTATGGATGCACTATTGAAAAATTTTAAAGAAAATCTCTGTAGCTTCATCCTGAAATGTAGAGAAAAAAACCACATTCCACAGGCTGTCCAACAGGAAATTGTAAATGACCTAAACTTTTTATTTTGTTTTTTTAAAGAACATTACGATGCTTTTATTACTTACCATCTTCAAGAAAATGGGTTCAATATTTTGGAATGTCCTGAACTGAGGGAGGTGATACAGTCTACTGATTTTTTTGAAAAAGCTTCAGCAGCTGTTAGATCTCCATACATGTTGAAAGAACATTGTAAGTCAAAGCTAAAATTGGTTGATCCCGTGCATCACGTTTTGAGGTCAGAAAGTGGACACAAAATAGGTACATACTCTTATGTTCCTATCACTAAGGTTTTAACAAACTATTGCTCACATGAGGACATACTGGACGAAATTCAGGCCAACAGGTTTAAGGCCAGAGATCCAGATTATTTAAGCGACTACTCTGATGGTACTTACTTCAAGGAACATCCCTTCTTCAAAGTCAATCCACATGCCTTACGTCTTCATTTCTATGAAGACGAATTTGAAGTTGTCAACCCCTTAGGCTCTAAGCGAACCAAGCACAAGCTTTGTGCTTTCTATTATAATATTGGCAACCTTGACAGCAAACATCGATCCAAACTTAAGCATATCCATCTGGCTGTTTTAGTACGTCAAGCATTTGTGAAACGTTGTGGTTTACAAACCATCTTAAAACCCATGTTAGATGATCTTAAAAAACTTGCAAGTGATGGTATCACTATAACCGTAGATGGGATTGAGCAGACTATTCATGCTGCACTAGCAACATTTTCAGCCGATAATCTTTCAGCCCACATGTTGGGTGGTTTTACTATGTCATTTAACTCGCACAGAGTTTGCCGCTATTGCATGGCAACATATACAGAAATGAAAGAAAAATTCAATGAGGGCGATTTTGTCTTGAGAAGCACAGAGGCACATGAGTATCATTTGACATGTATTGAAAACCCTGAGCACAAAGTGACATATGGAGTAAACGGTCCTTCTCCATTAAATGAACTGAAGTATTTTGATGTGACAAAAACATTTCCCCCTGATATAATGCATGACTTATTGGAAGGAGTTATTCCTCTTACGATTAAACTAGTTGTGTGCCAAGCTCACAAAGAGAAGCACATAACAATTCAAGAGATAAATGAAGAACTACAACAACTTTCAATTGGTCAGAATGATGCAAAAAATAGACCAGTACAATTGTCAGAGCGACTAATGCAAAACTCTGGCATTGTAGGGTCTGCCTCTCAAAAATGGTGTCTCTTTAGGCTTTTGCCTTTCTTAATGGCACACCGTGTTCCTCCCAGTTGCAAATATTGGGATGTTTTTCTGATCTGCCGTGATATTGTGGACATTGTAATTGCCCCAAAAGTAAGAAGGGACAGCTTAAGTATATTAAGCTTACTTGTTTGTGAATTCCTTGAAAAAATGAAAGATACTTTTGGAAATGTCATAACTCCAAAATGTCACTATATGATTCACTATCCCAGACTAATTGCCATGTATGGCCCCCTGCGTTCACTATGGTGTATGCGCTTTGAAGCCAAACACCAGTATTTTAAGAATGTTGCGAGTAGCTGCAGAAATTTTATTAATGTAGCAAAAACTTTAAGCGACAGGCACCAGATGCGACAGTGCTGGGAGTTTTCCCCACACAACATACTTGATGACTATGAGATGGTGAAAGGTACAAGTACAGATACTCCGTTTTCATCAATCCCATTAGAGCTACAGAGATGTCTTGCTAGTGTACATGGGAGTGAAGATGCATTTAAAAACATGCAGCGTGTGTCAGGGGTGATTATTGACAGTGTAAAATATGCTTGTAAAGATGTATTCATTGTTGATTACTTGCATACAGAGAGTATTCCTCTATTTTTTCTTATCAAATATATTCTAAATATAAACACAATGTGGCTTCTGTGCGGTAAGCTATTAGTCCCAATGTCTTATAATTCACACTTGCATGCGTACACAGTCAAGGTTGATCCTCAGTGGAGTGTAATCAAACCAGGACAAGAAATGGACTTTCAGTCCCTCGACATGTACCATATTGATGATAAGTTGTATGTCATTCTTAGAAACATTTGAAATATTCAAGAGAAGTGAGTAATCAAATGAAAGTTTTTTTTTTTTTTAAAGTGTTCACATTGTAATGCATTAGTGTAAGTGTAAAAATGTATAGTTTATTATAGTGGGAGAAGAGAAAATAGTTTGTAATTCTGAAATTCTGCATTGATACAATTGCTAATATTTGTGATGTTTTGTGTAATGTGTCAATACTGCCAAAAATTGTATGATTTGAAAATACATCAATTGAAAATATTAGAAGTAAAATTTAAATGTCATTGATAAATTGTGTAATGAATGTCAAATTTAATAAATGTGGTAAGATATTATTTTTGACTGTTTTACATGCTTTATTGAGTACAAATTTGCCATCATAAGGTACAAAGGGGCTTGTCACTGGGGCAGTACCCTCAAAAGGCCAAATTTGTACCATTTCTAAAGGTCCATTTAGGTACCATAACATTTAGGTCCATATTTGTCCCCAGGGGTACATATTTGCTCATGTAAGGTACAAATTGTAAAGGTACCAATATGTACCCATGTTTAGGGGTACAATGGGTGTACCTTTGAGGGTACTGCCCCAGTGACAAGCTGTTGGACCCCTAAAGGTACAAATTTAGCACATTATTTCTAACAGTGTACCTAATGTAACTTCCTAATCCTAACCATGTAGTTTTGTGTCTAAACCTAACCAAACTGCAACTATTTCACAGCGTTAAACTCGTAAGCTTTATTCTGAAAGTATAATTGAACGTTGCATATTTTTTGTTGCTAGCTTGACCGTGGTTCCCTGCATGTTCAGTAATAACACTAGAATGATATCTACAGTGTCTTATTTTGGGACCAAGGGCCATTGACCATTCTCCAGTATTTCATGAGTTGTGTTTAGGTTTAAAACTACAAGTGCATTTGTTTATTTCTATGCAGGTTTGTAAAGTACATTAATATCAAGGCTTCCAGAAGCTATTATAACTCATTTTTCCACCCATACTGTATGTCCTTCTATATCACTGACTGGAGTACTGGCTAAGCTGCTACCTTGTTGCTTCATTCTCCGGTTCCTCCACAATGGAGCCCAGTATATAAGGAACAATCTATCTACATGTAACTTTGTTCCCTGCCTTTTTCTTCTTTCCCCCCCAAATTGTAATATTTTAATCCACAGAAGTGAGTTGTATCAACTTGACCAGATGCTATTATTTGAATGGCATGGCTTCGCATTTAGGTGATATATTTAGATACAAACATTTAATGGTGGATTCCAGAAAACTTTGATTTTTAAGGGCTTTTGGAAGATAAGATCAGAGGTTTATTTTTACTGCATTATTTCTTTTTTTCTGTATCCAGTTCCAGCCTACTGTTCTAATTTATTTCCCCCTCCTCAGGGTTGTTTATTGCAGTTGTATGAGAGAGATGGAGGAGGGGAAACAGTGGAACGACCCACCCACCCAGTGCACCAGCTATGTAGGACAGTGAAATTGATGGGCCATTGCGTGTAGGTGACCTACATAAATGTATGTGGATAGAGACTCCTTCCACACTGGAACTGAGCTCTGCTGTAGGTGTGAGACACACACTGTTCTCACATACATACAGCAAGAAATCCTTATGTGATGTTTCACATGGACAGTCATCTAAGCAAGTATTATCATGTTAGGGGACAAACTCCTGCTGGTAAGGAGAGTAGCTATTTTTTGTTTCTGGTCGTTTCAAACATTGATTAGGAAAGTTTTTTCTGTTTTTTGTTAAAGCCTCCTAACATCCAGCAATTTATTGTCCTCTGCGGGGACACTGAGGTCTTCATTTCAAAAACCATGTACACAGTCTTTCTGAGCCATATCCTCTGAAGAGGACATACTGTGCTTTCTAGTGATGTAACACACATGGGGGTGTGGCCAACAGAGTACAGCTCCTGTCTTTTCAAAATGGCAGGAATTAGATATAGATATATTATTCTTTCTTTTCTTCATAGGGCTGTTGTTTTTTATTGAACAGTCTTAATATTTATTAAGGGTATAGAAATGTATGTTATGTACTGTATGATGACAGTGAAACTTCAAGCTACTTCAAGAAACAGAGCACTTAAGTGATGCAGAAAAGATTTTTATCTGTGACCGCTTGATCAGCATGCATGCAGTGTCAGGTGGGTTGTCCATCCATGATCTGGCTGCAACAAACAGCCGGATCCAGTACAGGTCAGACCACCACGCCTGCAAATGTGAGGCTGCAGTACTTTTTGTGGAAAAGATTGTCTGCTGAATGAGAAACATGAATGTTCCTTACGTTGGGAAAAATGTAATAAGATGGTAAATGGACCTGTACTTGTATAGCGCCTTTCTAGTCTTCCGACCACTCAAAGCGCTTTTACACTATGTGCCACCCTTTCACACACATTCACTCAGTGATGGCAAAGTCCATTGAACAGAAAGTAACATTCATACACATTCACACACGCACGGCATCGGGAGCAATTTGGGGTTCAGTATCTTGCTCAAGGATACTTCGACATGTGGCACCAGGGGCTGGGGATCGAACCCACAACCTTCCGATTAAGGAACGACCCGCTCTGCCTCTGAGCCACAGATCGCTGCAGTATATTTGGTTAAAGACTTTGCACCTTTACTTCACCTGTCACGGGGTAGCAAAATATCTCTACTGACTACTTCATTGGAACTAGTTGGTCTGATTGATCTTCAACTCTTATTTTGTTTTTGTGTCTTCATTTTTGCTGTTTCAATATATGTAGGGTATTGCAGCGTTCAGGCATCCAGTATGAAATTGATTGATTCGTCAATAATTTTTCTATAAGCAGCATGCAGTTAAGTCAATACCTATTTCAAATTCAAGGTGTAAGAAATATACTGTAAATCTACAATGTAGACCTCTAGTTTTATTGCCATGGACATTAAATGGCTATGGAAATAATTGGCTTGGTTGATGCCTTTTCTGATTTTACCTGAAGAGGTATGTATGAGACATCTATGACATTGATGTCTTCTGTATTTTTCATTGTCTCTTTTCATTTATTAGTATTTATATACATATTAACTTGAGACACACATGAATCACCTTGTAATTTTCCAGATCAAAATCTTTATCTTGTGTTGCACATGCCATTTTTAGTTGTGTAGCAACCACCAAATTTAAAATTGATTATTTTCGTCCCCGCCTGGCTACCCCATACCCAAGAAGTTGAGGTATCCGAATTGGTACCGGGAAGGAAAAAATGGTATCAGAACCTTTCTACCCTGAATCCTGCTAGTGGGGCTAGAACTCCAGACCTCAGTATTTCTAAAATCCTGGATACAGCCCTGCATCCATTTACATGTAACTTGTTTGTATATTGCAGTTTATTTGTACAGTCCTTTACTTCTGGCAGGCAGATATTAACTGTACATTGGAATTAAAGTATGTCTAAGATCAAACACAAAAACACTGGATAAGTAAAAACGTAAATACAATATAGTCACTCATGGTCCTATTGAAGGCCGCAGGGTCCAGGGCCATAGTGCTCCACTGTTGTCTCTTATGCACTAAATCAGTTTAATAAACTAGGTAACACAGTGAAAGAGACAATTTTAAGGCGCCGAAGAGCTCCATCTTTTCATATCAGATCTATAAGAAATTTTTTTCCGCCAAAAGAGGTAAAAACCCTCTTACAATAACAACCTGATCAGCAGTCAGTCAGTGTATTTCCATTTTTCATTCATGCCAACTGCTTGGATGAATAAATATTCAGTTAAACACTTTACATACAGTACAAAACCAATAGAGCTTAAATGAGAGTCCCAACTTAAAGTCCTGTCATTCACTGCGTGTGTACTACGGCATATTATAAAATACATACATTTAACTATTGTACAGCTGAGAGATTGTTGGGAAGCACCAGGGAAAATATCTGAATCAATTCAATATCATCTCTATATTTCCTTCGAGATCCTACTCATAACGCTTCTTAATTACTCTTTAGTTTGGTTTAAGTTCTATTCTGGTGGTGCAGATGGCCAGGGGAGAAGAATCGCAGTGTCGATTCTTGTGTGGGCTAGCTCTTGGACATTCTCAGATGAGCTCGGCCCCACGTTGCGGTTCGGCCAGCTGATATTCCTCTCAGCAGGCAGCTGACTGAGATCTTTGCACACCGTTACTTGGCTTGATGGCTTCAGTGATGAAGTTGTGGTGGCAGCCTTTGCCAGATAATGTTGAACTTTTGAGTTCTTTCTCTCAGAGTTAGCAGGGTGCCGACCTTCAGCACATTTGGTAAGCTTATGGCAGGGCAAAAAGAGAAAGGGGGCGGCGTCCATGGCGGAAAACTTTACTCCTCCTATACTACATTGTCTTAACTCTTACATTTTACATCTAAATCTGATGTCTAGTTTTCCCATGTTTGCAAGCGTGGCCATCTCAGCTGCTAAAGGATAACAAACACATCTTATAAATAATAAACAGGATATAAACCACTGACAACCTGATGTTAACATGGGCTGATAGAGGGCAATTCTCTACAAAATCTATTATGACACTTGAGGTTTGCACATAAGATTAACACATGCATCTATGTCTCTATATCAGTGAGTAAAATAACATTTATACATGTCAAAGGGGTCCTTGTGTCAGAGGAATGTGCATTTGCTTTCAGCAAGTGTTTTGTTTGTCCATGGAAGGCGACCTGTGGCATCTATAGGTAACAACTCATTCTAAGGTAACGAAAACTCAATAATTCTTATATTCAGGTGATTATACACTAATGAAAACATACATTATATTCCATTTCTGACAATAGATCCTCCTTAATGTTACACACTGGACCTTTAATAAGACTAGTTCAGGTAAAACAAATTCTACACAATGGCTGCATAGGTTTTGCTAAAAAACAATCCTTCCAGCAGTCTTGATATAGCCAAGAAAACAAGGCCACAAAGAGAGGCATGTGTGGATCCTCTGAGCTATCTGTTCTAAACACCAAAATCACATCAGAACCAGTTACCCCAAAACAAGCATATTTCAAGAAATTTGAACACTTCAACTTCTTATAATCTTGCTATATGTGGACAGTCTGGAACCACTCTCATGTCAGTGTATTAAGGCTGCAGGGACTTTTCTTGCTCATCACCTTAATCTAAATGACAAAAAGCCATCACTTTAACAGATAGTGAAAGCCAGCGATGTTATATATTCCATGTCTGAAAGGGGCACATAGATTTATATTTAGTTTATTTATTTTGTTACCATGTATTAGATTAGTTTTGATTCATTTATTGATTGTTTCCTGATCCACCGCAGTGCTTGGTATGCACCAGAGAGATGTATTTAAAGTGTGAAAACGATTACGAGCCCCCACTCGATCATACCAGGTACGGAGAGTGTAATCAAATATACATTTGTTTATGTCTCCTGCGAGAGCTCCACTTACATCCAAATACAGCGCTGGTAATCAGCAGCTGCACAGTTGATATTCAGGAGTGAGAATGTGACGAGGGATAGCACCATCCACAGACTCCAGTGTCTCATCTTTCACACGTAGATTGCTATTAAAGCTGTCTGAGAGCATTGCCATCACCTAATTAGAAAAGCTCTCTCTCTCTCTCTCTCTCTCTCTCTTTTTTTTCTCTCTCTCCATGTCTGTCTTGTTTGTTCAATCTCTCAGCCACGTCTATCTTTCTTTGTTTCCTGTCTGTTTACCTCTCTCACTCTCTGCATGTCTGTCTCTATACCTCCCCTCCTTACTCCATCAGTCATACCAATTGATTTCTTTGAGAAAAGCCTCTCATGGTTTTCGCCTTGATGTGTCTTGTGTAATTAAAGCCCAAATTGTTTTGATGCCAGTGTAATCACATTAGTGTGTTATTGCAGGAGAGAAGAAAAAGAGAGATAGGAAGAGAGAAGGGTGAAATTTGACTTTTTTTTGCTTCACATCCACAACCTGCTATGTCTGTGTGTGTGTGTGTGTGTGTGTGTGTGTGTGTGAGTGTGTGTGTGTGTGTGTGTGTGTGTGTGTGTGTGTGTGTGTGTGTGTGTGTGTGTATGTGTGTGTGTTTTACCATAGAGCTGTCAAATGCATTGGTCCTCAAAATCTAGACCCATATGGCGTCCTATTAGCCTTTCTGTCAAATGTGAAAGAGGGCAGTTCTGATAGTAGTAGATGGCACAGCTAGTTAGAGAGAGGACACTGTGAAAACCAACTGAAAATATTTTATCAGTTGCAGATTGCAACTCTCTCGTTTCACCCTCCACCCTTCCAAGAGCAAAAAACACAAACCACCCTATCCAGAGCCAGTGTTTTTGGTTTGTACATTCTGGGCTACTGTAAGATATGGTGGCCTCCATGGAAGCCATGATCTGTGGCATCTGTAAATATAAACTGCTCATTCTGACACAACAAAAATACAATGATTCTTATTTTCACGTGATTATACACTATTATGAAAACACAGCTATGAATATTATATAACCTTTTTGCCAAAAGATCCCCCTATATGTTACCCTGGAATTTTAAACCAATTACAATTGTCTTGGGTGGCGCTAAGCCCAGGATGCAGTTACGGTGCCCTTGCAAACAGTGTCATGGGGAACTTGTTTTGTTGGAACATTTGCACAATGGGAGGCGAACACTGTGCATATGAAATGGTTAAATCCCCGCAAAGAAAAGGTCACAGCCGCTAGATTGCTTACGTTCGTACCATCGACATATATATATATATATATTATATATATATATATATATATATATATGTGCATCCGGAAAGTATTCATAACGCTTTTCCACATTTTGTTCAGATGTTGTTGTTACAGCTTCATTCCAAAATGTATTTTTTTTCTTCAAAATTCTACACACAATACCCCATAATGACAACGTGAAAAATGTCTGTTTGAAGTTTTTGCAAATATATTAAAAATAAAGAACCAAAATAGAACATGTACATAAGTATTCAGAGCCTTTGCTCAATACTTTGTTGAAGCACCTTTGGCAGCAATGACAGCCTCGAGTCTTTTTGAGTATGATGCTACAAGCGTGGTACACCTATTTTTGGGCAGTTTCTCCCATTCTTCTTTGCAGTACCTCTCAAGCTCCATCAGGTTGGATGTGAAGCGTTGGTGCACAGCCATTTTCAGATTTCTCCAGAGATGTTCAATCAGGTTTCAGTCTGGGCTCTGGCTGGGCCACTCAGGGACATTCACAGAGTTGTCCCGAAGCCACTCCTTTGTTATCTTGGCTGTGTGCTTAGATTCGTTGTCCTGTTGGAAGATGAACCTTCACCCCAGTCTGAGGTGCAGAGCCCTCTGGAGCAGGTTTTCATCAATGAAGTCTCCTTCATCTTTCTGCATTCATCTTTCCCTCGATGCTGACTAGTCTCCCAGTTCCTGCCACTGAAAAACATCCCCACAGCATGATGCTGCCACCACCATGCTTCACTGTAGGGATGGTATTGGCCAGGTGAAGAGCAGTGCCTGGTTTTCTCCAGACATGACACTTGGCATTCAGGCCAAAGAGTTCAACCTTTGTTTCATCAGACCAGAGAATTTTGTTTCTCATGGTCTGAGAGTCCTTCAGGTGCCTTTGGCAAACTCCAGGCGGTTTGTTATCTGCCTTCTACTGAGGAGTGGCTTTTTTCTGGCCTTGGTTCTCCTATCTCCACAGAGCAACGCTGGAAAACAGTAACATGCACATAGCGTGGCCAATGGTAAGTTTATACTAAAAGTCTACATCCAGTGAGTCAGCTAGTAAGCCATATGTTGTTACTGAGCTGACATGGCTGCTGTTTTGTTGAATGTAATTAACCAAACCAAGTATCACACTCATAAGTCATTTGGTGGAGTTATAATCATTATTCTTTTGTTGCATTTACTTGGTATTTTCTATTTATCACTGTATTCTCTGAAAGGATGATTCCTGGTGTAGAGGTTCAACTTGTCTGATACCAGATACCAACAAGTCCTCCACATTGAATGACAAAATAGGTATGTTGTTGGTCCAGCCCTCCAGAATGACGCAGCAGTCCAATAGTTTAGCTTAGTGACAAATGTGTCCTCTTTTGTATTTGAGAAATGATAGCATGGTTTAAACATGCAAACCCACTTTGTTGAATGCAGTATGTGTCCTAGCAGCCACAGTCAAGTTCTCTCTAATAATGCAGACACGCAGCAGACATCGACTCCGTTACTGCTTCTTTTCTTTCTAACAAGTCTGAGTCACTCCATCAGAACAGGCTTTTCCCTGTCCTCCTCTTCCTGCTCCTCCTCACTCACCTTGTGTGTTTCTCCTCCAGCCCATCAGTCTGCTAAATGTATTTCGCTCTGCTCATTACAATGTAGTGAGATGGCTCGCTGCCTCAATCGATTCCTCTGTCCACTCTCATTTACTTTACAAGGGAACCAGCTTCTAAAGAGCTTAACTGTCTTTTCTCCTCTTTCTTGTTTTTGATTAAAAGGATGTCTAAATAAGGGCACAAACTCCCATTGATGTATGCCAATCTATTTATTACCTCACCTGTGATGCATCTGGCCAGTTCTCCCAATAATCCTCCCAATAATCCCCCCAATAATCCTCCCAAGGTGACGGGGAACTACTGGGTATTGGAACTGTTGTATTTATTTTAGAATGTTTTGTGTTCCAGTCTGTTTTGTCTCATTGTGCTTATCGGCCAGGGGATGTCGTTGTAAATGACATGGCTGAAGTGTTTCCACACACACCCGACTTCAGTTGAACAATGTCAGGATACAGTACTTGTCTGATCCACTAATCTCTATATATTTTTGCTGTTACTAACTGAGGAGCCGTAATGCTCCTATACACTTAATCTAAAGCCATATTCAGACTGCAGGCCAGAGTGACCCAAATCTGATGTTTTTGCTTACATGTGATCCAGATCCGATTTTTTCATGACAGTCACACATGTCCAAATCACCTGAAATCTAATCTTCTCAATTCTCATTTGGCCCACTTTCATATGTGATCCAAATTAGATACAGGGCTGATTTTTCCAGTTGCAATACGCAAGTGCACACCCAAATACACACACAGAGCAGCGAGCTCCCACTGGGTGTCTCACATTGATGGAGTATAGAAATTGGATGCCATTTGTGACAAAGCTATCATAGTGTGTGCCTATATGCAAATTACTTCTCACACTTGGGAGTAAATTGAACAGGGGTGCAGGGAGAGCTGCTGATGGAACAGTGAAAACACAGAGAGAAAGAAAAGAAGAACAAGGAGTGAAAAGGAAGAGCACTCTAATGGAGAGAAATAAACAAATGTGCAGCCAGTGTTTCTCATAAACTTTGAGTGACTGAACATTCTCATTTGTCTCTGGCTTTTATTAGCTGCACAGTCGGCAGTAACAGATCCCCAGAATATTTACTCACACATAGTGTAGAACAGCAGCTGTTATAGCCATGCTAACATATTGGGCTCTCTGTAGGCTTTGTTTTTCAGAGGAGATTTTTATTCTCTTTTTATTACCAGACTAATCAATAGTTAAAATATCTTGCTTCCTGCTGCTGTGGGTGACTCCGAGCTTCATGCTGTTTTTTTTCTTTGGTGGCTTGGTGGAGTTAAAGGAAAGGAAAACCACAGATGAAATTATGGTTCTGTTAGCTAACACCTCATACTGCTACAATGTGTGTGGCCTGTGACATGCAAATCTATTCTGTCTCCAGTTTTTGATGTCATTGATCACTTGATGACTGCTCTGATGAGTTTGTTTGTATTTCGCTCTTTACCAGCTTGTTATCGGTGTCCACATAAACATTTCTTCTCGCCAGGCCTAATCTCCGGGTTTCGACAGTAGAGGCTGTGAGGGACTGCATCTAAATCCTAGAGTATAGTTTGTTCCTCAGGAGCATCTAAAGTTTCTTTTATGCTGTCAGTCATTTCTTTGCTCTCACATTAAAATATTACACAGCATCACCGCAGGCAAGAACTTCCACACATATAGGCAATTCGTCAGTCGGTAATAATAGTCCACACCATTTCATTGTTAACATCTGTTGTTGCATTCGTCTAATGGCTTTTGCATTCATATGGCTTTGCAGTTTTGTTGTGGCATTGGCAGCTTGTTGATATTCCCTGATGCATTAGAAGGTTTGTTCATTTAAGCAGTTCCTTCCAATAAAAAACATAGTGACCATGCTGCAACATAAATTGTGAAATAAAATGTTTTGCTCACATAGTTCCTTTTAAAATTCACCAGATCAATTCAGCATTTTAATTTTATTTGCATGGGGACTCCGATGGGGGCTGGCATTAAGACCTGTGTGTGTGCAACAATACATATGTGCCTTACAAACCTTAATAAGTGTGAGATTCCACTCAAACGCCTTGATAATTGCTGCTAGCACTTATTACACACCTCCGATTGGAGATTGCATGTTGTCAAGAGGACAGGTGGAAAATGACAGCTGACATCAAAGTACATGTTTTTATTTTCCCAATATGACACAGGGAGACTGGAGCAAGTTGAAGCGGTGTATTTTTACAATGTGTAAAACAAAGATGGTGGTGGGCTGGAGACAGAATGGGCCTGTTCAGACCGGTTAGCTGATTTTTCCTCTCCTCTCATCCAACATCTGAGTTATGGATCTTGAGGAAATCATCTTTAACTCATCGTGAATGATACAGACGCTGGCAATATTGAGCAGACAACAGCTATGTTTTATTTTGTCATGTATTGAGGGTGCTGGCATAATAACTGGAGACTTACTATTCGAAAGATCCCCTCTAGACATGTGTCAAGACATATGTACAAATAGTTTGATTGGAACAATAATTTGTATTTGATTTTTTTTTTTTCACAAGAAAAGTATAATTTCTTTAAAAAGACATCTAATCCTTCTACCTCATTGAAACTTTCAGAATCTCTGAATATGTAAATGTTGTTCATTTCTAAGGTTTCCTGCTGGACACAAGATGTCTCCTACTTCACTGTAAAGTCCATTCTCAGTGGATGTGCACTGGTGGCTTTAAGTTTCTACATCACACTGTACAAGTTGATACTGGACCAGGACTGACTTCCTCACTATTTGTGATGTCACAGATCATGCTTGAAGGCCCCGCTCCTTAAAATCAGATTTTCAATGAGCACAGAGAAACTTTCCTCTTTCAGCAGATGAATGTGAAAACATCCTTCTAGTGTCAAACTCTGCACTGACAGCATTCAAACAGCACACTGTAGGGACAAGAAGAAATACTGAGATATGACTGGAAGGGACTTTAAAATATCATACATTGATTTATTATATCTGAATTTTAAACTGTAATATTAAGAATTATTTTAATCAAGATAGTGATGATAATATGGTTTCATCTGCACATTAAAAGAAACAGTGTCCATCCACTTTGACTGCATTTGAACACCAAGCATCATTGATGGAAACACAGAGTCCTCTGTGGGCTCGGAACCCGTCTGCCGAGTGCTTGGTCCAGGATGTTGATGGAGCAGGTCTCTGTACAGATGTGGGCACAACAGTCTCTTTTCTGTTGTTTGGCCAGCCTGTGTACCATTTCCTCTAGACCAGACATAAGCCAGGAGCAGCATTAAGTTCCAGCTGTGGTGGAGCTGGTCCAGCTGATCTGGGTGGGTGGATTGTCTCAAAGTCCACTGTTCTTTAATTCCAACCTCACGCTTCCTTTTCTGATGACTGTGGACTATTTATGTCATAAATAATACGTGTTTCAGCAAACAAAGACAAAAAAAGGAGCTAGCCAACTGGACGCAGCATCTGAAAGTGCAGCAGTCGCCATAGTCAAAATCTCCTTATCCAGTTGACTGAAACAATTTTGGCTTAGCTCTTCAAAATCAAACCCAATCAGACACCATTCAATGATGTTTTCAGCAATAAAGCTTAGAAAACACAGATTAAAACAAAAGAATGTAGCAAGTTTACAGCAGCTACTGGCTGCTGCATCTACATGCACAGCCGTTGCCATGGCAAAGTTAATTTGATATAACTAAAGCTAATTTTGCCTGTTGTGTTATGATAATAATAAGCCATGTTGGCAGTAAGTGCAGTTTGACCCACTCTACAGTGATAGTTCAGCACAGTCCAGTGTGTATACTTGTCTATAGCTGTTTTGTTGTTAGCCAGTTATGTGATGGCTATAGAGTTTCATAGCACATGGCATTACTGTTGTGAGCCTACCGTGTCCTGCTGTTTTTTCGGTCATGCATTCAAAAATGTTTTGTGTCGCGTCTGACTTTTTAAAAATGATATGATCATCTGTAACTGTCCATGGCCACATAGTATAAGCAGTGGATAAAAAAAGTCTATATACCCCTGTTAAAATGTATGTATAACGTGAACAATTCAATTAAAAAACAAACTGAAATCTTTTAGGGGAAAAAATAAAAAATAAAAAACTTACAATAACCTGTTTGCATAAGAGTGCGCACCCTGCACTCAGTGTTGTGATAGTGAGGCATAAATACAGTCTCTCATCTCATATTCACCCCTTATATTAGAAAGACACTTATTATTTATTGTTATCATATTTAGTTATTTGCTTTTCTGGACAAAATGTTTAGCACCTGCTATTACTAATTAAGCTCCCCCAGCCACAATTATCTTCCGCCACTACTGGTCGCAGTGAGTGACATTTTATTTGTTATTGCTCTCTGCTCTGCTAACGTTGTGCTCTGTGCTGATCCGCTCGGATGATTGGCTGCCTGCAGGGTGGCCTGTGATTGGCTGCTCAGATCCCTATACTTTAATCAACATCCTGCTGGCAAGTTGGATGTATTTTGTGGCTCCCTTGTTCACTTGTTAGTACTCCTTTATTGGCTCCTTTGTTGGACTTTATGAACTTCTGTTATATGCTGAATTGTGTCAAGTCCCATTAATGATTTGTAATAACAACAGCTAACTAGTCATCTGTTAAAATGGTGAATGTTATTTAAAAACATGTGTCAGTGCTTTTAAAAGTAAACAACTAGCCCTGAAAGACATGTAACAGTGTATGCCATATGACTAAAAGGATGCTACATATGCAGTTATTTAGTAAATCATCTGTAGATGTATGTTGGTTATTGCCACCCATCATGGCCTTTGTATGTTGGTTGCTGAGCTCACTGAGAAATTGCTCCTGACAGCTGATTTGTTGGATGTCAGAAGTGGTGGCTGGGGTACTGATAAGGTGCGACACGGTGAGGAGGGGATGGCAAGGAGGTATTAGATTATTTTAGTTCTGTTCACTTCAGAAACCTTGACTTACTGCTATTACACACAGCCCACTATTGCCCACATTCACAACCTAAAGATGTAACGTAATTTTTAGACCGAAAGTACAAACAAAATATCTAAATATAATTTCCAATAAAGTTGGTAATAGCTAATCTTGGTGCTCCGGTCAGCACTTGACAGTTTTACAATAAATGCTCACACATAAAATTCATTCATGTGATGTGAAGATTAGGTTTAGTATTTAAGGAATGCCCCCATTATGAAAATTAGACCTCTGAGACAGGATTGTATCGAGGCACAGATCTCTGGAATGGTACAGAAAAATGTGTGCAACATTGGAGGTCCCACATTAGCCTCCATCATCCATAAATAAAAGAAGTTTGTAACCACCAGAACTCTTCCTAGAGCTGGCCGCCCAGCCAAACTGAGCAATCGGGGGAGAAGGGCCTTAGTCAGGGAGGTGACCCGATGGTCTCTCTGACAGAGCTCCAGCGTTGCTCTGTGGAGAGAGGAGAGACTTCTCTGCAGCACTCCACCAATCAGGTCTGTAGGGTAGAGTGGCCAGACAGAAGGACTCTCAGACCACGAGAAACAAAATTCTCTGGTCTGATGAAACAAAGATTGAACTCTCTGACCTGAATGCCAAGCGCCATGTCTGGAGGAAACCAGGCACCGCTCATCACCTGTACCATCCCTACAGTGGGACTGTACTGGGAGACTAGTCAGCAGGGCCACTGGAAGTAATTTTGAACAGGGGGTGCTGTGAAAAAATTGTTTGTTTGTTTTTTTTGGACAAAAAACCTATGAGCCTACAGGCCTATTTAAAATACATTTTAAAAATAAATAAATAGATTGAGATTCACTACTTTATTGTCATATACACTTCAGTGCACACAGCCAGGGTCTCTAACACACAGACTTCATCAGTTCTCAGATGAATATATGCGCTATTAATTAAACTTCACAATAACGCTATAACAATGCAATAGATTTGGTCAGCTGGCATGAACCTGAGTCACTGCACCATGTACGTTTATGTCACACGCAACTCTATTAGTTCCAAAATCCTTTTACGCAAACCACAAGGAAATAATCTCTGACTATTTCAGCACGTTATTGAACAGTTCTCCACATCCATTACGCAAAGAGCACACGATCAAAATAACACTCTCCATCTCCATCCCCACCACCTTGCAAAAATACTATATAGTGTTACGTTAAACTGCATGAATAGATATGAAAAGTGCGCGGCGGCACCATGCTCTTACTTTGAGCTACAGGCAGGGTGCCCTGGTTACAGGTGTCCAAATGTCGAGGTGCGCTCTGGGATCGTGGAGATAAAGTCTCTCATGAGGGGACGAATGTCCAGGGAGTCATAAGGAATTTATAAATTGTGCAAAATATTTTTAATACATTTTTTAAAAATCTCCCTCTTGCCACTAGGGGGTGCTGCAGCACCCCCAGCACCCCCACTTCCAGCGGCCATGCTAGTCAGCATCGAGGGAAAAATGAATACAGCAATGTACAGAGACATCCTTGATGAAAACCTGCTCCAGAGGGCTCTGCACCTCAGACTGGGGTGAAGGTTCATCTTCCAACATGACAACAAATCTAAGCACACAGCCAAGATAACAAAGGAGTGGCTTCGGGACAACTCTGTGAATGTCCCTGAGTGGCCCAGCCAGAGCCCAGACTGAAACCTGATTGAACATCTCTGGAGAAATCTGAAAATGGCTGTGCACCAACGCTTCACATCCAACCTGATGGAGCTTGAGAGGTACTGCAAAGAAGAATGGGAGAAACTGCCCAAAAATAGGTGTACCACGCTTGTAGCATCATACTCAAGAAGACTCGAGGCTGTCATTGCTGCCAAAGGTGCTTCAACAAAGTATTGAGCAAAGGCTCTGAATACTTATGTACATGTTCTATTTTGGTTCTTTATTTTTAATATATTTGCAAAAACTTCAAACAGACATTTTTCACGTTGTCATTATGGGGTATTGTGTGTAGAATTTTGAGGAAAAAAAAATTCTATCAATTTTGGAATAAGGCTGTAACATACAGACTTGTTTTCCAGTCCTGGAAACACCTGGATATTGATTAAAATGACAAGTATCCTGGGAATAATCTATGTTGTCTTGAAAATCTGAAATTGTATTACTCAGATCACCTATGTAAATCTAGGTTAGAGGAAAACTGTAGTCAAATCACCAGAAAGAAAAATCCCCTGTGGTGACAACACCACAAAAGTGAGCTAACGTGGAGCGTCACATAAACAAGCTATATCAGATTTATCAGATCTGGAATCAGTCTATGTGAAATGATTGTTTATCTAACTACAGTAACTTGTAACATTAAAATGTGTTTTGGTCGTAACTACCTGTTGCCATATTTAATTTCATTTCATTAGAGAGATCATGCATCCATGCACACAATGATGCTACAACTGCAAATACTGTGAGACTTTAGCAGCAAAATAAAAAAAACCTGTAATAATAACTTTGACAAGTCTGAAAGTGTTTTTTAACTTTCTGGAGTAAATTGCACCGATCTTTACTTACAGTATACGAACTCAGAACTTCGAACTCAATGTGAGGATGACCACTGTGTAACACATGACTGGAGTCTATAAACTTGGAATCTGTGTGTAGCAGCTCACCTGTCTGAAGTGCACAAAAGTACAGAAGGTCAATTACTGTAGATCCTGACTAAATAATTATGAATAATTGATGAAGTTACCACTGTTGTGCCATTGCTGTTTTTGTGTAATTATGCCAAATGCAGCATCCTGACTGTAACATATAGAATACTCATCTGACTATTAGCATATAAGCAAGTAAATGGTAAAAAGTACCGTACTTGTATAGCGCCATTCTAGTCTTCTGACCACTTAAAGCAGTGCACACTACATGCCACATTAATCCATCCACACACATTCATACACAAACTAATTAATTCACAAAAACATCAATTTGTGGTTCAGTAAATCCGTCCTCCGATTCAATTCATGCACAGTGAGTCCGAGTCCTTTTGTCCTTCCTTGATTCTCTCCAATGAATGTTCCTCTGTAGGCTATCCCCACTCTCTGCCCACATCTTACATTTGGCACCACGGCTACAAGACGCTGAGCTGTCACCTTTTCTCTTATCATATAAATCAAACCTGTTCTGAAAACTTTAATGATGATAAAAGTTTTAAAGTTGGTGTGTAAACATGATTGACACAGCGTGAGAGGTCATGTTTATTTTTAAACGTGCAACAATTTGGGAGGAAGAAAACCTACTTGGTGTGCAGTGGCCATAAGATTTTGTCTGTCTCACCTGTAGCTCAGAGGCAAAGCGGGTCTTCCACTAATCAGAAGGTTGGTGGTTCGATCCCCGGCTCCTCCTGTCACATGTCGAAGTATCCTTGAGCAAGATACTGAACCCCAAATTGCTCCCAGTGCTGTGCGTCGGTATTTGAATGTGCATGAATGTGTTAGTTTCTGTTCGATGGACTTTGCCATCGCTGTATGAATGTGTGTGAAAGGGTGAATGTGGCACCTAGTGTTAAAGCGCTTTGAGTGGTTGGAAGACTAGAAAGGTGTTATACAAGTACAGGTCCATTTACCAGTTATACTTTCTCCACCAGCTAGTCAAGAAAGTGTTTTTCACTGCCTGTTGTGCTAGAGTGATGGCATATAGCTGCAGCAGATGTGCTTTTGTCCCTGCAAGTGCCTTGTTTGCTTTGCTTGGTGAGCAGAGACAGCAGACACAATGGAGAGTGACAAAATAAGGGATGAGAATGAGTGATAGGGAGGTACTACTGGTACTACTCTCAGTCTGTCAGTGCCCTTGTTAATCACAGCTCCGCATTGTTCAGGCCACCTTTTTGTGCATTTATGTATACAGTATGTCATAATGGTGGGTGAGTGTGGCATTGCTTTGTACTTCAGGCATACATTATTTTCACAGATTTTTTTGCAGTGGTGGTACTGGATTCTGTTTGTAAAAAGAATAAACTGCTGTTACAATGAACACTATAGACTGTGATCAAAATCTGTTGACAGGAGTATGGCATGAGTTTGTTGATATCTATGAATATCTGGGCAAACAGTTTCGTAAACAGATTTGCTCATACCACTACTTTGGCCTTACATGACCCACTTTATGCTGCGGTATATTTCTATCTCAGGCTACAAGATGCATCACTGTGTATTGTACACTCTGGTTAGATGCCCTTACGTTGCTCTGGGTAGGATGCAACACTGGTATATAATAATGTACAGTCATTCTCTGCAGATGACCTCTGTATGCTCTTCAGTTCGTAACACCAACAATATTAGATCCAACAATATGCTAGGCTTAAAGGTGCCACTGTGCAGGCTGAATCTGTACATTTTACTATAGTCCCTGGTCTTGGAATGACCTTCAGTCTCTCCATTGAACCAGTTATAAACAAAGGTTAACTGAAGTTTTTATTACAAAATGTTCATGCTACAGTACATAATTCATTTATGTGGTTGATGTGTGGAAATGAGCTATTATCCTGTCTTATTTATAATGTACTGTTTTGTATTGTATGTATGTTGCTTTATATGTTTAGCTACTGTGCGTATAATTTGGTAATTCAGTGTTAAGTTACCCTCTAAACCCCTCTATATTGTTATAAATATTGTTGACAAACAAGGTCAGACAAAGAGCTTAGTGTCAGAACTTTACTATTACGTTACGATTAACAATTTCTACTTACAAGTTTCTGTACATTTAGTCATTCATTGTACAACAGATGTGGTTTAGGGACCTAGGAGCGCAGCTTAGTCAGGGTCACTTTTTCATGTTTTGTTCACTGGTAGGGTGAGGCTGAAAAGGCACTGGAAATGTATATACATTTAAATTCATTGTGTAGTATACACAAAGCTGACCATGAAATGTATGACAGTATAACTATTTCACAATATGAATACATACTTCCTGAACATGGAAAATCACAAACAGAAATATATGTGTGTTTGCACTTTGTTCATCCATCAATGTGTCTGCTGTGTCTGTATTTCTGTTTATTCTCAAATATTCCTGTGTGATATGCAAATGACGAGCTAACACTACTGAATCATTATATTAGCCTGTATTACTGTGCTTTCCATTTACCTAGGAGTGTTAATTTGGAAGCTTATCCTAAAGCTATGTCTAATAAAGCTGAAAATGTTCTGCCATTAGTTCAGGCCTAAACCAGTTAGCTTCTTTGCTGCGATAGTAATAAAGCAAGCACATTCTATACACCAGTCTAAGCTCTTTATTGGCCGATCTTAGGCTGTTTTATTCCAAATAAACCAAATATTGTAGTCCAGTTGTGAGATGTGTATCATTTTGATCGCAATAAAGCTCAGTGAACCTGTGGAAGCTGAGCTCTGTGTGAGGTGAAAGGCTCCATTTCCACCTCTTAATCGATAGAAATGTGTGTTCTTAGCTGTAAGCGTGTCATGCTTTTTGTGGAATTATGACCAAGTGTCTCCTCCTCCCCCTCTTTTCTATTTCTTGCCTTCTCTCCTCTCGCCATTTTTCTCTCTACCCATCTGTCTCCTCTGCAGGTTTTGGCTTTGTAACATTTGAAATTGAGGATGTGGTGGAGAAAGTCTGCGAGATCCATTTTCATGAAATCAATAATAAAATGGTGAGTGGGTCCCATTGCATTTCACAATGTCTGAGACAGATCTGGATTCATGTTTGATTTTTCCTACATATAGCAGTAAAAGCCATGGTAGAAAATGACACCAAACTGGCCAGGATGGAGACTGGTGTACACACACATTTACACATGCAAGCACAGATATTGAGGGATGAGGGAAGCGGAGGTCAGGCTCCACTGTCCTGTACAACCTGTCTGTTCAGTACAACCGATCACTAACCATGAAATTGTGTGTATGATCCCGAAGCACGCAAAAGGGCAGAACAACCTGGCCCTACCTCTGCCCCCATGTCCAATTTCCACGCCAGGGTAGTCTGCAAATTAGACTGGAATAGCCATGACTGAAGGTCTGACATTGTAACAGACAGAAAAAGGTCATAGTGGACACGGGGGCCCAATAGAAGATCCCAGGTTAGTGTACGGTTACTGTATCCCAAACTTCAGCTGACCACTTAAATGTAAAACAAAAATGAGCAGTTGCATATTCCACATATGTAATATGTAACTTAGTAATTCAGTAACATCACTTAAGCATCTTAATAGCTTTCTTGGCTCTGATTGGTTGTTTTCGTTCAGGCCCAGTGGATTCTTGCAAATGCCATTAGGAGCACTAGGAGGAGCCAGAGGAAACTGAAAATTACCTGCAGCCTTAAACACGCAAGCTTTATTTTAGAAGTCTAGCTGCATGTTGCATATTTATTCATGCTAACTTGATTGTGGAGCCCTATGCCTCCACACCGAGTCAAAGTTCAAAACAGAGGGCCACTGACCAAGAAGCAGAATTTGACAAGTTGGGAGTGAAAACATGCTGCTTATTTCTTAATACCATTATGTCATGTTCCATTTGCAAATAGGCAAAATCCATCCAACTGACCCACATAATTCCTACAGGTTCACCAAGCAGCCTACAATGAACAAAATAAAAATCACAATTACCTGAGTACCCATCCCGTCTCCCATTGTTCTTTCCTGGGAAACCAGATACATCCAGCGTAGGGGCAGCTGTGGCTCAGAGGCAGAGTGGGTCGTCCACTAACCGGAAGATTGTTGGTTTGATCCCCTGCTCCTCCCACCACGTGTCAATGTGTCCTTGAGCAAGATACTGAACCCCGAATTGTTCTCGATGCTGTGCATCGGTGTGTGAATGTGTATGCCTGACTTAAGTTTTTGTTCTATGGACTTTGTCATCACTGAGTCAATGTGTGTGAAAGGGTGATTGTGGCATGTATTGTAAAAGTGCTTTGAGTGGTCGGAAGACTAAAAACTACATTATACAAGTACATGTCCATTTAACATTTACCAGTGTTTCTGCTATACAAATAAACTCGCCTTGCTAGTTGTTTATGCTTTGATGAACTTCATTTTGAGACCATTCATTTTTGACCTTAGGAACACAAATAATCTTTCCTACAATTTCCTCTGAGTTGCTTTTGCTGGAGCTTTAAGCATGGTGGTATTGAAGAGGATGGTAAGCTAGTTCCTAGACACCTGTGTTCACATGGATGCTGACAGCAGCATTAAGACCACAGTGTGTGGGAAACCAACTCACACAGATCAATATCACAATTTGTACGACAACCACCTACAACATTAAAGATCAGTTGTAGAGGACCCTTCTACACAGAGCACAACATCTTGTTACTGAGGAGGATAGAGATAGAGGGGTGCAATAGGTCAGGGATAAACAGGTACAAGGACTTGATGATGAGAATTCTATCCCAACTTTAAGGTCTAGTTTGTGACATTTAGGAGCATCTAGTGGCAGAAATGGAAAATAGCATGCATAAAATTGTTTTCATTAGGGTATAATCACCTGAAAATAACAATCGTTATGGGCCTTTTAGATCCACAGATGCTGTCGATTGCTTTCCATGGAGGTCCCCATGTTGAATCGCCATGTTTCTACACTTTCATTGGCTACTATGGTCTCCTTTGCACTTGGAAAGGACTTGAAGCACTGTGTAGTTCTACCTTTTACTTATTAGTAATAATTTTATGAATGAAACCTACAGAGCGGAACAGGTAGCATTATAAAGCAGTTTAGGATGCGCTGATTATGATAATGATCAAATGCACTTCCTCATAAGCAACCTGATAGAATCAATGTACAATTGTGCAGTTAAAGGTTCTATATGTAACTATCAGATAACCATTGTTAATAGTGCCACCAGTGGCCGTGAAGTGAACTGCATTCAGCATCCTGTTATTCGCACTAAATACAGAGTCCATAGGATCTGTAGCATCATAAATCAAATCATACTTTCTGTTGTGGTGGGTGTTAGTCGTTTGTTGATGTTTGTCGACCCCATTTATAAGCTAGCAAGTGTTGCACACTGTTGACACTGTAGGGAATAGGAGAGAGAGGGCACTCATAAACGTAACATCCTTTGGATTTTCACTCAAAATCTGACCTTCACTCCTACATAGAAACACATATAAATCCGTCCACAGGCAGCAGAGAAAGTCGGGTAAAGTCTCATTTTTTAAGTTACATGACAACCCGTTTACTCATCGGCAATAAGGGGTGATTCATTCAGAAAATAATTTTAACATATGGAATGAGAGTTTAGTGAATGTGACTTGTAACATTGACATTACCATCTAGTCATTTGTGTTAGTCAAAAGTGTGCGATTTCCCTGCAACACACACAGGATAGTATTCCACACATCGTCTTATCTCTCTGTAATTATAAGATGATATATACACTTTATTGATCCCTACTATTGAACCCCTAGGGGAAATTCTTCTTTTCACTCTTTTTATTCTTACACACACAGGCTGAAATACACCCTTCACACTTGTGCACATGCAATAGGGAGAGAGATGGTAGAGTGATGGGCTCACCACGTTAGCAGTGCCTCTCCAGCTACAACCGGTCCACACTCCATATTGTGGTCTTTGGGATTTGAACCAGTGACCCTCCGGTTCCCTAGCCAAGTCCCTACACACTGAGCTACTGCCACCCCAAGATCCCCATGATCCCGTGCCACTGTCAGTGTGAGCTCTTTTTCCACCGGTCAACATGTAACTGCTATCATCCAGACAACCCAGAGTAGTAGACAGGAGGAAGAAGCCCTGCAGCCGCTAGCTATTGATTTTCACATGATAGCACATCACATGCTTTTATTGTTTGGGGAGCTCAACAGTGCTGACCATGATTTCTTTATTTTAGTCGATATGTTCCCATAGAGATCCTGTAGCCCCCATCCTCCTTTCACACCCCTCATTGACCAGTGTGCTTTAAATTGGGCAATAGGGGAATAGTATTGTTAACACCAGCAGGGGAGGGCAGGAAGTGGTACTAGAGGAACATGGAGGGAGAAGAAGGAGAAGAAACACAGGCTGGAATCCCAGCCCTCGCAAGCATTCAGTTCCAACTTGCCAACAAGTCCAACAATCAGTGGTTGCTGATTTAAAGCAAGTCAGTGTTTACAATAAATTATTATATTATACAGTTTATAGTTAGAATAAGGTAAGAAGGAAAATCTATTATTTTGCTAGAACAGGTTTTTTCTGTTTTTAACACATTCATTTTGCTTGTTTTAGGTTTGGCACATGTACATGTAAAACCCCTCGCTCTCAGCATCAGAGAATGAAACTGTAGTGCTGGCAAAGACAGAACAAACTGATTTTCTACTATTCTACTGTGTGTTTGTTATGTACTAGGTCTGCACTGCTTCCAGGCAATAGCACAGCCTCACCAACTTAACTTCCAGTGATTACGATGGAATCATTACAGCCTGTATAGATCTAGTTTGGGATTGTGTGTGAATGTTTAGAACAAATGGCAGTGTTGTTTCTTACTGATTGCAGTTATATTGGTGGAGATTTTGCCTCATAGGGGTATGCACATAATTCCTCTTTTACTAATAACCAGTGCTTATGGCTCTGATGAGTTTGTACAGTATTGGGGGAGAGAAAATAACCTTTTTTTGTTTTGCAGTCCACAAAAGCCTTGTAAGTGCTATTGGGATAAAAGCCCAAATGAGAAGCATTACCCCAGTAACTGCACTCATTCATTTTGGTTTGTGGAAAGCAAGTAACTACGATATCTCCGCGTGATAGTATGAATCTTCATGATCGTCGTACCTAGCTGACCAGCTTCCGCAGTAATATTTGCCATGCACCATCACTGAGACAGAAAGATGGGAGAAGAGATTTAGAGAACAGTTTCCTGCATGTAATTGTGTAAGACAAAATGGCAATAACAGCAGTTGTCAGTTCTGGTGTTTGCTTTATTGCTCCCTAACTGGACGTAATTGTGCACATAAAGAAAAGAGGAGAAATCCTATTCCATGTCTCAGTCATAAAAAGCTCTGATCTGATTCTACATCTCATTTTAGCACATCCATACCCACAGGGAATTATTGTGTACACAACACAGTTGAGATTATATTTTCTTCTAAATACATATTCCATAATTGTGTAAATACTGAAGAATTAAACTGCCATTTAGTAGTGTAAAAGTGCGTTGAATGGTCTGAAGACGAGAAAGGCGCTATACAAGTACAGGTCCATTTACCATTACCATTTGTTGACCTGTTTTCTGGACCTGGGGTGGACATGTGGTATTGTAATTTTGACTTGAAATGGTAAATGGTAAATGGTAAATGGACTGTACTTATATAGTGCTTTTCTAGTCTATATGTTGTGGAAGAGTTGTGACAAAGATGTACCGAAGCATGGCACTGAAGCTTTTAACTCACTTTATAACTTCTCTGTGTCACTTCACTTAAATATTAGTTTTATGTCTAACCCCGAAATTCCACTGGGCTTGGCTTTAACCTTGCGCCTGCGTTGCGGTTTGGCTCTGTGAGTCACTCGTCTTCAAATCCCACCGAGAGCATTTCAAAGGCGGGCGTCTTCAGAGCATGTTGTGTAAAATGTGATCTGGAGTCTGCACATGGTATTTTATTCTGAAAATTGTTTCTGTGTTTAACTTCCTGCTTGTGCGCCATGCTTTGTGCTGCTTCACTCAATTGGGTCACGGCTTCTCCACCAGTGAGTCAATCTCCCAAGGCCAAGGCCCCATATTAAAATGCCCAACTTTACAGCAGAAATAAACATGTTTACAGCCTAGTACAAAGAACGTTATTGGTCTCGTTAGTTAATTTCATGTACAGGGGTGAATTTTTATATAACTCATGTTTATTAAATTTTTCAACAGGTAAAACAAGAGCACATATAATAAAAACAAACAAACAAATAAACAAACATTTGCCTCACACAGATATTCAGGTCCAAATTCGTACAGGCATAAGATTCAGGAGTAACATCCTATACAAGTAAAAATACATTTAAAATAAATAAATAAAATGAAATAAAATAAATTGAGGGTGTATTGTTATGTTTATCATATTTACATGATTAAGGAAAGTTATGCCGAAATAAAAGTAAATCAATTAAATGGTAAATAATAAATAAAACTGTCCCTTCTAAGGCAGAGCATTCAGAGCTATGACACAAACCCTCTTGTGAGAATGGTAGAAATATTCAAACCAACCTATGAGAAAGGGTTCCCATGTTTTACGAAAGGCATCATCATTGCTGTGAAGTTTACATGTCAAATATTCCAATGCAACATATTCAAGTATAACCCTTTGCCACTGAACCTTAGACGGGACTTTATCTGTGATCCAGTTCAAAAGAATACTCTTTCTGGAACAGAAAGCTTTTAAATTTGTCATGGATGGACATATCAGATATGCCAAGTAGCAGATATAGAGGGTTATTATTTCTATTGATAGACAGAATCTTATTAATTTCCTGTCCTATGACCTGCCAAATCTGCTGTACTTTTCTACAATACCACAAACACTACCAGTATAAGACTACCAGTTTCTATTTTACACTTGGGGCACAATGGAGATGCATTAGGGTTGTATTTATGACGTTGAGAGGGAGCTATATGGGCCCTGTGTAGGAGCTTCAGTTGCATGGCTCGGGTACAGACATTCAGTGTTTTTGCGCTTTTCCAAACATCATTCCAACCATCATCCGTTATCTTAACATTAAGTTCTCTTTCCCATAGGCCTTTCAGAGAGGTGGTGTTTGTGATGTTATACTCCTTAAGGATATTATAGAATAAGCTAATAAAACTGCCAGATTTTTGCAAAAAGAGCTGTCTCTCTAGGTGTGAGATATTTTGACACTGTGGTGTCCTTTATGACAAAATCTCTTACTTGCAGATATCGAAAGAAATCCTGTTTTTGAATATCATATTTCCTTTCCAACTGACTAAAAGACATCATGGTAGGATCTTCCAGTAGTTTGTGTAAAGTAAATATTCCTTTTACCCAAGTCCGGAAGTTATTGTCCATTAGTCCGGGGGAAAATCAGGATTGTCACATATTGGAGTCAAGACAGAAGTGAATTGAGATCTGCCCTCTAATTTTCTGATGGCATGCCATGCCTTAACTGTGGCGATTGTAATACGTTTAGTACAAGCAGACTTTAAAAATTAATTTTTCCTAAAAAACAGAAGATTACTTAAAGGGTATTTAGACATTGAACTTTCTACATCCAACCAGAAAGATGTGGATTTATTATGCACCCAGTCCACTATAGTGCGCAAATGAACACTAAGCTGGAATTTTGTAATGTCTGGGAGATTGAGACCCCCCTCTGAGGGTGGAAGACGTAGCGTAGCTATTTTCAGGCGTGCTTTCTTCTTAGGGATAACCAGGATATTGGGAGTGTGTTCCATCTCTCTAGGTCTAGCCTTATACGCTCAAATATGGGTGGGAAATTTGCTTTGTGTAGTTGTTCAAACAATTCAATTTTATTTGTATAGCGCCAATTCATAACAGAAGTTATCGCAGGACACTTTTCAAATGGAGCAGGTCTAGACCGAACTCCCTATAACATTTACAGAGACCCAACAGTACCACCATGAGCAAGCACTTGACAGTAATATTAGCAATGGGAGTCAAGCAGGACCATGGCAGGAGGCTCCACCAGGATCCATGAGAACCTGCGAGACGAGAAAGCACAAGAACTCCGGGGAAGAAGTAAAGTTAGTAACATGCATTAATGGGACATGAATGAGTGCAGAAAGAGAGAGAGGAAGAGGAGCTCAGTGCACCATCGGAAATCCCCCGATAGTCTAGGCCTATAGCAGCATAACTAAGGGATGGTTCAGGACTCACCTGATCTAACCCTAACTGTAAGCTTCATCAAAGAGGACACATGGGTGTTCCAAATTGACAAAGCCTTCTGGCGACCATTTAAACGGGAAGGGAGATGGGGTTTTAGGTATCTTTTTCAGACTACCTAATGGCATTACTTCTGATTGGTTGAAATTTATTCTGTAGCCAGAAAAAGTACTAAACATATTAATGGTCTCAATAAGAGTTGGAAAAGATACCTCAGGTTCAGTCAAACAATCAGGACATCAGCATAAAGAGTAATCTTGTGTTGTCTAGTTGCGTCAGTCAGTCAGTCGCTCTCTCTCAGAGCCGAAGGATCTGTCCTAGGTTTCTGCCTCTTAAGGTAGTTTTTCCCTTGCCCCCGTCGCCAAGTGCTTGCTCATGGTGGCACTGTTTGAAAAGTGTCCTGAGATAACTTCTGTTATGAATTGGTGCTATACAAATACAATTGAATTGATTGCCTCAGCAAGTGGCTCAATTGCCAGGGAAAAGAGCAGGGGCGATAGAGGACATCCTTGCCTCGTACCCCTAAAGATTTTAAAATTAGAAGATTGCAACCCATTTGTAAGCACCGCTGAGAGGGGATTTCTATAAAGTAACTTTATCAAGAATATACATATTTCACTCAAGCCAAATTTGTGTAATGTATATGTGAGCCGTGCTAGGGGTGGATAAATTAAAACACAGGGGCCGACAACGCCACCTAGGTTTAGCTGAGGCCTAGGACCTCTTAGAATCACCAAATTAAAGTTAGGGTAAACAGGTTCTTTTATGTCAGGGGAGAGCAGTAAACAGTGTTATTTTTAAAACAATGAGTACAGCCAGTAGGAGTTGAACACAATTTATTTTAAGATAAGTAAAAACAACTAAAAGCTCTTCCTTCAAAGAAACTAAAACAAAGAACACAAACAACCAAAACCCAGCTAAAATAATGCAGCACGGATGGAGTGGGAGGTCAACAACGGCAGTCGCAGGTCTTTGGTGGTAACCACCTGCTCTTCACCTGGCTCCGCTCTCAGGCAGCCTGTCGAGGGAAACTCAGGGCCAGTCAATGTCCTTTAACAAGGCACAACTTTGTATATTACACACCACACAAACACCGGTCTAAACGGGACTTAGGCGGGAGGGAGAAGTTTTACCTTCTCCCAATTACAGCCGCTAGCGGTCGGTGTTTGCTCCGGTGTCTCTTCAGACCTCTTCCAGGCCAAGATCCGCTCTGTCTCTCTGTCTGCTTCCTGCTGTCCGGCCCGTTGTGCCCTCCGTGGCCTCCCTCGTGCTCGGGATGTCTTCCATAGTGTCCTTTTTGTCTAAAAACAGTCACTCCACTCTCTGGTCCCAGGTGTAAGTCCTTAAGCTTGATTAAGGTACATCTCCGTGGGGGAAGTAAAACCAACGTAACACAAACACACACCACACTTCAAAATAAAAGCATGCAGTAATAAATAAGGCAAGAACACAGCAACCAACAAAAACACAGCAAATTCAAAGTAAAAGCATGCTTAAATAAAATCAAACTTCCACTCCGTGACATATAGGTATGGCATTTCCACATCGTCGAATGCCTTCTCCTCGCCTATCCAGAGAAAGCACCAGACCATTCAAAGACTGCTCCTGAAAAACTGGATTGTGTTTAGTAATCTGCGCATGTTATTGTATGAATTACGATAAGAACTATAAGAACTGGGAGTAAGCTTTCTAGTTTTGTTGCTAATACCTTAGAGAGGAGTTTCAAATCAGTATTAAATAGAGAGATGGGCCTGTATGATGCACAGTCTTCGGGGATTTTACCTTTTTTTTTAAATTAGAGAGATGTGCACTTCTCTCAAAGACCGGTAAAATGTCTTTCTTAAAAGAGTCATTAAACATATTTAAAAGCCGGTCAGTCAATAAATCATGGAACTCTTTGTAGATTTCACTACTGAATCCATCTGGACCTAGAGTTTTACCAGACTGTAGCCCTTTAATAGCATCGAGTACCTCCTTCTTAGATATAGGACCTTCAAGAAATGTTTTCTGGTCATCAGACAATCTAGGAAGGTTAAGAAACAAAAGTGTTAATTTTTTCAGTTGTATCAGTTTGTAGTCCAGATTTGTACAAATGTTTGTAAATTTTTTGTCTGGCAAGTCTGATTTTACCTTCTGCATCTTTTGTCCATAATCAATTTAAAGAGTACCGAAGAGCAGAAATCTCTTTAAGCTTCTGTACAGATTTTTTGACATATTTTTTCCCAGCATATTTCAGTTTGGACTCTAAGATTATTCTTTGTTCATTCTGCCTTCGCTTCTTAGTGGACATATAGGATATAATAAAACCTCTTGAAAAGGCTTTAGATGTTTCCCACAGCAATGAAGGATCATTGGTGGAGACTGACTTAACAGCTAGAAATGATTGAAATTCCTCTCTAAAGTTAGATATGAACTTGTGGTCTGTTAATTATATTGTATGAACACAGCAGCATGATCAGAAATAACTATATTTCCTATAGAGCTGGAGATAACTGACTGCAGCAGGATTCTCGGGAGAAAAAAATAGTCAATCCTAGTATAGGATTTGTAAACATTTAAAAAGAAAGTATATTCTTTCTCAGCCATGTGTTGGGCTCTCCACACATCTATATAGCCTAGGTCTTCACAAAGCGCTGCGACAATCTTGGCTTGAGGTGAAAGTGATACCCAGGTTGGGATTTGTCCATAATAGGATTCAAATCTCCTCCAATAAACGTGTTTCTGATATTAAGATCTATAACTTTAGAAAAAGAAGAAGTAAGGAGGTCACTTGGGTGTCCAGGTGGGTAAATATTCATTATAGCAATTTCTTCCCCATGAAGTGTGCCTCTCACAATCATGTAGCAACCTGCTATGTCTTTTGTACAGTCTAGAAGTTTGAATGGTACATTGCTCCGGATTAAAATGGCCACACCTCTACTCCTTGAAGTAAAAGAGGAATAATAAACCTGTCCAAAACATTCCTGTTGTAATTTAATTTGTTTGCTGTCGTTTAAATGTTTCTTGCAACAGCGCTATGTCAACCCATTCCCTTTTAAGATAAGTTAAGATCTTTTTCCATTTGACAGGTGTATGGACACCCTTTACGTTCCAAGTGCATAGTTTCAAAGTTACGTGATCATGGGTTATGAACTAAAATATTGCCTGAACACATATTGCCTGTATTATAATCTATAACAGAGTGAGCCAAATAGAACCAGAACATAACATTATAAAAAATATAACAAAAAACAGTGCATCTAAGGCACCTCCTGCCTAACATTGGCTTAAAATATACACACTGTCCTTCTCCTTAACTTAGAGGAGCTGGAGTGAAAGGATTCTCTAGCAACAAAGGAAAGATATCTATCTGGGAGGTCGGGAGGCATTGCATATAATGATCCTACAGAGCTAACAAACAGAGTCAGTGCTCCAAATCAAGTGAAATGCATATTCATTGTCTAACTACAAAACTAGTGAAAGTCCTACAAATCCGCTCCTCAGCATGAAGACTTACAGATTAATGTTCACACATCGTCATGGGGGGTATCCTTCAGAGACTGGATGTATTTCTCCACCGCAGCTGGGTCATGAAACATCTTGGTAGATCTGCGATAGGTGACTCTCAGTGACGCGGGGTAGACTTGCCTGTAGTCAGCACAGAGCGCTCTCAGCTGCTTCTTCACTCCATCGTATCCCTTTCTCCGGCGGATAATGGATGCTGAAAAGTCCTGAAATATCATTACTGTCGCATCTTCATATTTCAGCACTTGGTCTTTCCTTCCCATTTCCTTGTTCATCTTGATAGTTATGAAACCTGACCAGCACCAGCCGCGGCCTCTGGGTGGAGGGGGGCTTCAGGGGCAGCGTGCGATGCGGTCTCTTCAACTTCACCTGACCTGACTTTGTTTTAATGTGAAGGATTTTAGGGAGCATAGCCGTGAAGAACTGAGTCGGGTCTTCTCCCCCAGCCTCCTCTGGGAGTCCGACGATACAGATGTTTGTACATTGTCAGCCCGCTCACTTAATACACACACCATTTTTTCTGGCGCTTTAAATTTTCCATTGACCGGGTCTGTGATGTTAGCTGTAATTTCACCCTCTGCTTCACGAAGTGCCAGTAAGCTAGCCTCGGCTCCGGTGTCGGTAATGGTGCTAGCTCCTGTGAGGGCTTCGCCAGCCTGTTGGTTATGCTCAACATCATCAGGAGCATGGCATGCTGTTGGATTGTCCCAAAAAGTAATTGTCAATGTTCATATTAGGTTAATGAACCATTAAGAGGTTGGAGTGCTATTTTTGTAGGGTTAAATGAATAAATTAGCTAATTCGCACACCAGCTGTCCCGAACGTGACCATCTCTCACGCCGCCATCTTGAGAACCTCTATTTGCCCATTTTTGGATTAGCCAGCAGCCAGTGGAGTCAGGACTGCCTAGATGGTGATGGCCACAGCCGACCACGCTGGGCTTCACAATTGCTCTTCAGGAATCTATGTGGGACATTACAGAGACTAGGTCCATTTTTCTTCCGACAGTCTATGGTCTCGACAAGGAGCATGTGGTGCTGCCTATCCGTCCAGCCTGAGGTCGGTCTGTCAGGAAGTTCAGGGTCCAGTCACACAGGGCGGTGAGAATGTGAGAGCGATTGATTTCACTGCTGGCCTTACTACCTGCCTTCAGTTCCCACTCTGCTTTTGTCACCTGGAGGGTTACTAATTGCACCCTGCCAAGTGGCACAGGCCCATCCATCACTCTTCATCCTCCCTCTGGGCAAGGAGTGGGTGGCACTGCCAATCTTAAACCCACACTGAGAGACATTTACTGTTGTCTGTCTGAGCCCCTCTCTGTACATTTCTGCTCCTCCACATCTGTAGTTAATAAAAGCAGGGGGCACACTGCTTGATGAACCTCCCATCATGGAGCATTAGCAAATGGGCACCAGGCTTGTGCTGTGACACCATCCCCCCTCCCGGCAGCACTTCCCTGTATCCACCTCATTGGGTAATAATTACAACCATCCTCCCATTCACAACAGTTAAACAAGAACTTGGAAGGGTAAAGTGGCTTTGGCATGTTGTTTTTTTCTACCTCTGGCATATTGATTGAGGCATAATGATGGTATCGGCAAAGCCATTGAAACAAAGACTCTATGACCTTAAGCAAATGGCCTTGGTGCAATCCAGGAGAAATTAGCATTTCCGATTTCCCTCCCTGAAAAAGACAGTAAACTTTTACACTACATGCCACATTTGCCCTTATACACATATTCACTCAGTGATGGCAAAGCCCATCCAACAGAAGCTAACTAATGCATTCACTAGTGCACAGCATCAGGAGCAATTCAGGGTTCAGTATCTTGCTCAAGGATACTTGACACGTGGCAGGAGGAGCCAGGGATTGAACCAACAACCTTCCACATGCATCAGTGAGCCTTGGCCACCCATGACCCTGTCTCCGGTTCACTGCTTTTCCTTCCTTGGACCACTTTTGATAGGTACTGACCTCTGCAGCCCGGGAACACCCTACAAGAGCTGCAGTTTTGGAGATGGTCTGAACCAGTCTTCTAGCCATCACAAATTGCTTAAATCCTTCCCAAAGCGCTAACATTGTTCCACAGCAGCAGTAGCCTGCAGAGGTGTCTGTTGACATTTTATTCATTGGCCTTGTGAGCATGAAGTAACAGTGGATGCTGATTATCTCAAAATGACAGCTAGTCGGCCTGATACTGATTAATCAGTCTGAAAAAAAACAACTACTCAATGTACTCCTTTCTGCTGCCTGTTTGCTTTCCACTCTATAGTTAATGGTTTGTTTTTCATATCAAATATCTGCCAATCAATATCAGCCTACATGAGTTGCATTTTTTACCTTATGTTTTAAGGCCTTTCTTTGTCATCTGTGATGTAAAAACAGCAGATTTCCACACAGTCTGTGTGTCCTGCTCATAGTTCAGTTTGAAAATCCCAGCACACTGCGAAGGGGCAGGCAGACCAAAGTCACACACTCTGTAGTCATGACCCCTCGCCTAGACCGCCTTTTACCAATGTGCGAGAACACATCTGACATAGACAATTTTATCTGCAGAGTTTGTTTCTACGGTAGCCCAACGGGCAAACCAAACACTGGCTCTAGATAGGGCCTTTCACCAGTAGATGCAACTGAATCCTACACACTGGTCCTTTATATTCTTGAATTGAGAAAGGTGCTGACAAGTCAAACAGTCAACAATGCTGGCTCCGCTCTGCTAAAGAAAAGTTTTCCGAAATGCACTTTTAAGACGACAAACATTTATTTAAAATAATATAAGAACAGTTGCAAAAGATGTTGGCTGATTATTACACTGATTCATTTTAAAGCAACAATTAGTCCCTATCTGGCTGAAATCTTTGCTAGCTGGAGACCCGAGAGCCACAGATGTAATGACGTACATGTTTGAACTTTGAAGTTCAATCTTTGCTCTTTAAATAGTCTTTCATAGCCATAGCCATGTCACTACTGACAAACAAAACATTCTCAAAAACCTAACCTAAACCTAAAAAACCTTCTCTAAAGCACATGCCAGGATGTAGACATTAAGAAAGAGACAGACACCAAATGGTAAAAGTGAACTGTCATGTTGTTTTCTGTGTCAGTATTGTTTTTTGCTTTATGCTCCACAGGTAGAATGCAAAAAGGCCCAGCCTAAGGAAATAATGTTTCCTCCAGGGGGGCGAGGTCGGGCCAGGGGCCTACCATACACTATGGATGCCTTCATGCTGGGCATGGGCATGCTGAGTAAGTACACTGCTTTTGTTTGTGTGTGTGTGTGTGTATGTATGTGTGTTTGTGTATATATTTATTTGACACAACTTAATTTGACCTTTAAATGGACATGTCTGTTATATGAGCTTATATGAGCTAGAAGCGAGCCACACAAGTATCATTGGTTCTGGGAAAGCGTCTCATCCTCTCAGCATTTTAGCGTCACAGCAGCATCTTTAGCAACAGTTTGCTAACCCACAACATAGCTAAGCTATTACTTGCTGAGTCGTTGTTAGCTCTATATCATGGTATTTCTCATGGTATTGATTTTCTCCACAATTGCTTACCCCATCTTTAACTTTGAGCCTTTGTTGAAGAGAGTAAAGAATGATTTAGACCAGTGATACTCAACTTGTGGCAAGACAAATCTGGCCCATGATAGGATGCCTGCCAAATATTTTCTAATTTACAAAAATAAATTGATCCACCCTGGAATTTATTATTTTGTTACTTTATACCAATTAGTAAATGGATGCCTGCTAGTGTTTCAGCACTACAGTCTCAAGCATTTTGCTCCTATATGTAAATGTAAATTACATGTGTACACTTCACTGTACTTCACTGGGAGAGGGACCCCTTAAGCCAGTAAATCTACATATATAACTGATGGCAATTATGGTGAGTGGATTAGTGTTATACTAGTCTGATACATATATGAGTATGTTTGTGTGCATTGGTGCCTGAATTCTGAAATCCACGTTGGCAAAAATACACAGATTTGCTATTCTCTGACTCTGACTTTCCCTTCTTTTAGAGGAAAGCTCAAACATTCCGATAGCTTAGCTTAGCTGGTGATGAGCGTCACTTTCACCAGTTAAAATGACAACAAAAGATGCTGGCAGCAGATCATATGAGCTGGCACTCCATGAATAACTTGCCATTGTCTAATTAAAGTGCTCTCTGCAGCTGCTCTCTGCACCTAGCCAAAGATCATTTGTGAGGGAGGAGCTTTCACTCTGTAGCATCACTGTATCACCGCAACTGGACCGCTTCTGTGGGAGCAATATGCTTCCATACATTTCAGTTTAGATTCAAATGAGATTTTCTTAACAACCATATCTTTCCTTCTCTCCAGGTTACCCCAACATTGTAGCTACATACGGTAGGGGCTACACTGGCTTCACCCCAAGCTATAGCTACCAGTTCCCTGGTAAGTTCTATCTTAAACTGTTTAATTCTTCTTCTTACACACACTGGGGCACACACATACACACACACACACACACACTGGGGTGTCAGATCTCAGCAGGGTTCCTCAGGATGAATGTGTAATGCTGTTACATCAACCCAGCCTGGCCAGCTCTGCTCAAAGGACAAATTCACTCCTGGCAGTCCACACACCGCTGTCTGATCTCAGTGAAATGCAATCCCCCTTTCTCTTCAAATTTGATTTGATAAGGTGACACTAAGCTATTATTTCACTATTCACTACCTCTGAAGACCTTTAAAATGGATTTCCTATTTTAGTAGCCAGGGCTACTCCTGAAAAGCTAGTCCTCAGAAATACACGCTTAACACCTGATTTCATGCTTTATGTGGTAGAATGGGAGGTGGGCTGCTGTGCCAACTCCAAGCCTTGCAAACATGTGACATGCTTTCTTCTGACAAGCTAGAGAGAGAATTGCTACTGCTTTGAAATGTGTTTTCCATGTATTATTTAAATTCAACAGGTTTTATTGATCACACGTTCAAGCAAGCTAAGATTCTTTCTCTTGACTGCTAATTGATTGAACACAGTTGTTACCAGTTCCTGCTGGAACCTGCTAGCTGGGCAAACTTTTCATTTTCTTTTAAACATCTAACAAGGAGGTAATTACCAGGTAGAACCTGGGCATACCGGAAGTGAATGTGTAGTATTTGGAAACAACTCAGTGTTGAGCAGACGTTTTTATTTGCCACATTCATCTTAAAGAAGGAAATCTTAAATAGAACTCAATGTGTTTTATTTTACCATTGAAAGTGGAATTATACAGCAGAAAAAAGCTGTATCACATCTTTGCACAGAATATACTTGAATACATTTATTAGGGCCCAAGCAGCGAACTTTGCGAAGGCCATATTGAAACTGAAGGAATTCTTATTTTTTCTGAAAAGAATTGAATTTGGCAGCCGCAACATGCTCCAAAACTCACGTAATGTGGTACAGATGGCAAAATTCTGTAGTCTATGGGTCTGGCACGTGTGCGTGGCTAAATGGTCACTATCTGTTTAATGGCGTGTCCGTGGTTTGGCGTCACATTTTGACGTATCATACTTTGTCCAATCTCAACAAAACTTGATTTGATAAGAGAGAGTCCCACCCTGAACACATCTACATGCCAATTTTCAGTCACAGTCTTAGTGACACATGAAATTTGATGCAACCGCAGCACACACCAATGCACGGGGACTGTGAGGGCCCGATCATTGCTGCTTTAATTGCTGATTTTGTTTTTTCATGGTTGGATTCCTGTGCTAGGGGCCCTGGGACTCTTCAATTCTAATCAATTCAATTCAGTTTTATTTGTATAGGGCCAATTCATAACAGAAATTATCTCAGGACACTTTTCAAATACAGCAGGTCTAGACCGAACTCCTTATAACATTATTTACAGAGACCCAACAGTACCACCATGAGCAAGACCTTGGCGACAAGGGCAAGGAAAAACTGCCTGATAAGAGGCAGAAACCTAGGACAGATCCTTCGGCTCTAGGTGGGTGGTCGTCTGCCTCGACCAGTTGGGGTGAGAGAGAGAGAGAGAGAGAGAGAGAGAGAGAGAGAGCGACAGACAGACAGACAGACAGACAGACAGACAGACAGACAGAGGTGCACAGCAGTAACCCTAGTTTATGGGCTCCTCTTCAAGACAAGGATCAGGTAGTAAACCAGGAACCTACTGAAGGTTCTTATTATGTCAGTTGATATTGTCATTTAGTCTTAGGTTCTCCCAATAAATCTTCACTTTAAGTCAAGATGAAATGAAAAATGAATTTTTACCCTTTCAAGATTGCAGGCCCAGTCATACTGTACCCCTATTTGACAGTGTATACCAAAAATGTACAAAAACTCAATTTTGTTGTATTTTTACAAATCGTGAACCAACCAGTTTCAACCAATAATATAATGGCATCCATCCATCAATCAATCAATCAATCCTCAACTTTTAGTGACATAGAAATTCAATAGTTAGCTAGCAAGCAGTAGTATGGCTCCTGTGTTTCTTGAGAAAACCCAGACAAACACAGTGAGACAATGCAAACTCCACAAAGACAGGCGACAGCTTGCCAGATGGGGTTCAAACCTCAGACCCTTAGTAAATGCTGAGAAACAAGGAAGCCACATTCCTGCAATGTTTCAAGGTCACTCTTGTGCAAACTTGCCAAAGAGCTCACTGTGGCCAGAATACATGTCTCAAATTCTATTTGTAAAATTGTCACCCTGCAATGTCTCCCTGTTTGACCGCATTAATTAAAAATCTAAAAGTTTGGATGGAAATACAGGCAGAGAAACGGAGCAGTGCTGGAGGAGTCCCATGGTGTGACAAAGCTAGAGGAAACAGGATTAAAATACGTTAGCCTCGGGACTGTGCTGCCTTCAAGGCCACAGACCACAGAGCACCAGGGAACACAGCGGGCTGCTGTCATTCTTCACACACTCTCACACACACATAGCTGATGGCCCACTAGGGTTGGCCAAGACAGCTTGTCAAATCCCAGCCTCCTACCACTGTGATATCTCCTTCAACTGCCCTTGCTCCTCAACAGTGGTTGCTCTGTGTGTTACTGGTGGCAGAGCTTTGTCCCCTGAGGCTGAGTAAGGGCTCAAGGCCTGTACCCATGTAGCTAATCACTAACGTTTTATAATAGGGGTGTACCATATGTTTTTTTTCCCAGCAGATATGCTAACAACTACCTGCTAGTCGTGGCCGAAATTATAATTAATAGTTTACTACTTATTAGTTATGCTACAATTTATGTTATTTTATCATCAGTTTGTGCAATATAAGAAATATGAAATATATATATATATATATAGCTGATAATAGACAATAAAAACTACATTCCGATTGCATTAGTAAACTGTTTATTGTTGCACACATTTTATTTACTATATTAAATATCTGAGAATGATTACCAAATGATTTGTAAAGCTTTAAAGGTCCACTGTCTAAGAGTTAGGAGGCTCTATATATAAAATATTCATAATTATGTTTTCATTAATGTATAATCGCCTGAATATAGAAATTGTTATGTTTTATGTTACCTTACATTTAGCTGTTTTATCTACAGACGCTGCAGGTCACTTCTCTGTTTCTGCAGTAGCCCAGAAGGGTCAAACCAAATACTGGCTCTAGAGAAGGGCATTTCGGTTTTTCTCACATTTCATAGGTGGGTGAAGCAAGGGAGTTGCAGTTTGCAATTATACCACTAGATTAGTGGCATTTAGCGGATCACAACCCCCTCTGTAGCACAGTGAAATAACTTTTAATTCGAATTTAATTAACTATCAATTGACCATTTATTAATCATGTTATTACCTCAGATCTTCTCTGACAGCCTCATCCAAACATTTGTCTGCCTGCTCTGCACATTAGCAGCTGATGCTTTTGGTTAATTATTTTGGCTTAGCTCTTAATCCCATGAAATGATTTTGCCTTTTCCCTGTGATTTTTCAGATGGCACCAAAATGACCTTGGTGCTTGGACATGAAACGTGAAAAGCCTTTTTTCTCCCCTTTTCCCCTCGTAGCGTTGATGGATTTAGAATAGTCGGCTCACCGCAGAGGTTAAAAACTGACTGCTGAGAAAGCAAGGAGCTCATCTTTTTCTGAAGCACTGCCCATAATCCTTGCCAGGGACCCAACTCAGAAGAGGTCAAATGAAGCGACTCATGTTGTATATGTTTGTGTCTGTGTTCATTCTGCCTCTCCACTTCTATTCTACCAGTTGTTTTTGGCTCAATTTTGCAGTGTTTTATTACAGCATTCCGAGTCAACTTCTTCCATTGCCTTATCCTGTTTTCATATTCCATTTAGTGCTTCCTTGAATGTAGTTTGTGATGCGTGTGTTAGACACAGCGCTGATGGTAAATGGCAGCAGTAATGATTACAGTTTACGGTCCCATGTTGATATTGCTTTGGTATATTTTCTATAGACATGTCATTTGTTTACATGGGCATCTTCATTTTGTTGTGTGTACTGCAGTGTGTAGTAAGTGTGATACAGAACAATAATTCCAAGAGCAACTTCGAGGCTTTGTAGTGGCTGGAGGATTTAGTTGTGACAGTATAGGCTGTGTGCAGTGGTGCAGTTGCATTGGGACTACTTACCGTGATGAGATATTGGCGAGAGGAATGGTATCTTCCTCAGCTTTCTCTGGCCACTTTCCCATCCTTGTCCATTCTACATAAACCAATTGTCTCCTTGTATTTGTCACAGTCCATTTTTGTTGGAGGACATGTTGGCCTCTGATGAAAGCTGAAGGTTGTGGCACAGCAGTGCGTGCCTGTTTATGCATGTGTCTGATAGCAAAGCTCCAAGGTCACAGCCTCTTAGAGGCAACTTCCTCTACAGGCCCAGCTAATAAAAGCTCCCCCTCCTTTCTTTCTTCCCACTTTCTGCTTACCTGTTTGTTGAGGGCCATGCCTGGAATTGATGTTTCACTTTTGATTAGTGCCTAATCAGTTATGCAAACAGTTATTATTGGAGATACACACACACTCACAAGGCACATTAAAATACATGCAATGCTTTACACTGCTGCATTCTAACACAAATTCAGAGATGCCTCACTTCTCCATAGCTGAAATGTACAACCTGCATCAAAATAAGGTGAAAGCCTTTAGCCGAGTCTGTCTGATGAAATTAAAATAGGGCTGCCAGTATGGTAAAAACATCATATTGCAATTATGTTGACAGATATTGTGAAATGATCACCAATTGTTATAGGAATGATAATTTTTACATCATAAATTTAATGAAAAATTATGCTGTACTAAACATACATGTTTCATTAAACCTGGAGAACAACAATTGTAGGCCAGGGAACTGGGTTGGGTAACCCCAATATATATAATATATATAATATATAAAAATGTAAATTAATTGGTATGGGGACAGGTAAAAATGGAGGTGGGCAGTGGACGAGCACAAAAATGTGTGATGAAAAAATGTGCAGAAAACCAACAGCAGTCACAAGCTAGGGTAAGTCATTGCTTGTGACTGCTGTTGGTTTTCCATTCTGGCATCTGAGTTTGGTAATGTGCGTGAATTTGTTAAATTATTTGCCACGTGTGTTTGTTAACATTAGAACAGCTGTAGCGAGAACAGGAGCCGGGAGGAGTAGCGGCAGCCCGCTACACAGTGGAAACTGGCACCGTGTTCAGCGGTAGTTTAGTAATCCACGGTAGTAGGAACCTAGTTGTTGTTGTTGTGAATGTACGGCAGGCTGTAGCCAGCGATATATAGCGCAATTCATTACTTATGGGAAACGTTTCAAGAGCAACAGGCTTACCTCCAAGAAGCACAGCACAAGGGAGAATTCAATTCAATTCAATTCAATTTTATTTGTATAGCGTCAATTCATAACAGAAGTTATCTCAGGACACTTTTCAAATAGAGTAGGTCTAGACTGAACTCTTTAAAACATTAATTACAGAGACCCAACAGTACCACCATGAGCAAGCACTTGGCGACAAGGGCAAGGAAAAACTGCCTGTTAAAAGGCAGAAACCTAGGACAGATCCTTCGGCTCTAGGTGGGGTTGGGGTGAGAGAGAGAGAGAGAGCGAGAGACAGACAGACAGACAGGTGCACAGCAACAACAGTATTGGCGTGGCAATCTAGCAGGACCATGGCAGGAGGCTCCACCAGGATCGACAAGAACCTGCGAGACGAGAAAGCACAAGAACTCCGGGGAAGAAGTGAAGTTAGTAACATGCATTAATGGGACATGAATGAGTGCAGAAAGAGAGAGGAAGAGAGGAGCTCAGTGCACCATGGGAAATCCCCCGATAGTCTAGGCCTATAGCAGCATAACTAAGGGATGGTTCAGGACTCACCTGATCCAGCCCTAACTATAAGCTTTATCAAAGCAAGAGGCCTGACCATGAAGAGCTTTGTAGGTAAGGAGGAGGATTTTAAATTCTATTCTACATTTTACAGGGAGCCAGTGCAGAGAAGCTAGTACAGGAGAGATGTGATCTCTTTTTCTAGTTCCTGTCAGTACTCGTGCTGCAGCGTTCTGAATTAATTGGAGCGTTTTAATGGACTTATTGGGGCAACCTGATAATAAAGAGTTGCAGTAATCCAGCCTTGAAGTAACAAATGCATGGATTAGTTTTTCTGCATCTGTCTGTGATAGTATGTGTCTAATTTTTGTAATATTATGTAAATGAAAGAAGGCAGTCCTAGAGCTCTGCTTTATGTGGGAGTTAAATGACAAATCCTGATCCAAGATAACTCCAAGATTCCTGACAGTGGTGCTAGAGGCCAAGTTAATGCCATCTAGAGTAACTATATCTTTAGACAGTGAGTCTCTAAGGTTTTTGGGGCCAAGAACAAGAATTTCGTTTTTTTCTTAGTTTAACAACAGAAAATTGCAGCTCATCCAGAATTTGATGTCCTTAAGACATGTTTGTAATTTAGATAATTGATTAATTTCATCGGGCTTGATTGATAGATATAACTGCGTATCATCTTCATACCAGTGAAAGTTAATGGAGTGATTCCTAATAATGTTGCCTAAAGGGAGCATATATAAAGTAAATAGTATTGGTCCAAGTACAGAACCTTGTGGAACTCCATGACTAACTGTAGTATTTATTGAAGATTCATCGTTAACATGTACAAACTGCGAGCGATCTGATAAATATGACTTAAACCAGCTTAGTGCGGTTCCTTTAATGCCAATTTGATGCTCAAGTCTCTGTAAAAGAATATTATGGTCAATGGTGTCAAATACAGCACTAAGATCTAATAATACAAGTACAGAGACAAGTCCATTGTCTGAAGCAATCAGAAGGTCATTATTAACTTTAACCAGAGCTGTCTCTGTGCTATGATGAACTCTAAATCCTGACTGAAAATCCTCAAATAAACTATTGTTATGTAGAAAGTCACACAACTCTTTGGCGACTACTTTCTCCAGAATCTTAGAGAGGAAGGGGAGGTTAGAAATCGGTCTATAGTTGGCTAAAACCCCTGGGTCAAGAGTGGGCTTTTTAAGAAGGGGTTTAATTACAGCTGCTTTAAAGGACTGTGGTACATATCCTGATAATAAAGAAAGATTAATCATATCCAGTAAAGAAGTGCCAATTAAGGGAACAACTTCTTTAAGCAGCCTAGTTGGGATCGGGTCTAATAGACAGGTTGATGGCTTCGATGAAGAAATGATTGAAGTTAACTGATGAAGATCAATAGCAGAAAAACAGTCTAAATATATATCTAAGTTTACATTGGCAGAAGTCCCTGAACTTGGAGAGCCACTGATAACTGTTGATGGCAGTTGGTGATTAATTTTCTCTCTAATAGTAATAATGTTATTATAGAAGAAGCTCATGAAGTCATTGCTACTTAAGTTTATGGGGATATGTGGCTCAATAGAGCTGTGACTCTCTGTCAGCCTGGCTACAGTGCTGAAGAGGAACCTAGGGTTGTTCTTATTTTCTTCTATTAGTGCTGAGTAATAGGCTCCTCTGGCATTACGGAGGGCCTTTTTATAAGTTTTAAGATTATCTTGCCAAATTGAGCGATATTCTGATAATTTGGAAGAGCGCCATTTCCTTTCAGATTTCCTAGCTATTTGTTTTAACTGGCGGGTTTGGTGGTTGTACCACGGTGCTAGTCTCCTATGTTTTAATAATTTCCTTTTTATAGGAGCGATAGAGTCTAATGTTGATCGTAGTGAGCCTGTAGCACTATCGACAAGATTATCAATTTCAGAGGGACTAAAGTCATTATAGGACTCTGTTAAATTCAGACATGGCATTGAATTAAACATTGAAGGAATCTCCTCCTTAAATTTAGCTACAGCACTGTCAGATAGACATCTGCTGTAGGAAGTTTTGCCTAATGGCTTATAATCTAACAACATGAATTCAAAAGTTATTAAATAATGGTCAGATAGGAAAGGATTATGTGGGAAGACTATTAAATGTTCAATATCAATGCCATATGATAGAACAAGGTCAAGAGTGTGATTAAAACAATGAGTTGGTTTATTTACACTCTGACAGAAGCCAATTGAGTCTATTAATGATATAAATGCATTACTAAGGCTGTCATTGTCAACATCCACATGAATATTAAAATCACCTACAATAATTACTTTATCTGATTTAAGGACTAAGCTTGATAGAAACTCTGAAAATTCAGATATAAAATCAGAGTACGGTCCAGGAGCGCGGTACACTATAACAAATAGAACTGGCTGCAGTGTTTTCCAGTTTGGGTGAGAAAGACTAAGAACAAGGCTTTCAAATGAATTATAATTTAGTTTAGGTTTAGGGTCCATTAAAACGCTCGAATCATATATGGCTGCTACTCCACCTCCTCGGCCTGTGCCTCGAGGAATGTGAGTATTAATATGACTGGGGGGGGGTGGATTCATTTAGGCTAACATACTCCTCGTGGGACAACCAGGTCTCAGTAAGACAAAGTAAATCAATATCATAATCTGATATTAATTCATTCACTAAAACAGCTTTAGAGGACAGAGACCTGATATTTAACAGTCCACATTTCATTCTCTTATTTTGTGCTACTGAGGAGTTAGTTTTAATTTTTATTAGATTTTTATGTTGAACTCCTCTTGTTTTTATTTCTTTAAATAATTTAGGTGGTCGGGGGACAGACACAGTCTCTATGGGGTTTTGGGTGGGTGACTGTTCTAAAGAATGCGCAGAGAAGTGTGTAAGACAGCAGCTCTGCTTCCTGGTCCTAACTCTGGACTGTCAGGTTTTAGAAATAAACTTCGCCATATTTCTAGATAAGAGAGCCGCTCCATCCAAAGTGGAATGGATGCCGTCTCTCCTAATCAGACCAGGTTTCCCCCAAAAAGGCTTCCAGTTATCAATGAAGCCCACATCGTTTGCTGGACACCACCTCGACAGCCAGCGGTGGAATGACGACATGTGGCTATACATGTCATCACTGGTCACATTGGGCAGGGGTCCAGAGAAAACTACGGAGTCTGACATTGTCTTAGCATAGTTACACACCGACTCCACATTAATCTTAGTGACCTCCGATTGACGTAAACGGGTGTCATTACCGCCGACGTGGATACCAATCTTACTGTATTTACGCTTATCTTTAGCCAGCAGTTTTAAATATGATTCAATGTCGCCCGCTCTGGCCCCAGGGATACATTTAACTATGGCTGCTGGCTTCGCTAACTTCAGGTTTCTGACTATGGAGCTGCCAATAACCAGAGTTGGTTCCTCAGCGGGTGTATAGCTGAGTGGGGAAAATGTATTAGAAACATGAATGGTTGGTGGTGAACTGTGGGCTTTGGCGTTTTAGTCTTCCTTCGCTCAGTCAACCAGCCTCCCTGTCTTCCCGGCTGCTCGGTAACTACCGGGGGAACTACCGGGGGAACTACCGGAGGACGGCTAGCAGAAGCTACCTTCGGTCAGACCGCACCGGCTACTGGGAGCTGGCTAACTATAGCGGCTAAAGATATCTCTGTGGTGCGGTGCTGTTCCTCTAACTCACTAAGCCTCGCCTCCAGCGCAGTAAATAAACTACATTTAATACAGGTACCATTATCATTAAAGGAGGCAGAGGAATAACTGAACATCTGACACACTGAGCAGGACAGAGGAGAGGGAGAGGGAGAAGCTATAGCTAACTGCTAATGTTACTGAAGCTAGCGTGTATAAAAAACTTTGAAAGTAGTGAAAAGTCGTTAAAGAAGGAGTAACTCCGAGTGTTTAGGTAGAACTAGTCTACGTTTAAATGTTAAGCGGGAAAATAACCGCTGTAACGAGTAAAACTAATTTAGATTTAGCGTTCACTGACAGAGCTACAGCACCAAACAGTGTACAAAGAGCAGGAAGTGAACCGGAAATGATTCAGTACGCTTACCGTAGCACGTCACGTTCCGGAGAAGTGGGTGTAATGCGGAAGACTTAGCCAGGTCAAACCAACCAATAGAAACTCTTCTCTCATCCACCAGCGTAGGCCCCGCCCATCAAGTGCAGTTGAATTTGCAAGCAAAACTTTATATCTTGCTAGCAAAGAGGACTGATTTGCAAACAAAACTTTATAACTCGCAAGCAAAGAGGACTGATTTATAAGCAAAATGGTCGTATGTTTTTACTTACAAACATTAGTTTTGATTGAAGTTGAAGAAATATGTTCTCTCATATTTTTTCTTCAATTGCAACCTGTTCTGTTTCGATCTCAAAAATAATTTTTTTTGATTACCACTTACTCTTTTTGCTCTCAAATCTCTTTTTTGGTTTCAAATCTATTATATTTAATTGAATAATAAAGGAACAAAATTCTCTCCATAGCCCAGAGGTTCTGACAAGAAGCTATGTCTGATTTGTCTGTTTAAAATGTCATTGTTCAAGCAGGATAACCAGGAACACAAAGAACTGAACCCAAATGCAGACAACTGAGGCAGAGCTGTGCAATTCAAAAAGATGTGTTGCTTAATTAAATGGTCAGCAGGCTTACAAGAATGATGAGACATGCAAAGGTCAATACTGGTAAAGCAGTTCAACACAGGTGAACAAATCCAAGCAAGCAGGCAAAATCCAAAGTTCATAAAACAGGAGAGGTCCAACAAAACAAAGTAAAACAATACTGGGAAAAAGCTAGAATGGTTGACTAATAGACAAAAGACAAACTGGCACTGAGACAAAAGAACACAGAATAAATACACTAGAGATGGGAGGATAACTGGAAACTAATCAGGGTGGGGTAGATAATCAAAACAGCACAAAGGTGAGACAGTGGAGCCACACAGGAACCAAGGACTTCTACAGCCTAGGCTCAGCAGATTTCTGCAGCACAGGAACTGGTGGCAGCCATGACACAGGGACTGATGAGTTTCACATCACTTGAACAGGAGGCTTCTGCAGCTCAGCAGGAACAGGTGTCGGCCTGGTCACCAACTAAGAACCAGGGGCAGATGCAGGCTTGGCCACCAATGGGGAACCAGGGTGGGTGTTGGCTGGGCCGGTGATGGGGAACCAGGTCTGGACTAGGTCCTGGCAGCTGGAAACATAGGCAGAACACCTCTGGAGGATGAAGAGGAGGACGACCACACTAGCAGAGAGCTCTGGAGGATGACATGACCGACAGGGTGTGGCTCAGCGGTAGAGCGAGTTGTCCACCAATTGTTGGTTGTTGTTGGTTCGATCTCCAGCTCTTCCCGGTGCAAGTCGAAGTACCTGAGCAAGATACTGAACTGCGTATTGGTGTGTGAATGTGACTTGAAGAGTTAATTTCTGTTCTGTGCGATTTGCTTTGCCACGCTGTGTGTGTGTGAAAGGGTGAAGTGCCATGTAGTGTAAAAAGCGGTAAGAGTGGTCTAAAGACCACTGCTCGGAAGACAACAAATACAGTCCATTTACCATTTACGATGTAAGCGGGACCTCTTCTAAGACCTGTTATAAAAGTGGGACCCCTTTTAGTGCCGCCAACAAATGTCATTCTGGAGGTCAGCAACGAGGCTGGAAGTCAGCGAAGACAGCTGGTACCTGAAGATTCGGTGCAGGTACAGGCTAGTTGGTGGCCGGCGACTGGAGAGCAGAAAGGTGAGCTGGTGGAGACAGGGGAAAAGGAGACTGCTGATGTGTAGCCACAGGACACTGTTGCAGGACAGGAACTTAGGGACGTTGCAGCAATGGAGCCAACAGGAGACGTGTGGCCATCTTTGATCCATCTCATCAAGGTGCAGTTCCCTTCACTGTGATGGACAGGTTTGGCATCCTTTCCTCTAAAAATGTACTTGGAAATGTTTCTTTATTATAATAATGGCCATTTAGGCAACACATTTTTCTATAAAAGTGATTTTGTTTTCAGTTTTGTTGGTTTTTTATTTGTATCATTTGCAAGTCTTGAACCTTAAACAAGAGTCAAGATGTGGCATTTCATTGGTTATGATGCACCCTTTACTGTTTATGATGAACTATTGTTCACTCCAAGAAGGAAATTGCCTGAAGTTTGATTTCTGTGCTACTATACATTATTTCACATGTCACATACTGCCTGGAGAGCCCAGCACAGCTAGTGAGTACTTTAGAAAGCAGTCTGTGCTCTAAGGCCTTTATGCCTTTTGTGTTTTACTGCGGACTGGGAGTTGACAGCCTCCCCACAGCTGCATTTTAACCCATATTTCCACTGCCTTTTGAAAGTCCCTGTGATGTACTCTCCTGGAGTGAGGCAGTCAGAGGTTGCAGGCTTTTATACCCCCACTGCCATGATGGGGGAGCAGAAAGAAGCCTTGTTTTTCTCAGAGAATGTGTCAACAATGGGTTGCCTATTTTGAGTAGAGAGGCTGTACCAATTGGATTCTTGCTGTGCCTTAATGCCTTCAAAAATAGCTGTGTGAAATGCACCATTAGCTCAGACTAGAGGCATCCAAAATAGCCCCTGTGAACGTGTGTGTGTGTATGTGTGTGTGTGTGTGTGTGTGTGTGTGTGTGTGTGTGTGTGTATGCAGCAATTTGAAGGTAATGTTGTACAGTGTTTTGTAGTGTCTGTTTGTCCTCACTATCTGTCCCAAAATATCACAAATGAAAGTAGATGCATTTTGGAAAAGTGAGACAATGCCAACGTCTACCACAAATACACACATAACTGTTGCCTATAACCAGCTTTTTTATCCCCAGAGGCTATTTACTCTTGAGTAAGGCCCTCATTGTTAGTAATAGTAGTAAAGCTTTGTGCTTTATCAATAAATGAAGTATCAAAGTTCTGAGAAAATAAAAGTGCAAATTGTAGATGCTGGCATATTTGTCATATTATATTTAAATAAACATTCTTTAGAGCAAAATTATAAAGAGAAATAATACTTATCTTAAAGGTCCAGTGTGTAACATTTAGATCTATTGGCATAAATGGAATATAATATTAATATGTATGTTTTCATCAGTGTATAATCACCTGAAAATAAGAATCGTTGTGTTTTCATTACATTAGAATGAGCCTGTTATATCTACTCCACAGGTCGCCTTCCATGGAGTTCGTCATGTTGAACCGCTATTTTTCTATGGTTGCCTTAAAGGGACAGACAAAACACTGGCACTCTAGATAGGGGCATTCACGTTTTTCATTTTGTGGCCACCGTAGTTTCTCCTTCGCACATGGAAGGGGACGGTGAAGCAATAGAGTTGCAATCTGCAGATGCTACTAAATAAGCACTGGACCTTTATTTTAGAATAGAGCCATTTGTTTGTCCAATGTCAAATGAGTCCAGTATAGTTCAATCCAACAACCAGAAGGTGTTTTTACAAAATGTTCAATGTCACAGCAATCCATTATAATAATATAATATTGACCCCATCTCTTCCTGATATTAGCATGTGACCTAAGACTGGTTTAAACTCAAACCTCAAACAACGCACAAACTTTTTGTACTATTTATATTTAATTTCTACATGTACAGTTTAGTTTTAGTCAAGCTGCTCAAATATTTACACACCATTCCTACTTGAATATGCATAGTGTATATACTTTCATTTCACTTATATTTTCTTTGTAATATTTTATTTTGGTATCTTTTTGTACCTCCACTTTTGTACTCTCTTTTGCATTAAATTGCCCTATGCTGCTGTGTCAATCTTGAATTTCTCCTAAGTCAATAAAGAAACATCTTATCTGATCTTATAGGTTCATTTAGATTATAGTCCATTATCATTCATTGTCATTCATTCTTGTTTTCTTAATTCTCAATTCTTGTGGTAATATGCAAAACAGATTAACAAACATGGTGTGTTGCAGGTCAAGGGATGTATAGATAGTATACCAGATATGGTCTGGCCAATTGTATTGCATTCTGATTGGACTTCTGCATTAGTTTTTAGTGATAGGGATAAAATATCCAAATGCAAATCACATGCGGACCAGGTGGAAAAGGGGTCCTTGATATATTTGTGTTTTGCTAAAAGTGAATCAAATGTCATTCTCAGAGTGAAACTATATTTTATTGTGAAACAGCCCCAGGAGGTTTAAAAAAATATACTTTTTTATATATATATATATATATATGCTGAAATTATTTCAGTGTTAACTTCAACACATTTTTCAAAAAAGCTATAGTGACTCAGATTGCGAACCAACAACCTTTCGATCAGTGGACTACCTGCTCTGCCTCTGAGCCGCAGCCGGCCCTTATGGACATCAGTCCATACTGAAGTAAGCACTGCATGGCGATTATGATCTGATTTATGGGGCCCCGCACTGACCGTGTGAAGACAGATTTTTTGTGAAGAAACATTCCCTTTTCACTCCAAAACAACTTGTACCTGTATCTTTGACTTGCCTGACATGGGTCTGATGTAGCTCCTTGGTTCTCAGACTAAAAGCACCAGATGCAACAGAATGTAGTTGAATATCACTGCTGCTTCCTGTGCAAAATCTGCAATAGTATTCCACTGAAAAACTGCGCAAAAATCCTGCAACACTGTGAGCTCCCAGGTTGTCAGCCACTACACTGAATACTGTACCTTGAAGTGACTCACCTAACAGTGGGACATAAACACTAAGCTCCTCAAGAGTTTTTAGATCCTGTATAAGAGGTTCAAAGATTTTATCATGACCATAGGTGTTCACATCATCGGTTTTGCACAATACTGACAAGTAGACAGATGACAAAGCAGAATGAGACCCCGGGGGCAAGTTAGCCAATACGCAATAAACAGCACAAAGCTTATGCTTCTTTCGTGAGGTGACAAATGGGTTACAAGTTTCAAAGTCATCAACATAAAAATTTAGGATGAGCCTTGGCTTTTCTCCAGCAAAGAAACAATTTTCCTTAAATAGTGAGCCGTCCCTTGAGGATCTGTACTGATGTGTCACACCAGAATTTGTGCCTTCCTGTCTTTGATGACCCTCAACAACTTTTGTAATGATATCTCCTCCACTTAACAGCTGCTGTAAGAACTTCAATATTGGGACATATTGGAAATCGCGTTTGTTTTTAGCATCAAGAATGTATTCAACTGGCTCTATAACCCCAAAGTTATTCTTGTAATACTGCTTACACAGATAGGCTGTACTGAGAGGCAGAGCTGGTCGTTCCTTAATCGGAAGGTTGTGGGTTCGATCCCCGGCTCCTGGTGCCACATGTCGAAGTATCCTTGAGCAAGATACTGAACCCCGAATTGCTCTCGATGCCGTGCATCGGTGTGTGAGTGTGTATGAATGAGTTAGTTTCTGTTCGATGGACTTTGCCATCACTGAGTGAATGTGTGTGAAAGGGTGAATGTGGCACGTAGTGTAAAAGCGCTTTGAGTGGTCGGAAGACTAGAAAGGCGCTATACAAGTACAGGTCCATTTACCATTACTTAGAAAGCCACCTTTTTATATGGACCTTTGCACTGGATTACCAGAACAAATTGCATTAACAGTTTCTCTAATTACAAGTGCATCAGCAGAGAGGTTTCTCTGATGAAAGATGTCACTCACAGGGCCCTATCTTGCCGATCTGAAACGCAAGTATCAAACGCAAAACGCAAGTAGCTTTGTGGGCGGATCTCGGGCGCTGTTGCTATTATGCCGGCGGGTTAAATGACTAAATCTAAAATGGGTTGGTCTGAAGTAGCTACATTAGTCATAGGTATAGTTTGGGCGTAACGTGCAATAAACCAATCAGAGCGTCATCTCACATTCCCTTTAAAAGCAGGCGCGCTTGTTCCATGGCGGATTGCTGTTATAACGGCGGATTTGCCAGGCGCAGGCCAGGAGCGGTTCATAGCCGAGGAGACCGACGTTCTCGTCAGGGCCGTAAAAGACCGAGAAGTGTCATTATTGACATGAACTAAATGTAACGCAGCCATACAATAAATCAAAACAATGTAACGCAGCTTCACAGGAAGAAGACCCTGGCCTCAGGAGCAGTGTGCACGGGCCGAGCAGTGCGCAAGGGCCAGCTGAGGAGGGAGCAGCGCAAACACCAAGGTGCAGAGGATCCAGACCCACTACACGCCGGAGGACCACCCGTTCCTGCAGCAAACCGGGTTTGACATGCTGGAGCGGGAGCTGTCCGGGATGCAGCAAAGTATTAATGCCCGTCCTGACCAGGTGGCGATGTTGCTGTTGCCTCTCAGGCGCATCCCCTCAAGTCTGAGCCCTTAAAATAGCATCTGAATAAGCGACACTGACTTTAGACTAGGTTTTTCCTGGTCTGTGGCGAACTGTTTTCTGAAACAGCAAAATAGCACCAGGGAACATTTGCACCGGAACACGCCTCCTCTTTTCGCTGAACCGCCCCCCGGAGCGCAAGTTCATTCCCTAATTTAAGGACGTGCGTTGGTGGAGGGAAAATTCCAATGTGCGTCGAGTGCAAAATAGGAATTATACAAGCGCCAGTGTACAAAGTCAATTGCGCTGAGTGCAAGATAGAGCCCACAATGTCACAAGATAATGGCGCAGGGGCAGAACAGATCAAATGATGGAGTTCCCCAAGAAATTCATCTACAGCTGAAGTGGGCACATGGACCAAATGTTCTAACTTCAGCAAAGCAGCAGCAAATCTATGCTCAATGACCTTCTGCAAGTCTTCAGTATGAGAATGAGTGTTTGAAGGAATGGCAGTATCTGACTGCTCAACACACTCCTCACTGTTTGCTTCCAATTCATTCACAGATGATATCCTTGTAGTTATAACTACTTCTGGTTTGAAATCAACCAATGTGTGATGGCGGTGTTTTCGGTTTTTGTGTGATTTAAAAGTACAATAAATGTTTGTCTTAAAGTCACATCCGAAAAACATACAAATGACTGTCTCGTTTCGTTTGAGATGTGCATTTATATGAGAAAAAATAATCCTTCTCTGATGCTAAATCAGTACACCTACAAATGTGACACCTGAATATAGCTTCTTTTTTGTGAGGGACACCTGTGGTGTGGATTTTACTTTGGTGGACAATAAGGGCATTCCATGTCTTAAATGTGCATGGACAGTGCTGGTATGTACATGGATAGCGAGAACTACGTCCAAAATGTGGATGCTTTAACTTGTGATGTGATGTGATGTAAAAGCTTGGACCTACTTGATACAGTTTGTGTGCACCCCTTACAGCTCCACATTCCCTGGACCTAATCCTGCAACATACATCAAGATCATCATTAGTCATATCATTCATCCCCAAAATGCGAGTCAGAACAAAAAGGCTCACTGCACTACCAAAATTCTATACAAGATGGAAATATGCTATAATTTCCAAATAAATTCATAGGACTTTAACTCTCTGAGGACTAAGCCCTTTTCAGCTCATTTTCAGCTTGTTTAGACCAGAGATATCTGGCAGAATAAAGCAAGTCAATATTTTCGATTATAATCAAATACAAAAAAAATACAATTAACATTTTATCTCACATTTTTAAAATGTATCTCAAGGTAAATAAAGATGCAAATTTAGGGCTTAAATAAATGTGAGAGTACCTACCCATTACAGAGCCTTTTGAATGTATGATATGCAAATGAACAGTGAACCTGTGAAACAAAATATTTGGCATCAGTCACGTTTCTAAGTATATAAAAAAAAAAAGCAGGCTAGCGGCTGCTCTCCAACAGCTGTAGCACTGTGGGCAGCAGCGGGCCCGGGAGCCGCGGTCTCAGCAGAGAAACACACTGACGCTTACTGTCTACAGTAAATTAACTAGCGGGTGTTAGCTAAAGTTCCCCAACATGTTATGCTAATAGGCTATAAGTACACAGAGTTAACAGGCTTGTTATATTACGTTACTGTTTGAAATCATGGCTCAAGTCGACTGTTGCCCAACTTACTCTAACAGGAACATGTATAAATTTGAAGGACTTACTTTTTCAGATATTGGGTCGCGACCTCTTGCTGTAAAGCATGGAGACTTTGCCACAACGCTCCATTCGCGGTCTTTCCTTTTGAGAGGTCTTTTCTTGGTCTATTTTTGGCATCCAACTACCGGCGCGTAAGCGCCACCTTCTGTTCCGGAGGGATAACGACACTGCGACATTCGAACGGCAGAGACTAAACTCGATTACAATGAGTTTGTTCTTTTAATTTGATTAATTTCAATCAACTTGCAAGAAACTAGTAATTTCAACATTCTTTATAAAGAATTTAAGTGTACTTAATTAAACCATGTTCACAAACAGACTATGAATTAATTGTGTTGCTTTTACTAACTTCACTTTTGTAAATTCAAAGACCCAATATTTCCTTTTTTTCAGTGTGATGGTAACCAGGATCTTATACATTTTAATTGGACTGTGTTGCCATAGTGACATGGCAAATATCACCTTGTTGCTTCAACATTTGATCACATTTTGGGGGGCTAAACATGCCTGAAAACTCATGAAACTTTGCACAAAATTCAGTCATGGCGTACATACACGTAATGTCTTGGTCTCGCACATCGGAGTTGCAAAATGGCTTAGCCACGCCCACCAGAATCAGCCCCCAAGACACGTATGACCGACATGTACCAAAATTGATAAGCATGTGTATCACCACCAAACAAGCAAAAAAGCCTCTTGGAGCCATACTCCAAACCCAACAGGAAGTCGGCAATTTTGAATTCTGTGGTCATTTTCAGCTATTTTTTTCGTGTTGTATTGAGCGAACTCATCCTAGGGAATTTATCGGATCTACTTCAAAATTGGTCATTACAATTAAAAAAACATTGCTGGTTAAAAGTTGTGCTATTTGTGACAGTAAGTTGATGGGTGTGTTCGTGGCATGCTGACAAAGTTGGCCATTTTGAATTTTGCAGTGATTGTCAGTGATGTTGTTGCGTTGTATTTGAACAAACTTCTCCGAGGGTATTTATCGGATCTACTTCAAAATTGGTCAGTACAGTCAAAGAATATTGCTGATTAAAAGTTGTGCTATTTGTGACTGTACGGGGTGTCCGTGGCGTGCCTTCAAAAATCAGCCCTGACATGACAGGGGAAACCCTAACCCTACCCCGACCGCTAAACCTAACTGCAGTACAGACTCTCCATTTGGACCCAAACTTCACAAGTTTGTTAAGAGCCCTGGCCTAAATGCATCTAAGTGCAAATATTCAGTTGCTGTCATAGCGCCACCTACTGGCAACAGGACGGCACATCCCAACGTGCACCGAGTGCGAGGGCCTGATCACCACTGCTTGCAGTTTTAATTTTAAAGTGAAACCGAAAAAAAAATCAGTGACCCTGTCAAAACCTGAAAAATACTGTGGTATAAATATCCAACGATATGGGAATTACCTCCATATTGCCTATGTCAGAATTGTCAGTCCAGCTTCATCACAGGGAGAGCATGAGGAGTAGAAGGTTTTGAAGGGGGATGTTTGTGTTAATTTTGTACTTGGCCTGAAACTGCTGATATTGCTGTCCGGAGTGAATTCATTTAACAAGACTTGTTAAACAGTCCTTTTCTGTTAACTGCTGAATGACTGACCTTCTGCTCCACACACCTTAAAACTACAGTGATGGAAATAGATAAAGAAATTAAAGCTGCAAGCAGCGATGAACGGGCCCTCGCACTCCATGCAACTCGGGGTGTGCTGCGGCCACGTCATGTGCCAGCGTAACACGCGCGGACCACAACATGAAAATTTCACATAAATCAGCTCAAAATTGCCATGCAGCGTTTACTTCCTGTTGCCAGTAGGTGGTGCTATCACTACATCTGAATATTGTCATGTAGACATGTTCAGGGCGGGACTCTTATTAAATATGTGAAGTTTCATTGAGATTGGATCAAGTACACAGAAGTTATGACAAATCCCTCTTTCATGGCGAGTCGTTGAAATTCCACGCCACGCCACAGTCACACTGTTCGACGGAATGTCGTAAATAGCACAACTTTTCATCATGAATGTCTTTAGATGGCTGTGTCCAAATCTGGAGTCGATCCGATCAGTTCCCTAGGAGGAGTTTGTTCAAATACAATGTGTGCAAATCGCCAAAAATGGCAGCTAAATCCGAAATGGCCGGCTTCCTGTTGGGTTTGGGATATGGCGCCCACTGGCTTTTTTGTGTGTCAGGATAAGATCTACGTATGTGCCGATTTTTATACATATCAATGAATGGGGCCCTAGGTGGTACAGTTTATGGGCTCCTGAGGGGCCATTTCGCCATGCTCATAGTGGACCCCTAGAAAATACGGAATTTTTTGCCACAACTGACATGTGCACCGCGTTTAATGGGTTTTCGAGCATGGGAAAGCCTCCAAAAATGCGATTCATTTGTTACTAAAGGAATAAGAATCCTTCCAATTACAATAGGGCCTTCGCACAGTCAGTGCTCGGGCCCTAAAGATAATTCACTGACAAAGAATAAAATTAGGTCTACATCAGTGACATGACTAAAATACCACTTGGGATGTAACAATTTATCAATTTTTATGTAGATGACAGTCAGACAGTATGCCTACTTACCCCCATATTCCACCGGGCAGAGTCGCAACATGTTCCAGCCAACAAACAGTCGAACAACCTTATGTCTGATGTTTTTGTACGTAACCCTTGAACAAATCACAAGGGAACTGGAGATGAGGTTTTCAATACTGCACCTTTACTTTTTGGAGCTATGGCCTACCTTACTTTTGGAGATGGGCAAGATAGAGTAATATCTCTTTGCAATTACAACCAAACATTTTATATTTATAGCTATCCCAATATCAACCAAGGATTATGCCTCTGTCTGTGATGGTCCTTTTATGTTATGAACTGGGTCTGCATTAATAGCAGCATCAAGTGCGGGGGGCCAGTAATAGATCTTTGTGATTGACAGCTTAACAGACACCAAAGTGCACAGCATAGTATGAAACAGGAAACTCTGGAAAGCAATCCTCCAAATCCACAATTGCAAGGTAAACTGACAGTGAAGTGTGTAATGATGAGGCAGAAAAGCAAAAAGCAGGATGCAGAGACAATGCAGGTAAGGGACTCCAGACTGGCTTCACCCAGGAAATGTGGAAGGTAGAAAAGACATACTGGACCTAGGGAGGTGGAAATGGATGTCTGCTGGGTTAAAAATCCTAGATATGGAGAAGGGGCCCATGAAGCGGGGCACCAATTTGTGTGATTCCACTTGCAAGGGAAGTTCCCCAACTGACAACCACACCTTCTGACTAGGGTGGTGACAGGGTGCATAGTGCTGGTGTGTGACGCAGGTCAGTCATCTGCTAGTAGCGAAAGAAGATGCGGGACAGGGTCACCTGGGCCCTCATCCAGGGGTGGAGGCAACAGCAGTCAAAGGTCTGGACTGAGGGGTTACTAGCCCCCTGCTGGAGCTCTGGGAAAAGTGTTTGGCAGCTGTAGGTTCATCTAAAGGTGAGAGGCCAGTGCTGGAGCTGTGGAGGAAGTTCATACTTTTCCATATCAGCTACTTGAGACTGGGAGGAGAAGCAACAAAGGTGGTCTCCAGCTCAGAGCTTTCAAGAAGTATGTTAGTATTAAGCATGTCCCCCAACACGTCATTAGCCAGAGCCTGAAAGACTGCTGGGGCAGTCAAGCCAAATGGCATGACAAGGTGCCTGTAATGACCGTCATTCATTTATGCTTGTCCTGGAGTTTCACCAGATGGTAAGCGTTACAGAGGTCCAATTTAGTAAAAATTGTTACATTTTGCAACAGTTCCAAAGAGATAGGTGGGAAGGGGTACCTGTTCTTGACAGTCAGATGAGTGTCTATATGGATAGTCAGGTAACTGCGTGGCATTATTACAGCATTTTTAGTTATCAGTGTGGTGTTTTCTGTACTATTATTTATTTATTTATTTCTAAGATTATTTTGGGGGGCTTTTTATATAAGACAGGAGCAGCTAAAGAGTGTGAATGGGTAAGCATAGAATTATTGTGCAGCGTGCTTTGGATAGGAAGTGTATCATTTCATGATGAGCAACTTGGCATTGCATGGCAATTCTGCTATCAGTTTGAATGGGTATATGTTGGCATTTGCTGTAAAATGCTTTTAGTGGTCAGCAGACTAGAAAAACGCTATATAAATGCATTCCATTTACCACTTACACTATCAGTCTAGACACAGACAAGAGGCTAATGACTTTGTTTTAGTACTAAGCCCAAAGGAAGGGACAAAGTGTCCATTTTGGTTTTGTATTTTCATATTGCTGGCTTAGTTTAGTCAGCGCTGTGGCCTTATTTATCAAACTCAGCAGAGAATAAAATATAAAAACAAAAATATGCATTATATATATATATATTATATATAATGAATCGTTAAAATACCTACCTGTGGAGAATTGTGCATGTGTACTCCTCCCAGTGTTTTCCCACAATCGTCCATAAAGGGTCAATGTTTGATGATTTAGTTGGCTGCCTGTGATGTTTATGCTTCGCTTGGTGTTAGGGAAAATGAAAAGATTTAGAGGGTGCTGCATATTGATGGGCACACCTCTCTTAAAGGATATGAACTGAAAGTTTTTAGAAATTTAAACTATCACTTTCTTGAGATTGACTGCAGTGTTGGTGTGAACTGGCCTTCACAATCTACTGTAAATGACACACCACACATAGACCCAGGATGCTACCCCCACAGCATTGTTTGTTTGCTGTCATTCTTGATGTTCTCAGCAATGCATCTCTCTAGCCTATTTCTCAGTTAATCCCCCCACTTCTACTCTATCAGTGGAAGCTTCCACTGCCTCAAACATCCCCTTCCATTCCCAGGCAGACATAATGCCGCCTGGCTAACAATGAAGGAGTACATCTCCTTCATCTGATGCTGATGGTGATGATCATCCCTCAGAAGAACACACAATCACTATTTTTAAGTGGATAAATCACAGTTCTCCATCTAAAATCTTCAGCTGCACTCTGGTTCCCATTTATCAAAGAAGAATAAGCCGTGGCTGCTGGGGTACACAATAACCAATGAGTGATGAATGTGGAAGTACCTACTACATTGCCATGTGTCATTCATATATTTAGAGTAGAAAGGGCAAACAGAGTAGAAATTATAATATTATAATAATAATAATAATACGTACCCATTAAATAAGAACCAAGAAGGATTGGAAGGAAGATTACGAAATTAAGTAGAAAATGTATATAAATTAAAGAGAAATCCAGAATCCGTACAGCCATCTTGTTAGTCATTTCAGCTCTGTCGCTGTCATTGTCCTCTGTCCCAGATGCCAGAAGGGGCCTCTTAAAGGGGACCTATTATGCCAGTTTCCAGCTCTATACCTGTACTCTGGTATTGCATGATTCACAGTTCAAAATTATCATTATTTATCTTATACTGGCCCTTTATGCAGTCCCTCAGTTCATCCTCTGTCCAAAACAAGGTGTCTCTTTAAAGCCCCCCTGCCTGCTGAGGGGCAGCACCCAGTGTTTGTGAGCAGCTTCTTTCTCTTGTTGTTGTCCTCAACAGGATATTATAGCTGTAACTTATCTTGGACAGTAGTGATATGGGGCACTGAATTTGATGTATTTACTGTTTATCAACTTTTCACTGATTACTGTACAAAAGTATATAGCATTTATGACTTCATTCAGTGATTTTGGTGAAACTGGATCATATCTTATGGAGAATTTTCTGGTCTTCCCTCTGATGTCCTTTAGCTGCTCTGTTTCAACTCTCAGTGATTTACAAGGTTTCCTGATGGACAGCTTTACTTGTTGTTAGCGGTTAGGTACTTAAGCTTAACTGTAGCTGCTATTAGCTAGTTAGCCATGCATTGAGGCATCCAGTTAGGTGACTCTGCCCAGTCTAGGAGCTCATAGCACCAGGGCGGTGTCAGTGTTTAATGTTACAGTACAGGTGGTTTGCACTGCCAATAGCATCTGTGCTGAGCAGAGAGGTTGAATAACTGGACAGACTGAGCAGGTGGCCATGTCCCTGTACTTCCTGGGTGTGCTGCAGCAGGAGCAGAAGACCAATTACAGAAATCTGTAACACCTGTTGGAAAATGTTGCATTCAGAGCAGTTTGAATACCTGAGCTTTTTCTCAAAGAGATTACTTTTATATATGTTTACCTCATTATTTGAAACTTTGGCTATCTTTAATATGAATATCCGACATCGTAACATTAAATATATGACAGAAAATAAAGGAAAGTATAATAGGTATCCTTTAAGGATAAGTGATATTGAAAAATTGACCATGGAGCAATGGTGCGTTGTACTCGTCACATACAGTAAAGAAAAGTGTGAGGAAACAGTAATTCCATATAAGCCCCCTGCCCTGTGCTTTTTCCTTAGGCTTCCCAGCTACAGCTTATGGACCAGTGGCAGCAGCGGCGGTAGCAGCAGCTCGTGGCTCAGGTAGGGGGACCCGTGGAAGAGGCGGCGGCTACACGGCATATGGGCAGAACGCAGGGGCAGGTAAACGCTCTGTCGATATTCTGTGTGGCCTGACGCTCTCTCCATGCAGTTTCTCACTTCTCTGGTCTGCCTTGCTTTTCCTAAACCTAACACCTCACACACAAACATACACACCTTAACACACTATTATGCTGCTATATAGTGCATGTAAAGTGGATGGAGAAGGTGAATTACTTTTCTCCTCTCACTTTGATGACAGTAAAATTACAGTAATGCATAGCTTCCATAGGTTGTCAAAAGAGCTACTGTACCTGCCAGCTCTGTGGATGGATTATGATTATTATAATGTTAGCCTGTATATTTGTGAGCAAGTAGGTGTGGATGGGTCACTTTAAAGCCCAACTGAAATCACAATTTAGTCATCCCTTTGTGCAATCAAACATTGTGTTAATGTGTTTTTTAATTGTATTGTTCATTGTTTTTTATTACTGAAAGGAATATAGAGAAAAAGACACCATTCATCACACTAAACTGAGGTGCTGAAGCTAATGACTGTTAAACTTCATGAAGAAAAGCATCTACACGCTCATATCACTCATGCAAAAGGTTACAAGAACATCACTTAATGCAGAACACTTGTGTCAATCAGTTGAAGTTGTGTGAATAAACATTAAGGGATAGTCACAGAGACAAGAAACAATATGTATATGTCGAACATATAAAAGTGACAATATGCACAGACAGATGATGTGTAAATTGATGCTACATAAACATCAGGTTTCATCCAGCATAAAACATAGCATAAAGAGTCTCTTATAGTTCATTCAAAGTGCAAAACTCATGTCAAAATCCTCATTAAGACTCAGGGGTTGCTGTGTTTCTAATCAGTGGATCCAAAAATGCTCTCTTTGGCATAACTTCCTGTCAACATCACCACGTCTATGAAGTATAATTTGCTCTATGCACTGGAACTGGAAGGAAATGGGATGTGAGTGGTTCTTAAAGTGACAGGCTAGAGGATAATTCATATCTTTGTATCTTGTGGAACTTTCATGTTCACCAGTTCTTTGCTTAAAGCAATAATATGTAACATTTCTAACATCATTTCAAAACATCTTTAAACTCTATACCTATGTCCCATTTGTTGTTGAGTAGTGTACTTACATTATTCAGGTAAAGCTGCGTTTTACTGGTCGCCTGTCTATGGCATCATGTCATACATTGACTGTTGATCCAGTCTGAAGCCACATTGTTACCATCCACTGTTTAGATCTTGGTGCTTTTTAACTCTAGATTTGAACCAGATGAAGGATTTTAGTCATCAGACGTCTGGATCTTAAGTTATCAGAGAAACAAGCTGAGCTAACGTTAGCAGCAGCTCGGCTCGCAGCCCCTCCGGGACGTCCTTTGTCTGTCCAACAGCGTGGGAGAAACAGTGATTTTTAAGGTGGAACTGCTTTATTCAGTGTTTTAGTGGTTTTAATGAGCGGGTCTGTTTGTTTTGGAGAGGAGGAGACCTCTGTGGATAATTGGGTTCCCGGTAGAAACCTCCTGAACCACAAATACTGAGGGAATCCTAACCAGGCAAAGCTGACTGCAATGACGGCAATGGTGGTGAAGACAACAACTCCCATGATCCCACACTACTTCATGACATCATCAAATTTATATACCATCATATTGTGCCCCTATCTTTGCATTAATATGACAGAATATCTTTAGTTTTCTGTCTACTTAGATGGAGATTTGCTTTCCAAATTTCAGCAAATCGAATTTTTTGCACAAAGCTGTGATGTCAGCATTCAATCACAAGCTGTGCATACAGTCACACTGACTAACAGCCTGCTATACAACTTAAGAGCTACAGACTTTAACAATAACTCACATTAGATGTCATAAGTGTCCTCCCTATCTAACGTATAAACATGACCACACTGTGTTCTTTGTGCCTTATTTCAGCAGTGCACCGCTAATGTCAGTTTGCAGGCTGATGCTGGTGCGGTTGCTAACAACACACTACCTGCCCATGACAGTTCAAGTCTGTTTACTTTGTCTCTAATTTTCCTGCTGCTGCCGGAGCACTTGCAGCCTGCCAGCTGCTGTCAATCAAACACAGACGCCAACACGCCCCTCTAGACAAAAAGGAGCATTTCTGATATTTTCCCCAAAAACTTTTTTTTTGGTAATAAGAGCTTACTAACAATATATTTGAAAAACATGTTGACATTATCTTTGACTACAAAAAGGGATGACTTAAATTTACTCTTCACACCTACTGCTGAAAAAGATAATGCCTGTCGAAATCATGCAACTAGTATCAATATATTTCAGCCTCCTCAGATTTATATTCTATCTTAACTTCACTGGGAGGAAAACAACAAGCAGCAGAGCTGAGGCTAAATTGACAAATTCCATTTTGAATGGTGATGGACATCAGACCTCATTCAGAGTCAGAGGAGGGGCATGAGAGTCAGGACACTCGTTAGCACAATAGTAGTTGGAGGGTCAGAGGGTCTCTGTTTATCTGTTTGTCCATGTAGTCTAGCTGTCTTAAACTGAACGCTATAATAACCTAAGGCTTTATTAAGTCTATGTGCAAAGACTAAGTAAGTAAGCCTTGTCTTCATGTTACACACAGTCACATACAATAGCTTGGTTTGATACAGGGCTGTAACTAGCCTTCAGACATATGAGAGGAACAATGGACAAAACTGACAGAGCAGAAGACTAGATATCATGACTTTTGGTGCCTGGCCTGACCTACATTTCCCATAATGCAACTTCACTGTCTGGTGAAAGCACATCTTTTAATCTCCATACCTCCAGTGTGTAACACAGGCTGTCTGTTATAAATTTGTAGTTCATGCAATAAAAAGTGGGGATTTGTTCATTGCAGAAAATAATTGAATATGACAAATATATAACCTGCAGCGATTCTGGTTTGCACTGTGTTCCAAGCTTGGCCCTCTTCCTCAAAGAGCATCAAAAAGTCTGTACTTACTGTTTTACACCACTGGTTCCCAACCTGGGGGTCTCAACACCCAGTAGGAGGTTCCAAAGCTTTAAACTTTATGTATACACATTTAAGTAGACACAGTAGGCCTATATCTCAGCAATGTATGTGATGAAAACTAAATTAAATTGGTATTAAAGTTTCAGTTATTATTTAAGAAAATAAGAATTGTTGTGTTTTCGTTACCTTAGAATGATCAACCGCAATGTCATTCTTCACCATAATTGTCTTGAAAGAAATGTTCTTTTATGTCTTTAAGTGGCAACTGTAGAGGATGAGTAATGTTTTGAAGGTTAGACAATTAAAAATGAAAATTGAATTAAAACCACTTGGTATTATGCCTCCTATAGCTGTTAACTTTGACCCAAATCTATTAAGACAGGAGATAATACAGCAAACCCCCAAATTCTCTGTGGTTTACAAGGACACAAGTTTACAAGTGTAGCAGTCTGTATAGATTTCACATGCACATCACAAATTGACAACAAACTTCCCTTCCTGCCTTTGTCTTTTTCCTGCCTGTTTTCAGTGTCACTTGTGTTTCCTGATTAGTCTCACCTATTGTTGTTCTAACAGTTCTTTCTCCAGCATTTCCCAGTGTTCTCAGCTTTCTGCTTTCTTTTTTTTATAACTGATTTCTTGGCTACCCTTTTTGTTTATGTTTTGGACTGGATTACTTTTTGTAATGAAATCATCTGTACTGTACCAGTTAAGCCTCATAGTTTGCATTTGGGTCCAACGTCTTGTATTTCTCGATCTGACTGGAGTAAACTCCAAAGTGCTTTCTTGCAGGGATGGCGGGGGTCGTTCCCTCACTAAACACCTTAAATTCTGTTTATTTAACATGGCATAATGTAGAAAGTGATTGTCAAACAAATCTATATTCATCAACAACCAAAGTAATGTCCCCATTCATTTGTTAGAGGGCCATCTCAAAAGCTCTTTCCATTAATCAGTTTCTGTATAGTACATTTAAAACCGACTGTACTCTAATGTAGGTGGAGTTGTTAATGGGACTTTCGGGCTAACCCCCTTCACTTTCCCAGCAGTTGGGAAACAACAGATGTGACTTTTCCTGAGAAGCTGCAGTGTTTATCAACTGACACACTGTAAATTTACTGCCAAATTGACAACTTGCTGTTAACTTTCACAGTCACTTTTCTGCCTCGCTTCTTGCTTTCTCTGACTAGCTCCTCACTACGAACATTATGTGGTTTATTAGCCTACAAATAGGACACAATTTTTGACAACCACCTCACCGTCGGGTTTAGTGTGCTAGGTAGGTTAGAATGGTGATGAAACATGGGACGAACTAGAGTGGTTGTTTTGGTACTATCCACAACTTTTGACATTGGAAATGTAAAAATTGCAATCTAAACCGAAAGGCTTGGTGGAAAACGGGCTGTGCCACCAGCGGCATATTTGCTTTAGATGCTCTGCCACAGTGTTGACAAGTGGTTTTGATAGTCAATTATTGTCGACTATTCAGTGAAAGTTCTTGTACAGCCCATTTTATATCCACACTTTCATTTGAGGTTTGTGAATGCCTGGCAAAAAATGATTGTGATTAGAATGGTGTGACTGAACTCTCTGACAGTGTAGCTGAAACTTTCCTTAATCATCTCATTGTAGATAACAAAGTGTCCCTATGACCTGAAAACTCATTTTCCATTTACGTTTACAGAGAGAGATAACTGACTTCTGGTGAAGATCATCTCATAATTATTGAGATCTGAAATGACCTGTATGAACCTGGCTTCTGTTGCATTTACTATTTTATGCTTAACACTTTTACAACTTAGACCTCTTGGAAGGTAAAAGTATACAGTACTACATTATAGTTACAGTGTCCTTTTGTCCGACACAATGGTCTGCTCCAGGGTTTCTGAACGTTATAACATGTACTGTATATATGACTCTCCAAAACCTGATGCAGTAACTGTAGTGGGCCCTTTTTAAGCTGATGGGGTGGAGCTCAGGTTTGGTTTGACTGGAGGTCATGGCAGTTTCTGGGGTTTCTGTTGCAGTGACTAGTGGTGACAAGCCCTTTGATGGTTACAAGAGGTGACCTAGGTCCGGAGCCTGATGCAGATGCTGGGGGCATGGCCACAAGATGCAGAGCCTTTTGCTGGGGACGGGGATATTGTGTCAGTGGCGGCCGGCCAAAACGTTCCTTTTCCACCAGCCATCAGACATGATTCAACCTTGATTTTAACCTTGGTTATGCAGTCGCTAAACAGTGGTCTTCAAGTACTCTATCCCTCTCAGGTGATGTATTGCATCAGTTAGTAACACAAATCACCACCATGCCATGGGCAAGTGAAGTGGATTTCTTTACCACCTAAAATACCAAATGAAGTGATTTTAATGTTGTTCTTTACCATTCCAGTTTTTGCAATATTTAACTTTATCGAACATTTTTGGGAGATTATTGTAAGGGAAGTCTAGGTCTGATGACACAACAAACAAAAGTAAATTTAAAACTTGGGGTCAACAGTTTTCTCTATTCACAAAAAATGTCCGCTCATGCCTCCTTTATGTAAAAATATAAAACATCAGAGAGGCTGAATCTCAAGTTTGTTTAAGATTTTTGCTTCTTGCTAGTCGTCTTTTCACTGACAACATTGTGTGCACAGTATATCATCATGTTTAGTTACTCCTGAAACTCACAGTTTAAAAAATATACTGTAGTAGAGGATGTAATCAGATCTTTAAGTAAAAGTACTATATATTGCAGCCTGCAAAATTCAATTCAATTCAGTTTAATTCAATTTTATTTGTATAGCGCCAATTCATAACAGAAGTTCTCTCTGGACACTTTTCAAATAGAGCAGGTCTAGACGGAACTCCTTATAACATAAATGTACTTTTAAGTATGAAAAATAAAAATAATGGGTCATTTTGGCTCACTGTTGGGTAGGGCTGGGTATCGTTTAAATATTTTCGATACCAGTACCAATACCAGTACCCTTAACACGATACCGATACCAATTGAGTACTTCATTTGATACTTTTTTTCAACTTTAAAAAAAAAAAAAGCAATTGGTTGCGTAAATGTCACCACTCCTCCCCATTCAAAAGATTTTTACATTACATTTTGAAAGTGCTCAAATATTTATTTAATAACTGTACAAACGAAGAATTATAATATATATATATATATATATATATATATATATATATACTGATTGCAGGTATCGGTTGACAGGCGCAGTTTCGATACTACTTGGTACCTGGTTGTTTTGGTCGATACCTGAAAGGTATCGAGTACCGATACCCAGCCCTACCGTTGGGTAGTTTATTCTATAAAAACCATATATTTTAAAGCTTATCATGTGTTTTGTGTGAAAAAATTAAACATGCAAATAAATGTACAGTGTAGGTTTAAGTTCAGTTTATATCATTTCACTTTCCATTGATTGTGTTACAACATTCTGCTTTCACAATGCCTGGCCTGTCAAAGCAACTGTCTCGCAGCAGTCTAAATGGACTAGTGTTTAAACGCTGCTCCAACTAACAGGCGTGCTAATTTTACCATTTTCTTCTTTCAGATATGGCATATTTTACCATGGCAACAGCTGCATGTGCAAAACTTGCTACATTTTAGTTTAAATCTGTATTTTTTGTTGGCTTTGTTGCTGAAAACATCATTGGATTATGCCTGACTGGGTCTTATTTTAAGGGGCTTAGCCGAATTGTTCAAATCGTCTAGATTCAGGAGATTTTGACTATGGCAATGGTTGTATTAGATGCTGCGACCTGAAGGCTAGCTCCTTCAAACCTCTCTGTTTTTGACTTATTGCAGAAACACTAAGACAGAAATAGCCCGCAGTCTTTGGGAAAAAGTGTGGGGTTTGGATTAAAGAGCAGCAGACCTTGAGGAGAAACCACACAGCGAGATCGACCAGGCGGGACCAGCCCATCAACAGCGGGTGCTGTCGCTCCAGGACTAGAGTGACATAGGAGCTATGCTATAGGGCGACTGTGGCTCAGAGGCAGAGCGGGTTGTCCACTAATCAGAAGGTTGTAGGTTCAATCCCCTGCCACATGTCGAAGTATCCTTGAGGAAGATACTGAACCCCAAATTGCTCCTTGTGCTGTGTGAATGTGTATGAATGCGTTGCTTTTTGTTCGATGGGCTTTGCCGAGTGAATTTGTGTGAAAAGGTGAATGTGGCATGTAGTGTAAAATCGCTTTGAGTCGTATATATATATAAACCTTTTGTAGTATAATGATAAATACATTTCCTTGATTCCTTGCTAAAGGGAGCATGTTCATTTCTACAGTAGCATTTCACTGTATTTAAAGGCAGAACATTTTTATTTATTAAACATCTAGCAAGTAAACATTTAAACATTCACAAAACAATCTTAATCATTGTCTACATTACATATTCCAGTCCAGAAATAACTAAGGTATACTTACAGTAATATATTTTGAGGCACTGGCCAAACTGCAGTATTTGACAAGCTGGGAGTGAAAACGTGTTGGTTCTTGAACATAAGTAACAAGTGTACAGCGAGATATGAAAAGTACTACAATAGAAAGCTGAAATGAGCTCTAAATTAGGGAGGAATTCTGCTGTCAAAAATTACACTGGTGGTGCCCGGTTAGCTTGCCTGGTAGAGCTGGCGACCATATACCGACTCCTTGCTGCGGTCCAGGGTTCAAATCCGACCCGCGACCCTTTGCTGCATGTCATCCCCTATCTCTGCCCCCCTTTCCTGTCACAAAAAGAAAGTCACACTGGCATCCCCTTTTCTGCACCTCACCACCACCACAAATATTACTTTAAACTAACAATTACCTTTCTCCCTTTTCCTTTCTCCCTCTTTACATGTGACAGTGTCTGCTCCTTACCAGACTGCTACTTGATTTTTTTATTTTACTTTTATCTTACCAGGGAGTCCCATTGAGATCCAAAATCTCTTTTACAAGAGAGACTTGGCCAAGGAAGCAACCGTACAAAATCATAACTTATTAAAATACAACATATACGATATAATATACAGAAAGTTTACAAATTAACAGTCAACAAATAGTTGTTTGTTTAGTCCAAAGAGTGTGATAAATTATGCGTGTGTTCCTGTTAAAGTTTTGTTTGCTCGTCTGTGAACTTTCTGCATACACAGTATGTTCACACATTCCTGTCTTTAACAGTTAGATGTTGTCAGTGGTGTGTGTATTTGTTGTGTAAATTTGCATATAAAAACGTATAAGACAATGACAAATTAAAAACTATCTGAGGGGAGGAAAGGACCTGGAGGATATACACTCTATTAGATATCTTTGTGATGTCTTATCTGGGAACTAAATGAGCTGCCATTCATTCTGGATTATTTATGAGCTTCCATATTAGGCTGAAAAGAAGTGCTCTTTATGTTAATTAGGGATTCAGCTTGAAGAAGGCCACCACAAGGCAGAAATAGAAAAGGGCCCCTTCTTTTTAAAAATGATCACAGGAAATGAAGCTAATTGCAGATTGTTAAATCCCAGTGGTAATTGTGAAGTGTGTGTGATACATCTTTCGAGAGGAAGAGAGAGGAGTGTAACTGAAAATGCTGAATTTTACAAGGAGGGGGATTTGTGTAGTCACAGACACTGGTGAGTGTGCTCATGTGTGCACCTGGAACAGCATCACACACACACACTCCTGCCCCATCCCCACCCCATGAAAGTTTCGTCCCAGGCAAGTGATTGTGCATGCTGTTATTTCCAAGGTTGGTGATATCCACAACCACTACCATTAACACACACACACACACACACACACACACACACACACACACACACACACCTACATATACATACACACACACACACACACACACACACACACACACAGTTCCTGCATGTAAGGTCTTTTTAAATGTCAATCACCTTTTCCTTACATCAGCAAACAAATATTATGACTTTTTCCTGTTACAATTTAACAGGTGACACAATTTTTTGCATGTTGTACTGCGGTGGATAATTCAGTATTGTGGTTCATTTTATCTACAACTTAAATTGCCTTGAAGCTCATATTTTTCATTTCCTGCCTTGTTCGACAATATAAGCAGACAGAAAATCTGCTCCGAATCATAACCAAGAGGCCCATACTCTTCTTAAAGGTGGAAGATGTCAGTTGAGTGCTTTACAGTTTTTTAAGTGAGGCAACATCAACACAGCAGTGTGTATCTGTTAGTAGTGGTTGTGTTTTCCTCTCTTTGTCTACAATTATTTCATTGAGAGAGCAGACAGAGGCCCTGGACCTCAGTACAGGTCTTCATTTGTTTGTTGTTACAGATTATAATTAGAGAGCTGAAAGACAACAGAATGGGTCGGGATACCTTCTAATTAGTGAGGAGATCCAAAAACTGTGCGAACACCATTAGTCTGTGTGAGTGTGTGTATGTGTGTTTCCTTGCTGAAAAAGGAGGCATTCACTGATTAAGGGAATTAATTCAGTAATTTAAGATCATGATAGAGATATTCAAGGCCCGTACTCATATAGTGAGAACATTTTAGCGTCATTTTAGGGCACAAAATAATAATTGGAGCAATTTGGGGTGCCCGTATAGCTCACCTGGTAGAGCCATGTACCAAGGCTGAGTCCTTGCTGCAGTCCCCCTTGGTTCGAGTTCCACGCCTTTCCTGTCACTCTTCAGCTGTCACTTTCGATTAAAGGCAATAAAAAATATTAGTAAAATTATGATAATCAATAATAATTTAACAGTTCACAATGTTAAGCTTCTAGACTCAAAACAATATACTTCAGTAACATTCCCTTGTGAGACATTACACCACTTTTTAATGTATTGAAACAATGCCCTAGTAGAAGCCCTTTAATTATTAGCCCTTTTCAACTTCTCTGCATCTATCTCGCAAACCTGTCAGTGTCGCATTCAAAATTAATATGAATTTTCTGGGTTATTCTTATTGATTTATGAGCACAGCCAGACCTAAATTATTGATCCTTCTTAATTATCATTTTCTTATTTTGCTTTAGTAAAAGGTCTTTCAGCAATACCTTTTGCCCAGTGACTGTTCAATTCAATTCAATTCAATTTTATTTGTATAGCGCCAATTCATAACAGAAGTTATCTCAGGACACTTTTCAAATAGAGCAGGTCTAGACCGAACTCTTTATAACATTATTTACAGAGACCCAACAGTACCACCATGAGCAAGCACTTGGCGACAAGGGCAAGGAAACACTGCCTGTTAAAAGGCAGAAACCTAGGACAGATCCTTCGGCTCTAGGTGGGTGGTCGTCTGTCTCGACCAGTTGGGGTGAGAGAGAGAGAGAGACAGACAGACAGACAGACAGACAGACAGACAGACAGGTGCACAGCAACAACAGTATTGGCAATGGCAATCTTACAGGACCATGGCAGGAGGCTCCACCAGGATCGATAAGAACCTGTGAGACGAGAAAGCACAAGAACTCTGGGGAAGAAGTGAAATTAGTAACATGCATTAATGGAACATGAATGAGTGCAGAAAGAGAGAGGAAGAGAGGAGCTCAGTGCACCATGGGAAATCCCCCGATAGTCTAGGCCTATAGCAGCATAACTAAGGGATGGTTCAGGACTCACCTGATCCAGCCCTAACTATAAGCTTTATCAAAGAGGAATGTCTTAAGCCTACTCTTGAATGTGGAGAGGGTGTCTGCCTCCCGAACCACAACAGGAAGCTGGTTCCACAGGAGAGGAGCTTGGTAACTGAAGGCTCTGGCTCCTGTTCTACTTTTAGAGACTATAGGAACCACAAGTAGCCCAGCATTCAGAGAACGTAGTGTTCTAGTGGGGTAATAGGGTACTATGAGCTCTTTAAGATATGAAGGGGCCTGACCATGAAGAGCTTTATAGGTGAGGAGGAGGATTTTAAATTCTATTCTAAATTTTACAGGGAGCCAGTGCAGAGAAGCTAGTACAGGAGAGATGTGATCTCTTTTTCTAGTTCCTGTCAGTACTCGTGCTGCAGCGTTCTGAATTAATTGGAGCGTTTTAATGGACTGTTGCAGTGTATCTCATTATTGCATAGAGGAGAAAAAGTTCATTTGAGTTGACTTGATAAGGGTGCAATAGATTCAGGAGCATTTTATTTTATGTATTAATTACTTTTTATTGCCAATTTGTGAACGGCTTGTACCGACACAAAGTCCAAAGTCAAAGCTAACATTACTGTACAGCTTGTGGAATATATTGGAGTTTTAGCTGGCTAATGTTAGCTTGCTTGCTAGCTAGCTAATGTACCGTAGCAGAATACTGTCTTGAGTACCTGGGCTGGTCTGCCTGGTAAATTGACTGGCTTGGTGTTTTTGCAGGTTACTTTGTTGCAGGTTACTTAAGCTTAGCTTGTTTGCTTGCTAACATTATCACTAACAAAATACATTAAATGTTATTAGGTTGGTTTGCAATTACTTCACAAGCCAATGTGATCCATGATATAAACTTATGTATCATGACAGTGTTGATTTTAGCTAACAAGTAATGTTGTGAAGAACAATTGCTTCCTACTAGCCAAGAGTGATTCAAATGTAGCCATATAAAATATGGATGTTACCCCTCCACTCCCACTGTAACCACTGAAGCCAAAATATCCTGGATATTCTGCCATCTTTCCCCACTCGGAGCCAGAGTCTAGGCAGTAATGATCATGGTTGGTGCCGAGGTATTGAAGTCCCGCCCATACGCCCAGCCAACTCAGTGTCGAGCAGGGCTCAGCTGTCAATCATGATGTGAAATCCCCTTTTTATAGCTTCAAATAGCTAATTAAAACCAAAAATGAACACTTGAACATACATCAGCGTGATAGGAAACTACCTAAAATCCCAGAAATCATATTTTAGAAAAATGTATTTGACGTGTACTTTGATTATTTAGTTTGTCCCATCTGCTGACATGGAGGCAGCAGGTTTTATGACCAATATTGCAGTCAGCCACCGAGGGCGATCCAGATGTTTTGGCTTCACTTTTGGAGAGCTGACATGTCATCCATCTTTAAATATGTCGATGGATACAAGGCAGGGGTATCCAACTAATTGTAAGTTAGCCTAAGCTTAGCTGGGGTTGTGTCTTGGTTGCTTCGTGGTGTTGGCTGATGGGGTGATTTGTAAACTTAAGCTAGTTAGTTGCATGGACTTAATGGTCCGAATAAAATATAGGAACATTGCAGATAGTAACATTATTCTAAATATGATTTATTGAAATGAATTTATTTTCCACGGTTCAGTCTAGTATATGTCACTTTTGGCCCATGCCCAGGATGTTGCTCACTCGTGAGTGCGGGCAACAGGACACTGACTGCAGTTCAGTTAACGTTTTTCTGAAAGTTAAATATAATTCAATTATGTGTTTTTTGGTGCTGGTTCATCATGACACTATGATTCCTTGGTTGTATATTGCACATGAGCTCAATTGCAGTGACGTCCTCAGTGGTGCTTGATGGGATTGTTTGTACAGTTGGTTCTGGCTGGTTTCTAGTACAATTTTTTTTTAATGATGCTTTTGAAACATCACTGTAGGTAGTTGTCAACTGGTGTGTATTCTTTTTTTTTCTCAATAAGTTTTTGAATGATGTTTTTGTGGATCACAACGCAGTAGTCAGATTTGACAGGGGAAACAACAGGAAGACATCAACACACAGAGACTAGGACATAAATTTAGTTGTTCAAGGAAAATCAAGGTTATGATAAAAGTCAATGATGGAGTCCCATACCCTCCCCTCCTCCTCCTCCTCCTCCCTCCCCTGTCTCCCAGGGTTCCCTGATTATGGGTTGTATTCCGTGGCCGGGGCCAGCGGAGACGTGCGGGCGCCCTACTCCCTGGCTGACTATGGCTCCCTGGGGGCCCAGGCGGCTGCTCAAATCCTACCCAGTGAGCATGCCAGCTCGGCCTGCAACTCTCCCACCTCCCTCCAGCACCACCTGCAAAGCCCGGACCCTTTTAAGAGCCCAGGTGTGTATTTCCTCCATGTGTCTGCTCCTCCTACACATGCATGTAGACTCACATACAACACAAGTCATCAAGAGTTTGAGAAAGAGACAGAAGGAATGTGGAAGGTGATGATAAAGCAGTGAAGCATGACTGTTTGACAGCGCTGGCAATTTGCCCAGAATATGCAGTGCATGCTTTTCGTGGCATTGCCTTTGGAGAATTGTTCATTCGATTTCTGTTGTTTTGTCATTATCACTTGTTTTCAAAGGCTGAATGTTTGGAGTATTGTCACAATAGCACAGTTCTTGTTTCTGAGCTGTACCTGGACTGGTTATCAAATGGATAAATACTACCCTCCCCAGTTAAAAGCTGATCTGTCAGTAAGCATCTCTTGTGCTGCGTTAATATTCTAGGAATGGAGCACAAAATAGAAGGAGTGGAAAATCTAGTGCAAACATTTACCAATGGAGGCTTTTTGAGATTTAGGACCCAAGTTGTATATGTTTAAAGTAGGCTCATAGTTACATCAGTTCCCAAATAGCCCCATTTATTTAAACAAGAGACAAATGAGGATATCTTTTTGTAACTAGTAATTTCCTAAGAAATTTGAGGATCCAGAGGAGTGGCTCCCAACCTCGGGGTCGGGACCAAAGCTGACTTGAGGGTCGCAAGGCCATCTTAATTTTGAGGGGTCTCAGAGAACTTAGATAACTTAAGCTATATTAAGCCTCCATTCTCTAATAAACAGCTTTTTCCTGCATTAGAAAAATTTAAACACAGAGCTTGTCAAAAAAGACGCCTTTTCATTATGTATTATTGTTAAAAATATAGACAAACATAATACAAATCGAGAGTTGCATTAAAGGTTTCTGAAATATCATCCCGGATGAAGTTTTAAAAAAAAAATCTCCATAAGACATGTCACTTAGTCATGGTTGTCATTTAAAAAAAAGAAAGGGTCCCTTAAGCAAAAAGATTGCGGACCACTGATCCAAGGGATGTGTAATGATGAGTGAGTATATCACTTGAGCATGTACTGAATGAAAACTGTGAAAGAACAGCTGGTTGTGACAGTTGCTGGTGTTCATGAGAAGCTACAGGTATTCCAAGTATCATGTATTTTTTGTTTTGTTTTGCAAAAGTGGAGTGGAGTGGTGCCAGGTGAGCCGCACCCAGCTGACCATGATGAAAGATGAGTTGCAAGATTATTAGGAACACCTTGCTAAATCCAGTGTAATTCAATACAGCAAATCCTACCATTACGATGTCATCTTGTTCAGGTTTTGCTAACACAGTCAAACAGTAAATGCATTCCGCTGCATATGCAAGTGAAAAGTGTGTTCAATGTGATTGTGACTGAGTTAAGACACTGAGGTTGCCAAAATGTAGGGATTCCTTATGCTTCGACTATTTATCATTAGCAAACAGCATTATACAAAACATATAGCTACCATCCTCATTTTTAGCCAGTGTTAACCCTCTTTCACCAGTTTAAGTGACAAACAGTTAAAGTCAGCTGTAAACAATTAATTAATGAAAAATGACTCCTGGCAGCTTTGTGTCATCTCTTCTTGTGAGGAAAGAACCTCCACTCTATAACGCCGCTGTATAGTGAGTGTAAAGGGGGTACCTACAGTGTCCAAGGTTGGAGCACAGGGACACTGACCAAGCTGTCGTATTTGACGAATTAGGAGTAAGAACAGGCTGACAGTTGTTTTACTCGTTTGTAGAATAGGAGCACTGCTTAATATCTCTCTCCCTAACATATACTACAGTATATAGTGTAATATGCTTTACTTCTCTAACACGACTCAAACGGGGAAACACAATATGGGTGGTGGTCTGCAGTTCTTTCCTTCGTCAGTATTACTCCCCTGCTGGTGAAGTGAGTCCAAAAAATGTGACTCACCCCTGCAATCTTTTAGCGCACATTACCCAGGACACCCTGTGTAATTTCCTGCCTGTCAGGCAGCAGGCTAGGTCCAATATCCCAAGCACTTTGGGGAAGATAATCACCAATCATATATTTAAAAGAGGCTGGAGAAGGAGCTGGGGGAGTTTTTGGGGGGATAGGGGTGTTGGTGTGGTGAAGTGTAGAGGCTCTACTAGTGACAGGTGTTGATTAGATGAGGGGTGTTGTGCCCAATTCCCTGGTGTAATCTCTGCCAGGCATTTATAAACTGTCTGAGGGTTCTGTAGTGCAAAGCAGGGAATACCAATGAGAGGCTGAAGGTGAGGCAATTTGTTGTTTTTTATTTACATTTGTGTGATGTGGAAAAAAGCTGTAAGCTGTAATTATGGGAACATCTTGTATAGAATAATATACACTTGATTATTCTATACAATGCCACTCTGGACACTTGGACTCTAATTGCTTGATTCCACCAGGCATAGCTGCAATGCGTTCCGGCCATGACGCAGCCACTGCAGCTGTTCACTGCCGTTCTAGACAATGCTGGTGCTTCCACCAGAGGCACTGCAGTGCATTTCAGAAGCGTCCAAGAAGCAGTTCTCTTATCTGCTCCGCGAACAATACGCAGCTGGTCTATTTTGGACAGAGGCCGAGACCAGCCACGCCAAGCAGCACAAAACTGCTCATCCTAATCCACTCCTGATGTTTAAAGTTCCAGTGTGTAGGATGTAGTGTCATCTAGCGGTGTAGTTGCATATCACAACTCCTTCACTTCGCCCTCCCCTTCCAAGGGAGAAACTACCATGAAGCACTCCCCTCCAACAGGCAGCCATGCTGTTGCTAGCTAGCTAACGAATTAATTTTAGCACTGTGTCACCAAAGTTGAAAAATTGATTGATGGATGGATGTTATGATATTATTGGTTGAAATTGGAATGTTCACACTTCTCATTAGTGTATAATCACCTGATTATAGGAATCGTTTTGTTTTTGTTACCTTAGAATGAGCCATTTATATCTACAGAGGAAGTGGGTCCTCTTCCACAGAGTCCGTCATGTTGAACCATCATGTTTCTACAGTAGCCTAGAAGGCAAAAACCAAACACTAGCTGTAGATGGGGGCATTCATAATTCTTCCTTGGAAGTGAAGGGTAAAGCGAGGGAGTTGCAGTCTGCAACTACATGGCTAGATGCCACTACGTGCTACACACTGGACCTTTAAAGGGTTAAAAAGGCATTTAATATTTTATTTAGACATTTATAACTTTAATAACAGTTAAAAGGCACATCTTTGGACCATCTTCAAAGTGACTGAGGGCATTGAGGGAACAAGCCAATGCTCAGAAATTAGAGCCTCGCAATACATGTGCCAGTGGTTGGGGTAGATGCCCATTTTCGTGCACTGTAATAGTTTGATGTCAAACCTGGAAAAACTTAGAACCATGTCAACGTTTTGCTGCTTGCCACTTGATTCAGAGTAGACTGCTTTGCTTTCTACTGTGCAGTCTTGTGAGACCTCTGCAGGTGGTTGTTGTTTTCCAATCTGAAAAGCCCTCTATGCTTTCTTCTTGGTTTAACTCTTTCATGCACTGGAAGTGAACACTGCCAATGAGCACAGCCTTTTTTTCAAAATGCTAAAATCTTGAACTGATCTCCTGATAGAAGGGAATATGACTTACTGGTGAACAGAAAGATGCTTCTCTGCTACTTTCATACATAATGCGTTGCATTTTATCATGTTCATGAGAAGAACTCAAATATTCTCTCCAAATCATTACTGAAGCATTAAGATTGTGTGAAATAAAGTATCTTGATGTGTGCCAGGTCATAGTCAGCTTCCATCTCTAAGTGCCCGTTGTGTTAGAGTTTCTCTGACAAACCTCTCTCCTTGTCTTTCCTCAACAGGAACCAATCCAACCCGGCCTGGAGCCTTTCCTGGTGCCAACAGTCCTGGCCCTGTAGCTGACCTCTATGGAACCACCAGTCAGGACTCTGGTGTGGGCAACTACATCAGTGCCACTAGCCCTCAGCCAGGCTCTGGCTTCAGCCACAGCATTGCAGTAAGTATATCTATTTTTTCATCATCATTATCATCATCATCATCCACTTCATGACATTTCTCCACAAACTCCTTGTGGCTAAACTCATTCCTCACCTTCATCTTCTCCTTATTTCACTACTGATTAGAGAAGAATGTGACAGGAAATAGCTAGGTGAAATCACTTCAATTTTCCACTTCTTGAATCAATAATTTTGTCATACATTGTGCAATCACTTTCACTTCTGCTTTAAAATGTTTGCCTACCAGTAGTCCACTAATACTTCACTCTGAAATGTCTTGTTGATGAAAGGTCAGGGTTCAAGGTTAGCTTCAATAATATTTCAACATCGTCGGTGGCCCTCCGCTTCAAAATATGACACTGCAGGTATCCCTCTCACGGCATTTCTGGACACACAGGGCTCGGAGTTCTAGTTAGCAAAAATAATGTCTGGTGAAGTTAGGAATAATAAATATGCAATGTTTGGTTAGACTTGCTTATGTGGTGTGAAATGGTTGGTTAGGTTTAGGCACGAAAACTACTTGAGTTATGTACCTGACGTAACTTAAGTACATTACTTAAGTAAACTTACGTATGTTACCTAAAGGACCAGTGTGTAGAATTATGTAGCATCTAGCAGTGATATAGCCACCGCTATCTGTATTTGATGACTTGGAAATGAGAACAGGATGGTTAAGTGTGTAGAAACGCTGTGGCTGCAAAACTCACAAAAGGACCTATCTACAACTAGTATTTGGTTTGTCCATTCGCTCAGAATGGACAAACCAAATACTAGTTGTAGATAGTAGCTCATACTGTCGAAACATGGTGGTTCAACATAGCAGACTCCATGGAAGGAAACCTGCAGCGTCTGTAGATAAAAACGTTTCATTCTAAGGTAACAAAAGCACAATGATTCTTATTTAGTGATTATACACATATGAAAATAGGAGTATTATATCCCATTTCTGCCAATAGATCCTCCTAGATTTTACACACGTAAAATTGTTTTAAATTTAAATCCTCTGTGTATTACGAGGTGCCCATTACCCTTCTGCATGAGACGCCTTTTTAACAGGTAGTTAATGATGTGAAACTGTGGCAGTATGGTTAGGATTAGGCAACAAAATGACCTGGTTAGGACTAGAAAAAGATCATAGTTTGGGCTAAAACAAGTATGTTACGTGACACAAATCATATATGTAATTTTAAAGTAAGTAAAAACTTAATTCAGCTGTACCTTTGGTTTTACACAGGAATCAAACAGTGGTCCCCTGGCTTAAAGTCCTGTGTTCGATTGCGTTCATGACACTAGAGGGATACCTATGGCTATATTTTGAAGCAGATAGCCGCTGACCAAGCTGCAGTATTTGACGACTTGGGAGTCAGACAAGTGTTGAATATTGTCCCTTTTCTGTTTTTCACACTAAAACTTTCTCTGCTGATTTATTATAATAATATCACCACCTCTCTGATGGCACTGGTCCAAGTCCAACTTTGTCCAAACAAAGGCCCTTCTATCATTCTTGTAACATTTCTCAAACCGTACCTTTGTAGAACGTCAGTATTTTAAGTTCTAATCTCTCTAGCTGGGAGTCCCCTACAGAAAATAATATCAGTTACAAATATTGTAATAAGCCCTAAGCAAAATACTGTTATGAGAAGGTTTCTTTGTGCATTTTGATGTCTGGCCAGCTGATGCCATCAGCCGAAGTTGAAAGCTGGTAAACCAAAGGCTAACAAGAGCTGTTGACTAAAGCACAATATCACTTTTACCTGTTTTGATCTTCTGTTCAACAGTACGCTAAGGTTAACAAGGCCTTTTGTGTGTTTGACCACCTGCTTTTTGGTTCACACATGTCATGAATACTACGTTATGAGAGTTTGAATTCCTTAGCAAATTCCTAGACTGTTGAGAGAACTGTACATGAATTTGTCTGGAGCTTCTTTGCTACATTAAATCTGCAGTAAGTCATTTTTATACAAACATATACATATTTTTTCTTGGCTCTGATTGGTTGTTTTTCGTTCAGGCCTGGTGGATTTTTGCAAATTCCATTAGGAGCACTAGGAGGAGCCAGATCGGTCTTGGCTCGGTCTCATGCTCTACTGCCAGGATATAGTAAAAGTTTCAGCAAATATGACACAAAGTTATTTTTATAAAGGTTACCTACTGCAGCTTAAATGGAGCATATTGTCCATACAATATAAGGAAATATATGTAACATAGGTTTGTCATGGCTTTAAAACAGTACTTGTTTAGTTAATTTATTAAGTTACTGTTCGATTGTTTCAACACCTTTAGCTCAATGAATAATCAGACTTATTTAAAATTAGCCTCCAACAGTTTGTAACATAGTCTATATCAGTTGAATAGAAAACCTGAACATAATTTTATTTGACTATTGAGATTTACAATTACGCTGATAATGGTGACCTGACACAGATTTCTGTGCATTACAAATCTACTGAAGAGCACTGCTTTCACCTTCTCTTCCATTTATCCACTTACTCATCTGTGCATTATCAACACATTCTCATCCCAGGTAGTCAAATACTGATCCTGTTTTGTCACGCCACTCGCTTTCTCAGATAGAAGTACAAGGTACCCTTTAAGCGTCTGTATGAGACTCCTTTTCAACATGTGGTAAATGTTGTGAAATGGTGGCAGTGTGGTTAACAAAACTACTTGGTTAGGTTTAGAAAAAGATCATGGTTTGAGCCCAAATAAAAATGTTAAGTGACACAAGTCACATACATAATTTTATGCAACTTAAAACGTACTTTTGGTTTCAAAAGGGACATGAAACCCGGTCTTCTGGGTGAAAGTCCTCTGTTTGTTTGACCCATCCATCCACCCTTATAACTTGCTGATGCTGACTTTCTGGCACTTTACACTCAGACGCTAAGGGGTACCTTGTGCATCTGTTTGGAGATGCAGAGGTGTGTGACAAAACAGAGGATTAATCTTAATACAATACATTTATACAAATGTTGTGCTCTAATGAGTATTGCCAGCAACATTACAGTGTCTGTGGGACTGAGAAAAAACTGTGTATGTTCATTCTAATGAAAGAACCAGTCACCAAGTGCAATGGTTCACTAAAGGTGGGTTCAGTCATTCTAGAGAAAGATAGTTGATTGAGTCACATTCCCTGTGAGCACAAAAACCACCTGTTGTGTCACATTGTGTCCGGGCCACATTGTTTGGTTCACAAAGACTCAACCATAGACATATGAAGAATGACGTCACGTCTCCACTTCCTCCCACTGTACAAAAATTAAGCCAAAATGGGATACAGCTGGTGCCATCTTTCACCACTTGGAGCCAGAGTCTGCACGGTAGTGATTGGCCGTGGTATCAAGGTCCTGCCCATATGCCCGGCTGACTCAATCGCAAGCAGGGCTCAGCTGTCAATCATTGCGTGACGCCCTCTTTTTATAGTTTCAAATAACTCATTAAAACCAAACTTAGATTTTTTAGTTATACCATCTTTATATATTTTGGTGGACAATCAACTTTCTTTCTGCAGAGTGGCTGACCCCGCCTTTAATTTGTTTTTAATCATTTTTGGACAACAGTGAAGCTCTATGGCACAGAGGAATAAGATATATCAGGCTTTAGAAAGCTCTATTCATTGTTGGTTTTGATTTTAAATGGGATTTAATGATATATTGAGTCACCAGCCTTATCCTTTAATGGACAAAAAATGTATTTGACTTGCAAATGGGTTATTATGATATATGGAAATCACAATTAAGAAAAGTTTTTCAAAGTTTTACTCCCCCTCTGGTGAATGCAACACACTTCTGTACATCTGTGCATAATTACTGATTTGCATCATGTGATTTTTTATTATTTGATTAATACATGTTAGCATGAATGTGATCCTAAGCTCTGAGTAGAGAAATTTCCAATGTAAATTATAGAACCCAAAAAAACAGACATGTCTGCAAATGATACAGAGATTGGAGATCAATGTTTTTGAAAGATCTGTGTGACAAATTTCTTGCTGTCAAGGCTTGACAACATGGTGGAGGTTATACGAAGGTGTAACTGTAAGCACAAGTTGAATGCAAGTACAACAAGCATTAAAACATTCAAAAACATGCATTTTAAGTGTTGCTTGTAAAGCCCTACAAATATTGGAAATTTTTATGTTATATTATTTTACTTTAAAATAAAAAGCAGTTAGACTGAAGCCAAAAGAAAAACTGGTTCCTAAATTGGGTTGTCAAAATCACTCGTCAAATACTGCCCCTTAGCTTCAAAATATGACGCTCTAGGTATCCCCTTTCATAATTTCTGGACAGGCTCCGCTCCGGTCAAGTTAGCAACAATAAATATTCAACTTGTCTTAGCAAATACAACAAAAAATATGTTTTATAAAAATTACTTACTGCAGCTTTAATGCTGTGAAATGGTCACAGTTTGGTTAGGTTTAGGCCCCAAAACTACTAGGTTTAGGAACAGTCTGTAAGTTAATAAGTTACGTTATGTACCTGCACACAGGACACAAACAGCGCTCTCCTGGATTAGGCCCTGTGTTTGTTTGAGCCATGCAAGCAGTTTACTACTTGAAACAATTGTATCAAGGAGATTGCAACATCCAGAAACATCCCTACGGTACTACAACAAAGTTTTAATATATGCCAACCGAGACCCTTCACTCAAAGGGAGAAGCATTTCTGCACTTTTTGGTATCATATGAAAGTGTGCTATGTTGCAGAATGCATTGTTTTACATGTTGTTAATTCCAATAAACAGTCAATACAGATTCTAATAGAGTAGTAGTTAACGTTGCAGACAATAATACTGCTTACATTGAAAAACGCATAATTTGTTGCAACTGTTGTTGCTGTGCAACTGTCTGTCTGTCTGTTTGTCTGTCTCTGTCTCTCTCTCTCTCTCTCTCTCTCCTCTCTCTCTCTCTCTCTATCTCTCACCCCAACTGGTCGAGGCAGACGACCAACAACCTAGAGCCAAAGGATCTGTCCTAGGTTTCTGCCTCTTAACAGGCAGTTTTTCCTTGCCCCCATCGCCAAGTGCTTGCTCATGGTGGTACTGTTGGGTCTCTGTAAATGTTATAAGGAGTTCGGTCTAGACCTGCTCCATTTGAAAAGTGTCCTGAGATAACTTCTGTTATGAATTGGCGCTATACAAATAAAATTTTATTGAATTGAATTGAATAATTTGTCATGAAAATAATGGTTGTGGTAATAAGTGGGACCCCACAGATGTAGGATTTTACAGCTTTCATGGGAGCTCATAACTTGAACCCTGCCTAGAGCGTCATATTTTGAAGCGGACGGCAACTGACCAACTGTCCACTATGAATTGTCTTAACAGTAAACACATTTTTTAGTATAAATGTTTGGACAATCAGAAATAATTTATTGAAAGTTGCTAGACAAAAAGAAGGAAATAGAAACAATAATAATAAGTTTGTTGTTGTTTGTAAATAGTTCTTATGCAAAGTAGATGGTAGAAGGTAAAGTAGAATACATTTGGTATAGATTGTGGGTAATAGTTCAAATTAACCTTTATACACACCCTGTCTGTCATCTGTTAAAGTAAGAGATGAATATCCATTCATGCTGGCATCACATCTTCTGAATAAACAACACTCAGTAGTTCCCTGCCTTTTGCCTTTTTTCCAAGAAATGTATACTGACACAGTTACTAATTGTACATTTTAGGGTCCATTGATTGCGACAGCTTTTACAAACGGATACCATTGAAAGCTAAGAGGTGACTGGTTGCCATCTCATTTGAGGTATTATTCGCTGTTTCTATATCACAACCCTATCTGCCCATACTGACATGTATTGTTCTTGTATCCCTTTTACACATCTTATTTTCCCTTTCATTTCGGCTTCTATATTTATTGTGGACGCTGTCCGTCAAAATAAAATGTCACAGCTATTCACAGGGTTTGTGCCAGCACGGCTGTGTAGTATGAATGGCAAGCCCTTTGAAAAGTTGTAAACTAATACTGAGGCATCCTTTCATTGGAACTGCAGTATTAACCAACCATGGTGTGATTCATATATGCATACATGCATGCTTTACTTTACACACTGTTGCTTTCTCTGACAGTTAGTTTGGAATTCCAAATGGAAGGGAGGAGGGTAGTATTATTCATCCCTATGGTTCAGTTCCTTCCTTTTTGCATGTCAAAAGGAGCTTTTAAATTGTGTTTTTAATTGAGGCTCATACATAACATTAATTGACTGTGCCTAGCACTGATTCTGTGCTGGAACTCCATCTGGTCCCAAACCTGGACTTTATGAGGCCCTCACACTTGTCCTACTTGTATTTGAGTTATGCAACATGTCAAAATGTGTTCTTGAATTTGAACTTATTTTGATGAATAAATAAAATAGTGAAATATTAAATTAAAACAGACTTGATTTGACACACTCATACTGAATGGAATGCTCCCGGCAGCCTCTAAGCTTTAACTTTATTTGTGAACTCTGAAGTAAAACCTACAGGAAGTAAGTTGTGCTTGTCTAATTTGATCCCTAAGCAAGGATCAAAAGGCAAAGTTTGAAGGACCCGGTTAGCTCCGTCGGTAGAGCTGGCGACCCATGTACTGAGACTGAGTCCTTGCTGCAGTGGCCCAGGGTTCGAATCCAACCTGTGGCCCTTTGCTGCATGTCATCCCCTCTCTCTCTACCCCCCTTTCCTGTCTGACTTTGGCTGTCCCTATCAAATAATTAAAATTATTATTTAATAAAAATGTGGCTTCAAACTGGATAAAAAGTCAATGTATGACAGCTTCTGGCAGACAACCACAATGCTGACGCACGCACAAAGGGGATATGACGCCATAGACAGACGACCTGTCAGATTTCTCTGAGTTTAAACATTGTTGGAAATATTTGGGATAATCGATGTACACTACTCAACTACATATAGGACATAGCTCTAGTGTTTATAGACATTTTAATAAGCATATGTTATGTAACTTATAGTTTAAAAGGAAGATCAGTGTAATCACCTGATTTCATGTCTTAATCAAACCTTGCAAGGGATCAAAAGTTAAGAGCAATAATTTAAACAATAATTAAATGAGCTCCACCAATAAAAACCAATAATCGTGGAAAGTTCAGACAGCTGTATAAGGAGCACGTTTGCATGCTAGATACAGGAATGTCATACCGAAGGTTGCTCCTGCCCCTCCAGGCATGTATCCAGCTCATGGAATCATACATTTGCAACTCCTATGAAGCTTTGTGCGAAGAGTATTGTCAATGTTCAGTTTACTTTCAAGCATGAAAACAAAACAAATTCTCATTTAATTGCTGATAGTTGCCAACCATACATCCAGGTTGCACTGCAAATAAAACTGTGGTAACATTGTGTTGGATTATGGTTGAGGTGGACATTAAAAGAGCTGTTACATCTAGCTGACAGAAGGTTTATGGCATGCTCGATATTTTAATGTCTCAGTCTGATCAGTTGTTTTAAATGTCACCCTGATAGGACATAACAGGGTATCTGTGGGTCTGTAAAAGATCAGAGGAAATGTTTCACCATGTATCACCAAATATAAAATCAAAGATATTGTCAGATTTTTTTTAACATCCAGTGGTATTTTGGCAGATAGTAAAGCAAATTATGTAATTTCACAAAAAGGAATATTTTCCTTATAGTGATTCACTTGGTTGACTCTCCAACACTGCTCTAGGTCTATAAGATGTCTCAAAATCGGCCAGATGTGGAATGTTCCGTGGATATTCAAGGTCCCCAGAGAAGGAACCAGTACTCTTTCTGTTACTGTCCTCTCTGACCCCTCTCCCTTTTCTTCTCTTGCTATATAGTTTGAGTGGAGTCATAGTGCAGCAAAAGCTCGTTGAAGTTGTAACATAAAAACATAGTTTAAATTCACATTATTCACATTACCTAGAGTAAATTTTTCTGTTTTTGTATACTTACATCTTTCCATTGACTTATTTCTTAACACATCATTATAGTCTTTTTACTAAAATTCCAGTAGTCTCCAAAGAAAAACATAATTAATCTTTATTTAAGTGAGTAAAGATGTTTAGCAAATGTAAGGTCATGGGCCAGCTGTAGGACACTGGTTGCCAACCTTGGGGTCCTGGAACCCACTAGAGGTCACCAAAGCTTCACAAGGCATGGCGAGGCCTTCTTGATTTTCAGGGGTGTAAGAAATGTTCTTTTTAAAATACACAGTAGGCCTATATCTCAGCATTTCATTCATTTCTGTGAGGAAAGCTATATTCACTCTCTGATAAACAGGCTCATCCTGCGTTAGGAAAGTTAAAACAACCAAATTATTATTTAAGATGTTATTCTAAAAAAATCTTACAAGATAGGGACACAGTGAAGACCTCATCCTTAAAGGTAAACAACCAAAGATCTAATAAAACAATGTAGAGACAACACTGTATTTGTAAAAAAAAAGAAAACAGAAGCCTATCAAGCATATATGATTGTAATCTGTATTTTTTTAATAATTTTTTTAAGTCCCTAAAAGCAAACTTTTTATAAAACTCAAACGAAGACCCTCACTGAAGCACAAGCTCATGTTTCTCATTAAACTTCAAGTGCAACTTATCAAAAAGATGCATTTCAATGCAGCTTCAATGTTTACCTCTTTATAAAGGCTCTGGCTTGAAAGTGGTTTGAGATAGAGACAAAGTGTAAATGAGACAAATATTGAGAATGACCTAAAGTTTATCTAGGGAGTAAATTTTCCCATCTAATTTGCATATTATGACATCATATCATATCAATGTTATAAAGAGTTCGGTCTAGACCTGCTCTATTTGAAAAGTGTCCTGAGATAACTTCTGTTATGAATTGGCGCTATACAAATAAAATTGAATTGAATTGAATTGAATTAAATTGAATTGAATTATTTTCTACCAAAAATGTTTTGCAATGTTCAGGGGGTAATGGGCTAAAACAATGGTTCAGAGGGGGTTCATTAATGAAATACATTTGAGAACCACTGTGGGCAATCAATAAAAACAGACATTATCTGGTCTTAAAGTGAGCCCAGTGTGGCTCTATGAAACCTACAGATACCTTGAGTTGTTGTGTGTTAAATCCACAGAGACCCAATGAATGTTCTGTAGAGGAAAGTAAAATGCGGTTGAAGCTCTCGGCTGTGTGTCTGTGCTGCCAGCAGAATATTTCAGGAGGCTGTGGAGAAGTCAGGCCGGACTTTCAATACTGCTTTTGTGTACAGGTGATGCCATCCAGCACTAACCACTACAGCATCCACGTGAGCCAGAGCGGAGGTGGCACCAGATGAAGAACAGCTGGAAAACAAAAGTAGAAAATCATCACAGAAAAAAACGACGTCAGTCAGTACAGCAGTGGTATAAAGCCCGACCTGCTATGGAGATCCCTCTGACTGTACTGTAGGCTAGTATCCATGTGTAGAGATTTGCTGGTTTATATTTGAATTTTGATGATTTAATTTTAAATTGCTTTTCTTGGATTGTGACTTTTTTTTGTCCTGGGCTTAATCAATAATGAAACATTTTTAAAAGTATTTAGTTCTGATTATTAAGTTTGTTTCTTTTGATCCTCACTTAAAAAAAAAGCAATGTACGTTTCACTACACCTCTTTTTGCGTGCATGTCTGCGGAGACACTGTGGACACGTCTTTTTTTATCTTCGAGCGATTGAAATATTGTCAGTTTGCACATACAAACCACTGTGGCTCAGTGGACACGGTACTGGTTCATGTATCTAAACAACACAAGACAAACCAATAACACCCAGTAGCTTCGGTTCTAGCAATGTGGTCACTAAACGTACCCATTTTTGGCAATAAGAGGACTACAATATTTTCACAGTCCTGTTTTATAAATGTTTTGTTGTCTGGAGAAAATGATAGAAAAAGTTGTGCTTTTAATTCTATGTCAGATTTAAGAAGAAATGTATTACTGTAAATTGTGTTCCAGTCATTGCATATAGTGCTTTAGAGAGGGACAATATTCCTCAGTGCCTGAGGAATACCATGACAGATCCTGTGCTGTTGGTTAGCTGTGTATGTGCTCTTTTGCTTTCCAACTGTGGCTAATTTGATACCAGCATATTTGTCTACACAGTGAGCTATAGTGTGCACAATTAGAAAAAGACGACACAAGGTTGGCGTCGTGGATCTGCACTCTCATTCTTCTACGTCACTGCGACTCTGGAGCTCAGTAGCATGAAAAGAAACCAATCCAAAGCACACTTGATAGTTTTGGGAATACTAGACGAACCGTGTTGTATCCTCACATTTCACAAAGACGATGTTTGTTTGATATAACTGTCTTTACCTGTCTGGTGTCACACAAAAGGCAATATTTCAAGAATATTTTTTTGCAAATTGCGTTTCTTTCCCAGGAGGAAGGAGTGCAGCAGTTGAGTGTTGCTTATTACCTCAGTCCTGTGTGTTTTGTAACGATAACCAGAGAACTTGTATGAATGTCACATTATGTCTGCCTGACAGAGTGAGGTTGTTGCACTGTTATTCGAGGTAAGGCTGAAAGTGGATTTCATTTGCACATTAGTTGGCTCTTTGCAGTGGACTTTTATTTATAACTCATTCTTTTGGTCAGGACAAATGTCAGGACCTTTATTTACTGTTTTTAAATTTTGACGGTTGCCTGCACACCACTGGTTGAGCTGCCATCACTGCGTACAAACAGATTTTCATACAAGCATTACATCAAATGTAGAGATGTTCCGATACCATTTTTTCCTTTGGTTACGATACCTAAACATTGCGTATCGGCTGAGTACCGATCCGATACATGTGCTTAAATTATAATATTTTTTTATTTTTTAACGTTTAAACATATACTACTAAGCACAGTAGTAGGTAGGTAACTTTTATAAAAAATAACTTTTTGTCATATTTGCTCAAACTTTTACTATATCCTGACAGTAGTACACGAAACAGACACTGTCCTAATGGCATTTGCAAGAATCTACCGCGGCTGAACAAAAACAACCAATCAGAGCCAAGAAATATAGTTGATTGTTGAGTCTCATTCCCAGGTTGTCCAGTACTGATGGTTTGGGTCGGTTGATTGTTGAGTCACCTGGGAATGAGACTCAACAGTCACTCCAGGAAGTTGCAATCACAACAATTAATGCAAATTCAAATTGCAATTTTGTCTGATCACTGCAACGTTTTTGCAAATATGACCAATCATTGTAAAAGCCTAAAAATGATTAGGCAATTATATTGCAACATACATTGCAATAATAAATTACGTGGTATCAGATTGGTGCACAGATGCGTACTTGCCAATACCCAAGCACATTTTAGGCAGTATTGGAGGAATTTCCTGGTATCGGAACAACTCTAAAAAAAATGTAAAGGATGTTATTTATAATTTCATGTAATAGGAATTTGCTATAACTAAAGAGTCAGTCTTTCTTTAAAGTTTGAAATGGTTTATAAATTGATAAATGTATATGCTGTTTTCTTCCTCTCTGTGCTAATAATACAGATATTTTAGAAATTACTTTTACAAACCACAGGAAGCTGAAAGCTGGACTGTTTCTAAAATGGGGAGTAAGTAATAATCCAAAAAATAAAAAAATAAAATGTATATGTCGTTAATTAAAAAGAGAAACATGTATGTTCCCTTGTATGATGATTTACATTTCTAAGAAGGATTTGTATCAATATTTTTGTGGTTGTTAATGATTATATGAATAATATCTATATAACTACCAATAATAATTATGTACTGTATAGCCATCCAGTTCTCTCTCCATTCCCAGTCATCCCCTACAATGATCTTTAGTTGATCATTAATGTATTTCAGTAATGTATACAAAAGAAATGACCTTATATATGAGTGCTGTCTTTGATACCAGTGTAGTGGTCTATACACAGATTTGTTAACCTTTAAAACTGTCACTACCTTTGTCTCTCCTCTCACTCTTTCTCCTAGTAACTAGTAATAGATGTTAGTCACAGTAGATACTATTAGCTTGTACTCATTAGATCTAGGACCAGTAAGGATAGAACCTTCTCATTTTTCCATCTGGGGAAAAAAAAAGCTGACATGGGTTTCACTTGTATTTTTATTTTCCTGTCCATTTTCTGTTCTGTGCTGCTCTCATGTGAACCAAAGCTCTTATTGAAAACATTTGACGGAAGATTTGCTGTAAGTTGTTCTTGTAAACAAGGCATTAATTGGATCCCCACCCTTGAATGTTATAAAAAAAAGGGGGTTTGCCATACTACCTTAAATGCTAATGCTAGATATGCAAAACACTTTGATTTGTCAGGATATAATTTGAGTTAAAGAACATATTTTTATATAGTCATAACAGATTAATGATAATGACAGTAATAACAATGGCTATACATTAATCTGAGCTGTATGTTTTGATATTTGTATTCTTAAATATCCCAGTGGCCGATGGTACTACTTTTTGAATACTGTTTGTTTTTACTTCAGTACTTTTACTATTTTAGTTTAAACTCAACCTAAATGATTGATTTATTTGCTCTTGAATTGTGGAAACAGCTCATACTTTAATCAATCATCAACATCATTAGAATGCCAATCACAAAAGCTTGTTATCCAGTTTACTGCAGTTCAAAGCACTACTCATACTTGCCAAAATACTTACACAGCTGTACAGACTTGCAATAACACTCTTTCCTGGACTCACAGCAGTGTGCAGATAACTGTGGTGGTCTGAATAGAAGGGGTAGTGACTGAAACAGTAAACACAGTGCGGCCTACAAATTATGTTCATATGCCAGTGACAAATAATGCTTTTTGGCCCTGAGAGCTCAATAAGCTGCACCTGAAGAAAAAACATGATAATAGACAAAAGGAAAGCAAATACTTAAAAAAAAACACATTGCCTTTGGGTATTCAACATTGGAAGTAAAAAAAAAAAAAAAAAAAAACAATTTGACAACACGCAGATCATTTGGAAAAATCACTGCACAGAAAGAACACACAACCAAATGCAGAAACACCACAGGTAGCACAGACAACAATGTGTCCAGGGGACACTAAAGAGTGATGAACACAGCCAAAAAAAAGGGTCACCTTCCATGGAGTCTGCCATGTTGAACTGCAATGTTGCTACAGTAAAGGACAAACCAAACACTGGCTCTAGATAGGGCCACTGTAGTTTCACCTTTTAAGAGGTCAAGTTGCAGTGTGTTGAGCGCTCGGGGCCACCATAATTTGTGGAATACATAATGCCAGATTAGGGTGGTCAAGTTAAGTCAAATTAATTTTATTAAGCCCATATACAAAGTACACTTTTGTCTTGAAAGCACCACAGGTGTATAGCTGTAGCTCTGGTTCAAACCTGCTGGCCATCTGGGGCCTTTCTGTGTGGAGTCTGCATGTTCTACCTGTGTGTGTGGCTGAGGGCGCTTCTCTGGGTACTTTTCTCTCACAGTATATGCAAAACATAAACTACCAGGCTTTTCCCAATTCTTAATCCCTTTAATATCTGTAAATGGTCTGTGAAGTGAAGTGGAGTCTTGCTTAAATAATAACAAAAATGCAATTCTACTAGTACTTTACAGGACAGGAAACCCAGTTTGTGTGTGTGTGTATGTGTGTGCAAAAACATGTATGCTTCTATAGAATAGGTCATTTTAGATCTGTGATTTATCAGATATAAGGCTTTCTCAGTACTAAAGTACTGTGTCTTTATGGACATTGGTGAGGGAGTTTATTGTACTGTTATACAGTATATCCATATATATGCATGCCCCATGGTCACAGCAGGTTATACAAACTGTGTTAATATCAACCTGCCTTGGTCAACTTGAGAATCAAGTATTATAAAAGTATGAGCTGTTTCCTCTTTAGAGTAGCTGATCCAGTTCCATATTCTTATACAGTAAACCTTCATTGCTTCAGATTCAGGCTTTTATTTGATCTTACCGCTCGCACTTTAAGGTAGCATGGCTCTGTTGTTGCTGTACTTTACTTTAATACTGACAGCAGTTTACAGCTAATGAATGTTACACATCTTGTTAGATGAGTTCATCATTGGATAATAGTTGGCTAAAAAAAGCAAAACAAACGTGATCTGAAGGTGTTGGAATATGTATTGTGAGTGTACTACTGATCCACTTAAACTTGAATCTTGAGGCAAGTGCTAGGTAATGGCCAACAGCACATCTTGACACTGTAACACAGCTCATGCCCACTGTTAGGTCATGTACACACAGATCAATGGTTTAAGCCTGTGTAGGTATATACACACAAACATATAGCTTTATGGGGAAATGCTAACTTTTTCCCATAAAGCAGATGAAATTACACTTAAGTATAATAATAATTTCATTTGGAGCGTTACCAGCAGTGGCACAATTTCCTCTGACTTTGAAGGTTTCATGTTTTTAGAGGTGGTTCAGTCATTCATGTCTTATCATCTAGCAGTAGAAGCTTGTCCTCCATCTGGAGGTCTCTGATTGCCTTGCCCATTCCTACCACTTGCCCATTTTTTAATGTTAAAACTTGTTAATGACTTTTTACCATGAGAGCTGACTGAATGGACTGACTGTCTGAAAGCATCTTTCAGGTCTTCTTGTATGGCTTGCTCAAGCCCCGTTGTAGAAAAAAAGAAAAAAAAAAGGAGAAAAAAAAAGAAAAAAAGTGGATGGGGGTCTCTCACATCCAAGATGTTGAAAGTATAATTTTATATTTGTATTTTCAAATAATGATAATAAAAGATGTTTGTGAAAGGTATCCATCCTCTACTCTGGTCCAGAAATCAATGTGTTTGTTTAAAAAACATGAAATAAAACTGTTATCAACCAGCACAACTAATGGTTTTACTGCTGAACATGAGACCAACAGACACATAAAACCTGTTCATATTCATAAAACTCATTAAAATGCTCACAAAACGTCACTCATTAGCAGGTTCATCTTGAAACATTATGGTTGCCATAAAACAAAACCCGTCTTTATGTTAGATATTCCCATTTGACAAAATCATTTTAACACAAGCTTTACAGCAACCCCTGTTTCTGTTCAAAGATGGTTGTCCTAGCGTCAGATGTGAATGTCCTCCTTAATCGACAATGTTGATGGAACGTGAAGTTCAATCTGGAGTCTGCACAGAATATTTTCACACTACTGCATAGAAGAGGGCACTCACCACAACAGTCTGATAGAACACCTGCAGCAGTTTTTTGCAGATGTTGAAGGACGCCAGCCTTCTGAGGAAGTATAATCGGCTCTGACCTCTTCTGCACAGGGCGTCTGTGTTGGCAGTCCAGTCCAGCCTATCATCCAGGTGTACTCCCAGGTATTTGTAAGTCTGTATCAACTCCACATGGTCACTGTTGATGGTCACAGGTTCCGGGTGAGCCCTGGGCCTTCTGAGGTCCACCACCATCTCCTTGGTCTTGGTGGTGTTGAGGTGCAGGTGGTTGGAGTCACACCATGTGACAAAGTCCTGGCTGAGTTTCCTGTACTCCTCCTCTTGGTCACACCTGATACAGCCCACAATAGCCGTGTCGTCTGCAAACTTTTGCACGTGACAGGACTCTGAGTTATATTTGAAGTCCAACGTGTACAGGATGAACAGGACCAGAGAGAGCACTGTCCCTTGCAGCGCTCCTGTGCTTCTGACCACAGTGTCAGACCTGCATTCCCTCAGTCGCACATACTGGGGTCTGTCTGTTAGGTAGTCCATTATCCATGCCACCAGATGTGAGTCTACTCCCATGTCTGCTTGTTTGTATTGCAGAAGTTGAGGCTGGATGGTATTGAAGGCGCTGGAAAAGTGCAGAAATGTAATTCTCACAGCACCGTTTCCCCTATCCAGGTGAGAAAGGGATCTGTGCAGGAGGTACACAATGGCATCCTCTACTCCCACCTTCTCCTGGTAGGCAAACTGCAGTGGGTCAAGGGCGTGGCAGACCTGTGGCTGGTGTAGCAGCAGCCGTTCCATGGTCTTCATCACATGTGATGTCAGGGCGACCGGTCTGAAGTCATTTAGCTCACCAGGGTGTGGTCTCTTTGGGATTGGGATGATGCAGGATGTCTTCCACTGTCTAGGGACCCTCCCCTGTTCCAAGCCCAGGTTGAAGATGTGCTGTAGGGGGAGTCCCAGCTCCAACGCACCGGCCTTCAGAAGTCGAGGGGATACTCCATCTGGACCTGCTGCTTTGCTGGGACGAAGCCTACTCAGCTCTCCACACACCTGGGCTGCTGTAATAGTGGGTGTGACAACCAGCTCCTCTGTGGCTCCTGAGGGGAGCGAGAGAGAGACAGCAGCAGAAGGGGGTATGGTGACCTGAGGTGTTAACGGGATGGGGTGGTCGAACCTACTGAAGAACTGGTTCATCAGGTTTGCCCTCTCCGTATCTCCCTCCATGTGGGTCAGCTTTGAGCTGCAGCCGGTGATGGTCTTCATCCCATCCCACACCTCCTTCATGCTGTTGTTCTGCAGTTTCTGCTCCAGCTTCCTTTTGTACTGCTCCTTCGCTTCCCTGAGCTGGACTCTGAATTTCCTCTTAACACGTCTAAGCTCCTGCTGATCTCCGTCTTTAAAGGACCTCTTCTTCTGGTTAAGAAGGCCCTTGACATGACTTGTAATCCAGGGCTTGTTGTTTGCATAGCAGCGCACAGTTCTTACAATACAACAACATCCATACATACAGTCCAGTCAACAGCCTCATCGGTGTCCTCACAGTGCGAACCCTGCAATACATCCCAGTCCGTACTACCACAGCAGTCTCTTAGAGCCTGCTCTGCTTCAAAAGACCACTTCCTGAATGAGCGCATTGTTGTGGGTTGTCTCCTCACTCTTGGTTTGTAGTGAGGCTGAAGCAGAATCAGGTTGTGATCAGCTTTCCCCAGTGCAGGCAGAGGGGTGGCACTGTATGCGTCCTTAACGTTTGCATACAGTAGGTCAATAGTCCTTTTTCCCCTGGTGTAACAGTCCACTACTGGAAGAAAGCAGGTAGTGTTGTGTCCAGAGTCACGTGATTAAAGTCCCCAGAGATTAACACCAGAGCCTCGGGGTGCTGTGTTTGTAGTTCTGCTACAGCGGAGTGGATGACGTCACATGTGACTACTGCGTCAGCACGTGGTGGGATGTAAACAATAACAACAATGGCGTGTCCAAACTCTCTGGGCAAGTAGAAGGGTTGCAACCCTACGGCAAGCAGTTCAATGTCCCTGTTGCAAATGGAAATCTTGATGTTGACATGCCCAGGGTTACACCACCTTGTGTTCACGTATACAGCTAGTCCGCCTCCTTTCTGCTTCCCACAGGCATTAGTGTCTCTGTCCGACCTGACAGTGCTGAAGCCGGGTAGCTCAACGTTAACGTCCGGGACGATAGCCGTTAGCCACGTTTCAGTGAATCACAGCAAACTGCTCTCCCTGTAGATTTTAACGTTTTTCACCAGCGCAGCCAGTTCGTCGATCTTATTCGGTAGTGAGTTCACATTACCCATGGTCACCGATGGTACAGAGGGTTTATATCGCCACTTCTTCGCCAGTCGCTTGGCCTTTAGCTTTGCGCCGGCTCTGTTGCCATGATAGGGTCTCCTAACCTCATCAGGTAACTGGGAAATCACACCGGCCCAGGACTTTGTCTTCAGTGTGAGAAGTTGGTTTCGGTAAATAAATATCCATATCTATCAGATAGAAGTTGAACAGAGTTGACAAGGCACAAATGTGAATATAAAAAAGCAAAAACAAACATCAATAAAAATAACAAAAAAGTCAAAAAAGATCACTGCACACTCGGAGCTGCTGAAAGGGCTGCCACTTGCGGCGGCGCCATGGTAACTATCTATGTATGTAACGTACCTGATGTAACTTGAGTATGTAAAGTAAGTCAAAGTTATTTAAAGTCCAGGTGAAATGAAAAATGTTGTTTTAATGTTGTTGTTGGACCCCTATTTAACAATGTATGCAAAAACATTTACACACTCATTTATTTGTATTGTCATATCAAAATCCATGTGTTGTTTGCCAACTGGTGAAGAGAAAGTGAAGGGGGTTAGCCCCAAAGTTAGCATCAACTTCAGCAGAAAACTAAATCTTCCCTGTGCCTTCCGACCACGGTCTGGGAGCTGAACAGGAATGGATAACAAGTGATTTGGGTACTGGATCATATTCTATGGAGGTAATATAGTCTGGTTTTCCCCTATGATGTCATCCGTGCTGCTCTGATTCAACTCTGCTAACTGCTAATGTAGCTGTCGTTAGCGTGCAACCAAACCGAGGTGATTTGTGGAGTTTTCTAGATTGACTTGTTGCTCAAAGAAGCTAACTGTCACCAACAGTAAAGTTAGATGCTGTTAGCTAGTTAGCTCATCCAATGTTAGCTGACTTAACCCCAGGGGGGCAGGAGCCAAACCTGGCAAAAAACACCTCTGTTCTTTATTCCCTTTTGTCAGACTGTCCTCTGTCAGCATTAGATGCTGCATTCAGTCCTGGACTGGCCGCACTGCTCACTGGGAGGTCCTGTTAGCTAATGGGTTTTACAGCTGTTACAGAAAATACATAAATGTGCAGAGGCAAATAGCTCTCTGATTTCCGTTGCATGTGGGCTTAAAAAGAAATTCCATCTTTTGGTTCCACACAGGACACGAACAGCAGTCTCTTTGGTTTCCACCCCACCACTTGTGTATATTCTTGCTCTTTATACACATCACTTGACTTTGATGGCATCCAGAAATTATGCTAGAGGGAAAGGCTACCGGCAGCGTCTCATTTTGAAGCGGAGGGCCACTTACCAAACTGCAGTATTTGACAACGTTATTAAACATTAAACAAGGCCTTCTGGCAGCCCAGTGCGTTTCACACAGTCACTAAAGGGTACCTTGTGAGTCAATATGAGACGCTGTGGGGTGTGACAAACCATTGCTATCTGACGAGCGGGGAATAGGAGTGGGCTGTTCACGCGGGGCATCAGGTGACTGAGGAGAACCAATTAAAAAAGGTTGAAAAATGACTGCAGGTGCAGGGAGGTCTCTTGGGAACTCATTTGGCGAGGCCCTGTGCTCTCCAGTGTACATTTAAAGCACACTGCTTCAGTCCTATAGTTCAGTCAGGACCACTTTTGTTATAATAACTTTTATTCCAAAGCAGAATATTACATTTGGCAGTATGGCTCTGTTCTGGGACCTCCTTGCCCTTCCACGTGCCTACATGGAAAAGTTTAAGACAAGGAGAGCGGCAGCAGAGACCCCCCAGGGTACAGAACAGAGCAAGCATCAATGGCAATCAGAAAATGACATTGACTAATTAGATACAACATAAAAAGGAGGAGCTGGGGTGGAGGTGGGTTGCAAAACGGCTTGTAGAGGAAGCAGCAAAGATAGGTAGGCTAAAGCAGCTTAAATAAGGCGCCCTGAATGATATAGCTGGAATTGAGAGCCGAGTCTGACTTCGTGGCCTGCCTGAACTAACGCTATGCTTAATTTGTGGATGTGTATGAAGGCTCAAATACAACCAGAGCTCTTAGTGTCCCAATCCTCCTTCAGTCAGCCTTTGGCCTTGCTCTGAGCTCTTTCTGGTGAACAGGTTTGTGTTGCCTTTAAGGCCATCAAATTTCCTTTTTAAATATTTAATTTTAGTTGGAAATGATGGTGAATAACTAGTTTATTGTTTAACATACTCATTTGTAAATATATATTATACAAATACATTGTTTGTCTGTTCATTTCATGTCACTTCCTGTTTAGTCACTTTACCTGCAGAAAAGGAAGGCAGACAGGTAATGCATGCTCTCAAACTAATCTGCTTACATCCACTCTAAAGCATCACAGACACAATGCTGTTGATTGACTTGACATTAGAAATGTTAAAGGTCATATATTAGCAATTATTTCATGACAAATATGTTTGATAAGTTCATTAAAACATTTTGTATTTACAATTGTTTACAAGCTAACAGCAATGCCAGTAGCCATAATAAGTGTACCTACAGTGCACGAAAGCATTGTGTATTAATATTTACAGCTGTGTATAGTGTATTATTTCATTAAGAATACACAATTGTTTTGTTTTCACCAGTATGTTAATGAGGGAACTAGTATAATCTGTATACACTGACATAATGGTCTGTAAGTGATTTCCCCTCCCCATTTCTCCTTCTTTCCCTTTACATAAAGAAGTAGATAATATCCCAGATGCTGTTTATCTAGGATAGACAGCATCTGAGAACACAGCCCTGAAATATTTTAATCAACCCCTTTCTCAAGCACCTTGCTGCAGCAGTCTCCGTCAGTTGATTGCAAGACCTGGCTGTCTGCGGCAGACCTTACCCTGTGGGCCTGCATGCTGGAGTAATTACATCCAGCCCCTCTATACCCACCCTCCTCCCCATAAACTCTTACCTCTCTCTCTCTCTCTGCATGGTGGAGAATTTACTAAGGAATATTTCTCTTTGGCCTGTGAGGCATCCCAATCATCTTGTTACATACACTCTAATCAGCCTGGTGTTAACACCTCACTCTATCTGATATTAACAAAGCACACTAATTATGGGTCCTAATCAGCCAGTGCAGGAGTGAGCTCTCCAAAGACTGCTGAAGCTTTGCAAGTACAAAACATTCTTACTCACAGAAGAGGTGAGATCTGTGGTCCTGAGTTCTGTGTCTTGGGAAAAACATTTTAATATTTGTTAAGTTTAAGTGGCAGTGACATTCCAAAGTTGCAGTCTGACAACCAATGTCACACCAGTACTTTTCTACAAATTTTGTCGTTTCCTGTGCACATTTTTCAGCATCGCAACTCACTTTCTTGTTTTTAGTTGTGGAGATGAGAGACACCATGTAGACATGGACAACGCGAACATCTCATTTACCCCGTCCAAACGGTGTTTTATTATTTTCACTGGAACAAGTTGCAGCTGTTTTTACAATTATCACATTCTCCTGCAATTTCAGTCCAAAAAACATGCTGTAGCTCCCTCCATTACAATACACGAGGCACAAGGTCATAGTTAAAGACTTGGTCAAAAAGGTATGTATGATTGTTAAAAAATAAATAAAAAACACATTACAGAGAATTGTATAAAAAGTTCCTAAAAATAGTAGTAAAAACTCATCTCTGATCAATATTCACAGGAAATAATCTGCTCAAAGTTTATCCAACTCGCTTGTTTTACACAAACATCCTGCAGTTACTGTGTTCACTATTTAGAGCGTATTAGTTGTTTGTGTACTGCTATTGTTATGCATTGAATATAATATACAATATCCATGAAATATGTAATTTACTCAGAGGTCGGCAGTTTAATCAATGATAGAAAAGAGAGTCCCTTAAGGAAAAAGGTTCGGAACCACTGGAATACTCAGTCCCTCCAGGAATTGCATAATGCATAATCTTCCCCAGTTATTCTTTACCACTGCATGTTACCTATGCTCTCCCTGAAATCCACATGTCAAGCAGTGGCAGCCTAAGGCAGCTGATGCAGGTCTTCACCATGGGCAAACAGGGTTTCGGGTTGAAGGAATGATCATGCAGGAAACTGACTGAGGGGAGAAGCCAACTGGAGGCTTGATGCTTGGACGTGTGGCTTTAATGGTAAATGGTAAATGGACCTGTAATTGTATAGCGCCTTTCTAGTCTTTCGACCACTCAAAGCGCTTTTACACTAAGTGCCACATTCACCCTTTCACCAACCTTTCCCAGAGGGTATCCCTATCAATCTTTAATTTGAATGCCATTTGAGACACAGAGGGTTGACTTTAGTAATTCACCCAGAATCCCTGATAACCCCCAAATTCCATCAGGCACGGCCATGATGCGTTCCGGCTCCACCACATGCCCTAGGCAATGATCGAAATTCCTCTAAAAGCGCTGCAGCGTATCCCAAAGCAAAGTGTCTCTCTGCTCCGGGTTAGAATACTCGCCTGGGCTTTTTTTGATCGAAGCTGCGACCCACTTGCATAAAGCAGTACAGAGCAGATCACATTTGCATTGGTGTCAAACACAGAAACGCCATAGAAGTCAGTCACAGGAGATTTAAAGTGGACTGTTTTGTATCCTTATGACAAAATACACAAGTAAACATCGGGCAGGAAACATGCTCTGAAAACGCCAACACTGGAATTTGAAAAGCACTGATCACAGAGCCAAACCATGTCGCAGATGCAATGTTATAAAGGTAGCCAAGCCCTAAAGCATACCCTGCTTTATTGTCTATTTTACTCTAAATGCGTCCATGTTGCTTGCATTGTCTACGGCAGCTGCCAGAACTCTTTCACTGAACTCATCCAGGGTGCTGTCAGTTTCCTGTCTGTGTTTCTTATATTGCTTTTGTTTTTCACTATGATCCTACTCTGCCTGATGTAATTCAGTGTCACTGTCAGGTAGTGGACCTGGGTTAAGCTTGTCTGTCCATCTGCTGTGCCTGCCTTTCACATACATTCTGTAGTTAATATATTAAGTTGTTCTTTTCAACTTGCCAGCAGAGATCAAGAAGTTGGTTAGACACGCTCCCTATGGGGTCTTATACTTGGGGTTCAGCGTATTTGTTATCTCCCTGCAGATTATGTGAGTGAAGTACTAAAATGATCAGAATAAAGTACCAACACGCAACTTGAAAATTCTGATGTCAATTAAGCCGCCATCTCATTCAAATTGAGTCGCTTACCGTTTACGCTTGCACTTCTGAGGAAGGAAATAAAGGCTTTCCAGGTTTCATCCAATTTGGTCTATTTCTCAATATGCAAGTTATCTTCTCGAATACCATTTCATTAACCCATTCTTTGATACTTGGCCCATTTGTTTTATTCCAGTAAAAAGCAATAGGCTGTTTGGCTTTCAAGATACACATATCTGCAAGTGTATATTCCCTCTTCTTTAGTTTTAATTTTAAAGGGTACAAATTCTAAATGTAAATCTTAGGATCAAGAGGGTGTGTACCAAAGTGGTGTAATTTTACTGGTGTTACATATATATGCATTACCAATCATATTGCAATAGTATTAGACGTGTATATACAGATTTCTGTGCATCTTCACAAACCATGTTTCAATCCTCCACTGTTATTTCCTCATTCAAATATTTCCTCAATGCTTCTAACTTTCCCTCTGAAGACACTTGGGAACTATAAATGAAGAAATCATAGAAAGAAGAAAAATAAGAGCTTTATTGTACTAAATCTAAATGAAACATTTTTATTATAGTGTACTTGTGCCTTTCTAGTTTTATGACCACTGAAAGCCCTGTCTATTTGTTAACCTAAATGAACTGAAGGAAACATGAGGCTCCATTAATGGCTGCTGTCACGAGAGAAGGACTGGAGTGGATCCGAATGAGCTGGGGAACAAGTGGAGTGACGACTGATTTGGGTTTTTGGTAAGGTCTGCATCCTATTCTTGTTGATTGACAGCCAAAAGTATTTCTCATTCAATTCAATTCAATTCAATTCAATTCATGTGAATGGCCTAGCTGGTGCAGCCAGACAGCTCAAACCTCCTAGAGCAGAGGTCTCAAACTCAAATTGTCTTGGGACTACCAATTAATACTACTACTACCAAATAATCATTTGATTCAGTGTTGCAATCATTACCAGTCAAGAGCATTAAATAATACTGAGGTTTCTTGTCATAAAGCACAGACACAGAGACACAGGCCACACAGCATACAGAATATATCTAAACAGGAGACTGTCCATCATCCATCAGACACCTCAGCTTTTATCAGTCCACCCATGACTCCCTGTCATACAAGACAACTGCCATTCATCATTGTCATGGCAACAGCCTTTGTAAAGAGACAGCCCAGCCTTCAGCAGCCTATCAGACCTTGCAGTGTGTTCTGGCTCCTTTTGTTCCTTTCCTAAACCACAGGCAGATCAGATTATCCCTGACAACCTCAGGTCAGACACCAACCGCAGACTAAAGCCAGATGGAGATGGTGGTGAGGGGAAGGGAGATGTGACATAACTCTTTTTTTATTCCACTTGTGTGCGATTGGCATTTTTCTCTATTTACTTTGGCCCTTTAGGAGATAAAAAGCCCTTGGAGAGCCCTGTGTGCTAGTTCTGTGGCAACAGTTGCATGACAAACATAGACAAAAGCTGTGACTTTACCTTCCATTATATGTCTGAGGATTTTATAGCGTAGCGTTGCAATGGTGCTTGAAGGACGACAGTGGGTCTGCTGAGTGTAGAGGCAAAAGAAACTAAAAGCTGCCATTACTCCGCCAAAATTACGATCATCTGTAGTTCTGAACACAATCATTTCTGCCCCTCTCATGATGGAATGAGACTCTGGACTGTATTTATCAGAGGGGTGGACCTGAGTCACAAATCTGATCACTTTAACACTTGAGAAAAAACAAAACTGACTTTAACACCAGCGACTGATCAACAATTCTGACTTGGCAGGCTCTTACCTAAAAAGAGAAAGGGACAGACACAGATCCATATGCAAAAAGATAGAATGCTTACTGATTTGTCAGAAATGCTAACCTAACCATCATTTATCTCATTACCTCATTTATCTGTAGCCTAATCTGTTAGAATGCATGTGGTAGGCTATTTGCTCCTATTGGATATTAGAGACCTGTAAACTCCCCTTTCCCCACAAATGTTACTGGACAAAGGAGCCTGTAAGCTATGAATATATCTGGTTGGTTATAAAAATATTACAAAGATTTGACATGATTTGTTGCATATCATTCTGGGAAAAACAATGAGTCAGTTATTGAATCAATAAGATGAAACAAGTGTGCTTTTGTCATATTATTAACTAGTATCTGAACTGTGTATCACACATTTCCTCTTATCTTTAACCCCTAACAAGACAGATTATAATATATGCCCATATACATGTACTCTCAATGTCATGCTCAGTATAACATTTTGACAAATTCAAACATCAATTAAAGCTGCAAGCAGTGATGAACGGGCCCTAACACTCCATGCAACTCGTGGTGTGCTTTAGCCGCGCCACGTGCCAGCGTAACACGTGCAGACCGCAACATGAAAATGTAACGTAAATCAGATCAAAATTGCCACGCAGCACTTAATTCCTGTTGCCAGTAATTGGCACTATGACTATACCTGAATATTGTCATGTAGACGTGTTCAGGGCGGTACTCTTATCAAACATTTGAAGTTTCGTTGAGATCGGATCATGTACACTGAAGTTATGTCAACTTCCTTTTTCATGGCAAATCATTGAAATTGGACCCCACACCACGGGCACACCATTCGATGGAATGTTTTCCACCCAAATTGTTAAGCTTCATAAGAGGTCATCGTCCTAAGGGACCGCTGTCAGAATTTCAGCTGTATCTAGTCAATCTTCTAGGAGATATACGTAAAACAAAGAAACTATTAAAGCTGCAAGCAGCATTGGGCGGGACCTTGCACTCCACACAACTCGGGGCATGCTGCGTCCGCATCACGTGCCGTCGTAACACGTGCATATTGTCATGTAGACATGTTCAGGGCGGGACTCTTATCAGACATGTGAAGTTTCATTGAGATTGGACCATGTACGCTGAAGTTATGAGGACGTGTCCAGGGTGAGACTGTTACAGAATATATGAAGTTTATTGGAGATTGGACATTGCACACTGAAGTTATGAGTACTATTTTATGGCGAATCGGCTGAATTTGACAAGTCGTCACTGGCATGCAGTTTGACGTCACAAATAGCGCAACTTTTCATCAATTACAGTTTGTTTTGATCGTACTGCCCAATTTTGAAATTGATCCGATATATTCCATAGGAGGAGTTAGTTCAAATAAAACATGACAAATTGCAGAAAATGACAAAAAATTTAAAAAGGCTGACTTCGACCCTTCAATGTACATGCACAAATAGCACAAATTTTAATCAGCAATGTTTTTTCACTGTACCGTCCAAATTTAAAGTAGATGCCATAAGTCCCCTATGAGGAGTACGTTCAAATACAATGCGAAAAGTTCGCCGAAAGTGAAAATGAAAATGGCCGACTTCCCGTGGGCTTGGGGGTATGGGTACAAGAGGCTTTTCTGTAGGTCTTGCCAGGTTACACGTGCCTACCTAGTTTCATACATAATGGTGAAACATGGCGCCGGGGCTGCTTTTTTGAAATACTGTAGGGGACGGTACAAACACGACAAACACGATTTTTGGTATGGGAGCTTCAGGCAACAGTCTACATGTGCCCTGTGAATTCAGGCGATGGCCTGAAATTGTGCACGATGCCTAATGCAGACATGGGGAACTATGGACCCAAGGTTGGGGTCAATTGGACATACCAATGTTGAGATATAGTCCACTTCCTTTTTTTTCCGGGAGTACTTTATTTATAGATTTTCAATTTACAAAACAAAAAACGACCAAGATACAATGTATTACAAACCCATCCCATCCCATCTACCAAGGCTCAAACAACAAAGCAAATAAACAAAAAGAAAACAAAAAAAAAACAAATAGAGGTAGGTACACAAAATATAGTTACACACAGTTCCTGTACATCACTTTACACTGCTCAGAATGGGAATATCATGCAACATTATACCACATATATCCTTATACATCAATAGATCCAGTTGACAGTACATCGATATGCAAAGGAGAATTACATCATGTGAGGGATACATTATCAACAAATTCTATAAAGGGGGCCCAGGTTTTAGTATATCTGTCACGTAGATTATTCCGATTATATCTCAACTTCTCTAATGGGATCACAGAGAGTACCTCTTTGACCCAGTGTCTAAACAAGGGAGGTTTCACAGACTTCCAGTGTAAAAGAATTTGTTTCCGGGCTAGAAGTGTAATAAATGCTACAACGTTTGCCTGGGGAACAGTAAATTGTTCTTGTGATGGGAATACCCCGAAAATAGCAACTGTTGGATCGGGATTCACTGTTCTGTCACAAATGGAGGAGACCGCTTCAAAGACCCTAACCCAGAAGTTATTAAGTGAATTACAAGACCAGAACATGTAACCTAATTTAGTTGGACTGTGGCCACACCTTGGACACACAGGATTGGTGACAGGATATATTTTGGCCAGTTTCTGGCTAATAGTGCAAACGATGCAAAATTTTAAATTGAATAAGGCCATGTCTTATACATAAAGAGGTGGTGTGTATACGTTTTAAACTACATCTCCATGTCTCGTCACACAATGTAATACCCAGGTCCTCTTCCCATGCCAGTCTGGTATTATCCCACTGAGGGGGGCTAATGCCCAGTGCTGTTTTGTAGATTTTAGACACCCTTCTTTTCATCGTAGGGTCCAGGTCCAGTATGATATCAGTTGCCTTTTTAGGTGGTAAGGAGGGAAATGGGAAGTGTTTCTTAGCAAAACTACATTCCTGTAAGTATCTGAAATGTGATTGTTGGGAAGGTTGTGATCTTTTTGTAGTTTATTAAATGAAGCAAATGGGCCTTCGACAAAGAGGTCACCAAAAAATATTAAACCATTTTTATGCCATACTTGGAAGGCAGTGTCAATCTGGGATGGAGGAAACAAATGATTGTTTGCTAGCGGGAGCAAAGAAACTGCCTGACTGAAATGAAAATGTTTCCTGAATTGGAATTGGAGTGTTTTTGACAACTGGGCTCAAACCTTGAAGACTTACGCTGACAGGTAAGGAGCCACTCAGGATAGATATGGATGAGAGTGGAGAATTGAAATTAAGTTCCATAGAGGCCCATGTTGGTCCTTCTTTGTTTTCGTAGGTAGAAATCCAGTAATTCAGTTTGGAGATGTTAGCTGACCAGTAATAAAACAAAAAAGTCCTCCTGCTTCCTTAGGCATCTCCAGGTAAGCACTTTTAATTTGTTGGGTGGAGTTGTTCCAAATGAAGGAGGTAATATTACTATTCAACTCATTGAACCAAGACTTGGTTAATATGATAGGGATCATCTGAAATAGATATAAGAATAGAGGCAAGATTATCATCTTTACCGTGTTTACTCGGCCTGCCAGTGTAACAGGGAGTGCAGACCATCTTTGGAAATCTTGATTGGTGCGCTCTAGCAACAGTTTAAAATTGCAGTCATATAGGTCTTTGTATTGTCGTGTAACCCTTATGCCCATATAAGTGAAGGACTGGGGCTTCAATTTAAAGGGAAGATTGCTATAATTAATGGAAATTGCCAGTTGATTAATAGGAAAAATTAACTTTTTGAGAGGTTTAGTCTATAGCCAGATCATTTTCCAAATTGTTGTAATATGTCTATGAGCTTAGGGATTCTGTTGGATCGGATATATAGAGTAGAAGGTTGTCCGCATACAGCAAAACTTTATGTATTACCTGGTTCCTAACAATACCTGGAATATCCTGCTGCATTCTCAGCGCCACGGCAAGAGGTTCAATGGCTATGTCAAATAGAAATGGCGAGAGGCAGCACCCCTGTCGAGTTCCTCTTTGCAGCATGAACAGGTTCGACCCGATCAGGTTAGTGCGTACTGAAGCTGTTGGCGAGGTATACAAAATTTTAATCCATGAAGTGAAAGAAGTACCAAACCCAAACCTATCCAATGCCATGAACAGATAGTTCCACTCAACGCGGTCGAAGGCCTTCTCCGCATCAAGGGAGAGCAGAACCTCTGGCTGACGGGGCTGAGTGAGTAGAGTAGAGAATATTGAACAGACGTCGCATTTTATAAAATGACTTCCACCCTGGTATAAAGACTGTTTGATCGGGATCAATGATATTAGGTATCACCGCTTCTAAGCGACGTGCCAGCACCTTAGTGAGGATTTTGTAATCACAGCATAAGACGTTGCATGTTATAAAATGACTGCCTCCCTGGTATAAAGCCTGTTTGATCGGGATCAATGATATTAAGTATCACCACTTCTAAGCAACGTGCCAGCACCTTAGTGAGGATTTTGTAATCACAGCATAAGAGGCTAATAGGGTGGTAGGATCCACATTCCAAGGGATCTTTGTCTTTTTTCAATAGGACTGATATTGTTGCCTGAGTCATGGTTGTAGGTAGTTTCCCTGCCGAGATAGTTTCCTTGAACAGAGAGTTCAGAATAGGTACCAATTTGTGTGAGAATAACTTATAGAACTCTATAGGAAACCCATCATGTCCGGGTGCTCTGTCACTCTGCATAGAACTTATTGCCTGTGATATTTCTACATTTATTATAGGGGCATCAAGGGAGGCTTGGTCTTCTGTACAAATTTTTGATAATTCCAGGCCATCTAGAAAAGTTCGGATTTCGGCTGCGTTCATGGAGGTTTGTGATGTGTAGAAGTTCTTCATAGTATGCCTTAAATTGGTCATTTATGATCTGGGGATGTGTGGAGGTAGAGTCTAGTGAAACACGGATTTCAGGAATTGCACTACGTGCTGCTGCCTGTCTAAGCTGATGACACAGTAATTTTCCTGCCTTTTTGCCGTGTTCATAATATGATTGCTTTGTTTTAGGTAGCAACCGTTCTGTCTGTTTTATGGAAAGGTTACATATTCTGTTTGCAACAATAGCCGTTCTTTATAAAGAGATCACTATGGCGTCATACTGGCAGTTAGTTACCAAAGAGATGGTTCTGTGATCAATCAAATAAAAATCAATTCTCGAGTATGAAAGATGAACTGGCGAGAAAAATGAAAACTGGTAGTGGGATTGGAGTCTCCAGGGATCAAATCATTTGTATGATTGCATAATCGACAAAATTAGTGCACTCGTTTTGGACACAGATTTACTATGTCTGTGGCTTGATTTGTTTAGCGTTGGCTGTAGCGTACAGTTTAAATCTCCCCCTAATATTAGCAAATGTGAGTTAAAATCAGGGAGTTTTCCTATGAGGCAAGAGAAGAACTGAGGGTTATCCCAGTGCGACTAAATTACCATATAACTTCCCTGTCACTATGACGAACCGGCCATTATTATCTGGTATTACAATGCCTGGCATGAATGGAACACCTTTCCTTATTAGTATTGCTGCCCCCCTAGACCTATCTCCATAGTTGGAGTGGAATATCTGATCAATCCAGCCTTTCCTTAGTTTGGTGTGCTCACTAGCCCGAAGGTGGGTCTCTTGAAGAAACATAATATCTGAACCCAGTGATTTTAGGTGTGTGAAAACCCTGCTACGTTTAATAGGATGTTGTATCCCTTTAATATTCCAACTCATGAATCTGATTGAACCTAAGGCTGTGGTATTAGCCATTGTCTTGAAGTGTTGTTAACAGATATCGTTCCCTAGGCAGTTGGGTAATCATAAGTGAGACACAGGACGCTACCATGACAGAAAAAATAGAGCAGAGTGTACAAACAAGTTTGATTTGTTTCCCAAAGCACAAAACACACAAAAACAAAAAGACCTTGGTTCCCATTGCTGACCTGTTCTGAACTCCCAGGTCGCACTAACCTTACCTACCATAAAGCTAAACCCTAACACAGATACAGTTGGGTAATACCTAACTATACACCAGGACCCACAGAACATGGCTCATGAAACAATTATGGCACATAGGCAGCATTTGAAAAAGGAGAAATGAATAACTAAATAAAAACCGACTCAATAAATAAAGTAAACGATTCAAAGTAGAAGCATATGCATATACATGTACAGATTCATTGTTATGTGTATAGTTATATTGCATCGAAGAGTGAAATTAGGACGTGGTACTGTCAGTAGTGAGGGTTATACACAACTTGGATGAGAGCAGAAAGAAACCCTTGAGCACACATGATTCCCAACCTCCTCACACACATATACACCCACACGTGCATACGCACACAGCCAACAACAGAGGACTGATAGAAACTAAAGATTGTAGTAATAATAATGTTGAAATGAACCGTGACAGCCACTACAACAACAAAGCTAAAAACAAGAGAGCTCAGGAAACTTGTCTAACGATGGATAGGTGTAAACATCATCTCAGAGAAGATCTATGAGCTGATTGAGGATATTACTCACTCAGATATGTAGTATAACAACACTCCATAAGGGGAGCTCAGCAGTTACCTATTAGACATAGACTCACATGCAGGAAAGTTCTTGTTTATGTAAGTCTGGGCTTCCTCTGGCGTCGTGAAGAACCGCTCCTGGTTATTATGTGTGATGCAAAGATGGGCCGGGTAGAGGATCCCAAAGCTGACCCCCTCCAGTCCCCGAAGTTGTTGTCTCACCCCGTTGTATCCTGCTTGGGCTCTGGCCACACGCGCCGTGTAGTCTGGGTAGACTGAAAAGGTCATACCGTCCAGTTTGACCTGTTGTTTTTCCCTGGCTAGGTGAAGGATGTTGGCACAGTCCTGGAAGTAGTGCATACAGGCTACAATTACGCGTGGTCGGTCGCCTTGCCTGGGCGCCGGCAGCAGCGAGTGATGAGATCTATCCAACACCGCTGCCTCCGTTAGGCTGAACGCCCTCTGAAGTAGGGTTGATATGGCGTCTGTGGAGCTGTCACGGCTCTCTGGTACTCCCACGATCTTGATATTATTCCTCCTTGAACGCGACTCTAAGTCCTCACATTTGTCTTGTAGTGAATCCGACTGAGCCTTGAGACACGCCACTTCACGTTGCAGTGTAACGATATGATCCGTACACGAAGACAGATACTTCTCCATCTCGCCAGTGGTACTTTTCAGCGTGGCTAGCTCTGTAGCAACAGAGTTTTGATAAGATTGCAGTTCAGACCGTACAACATTAATGTCGCTTCTAATCCCCGACTTGATTTTATGTCCATTATCTTCACGAAGCGACGTAAGCAACTCTTGCCTGAAAGCTTGAGTGGTTAGCGCCATCTCAGCTGGGTTTGGTTTATCAAATTGGTCCGGGGATGACCCGGGACCACTGGGCCTCATGGACAATAAAGTTGCATTGCGGGTTTTAGTAGACTTGCCAGCCCTTATTTTTTCGTAGGCTGGAGTGCAGGAGTATGATAAAACGTAAAAAGTGAAATAAAGAAGTATGTTTTGTCAAAAGGTGCCTTCTTTACAAACTTTAAAATAAAATTTCTGCGGAGCCTGGTCCGCTGCGTCTACTCCATAGCTTGCTCGCTAGCGTCCCCCTCTCCACTTCCTTTTTTGACGAAAAATCTACAGGAAGTGCTAATTTTACAACGGGTTAGGGTTATTTTTTGAAATATCAAAATACTTTAAATTACTTTTTTTGCCAGGACAGTCTCCAGATGCTGCGTGAAAAGTTTCTTGCAAATCGGACAAAAGCGCATTGATGGAACACGAAAACATTGTTTATAGACTTTTCGCACTCTAGCAAAAGTCTAGAAAAAATTCTAGGCGGAAGTGGGCGTGGCCTATACCGGGAGATGCAGCTCCATTAACCAAACGCGTGGATATAAGGTTTTTGAATGTGCGACAAACGATGTGGGAGTTATTGGCCTAATGGACTTTGCTTAAAAGTAGCGCCATCTAGTGGCCTTCCCTAATGGCCCACCCGAAAGTGAAAATATCCAGGCCCAACAACTTTGCCAAATAAAATAGACTTTTCGTATGTTCAGTGGGTCAAAAATGCAGTGAAAGGGGCTAATAAGAATAATAATAATAAACATAGCAAGAACAATAGGGACCTTCCAGTTGATACTGGCTCAGTCCCTAATAATTTTCTTTCACCACTAGGTGGCACTCTCACTATTAGTGAATATTATCACATAGATGAGTTCAGGGCGGGACTCTTATCAGACAAGTGAAGTTTGGAGCTGAATGGACAATGTACACTCAGTACAGTACATCAAAATTTGAGCCACGCCACAGACACGCCCACTCACCACATTCATCACATATCATCAACAATGTGTTTTGCATTTCATAAGTAAATTTCAGGTGGATCTGATCTTCCTGCTAGGAGTAGAACATGAAAGTATAAAACGTTATACTTCCTGTTGCCACTAGGTGGCACTCTCACTATTACTGAATATTATCCCATAGACGTATTCAGGGCGGGTCTCTTATCAAACGTGAAGTTTCGTTGCAGTCGGATCATGTATGCAGAAGTGATGACAACTTTCTGTTTGCATAGCGAAGGATCGAAATTGGATGCCACGGGACATTTGCTGGCGCCCATGCACGGGGACAGTATACTTGCATACTTGGGGTTCTCGTACAATTGAATTTTGTGCAAATGTATATGAGACTTCGAGCATGCTACGGTCGCCAAATATACAGTCGAACAGGCAGCAAATAGTAATTCCTAGAGATACAATAGGGCCTCCCAGCGGTCGCGGCTCGGTCCTAATTCTATATCCTATATACAGTTTGTAATTTTGAATAAATGTAAAATCTCAGGCAAAAATAAATCCAGAGAAGAAATCATATAGAAGTAGAATAAAAAGTAATTAAAGTAAGTAAAATAATTAAATATATAAATACCAACAATAAAACATATTGCAAAATCAATTGCATATTTTTTTCTCATTAAGATGATACAAGATGAAAAGAATAAAATACCCATCACTAATATATGATAAAAACAATATAAATGTAATAGATTAAACATGATGCAAATTAAATGTGTGCTAGAATAAATAAAAGGCTTTTTTAAAACAAGATGTTTTAAGTAGTAATTTCAAAGATGTCACTGATTTAGCAAGTGTTAGACCCTGGGGAAGGGAGTTCCAGAGGAGAGTCTGCAAAAGCATGGTCACCTTTGGTCTTACGCTGATCAAGAATCAGGCCGAGAGAGAAAGGACGTGTTCTTTGAGATGCTTCTTAATTGATGAAACATTTGTGATTTTGTTTTTCAAAACTGAGGTCACTGTCAAAAATTATTCCCAGTTGGAAAAATTATACCAAAGATCATTTAATTTCTTTTGTTCTGTTGTTAAAATAGCATTACATTTGGTGAAGAGAGCATTATGACTTAATTAGGACTCGGAACTTGACTTGGGACTATACTATGACATGGTCTCACCTCTGATATTTATGTCCCACTGCTGCTCTTGAGAGGTCAAAGGAGGACAAAATATCCTAAAAAGAGAATGCCTGTATCATCGCAGAATCTGCTGTTTTTTGAAGAATGGATCAGAAGTGGAAAAGGGGGATGGCATAGGAAATGAAAGGAAGGACAGCAAGGGAGAAGACGGATAGATCCAGATGAGGTAACATTATTTATTTAAAGCTATAATTTATAAGGGCTGCTTTATCATTGTCCCCCTCCTGTGATGCCTTCAATATTTAATGTGACAAATTAAATATGGGACAAAAATGGGAAAATATAATGTATTTGCCATTGTGGGCGCCAGAGTCAATGACACAACTGATGAAATGAGATCCTCTGAGAGGTTTGTACTGGTGTTCCTAAAGGTAGTTTTGTTTTTAGGCATACCTGTGAGAACTGTGTGGCCGTGTACCTGCCAGCTTTCACTATACCTGCATTAAATGTAGGCCAGAGGCCGCAGGTGCACTCTTACTTGTGCTCATGTCATCAAAATAAATGACGGATAATTACTTTTGTGACAGTGTGGCAATTGAATTATCGCCAGGAAAACAACATAACAGATTTGTTATGCTCTGGCGAGCAATAACACACCAATCATAATCAGTGGCTGGGAAGACACACAGAAATCTGCATGGGACGCAATTCAATTCCTGGTCCCAACTTTCTGTTCGCTAACCAGGTTAAAGTTAGACAACAACATTAAACAGTAACACAAGGATGTTGTTTGTGTTAGCTGAATGAGGATGATTGCTTGCCTAAGAATAAGAGACGCAGCAGGAATGGTTGCTCTTCACAGAAGGTTTATGTAGCATATTCATCACGGGCCGAGAGTGAAATAGTTCTTCATTTATAATAAAATAATATCTAAATGGCCTCATTCAAGAGCAGTTTGATATAAGGATTAAGTCTGCCTTTGACATGTCCCAGCACATTCTGCATTATTCACTGTCTAGAGCAGCCCCTGGAATTTTCCATTGTTTCCTTTTTGCCTATAAGGTTAATAAATTTAACCAATATAGTTGAAATGATATACAAATTTATTTTAAGAATATTGGTTGTTCAAAGCTCATGGAACCTTGCTAGGCAGCTGGACTCGTGACATCATGCAAGAATCCATCTTGCAAGGCCTAAAGCTATGTACTTGTGTTCAGACCACAGTGGTTCAGACCAGTCAGCGTCCCATGAGGAACTACTGGCAGATATGGCATGAGCTACAGGCGTGGTTTAAAGAACCAGTGTGCAGGGTTTAGTGGCATCTAGTGGTGACATTCCAGATTGCAACTAACATTGCATCCATTTAGAAGAAACTACAGTGGCTGTGAAACTCGTGAAAGCCCTATCTAGAATTGGTGTTTTCGGTTTTTTTTTGTCTGTTCTGGGCTGCTGTAGAAACATGGCTCCATAGGAGCAACCTCATCAGTTTGAGCCATGGGTGCTTATATATGGGTGGATTCAAAGGCAGCAGAAAGAAACTGCTAGTTTGAAACCTTTGCTGTGCTTACTGGGCAATTACCCTGACAGTCAGGCGAACATGCAAAGTCTGAGGAGAAAGGATGCAATTACCAATTTTGTGGGGTGTAGCAGAAAAGTAATATAACTATGAGCAGGGAGTAAAGTAATATTACTTTGACTTCTGAAAAAGTAATGAGTAATAAATAATTATTACAAAAAAACTGCTTTTCAGTGAATGACAAAAACAGGCAAGTTGCTCCTCTGTGACCCATGAGTCCACATTGCTGTGAACTGATTATTAAGTGACTGTTAACTGCCAACAGTTGTTGTTTGGCACGAATATCAGATGACCATTTATGTTTGTGTGTCATGGCTTACATTTGTTCCAGTCACTGACAGTATATATAATGGACAGAGCCAAAGCAGAGTCAAAACTGCACAGCCAATGAGAGCAGCTCAACGTGCAGTATGTCGCGTCTGCTGCTACGCTGGCTCCGTTTTACTGTCATGGTGGCTACCAAAATGCAGAACTCGAGGCTTCAAAACGGTACTTCACAAACCAATGGGTGACGTCACGATAGGTTCTCACTTGGTTCCTATGGAAGCGAATCGTGAGCAAAATTTAAATTTAAATGCATTTGCAGAAATGCCTTTTCATTTTAAGAATGTGGCTGCATTATTTGACTCATAAATAAAATTAATAATCAATCATCCTATTTGCATTTTAATTTTCTTCTTCAAGACTGCTCATTCTTTTACTTAATTAAAATGAAAAAGAAAAAGACATTTGAGATTTAATTTTCAAAATATGCCCCAGCAAATAGATACCGAAATTCAATTTGAAATGTAAAATTTGAAAATTAAAATGCATTTGCAGAAATGCTTTTTCATTTTAAGAATGTGGCGTAAATAAAATTAATAATCACTCATCCTATTCGCATTTGCATTTTCTTCTTGACTGCACATTTTATGCCATCATCAAAAAGAAAACAAAGAGGAGATTGCTATTTCGTTTTTGTGGTCTGCCCTGCAAAATAGTGCCCATAATTCAAAAAGGATTTGGCAATCTGAGCGGCGCAGGAGAGTGACGTCAGTAGCCGCTCTTCTTCAGCTCCAGTAGAGGGCGGTGTGCACATTTCATATATCGACGCATGGAGTTCAAAAATCTGGAGTTAAACAAAAAAGTGCTAAAGTGTTAGATTTTGGGAGTTTATTCTCTACATTTAACTACAGCTTGTGTTCAGGGTAACTCTTTGGCGGAGTGATATTTGGGTGTTCATTCACTGGGTGTTGAGGAGCCTGATTCAACACCTGAGTTCACAGCTTTGTCCCGCGCTCCGCTCAGCAGTCTTCACTTGGACTTCACCGTGACTCTTGAGCCAGGTAAAAGTGCAATTTTTCTTCTCAAACTAACGTTATATTAGGCTGTGCATGACTTTAAGACGATGATAGGACGTATAATAACATACATTTGTATGTTTTGTCATAGACTGTGATGGCCGAACTTGCAAGCAGCTAGCTGCTGAAGTTTGCCCCAAACTTGTTGGGACTCGTTAGGCAGGTAAAAGTGCCATTTTACTCCTCAGACTACCGTTATATTAGGCTTCTATCAGTATAATAACGGCACATTTCTATGTTTTGTCATAAACCTTTGCGAGGCCAAACTCGCTAGCTAGCTAGCTGTCAACTCGCTAGCTAACGTTAGCTGTTGAAGTTAATGTTTGAACTTGTCGGACCGAGCTTAATATAAATCGATGGCTCCACTCATTTTACTTGTTTGTACTTAGCGCTTGGAATTAACATCATACTCTCATTACTGATATTTCTTTGTGTATTTTAAGTTAACATTAGCCTACACTGTTTCTTCTTCTGTTGATGTATACTGAACACGTTAAGTTGTTTTTTCCTTAGTTGACTCGACACGGCTAGGAGGACCATAACAGACTCGAGAAAGGGACCAGCCAGATATATACAGTTCTGCTTAAGACAACAGCCGGACAGCTTGCACCGCGACTCCGTCTCGTGTTGGAGAGGCTGTTGTAACGTAAATGGCAGAGTCTTTCTGGATGTCAGTGAATGTGTTAGATACTTGTCAGCGACTTTTTTACAAGCTTAGAGGCTGTCTCTCACAGCTTCCAGTTGTGGTTCAGGAGGCAGACACCCTCACCACATTCAAGAGTAGGCTTAAGACATTCCTCTTTGATAAAGCTTATAGTTAGGGCTGGATCAGGTGAGTCCTGAACCATCCCTTAGTTATGCTGCTATAGGCCTAGACTATCGGGGATTTCCCATGGTGCACTGAGCTCCTCTCTTCCTCTCTTTTTCTGCACTCATTCATGTCCCATTAATGCATGTTACTAACTTCACTTCTTCCCCGGAGTTCTTGTGCTTTCTCGTCTCGCAGGTTCTTATCGATCCTGGTGGAGCCTCCTGCCATGGTCCTGCTTGATTGCCATTGCCAATACTGTTGTTGCTGTGCACCTGTCTATCTGTCTGTCTCTCTCTCTCTGTCTCTGTCTGTCTTTCTCTCTCTCTCTCTCTCTCTCTCTCTCTCTCACCCCAACTGGTCGAGACAGATGACCACCCACCTAGAGCCGAAGGATCTGTCCTAGGTTTCTGCCTTTTAACAGTCTTGTCCCCGTCGCCAAGGTCTTGCTCATGGTGGTACTGTTGGGTCACTGTAAATAATGTTATAAAGAGTTCGGTCTAGACCTGCTCTATTTGAAAAGTGTCCTGAGATAACTTCTGTTATAAATTGGCGCTATACAAATAAAATTGAATTGAATTGAAACATTTAATTGAATCTCTCAATCATTTTCGTTGTAAAGACATGACTGGGACCACTGAATATTATGCTAAGCATGCTATAGATTGAATAACAGCTACTACAAAGACTCTTTTGTTAGAGTGACAGTCCACATGTTGCTTTTATTACTGGTTAAATTATTATTTTTCCCTCAAGTGGTCAAGATGTTGTTGAAGGTACAACAAGGATGGACAAAGAAGTATGTGAAACTGGAAGAGATCAGCTTCTCAGATCTTATCAATGCAGGTAGGTGGTGTACCTATGTCTTGTCTGATGTCATTAAAGGGGAAATAATAATTTAATAATGTGTTGAATGTTGTGCTTCAGTGCAGCAGAACTTTATCATACCAGAAGATAAAGTGCTAAAAGTCACAGATGAGCAGGGCATAGAGGTGGATGAGGATGTCTTTCCAGAACTTGCAACAGAAGCAATGTGTTTTGTTATCTCCACTGATGATGGTAAGGGGATTGAAAATTATGAGATGAGAGCTGAAACCACTTCCTCCAGCACCTGTTAGCATCAGTGTCCAGGAATTAACTCAAGGACTGGAAAAATGGCTTTCAACCTGCAAAACTCCATGGAGGGCCTCATCAGTGTGTTCCATTCCTATTCTGGAAAAGAAGGTGACAAGTACAAGCTGAGCAAAGGTGAAATGAAGAACCTGTTGCAGGGAGAACTCGCCGACTTCATGGCACAAAGACCCCGACGTGATTGACAAGATTATGGGTGACCTGGATGAAAACAAGGATGGTGAAGTGGACTTCCAGGAGTTTATTGTTCTGGTTGCTGCACTGAGTGTCGCCTGCCATGAATTCTTCAAAGACTGCGATAAGAGCTGTGTGAAAGACGAGAAGGACCATGGTTCTAAGAAAGACTGAAAGTATATTTCACATTAAATCAATAAAAATGTTGGATGTAAAAAAAAAATTTTTTTGAACCATCCCTTAGTTATGCTGCTATAGGCTATCTTCCCCGCAGTTCTTGTGCTTTCTCGTCTCGCAGGTTCTTATTGATCCTGGTGGAGCCTCCTGCCATGGTCCTGCTAGATTGCCATTGCTAATACTGTTGTTGCTGTGCACCTGTCTGTCTGCCTCTCGCTCTCTCTCTCTCTCTCTCTCTCTCTCTCTCTCTCTCTCACCCCAACTGGTCGAGACAGACGACCACCCACCTAGAGCCGAAGGGTCTGTCCTAGGTTTCTGCCTTTTAACAGGCAGTTTTTCCTTGCCCTTGTCGCCAAGTGCTTGCTCATGGTGGTACTGTTGGGTCTCTGTAATTAATGTTTTAAAGAGTTCGGTCTAGACCTGCTCTATTTGAAAAGTGTCCTGAGATAACTTCTGTTATGAATTGGCGCTATACAAATAAAATTGAATTGAATTGAATTTAATTGAAAATGTCTGGGTTTGTTTGTTTTTTGCAGAAAAGCTTTTACAGCTTTGTGTTAATGTTGTCTGCCTACCACCTTGTGGTAACCTTGTCCTCCACAAGGAAAACATGTGAAGGCAAATATTGTTGAGTTAATTGTGTTATTTCCACTGCAGAGTGGGACATGGCTTCTCTTCTTGTCTTGCTGCATCTTCTCATCCCACAACCAGCTGGAAGGAAGAGGCCCAAGAAGATCAGTGTCATAGAGGCAACAGATCATCTGGTGAAATTTAAAAAGGTTTGTGAAGACAGTACGATCTAATTCCAAATATTGTGGGTCATGCAAAATTTTTTAAACTAAAGGCTTATATGTAGATGCGTGTCTTTGTGTTTCAGTCCTGCCAGAGCCTGGAGGATCACCTCATGACCACTGAAGGAAACCCTCAGCACTATCTTCTGGCCTCAGGGACTTCTAAAGTAAAGGTTTCCAGCTTCTACATAGTCTTGGATAGAAAGCTTCTTCCATGTCAGTCATGTACATCCTTGGGTGCATTTGATGAGTTGTTCAAGTCCCACTTTGTTTTCAGTGTGAAATAAGATGATGCTCTGTCCAGTCTGTACACATTTTTGCAAACTACTCTGTACAACATTGATATAGGTACAACAGAAGAAACACCAAGAGTCAAAGAGCTAAGAGCAAAGCTGTTGAACAAGAAGTAATTAGCTTATCCAGAAAAAATGCTCAGATGTTTCCTTTGTGCTTCATCCTTTGGTACAGCGTTACTTTTGTTGGGATGTACCCTGGGAAAAAATTGAGACTAAAATGTGGTCAAGTAGGATGTTGCTTGCAATTTTCAAGTTATTCTGGATTTAGAAGACACTTGATTAAGATACATACTTCTGGTGATAACACCTGTGTGCCTCCTGAGAGGGGGTCTAGCCATGACAGCCAACAGCACAATAATTCTCAGTGCTTAAATGATGGAACACCCTCTACTTCATCCCAAATTATTGAGGCAGGCCCTTCAGTGTCAACTCACAGCAAAGATATGTGCCTGATGTATGATTCACATTTGTATGTCAGAGGGTTGTATTATTTAATGTATTAACATAACAACTATATGGAATTCACCCTTGTTTTTATGTACATGTTTATGTACTTAAATTACAGGTTTAAAGTCTACCTCATGTTAATACATTCCTGCATGACAGAAAAGTTCTTTGTTATCCTGTCAGACATTTGTGCAATGCTTTTATACTATGCACTTTCTGCACTTTTCTTTATGCACTACAGAAAGATGTGGTACTGACATGATTTTTGAAATAACTGCCTGTTCCAGCTGTTTAGCTGCTGTTAAAGCAGTTTGTTTTAAATGTGAATATGTCTGGTTGGTTTGCTGTAAAATGTTTACAGTTTGTAATTCAAAATGTCACACATGGATTTGAAATAAAAATGTGTGGTAATCAAAGTTTTTTGTAGTCATTTTCACCTAAAATATTTTTTGTGTTTTTAAATATTAACTCAGAAAAGTGTTGAATACAAACCTATTTTTAAGTGTTGACTGTTAACACCATGAAAGAGTTCACATTAAAATGAACTCCAGGTGAGAATTGTATTTTACCCCACATGGGATTAGTTTTTTAACTCCCACAAGTGTTCAGTTTTAACTCAACTCCCGGAAAAGAGTTACTTGAACTTTTCCCTGGAGTACATTTGATGGTCTCACATGTACATTCCAATATAGCCGATTCTGTGGTCTGTCCCGGGAGCATGGTCTCTGACACGGACCACTTGGTCTCTGGCACGGACCAGTGGTTGCAACCACTAGGTAGGTGCGCTAAAGTCACACCAGTGGCACAGCGGTCATGACCAGCTTCTTACTGGCACAAAGGGCTCTAAAATGACTGGTCCTGACCACCTCCTATGTGATCTGTTCTGTTGTTTGGACCAGTTGAGTGATCTGTGGAGTGTTTGTTTGTTTGTTTGTTTGTAATTATTTTTAATACAACTTTTCCCATTTCTCACTGTGTTAGCAGAATAGCCTAAATGTGAGAAGCCATAATGGTTTGTCTATCCAATGTTATTGATCACTATTATTAATGGAAATCATAATAGCAATGATTAAATTAAAGCTGCAAGCAGCATTGGGTGGGACCTCGCACTCCACACAACTCGGGGCGGAAGTAAATCCGATAAATTCCCTAGAGGAGTTTGTTCAAATACAAGGCAAAAAATTAACCGAAAATGAATGAAAAATGGGTTCTGTGGGTGGGTACCCACAAGTCAACCCTTGACAGACATGCATGCTAATCCCATGCAGTATGAATATGTTATTTTCTCTGGGGTCCATAAACAGTATTGGAATTACATAATTTGGTATAACTGGAAAGCTGAGACTCTTGTGGATCCAATGAGCCCAATTGTATTCATGTGTGATGATGTTCGTCCATAGTAGCCATTTCATTGTAACATTTTTGTAAAATGAGCTATTGTGACCTCTAGGATAATCACAGCCTCATAAAAGCATAGACTAGATCCAGAGGATGGATGGCTATCCTAGCTATATTGACACCACTGATTTCTTGCCATACTTTGGTCTTGGTTGTACAAAACCTGTAGGCTAGGCTAAGGTTGACATTAAAAAGTTCACTGGCGTATTACATCATTCAAATTCACCACTGTGTATATCTAGAATGCTTTAACATCAGCTGACCTTGATACTAGTGCAGCAAGGTGCCACCTTCTGTAATTCACTAATTTCTACAAGAGAAAACTGCATTGGGAATCGTCTTACTCCACTGGCAGATTTTAAAAGTCAAAATAAGGCTGAATATAAGATCAAATTCCTCGTAAAGATGAGTGTGTGAATAGATCCAAATGGAAAGCACACTTGGATGCGTTGAACAGCTGTCAGGGCATGTAAAAGCTCAGAATCCTCAGACCTCTGACTGTGTCATCCCTCCTCTCTCTCCTGACTACAGCATCTGCATAATGCATCCTGTGGTATTTGCCACGACTGGCTGTGGTTGTGGATGAGGGGAGCGGATGCCTGCCAGTCATCCAGTGCACAGCGTGACATTTGTTCCTCTTCAGTTGTCATGGGGACTCACTGATGTATTCAGTCTGCTGTTATCGAGGGCTTGTTTGGAGGGGTGTGACACTGCAAATCCAACCCTCGAAACCTCTCTCCATGAGTGACCGTTCCGCTCCTGTGAATTTACCACTTTCACGCCGCTTATTGTCTAATTTATCCTGCACCTGGGCCACTGCGAGGACAAGGCTGCTTCAGGAGAAGAGATCCCGCAACACTATAACAGTACACACCCACACCCACACCCACACCCACACACACGCACACACACACACACAGCAGGTCATCAAAGCCACTGAAAGCTTATCTTTTACAGGCCTGTGAAACGGATAACACTGTTCGATACTATTAGATTTAAAAGCCTAACCAGGGACAGGGGCTGCAAATTAGCTTTATCTTATATTACATATGCTGCATTGCCTATCCTTATGTAACAATTCAATTAAATTAGATTTTATTTGTATAGCGCCAGTTCATAACAGAAGTTATCTCAGGACACTTTTCAAATAGAGCAGGTCTAGACCGAACTCTTTAGAACATTATTTACAGAGACCCAACAGTACCACCATGAGCAAGACCTTGGCGACAAGGGCAAGGAAAAACTGCCTGTTAAAAGGCAGAAACCTAGGACAGAGGTCGTCTGTCTCGACCAGTTGGGGTGAGAGAGAGACAGAGACAGAGAGAGAGACAAACAGACAGAGAGACAGACAGGTGCACAGCAACAACAGTAACAACAACTACACTAATAGTAGTGACTGATGATGATGAACATGACAACAGCAACGATGGGGGCCAATGAGCAGTGACAATAGTAATAATAGTAACTAATAATAATAACAATAATATCAGTGATATTAGCAATGGCAATCTAGCAGGACCATGGCAGGAGGCTCCACCAGGATCCATGAGAACCTGTGAGACGAGAAAGCACAAGAACTCCGGGGAAGAAGTGAAGTTAGTAACATGCATTAATGGAACATGAATGAGTGCAGAAAGAGAGAGGAAGAGAGGAGCTCAGTGCACCATGGGAAATCCCCGATAGTCTAGGCCTATAGCAGCATAACTAAGGGATGGTTCAGGACTCACCTGATCCAGCCCTAACTATAAGCTTTATCAAAGAGGAATGTCTTAAGCCTACTCTTAAATGTGGTGAGGGTGTCTGCCTCCCGAACCACAATTGGAAGCTGGTTCCACAAGAGAGGAGCTTGGTAACTGAAGGCTCTGGCTCCTGTTCTAATTTTAGAGACTATAGGAACCACAAGTAGCCCTGCATTCAGAGAGTGCAGTGTTCTAGAGGGGTAATAGCTCTTTAAGATATGAAGGGGCCTGACCATGAAGAGCTTTGTAGGTGAGGAGGAGGATTTTAAATTCTATTCTACATTTTTATTTTAACAGTGTTTATATGTATGGTACCTGTTAAATATTATTAAATGAAATGGCAGGATCATTTAATCCAAACTACATGTTGCAGATCAGAACAGATGAAATAATGAAATAAATTGCAATTAAAACTTTACTAGGCTGAAACCTTTTTTAAGTGTTTATTGGCTTTACCGAGTAGTTTGATGCATTCACGTTTCAGTTTAAAGAGTTAAAAAAAACATCCAAAAAATAAGAATAAAAGAGGGGGTTCCAGATGCATATTAATTCAATATAAAGGGATTCATTGATGCAGCGTATGCTTAAGTAATGACTGACCGAAGGCCTACAAGTTACATATGAGGAGATATAAAGTTCAAATGAAATGAAAAATGCCTTTAAGATTACATCCTCTGTAATATTGTACCCCTACTTAAACAATGTTGAACAATGTCATTCTTTTTAAATTTTTCTTCCTGTAAAACAAAATGTGTGTGAACTAACCACTGTTAAACAATTATATCATTATCACTGTACAAAAACAAAACTTAATTGCATACGTTGCAGCACATTTTCTCAAATTTATCAGCAGACCCATGAAGTATGAACCTGACTTTCTCCAGTTTTAAGTACTGTATGACCACAGACTACAGACCACAAAATAGGCTGGGGTCCTTCAACATCTGCAAAAAACTACTGCAGATGTTTTACCAGTCTGTGGTGGCCAGCGTGCTCTTTTATGCTGTGGTTTGCTGGGGAGGAAGCAGCAAGAGGAGAGACGCAGGTCGACTGGACAGACTGGTGAGGAGAGCTGGCTCAGTGGTGGACACAGAGCTGGACTCTCTGGTGACAGTGGCAGAGAGAAGGACCCTGGACAAACTGCTGTCCATACTGGACAATCACCACCACCCTCTGCACAACACCTTCACCAGGCAGAGGAGTGTGTTCAGTGGCAGACTGCTGTCACAGTCCAGCTCCACCAACAGACTCAAAAACTCTTTCGTCCCCCATCAGACTGTACAACAGCTCTCAGTAAAGGCAGGGAGGACAATAGATAATAGACAATGGACAATCTGTATTTTGCACATCCATTTGCACTGTTTACTGTTTACTGTTCAGGATCAGACTGACTTGAGAGTTTCAACATGGCTGCTGTGTGGTTTAAGGGTGTGCAACGTTGGCTTTGTTTGGACTATAAAGATACCGTTAATAAATTATTTCATAAATTATTTCCGAATTCCGCTAGCATTGTCAACGATAGCCACCGTAGCCACGTGCGCACCAGAGCCAATCAATGCAGAGCCCTAATGTGTAGTGATTGAGATCCTGACCCACCAAACATCCTGGAAAGTGACGAAGTTACGTTTTTCACTCTAAATTACCTAATTCTACATAATCACCAGCAGTAAACTGGACGCTGTCTGACTCCCTCACTCGCAAGACGGAGAATGTTTTCCGGTGGAAAGTAAACTGATGTCTCGGTCCGGAGGGCTGACGGCCCCAATTCTGCAAACTAAATAACTGTATACAAAGGATATACATAAAGAGACATTTTAAAGCATGGATTTAAACAAGCCTGAGATCTTCATGTAGGGAGCTTCACAGGTGCAGACATTGTAGTCCATGTCAGTTTCAGATTTCAGTTCCAGCAATCCAGGTGCAGATTCCAACTAAGATCAGAACATGTTCTAAGGTTTTTCATAGTACAGGACAGCCCAGTATAAAACGCTGTTTATATATTTTCACTTCAGTTTAATTCCATTTTATTGCAATTAAAACTAAGAGTTAAACACAGTTTCCCATTCCAAGAGTGTGAAAACTGAAAAAAGAAGAAGATAGAACCATTTTAACAGCCATGGTATGAGAGAGTGAGTGAGTGAGTGAGTGTTTGTGTGTGTGTGTGTGTGTGTGTGTGTTATCCACCTGCTGAGTGTCCTACATCAGTGAGGGCTCAGAGTACAGCTCTGCTGCCCCCTAGTGGACGGATGACATCCTCTCTGTAGGCTCTCATCACCCTGCAGCTATCAGTCAACAGTGACATTTCCCAGCCAATCAATATCTAATCATTTGTAGTCAACACAAGACGATTTTGTGCCCGCTCTGAGCCTCATGACACTTGCATCACATGTCCTATTTATGTCCACGTTAGTGTGTGCGTGCGTGTGTGTGTGTGTGTGTGTGTGTGTGTGTGTGTGTGTGTGTGTGTGTGTGCACGCAGCAGTGGCCTGTTCTGAGAGGTTACTGCACTAAAGCAGGATGACTGAAGACTTGAGTGCTTGAAAATGATAATCCATCCGATTATCACACATATCACAATATGGGTTTATAAGGGAGAGAAAACTAACCCTCTCAGTCAAAAAAAGAGGGTTAGCCTTAATACTATAAAGCAGTTGCTATTAGAACATATGAACAAATCAATGGAATAACACCGGGAAATTAAGAACATAAAATGAGGAAATTAATCGGATCGACATCAACGATGAAAAATCTTTAAAATAGTGAGTTTTCGTGGCGTGGCGTTGAATTTCGATATTTCATCATGAAACAGGAAATTAAGATAAGAGTCTCACACTGAACACATCTGCATGCCAATATTCGGCCATAGAAACAGGAAATTATTGTAACTTGAAGCCACTAGTGCAAATAAACACCCAGAATAGACTGATATTGAAAGGGGCACGCTGAGTGTGTAACCTGTCATGTATTATTTATTTGATTGTTTGGTTGTTTCTTGTTTTTGTTTAGTTTTGTTCTGTAGATTTGTAAATTGTGGATAGGGTGTTTCTTTGTTGAGTGTATGGCGTTGCCTGCAGGTGCAGTGATGTGAACATGAATTTCCCCCCTGGAGGACAATAAATTGAATTGAACTGAATTGAAGAAGGACTTTCCAGTGGAAACATCTTGTGCCCAGCAGAAAAACTTTGGCATATTCACAGATTGTAGAATTTTAATGAGACAGAAGGAGTAGATGACTTTTTAGGAGCACTCGGTTCTGATTGGTTGTTTTTGTTCAGGCCTGGTGGATTCTTGCAAATGCCATTAGGAGGACTAGGAGGACCCAGAGGAGCCTGATTTTTTTTTCACAGGTTATCTGTCTCATGTACTACTGTCAGGATATAGTGAAAGTTTCTGCAAATATATACAAAATATTTTTATAAAAATTACCATTTGCAGTTTTTACCAGGGCATTTACTGAAAAACATCCAGATTTTGATTTGTTTCTGTTTTCATTGAATGAGAAAATGTTTGTAAAATGTGTAAATGATATGTTGATACCATGATCCTAATAAAAGACTACATGAGTGATACCAAAATGTGCATGACAAAGTTTGCAAACCGCAAAAAGCTTTCAGATTTGTGGATAAATTACTACGCTTATTTCCATCCCATCCCAGATTATGGTATATGGTCACACCAAGAAAGTCTCCTAAGTGTTTACTCTGGCTCTACAGGTACTGTCACAGTCTGCCTTCCTCCTCACCTGTTCAACTCAGCCATTTCAGTACTTTTCCACTAACCTGCCTCTGCTCCACTCAGCCATGCCTTCTCATCAGCCGGGGGCAGTGTTGGAGAGACTACTTTACTTTTGGAGAAAATACCTGTTTGGGGAACACAAAGGTTTTTATTATGGTACGTCATTTTTTCAACAGTTTTTGGGTTGAGCCGCTTTCTTTTTTTGCGCACAATTTCTTTACATTTGCGTTTATAAAGTGTTAAAGGTGCTCAAATTCAAAATTGTCTCAACCTGTCACCTGTCAGGATCCAGACGAGGCAGTGTCAGTGAAACGCCTGATTGGGCCGCGAACCACTCAGCTGATTCATTCAGGCAATAAACCAGTTGTTGCTTCGGACGTCATATCTCACGTGATTTATTTCGCACCAAAGCAAGCTTTAAAGCAGTAGTTCTATAGAATTGTACTACAGGGATTGAAGCACGTATTGAAGCTTCAGTGTTGCACTGCCATTACTATCCTGGGCTGTTTTCCCACGACGACTACACAGCCTGAGTTGGACCATCTCCTCTCCTGTGAGTTTCCGTGGAAACCCATCAGAATGTAGGTTAATACATATAAGTAGAAGAAAAAGTGGGTAGGCGTAAGAGCATCAATAGCCACGATCTCAGAGTTGATCAGAAAATCCAGAACAATGTCAGTCACAAAATAATGACAGCTGAGAGACTTTTATTAAGATTGTGACGGTAAATGGCTGCTCAGGCATTTCTAAACCAAAGGGAAAGTGTGAAATGTGCAGCAAATCAAACCATTGATAAGGGTTGCAAATTACATGATATAATGCACCGCCTATTGGCCTATCAAATGTGAAAAAGAACCACGATCTTTCACATTGTGCACCAGGCAGTGCCACACATAATAATACAGCTGTCCATCAAAGTGAGACGCATGCTGTGCCTTATCGTAAGTGATGGAAAAATGGGGGGGGGGGCTCAATTATTCCACATTGAGGCACAGTCTTCATGATGAGATATCATTGTGACAGCACAGTTATTGTGCCAGAGGACAAAGACACGGACAACCTCAAAATCAGTCTATTTTTATTTTCAGTTCTTTTTTTTTCCAAATGGAGATTAACATATTGTGAATGAACAAAACGCAAACAATTACCTCTCTGCTCTTTTGCCCCATTTGCTCAACGTGTAAAGATATAAGACCTATGTTTCATCAAACATGTAAAGTTACTGAGAATCCTTAAATCTAGTGCCAAAACTCCATTATGAGAAGCAGCATTGTTATCACTGTGATGCAGTTAGCTTGATGAGGTGAATGCAGTCTGACAGGGAACAAACAAGAGATTGCTCAGCCACTGCACCAGGAGAAATGGGCAACTGCGCCAGGGGCCCAGACCCCAAGCTCACTGAGTGTCAAGTGGTCATTTGAATTGCAAAACTGTTATAGAATAGACCTTTTTTACATCAGCATGATATGAAATAGTAGGGCAATTTGTTTTTGTATTTTTTGTTCTTTTCATGAGCCAAGGTGCACTCGCTGTCCTGATATGAACGGGGACACTCATTCCGTCATTGTGGAGCCAGAACAGTTCTGCCATACAACATGATGTTCATTTAGTAAATAATGGTTCAATTTAGAGGAAAGTAGATGATAAAGCAGGGTATACTTCAGGGCGTGGCTACCTTGTGATTGACAGGTCATTCTCAGTGAGTCCGTCCAGCTCAACGCACCAAACTCAGATCAAACTGTCAAACTAGGCAGTACTGATCAAATATAGATCCAGATTCTGTTACTGCATTGCCTATTTCTCTCCTCAAATCTGTTCACAAACACATGTTTGTGTACTGTTTAGTTGTAATACAAGATTGTGTGTGACCAGGCAAGCCACCATTGTTTCCTGCTACAGGTGAGTTGAAACTGCACTGCCAGTGAGTGCAGCTCAACACACGTAAGTCACCTCCGCTCAGGGCTTTAAAACAGTTTTCCACAACTCAATGGGTGATCTCACGATAGGTTCACGCTGCTATCATTGTGCATGCTGGCTCTGCTACACTTAAAGCCCTGAGTAAAAATTATGCATATTCCTAAATACATTTGTTTTACCACAAAAGACCTGGGTCTGTTAGTGTGACTCCAGTACTGGCTACTACTTAGTTTTGGGTCTCTCCATGGGCATATACTGTAAAGAACCTGCCATGTGTAGACTGCTGTGTGCACTGGACTTAAGGGGAACTTGGAGGCAATATGCATAGAGGGCAGTAGGTAGGGGGTCATTAGTGGCCCAATAGCACATTTTTTGCCCTGGACCCCGCCAACAGGCTAATCCAGCCACATCTGTGTGTCCGTCTGTCATAATATCAGAAAACATGTCGTATCATGAACCAAGAACTACTGCCTACAAGCAGATAGGCTGTAAATTATACAGTAGTAACACATAACAGATTGTAAAAAAACATTTTCCTTCAAGTAGGGAGATAGAGTTAATAAAAGAATGTACTCAAGTAAAAACTGGACCAAAACCTGTCCCTGTCCAAAAGCACCCATTCCAAAGCAAATAGGATGCTGCCAGGCAAGCAGGCAGAGAGTTTATCTTTCCCACTGAAGCCTTCAGGACTACTGGCAGCAGACAACAGTGAACTCCTCTCCTCTCACTGCTTTGCTCATTCTCTCCACCTGTGTCTGCATTAGGTGGGGGGGGGGGGGCTCTATCAACTGCAGGATTGCTTTCTCTTTCACTGTGACACAATCAGCCATTCCAATAAGCTGACAGTATCATCTTCTCCACCCTGTGAAGGTGCACAGAGAAGACAGTTTTTCTTTGTGGGGGGCAGGATGTTATCGCTAAGGTCACCTCATCAAGAGGGATGACAACTTTCTGGGAACGCCACATCTGTTAGGGGTGGGCGTATCGATCTAAATATCGATAGTATCGATACCAAGATGAGTATTGGTATGAGATCGATACTATCGTGATGAGATCGATACTTTTGTTGCAGTTTCTCCAAGTCTGTGAGCGCCGCTCCCGTCACAGTGCAGAGCACAGCCAGGCACTCCTCCCCCGGTCGGACGGAGCAGTGGGAAAGGAGCGCCGCAACGCACAACCCCCCCCGACCAGCAGGGGTATCAGAATTGGTATCGGCGATACTGACTGGTATCGAATCGGTATCGGATCGATACCAAATCTTGCAGTATCGCCCACCACTACTGATTAAAAGGTACAGCTCAAATCTAGGCCTGGGTTTTATGTTGCTTTTGTATGTGGACCTACAGTAGAAATGTAAAGGTTTTATATGTAACTTTTAGAAAACTGTTGTTAATAGTGAAACTAGTGGCCATAAACTGAACTGCAGTCAGTGTCCTGTTGTGAGCATTGGCCAAAAGTGACATACACGAGCCTGAACGCGGGAAAATACAATAGTCATATTTAGAACATGTTCTAAACTCCATGCTACTAACTAGCTTGCAGTTTACAAGTTAGTTTGTAACTTTGGCTAGCATGGCAAAGTGTTGACACTGAAGGGAAGTTAGGTTTAGCAGTAGGGTTTAGGGTTTATATTGTAATGTCAAGGCTGATTTTTGAAGGCACACCACGGACACACCGTTTAACTGAATGCACAGATTTGAATAACTTAACATCCTGAACTACTCTGGATTGTTCTCACCAATTTTGAAGTTTGAAATTCACTAGGAGAAGTTTGTTAAAATAGAAGCCCTGAAATTGCCGGAAATGGCGTCACAGATTGACATTCGATTCAACCTTGCCAACTAATCAACTAATATCAAATAATCAGCAATATTTTTTATTGTACTGACCAATTTTGAAGTAGATCCTATTGATACCCTATGAGGAGTTTGTTGAAATACAACACAAAAAAATTGCTGAAAATCACCACAAAAGTCAAAATGGCCTACTTCGACGGCACGCCACGGAGGCCAAGAGGCTTTTTTGTACGTCCTGACACGATACATGCCTGCCAATTTTCATACATGTCCGCAAAACAGGACACCGGGGCTGGTATTCTGAAAGATTGAAAATTGTAATGGTCAATGGACCTGTACTTGTATAGCGCCTTTCTAGTCTTCCGACCACTCAAAGCACTTTTATACTACATGCCACATTCGCCCTTTCACACACATTCACACAGCGATGGCAAAAAGCCAACTACAAACAGAAACTAACGCATTCATACACATTCACACACCGATGCACAGCATCGGGAGCAGTTGGGGTTCAGTATCTTGCTCAAGGATACTTTGACATGTGGCAGGAGGAGCCGGGGATAAAACAACAAGGTGATGCTCACCGCGTTGCTACGGCAATACAGTTAAATAAAAATTTAGAACATTCTAAGGGTCTTCTGACCAAACTTCAGCAAGATATGGTCAATCTGCTGGGAGAAATACATAAAAGTTTAATAAATTCCACCACAAGATGGCGCTACCACTTTTACTGAATATTATCACATAGATGTGTTCAGGTTGGGACTCTTATCAGACACCTAAAGTTTGGTGCCGAATGGACGATGTATTCTCACGTAACAGCAAATTCATGTGCGTCCACATTTGACGCCACGCCGCGGACACGCCCTTTAATGAAATTCCTGACCAAATTTCAGATGGATCTGTAGAACATGAAAGTATAAAACATGATATTTCCTGTTGCCACTAGGTGGCGCTATCACTATATCTGAATATTGTCATGTAGACATGTTCAGGGCGGGGCTCTTATCAGACGTGTGAAGTTTCGTTGAGATCGGATCTTGTACAGTTATGACAACTTCCTTTTTCATGGTGAGTCCTTGAAATTGGACGCCATTCCATGGGCACGCCGTTTGACGCACAGTCACAAATAGCACGACTTTTAATTGTGATGGTGTTTACATCATACTGACCAAATTTGAAGGGATAAATTCCCTAGGACATGGGTGTCAAACTCAATCACACAATGGGCCAATATTTAAAACAAAGTCTAAGCTGCGGGCCAAACAGGATTCATATTCTCAATTCATTCATTCATCAACAGCTAATGAAAAAGTGTGTGTCTCTTCGGCCAGCTGTTTTGTCAGATTTCTTGCGAGTTCCTTAACTCGGTCTGCAATGGTGTATCTTGACAAACTGACATTTTTAAAAATCTGTATCTGGTCGGGGCACACCTGCTCACACACCTTCAGCAATGCACCTTCTGAAAAGCACTGCAAAGCTCGGCGATTTCTTCAGCCACAATAAAGCTAGCTTTCACTGCTACATCATTTTTGGCTGTAGCTTTTGTGAACATTTCCTGCTGCGATTGCAGTCTGCCTTTTAATTCTTCGGCGATTTGTTGTTTTTCTTGGAGACCAAATTTAGCATACCTTTTAGCATACCTGTTTGGTGTCAAAATGCCTATGTAAATTCACCTTCACCACCGACACTGCCTCATAACACAAAAGACATTTGAGCGCATTTTAAGCTCTCATCGGGCCACATAAAATGACGTGGCGGGCTGAATTCGGCTTGCAGGCCACAGGGCGGCTGTGGCTCAGAGGCAGAGCGGATCGTCCCCTAATCGGACGGTTGTTGTTTCAGTCCTTGAACAAGATACTGAACCCCAAATTGCTCCTGATGCACAGCATCAGTGTATGCATGTGTATGAATGAGTTAGTTTCTGTTCGATGGACTTTGCCATCACTGTGTGAATGTGTGTGAAAGGGTGAATGTGGCACGTAGTGTAAAAGCACTTTGAGTGGTCGGAAGACTAGAAAGCCGCTATACAAGTACAGGTCCATTTACCATTTACCATAAAATGATGTGGCGGGCCAAATTCCTTCCTTGAGTTCGACACATATTCCCTAGGAGATGTTTGCTCAAATACAACGCCACAGATCACCAGAAATTACCACAAAATCCGAAATGGCCGACTTCCTGTTGGGTTTGGAGTATGTCTACAAGAGGCTTTTTTTGCTCGTCTGAGCATGATACCAATTTTCGTACATCAGTCATATGCATCTTGGGGACTGATCTGGACGGGTGGGGCTTAGCCATTTGGCGGCGCCCGTGCACGGGTACAAGTGGATACGTCGAGTTCTGCAACGTTTTAATTTTGTGCTAAGTTTCATGAGCTGTCGAGCATGGGCAAGTGTTCAAAAATGCGGTTAAAGGCACAGAAAAATAATAACGGAGAATTCCTACAATTACAATAGGTCCTTGCACTGGTCAGTGCTCGGGCCCTAATAAGACTAACAACAATAATGATCCCCGTGCACAGTCAGGTGCTGGTAGGTTTCAGGGCTGAGCAGTCATTTCAGTGTGCGTTGGCTAATTTAGATTTTTGCCAATAGTTTTATTGATCATAGAAACCTTTTTAAAAACAGAGTTTACAAAGTGTTTTGAAAGGCAAAGGAAGAGCAGGATTCTCAGAGGACAATATAAGAGAGAGCCAGGCACTAAGGCCAAACAAAAACAGACGGAACAGACAGAAATAAAGAATAAGGCAAAAAATGGTAAAGGGAAGACAATGGTGGTAACAATAAGGACAGAGAAAGTGATAGCTTTAAAACAAATTAGTTATATTGATTAAATTAACCTGGAGGTTCAACATGTTTATTAATTAAATGCATATTTCATTATTTCTGGATTTCTGAAACAGTCTGACACAGAAATCATGTATGAATGTGTGTGTGTGTGTGTGTGTGTGTGTGTATGTATTCTGTGATGAGAGCATGTCCTTTGCCTCTGTGCTATAATGCTGCCATCTGTTGGTCATTCTGTAGATCATTTGGAAACTGAGACCTACACTTAATAATGTGAATAATGTATTCATGGGAGAGTAAGGGCACAAGGACTTTTAAATTTACTCTGAGCAGCTTTACACATACTAGCTCTTGATAACACTCAGCTTAAAATGTCTAATTTGATGTTGCAATGTTTTTAAGAATTTTTTTTGCAATGAATTTGTGGAAGAAAGTGAAAAACTGCAAAAATAGTTGCGATTATTTTCGTATAATAAATAAAAATTCTACAGCAACTTCTTCCAATGGAAATAAAATGACATGGTTGTGCAAAATTCACAGGGATTGGATGAATTTGGTTAATTGTTGCGATTGCAACTTCCTGGAGGGACTCCACGTATACTGCAGAGGTATTTGTAGAAGCGTATTTTTAAATAGATAATGATATGGTCAATGCCAAATAAAGAGTGAACTCCAGCCAAGTCTACACACTGTGAGTCTGCTGGAAAAGTAAAAGACTAAATAATCCGACAGGATATCAACAAGTTATAAGAGTCACTTTAATTTCACATTTAATTTCCACACACACACACACACACACACATATTTGGGTGGGAGCAAACAGAGAAGTACAGCTTCTAAAAGTCACACACTGTGTATGATGTGGAGAATCTGGAGCTCATCAAATGGTTCTTCAGATGCTGAGGTCTACGGCGCTTGTGTGTCTGTGGTGTGTGCCGTCGTCTCTTCGCTGTTGGCGCTGGCCGCCTGCTGGTCTGCCAACAAGTCTGCCAGCTTCAGCTTGAGAATCGAATCCCTGGGCTCGGCTGCCACCTGCAGGATCAGAATCACAAATACTTTAATAATCCCAGGGGGAAATTACTTTTGTTACACATACTCCAGAACATATAATATATTAAGAATATATATAAATATATATATACAGTGGGGAGAACAAGTATTTGATTTGATACACTGCCAATTAAGTTTTCCCACTTACAAAGCATGTAGAGGTCTGTAATTTTTATCATAGGTACACTTCAACTGTGAGTGACGGAATCTAAAACAAAAAGTATTTGATCACCTACCAGCCCGTAAGAATTCCGGCTCTCACACACCTGTTAGTTTTTTCTATAAGAAGCCTTCCTGTTCTCCACTCATTACCTGTATGAATTGTTCCTGTTTGAACTCGTTACCTGTATAAAAGACACCTGTCCACACACTCAAACAGACTCCAACGTCTCCACAGTGGCCAAGACCAGAGAGCTGTATAAGGACATCAGGGACAAAATTGTAGACCTGCACAAGGCTGGGATGGGCTACAGGACAATAGGCAAGCAGCTTGGTGAGAAGGCAACAACTGTTGGCACAATTATTAGAAAATGGAAGAAGTTCAAGATGACGGTCAATCTCCCTCGGTCTGGGGCTCCATGCAAGATCTCACCTCGTGGGGCATCAATGATCATGAGGAAGGTGAGGGATCAGCCCAGAACTACACGACAGGACCTGGTCAATGACCTGAAGAGAGCTGGGACCACAGTCTCAAAGAAAACCATTAGTAACACACTACGCCATCATGGATTAAAATCCTGCAGCGCACGCAAGGTCCCCCTGCTCAAGCCAGCGCATGTCCAGCCCCGTCTGAAGTTTGCCAGTGACCATCTGGATGATCCAGAGGAGGAATGGGAGAAGGTCATGTGGTCTGAAGAGACAAAAATAGAGCTTTTTGGTCTAAACTCCACTTGCTGTGTTTGGAGGAAGAAGAAGGATGACTACAACCCCAAGAACACCATCCCAACCGTGAAGCATGGAGGTGGAAACCTCATTCTTTGGGGATGCTTTTCTGCAAAGGGGACAGGACGACTGCACCGTATTAAGTAAGAGTAAGAGCACTGAAGATGAGTAGTGGCTGGGTCTTCCAGCATGACAACGACCCGAAACACACAGCCAGGGCAACTAAGGAGTGGCTCCGTAAGAAGCATCTCAAGGTCCTGGAGTGGCCTAGCCAGTCTCCAGATCTGAACCCAATAGAAAATCTTTGGGGGGAGCTGAAAGTCCGTAATGCCCAGCGACGGCCCCGAAACCTGAAGGATCTGGAGAAGATCTGTATGGAGGAGTGGGCCACAATCCCTGCTGCAGTGTGTGCAAACCTGGTCAAGAACTACAGGAAATGTCTGATCTCTGTAATTGCAAACAAAAGGTTTTTGTACCAAATATTAAGTTCTGTTTTTCTAATGTATCAAATACTTATGTCATGCAATAAAATGCAAATTAATTGATTTTCTGGATTTTTGTTTTAGATTCCATCACTCAAAGTTGAAGAGTACCTATGATAAAAATTACAGACCTCTACATGCTTTGTAAGTGGGAAAACCTGCAAAATCAGCAGTGTATCAAATACTCGTTCTCCCCACTGTGTGTATATATATATATATATATATTTTAAGGTTAAATATGTACAGTTTAAAATGTGCAAAAATGATTGCCCGTGTTTGAGGTCAGATTACAGAGAGCATCTGGGTGAGAGGAGGATGAAAGCAGTACTGTGACCATGTGTTCAAAACACTTCCCAGGAACATCATGTTATAAGGAATTCAGTCTAGACCTGCTCTATTTGAAAAGTGTCCTGAGATAACTTCTGTTATGAATTGGCGCTATACAAATAAAACTGAATATCCTCTTCCCAGTTATATGTCCCAGTGTTTACAGGGGAATGTATAGTTCTGACCTGAGGTTATTAGTGTGCGCACTGTATTGCCATCATGTTGTTTTTTGCAATGAAATTGTGGGATAGCGTAAATTTGCTAAAATAGTTGCGATTCTTTTTGTATAAAATGGCTAGTAGTTTGGTAATGTATGGCTCAATGTCTTCTGCAGGGGACTGCTATGATTGGAAAAAACTTGCAGGAAACTACAATGACTAGACAAATTTGCAGAAAAGTTGCAGTAATAGGACAAAATCAATTCAGTCAATTCACAGGGACTGGTGGAATTTGCGCTCATTGTTGCTATTGCAGAGGGACTGGTTGTTGTACCTTTAGTTGTAACAGTAGGGCTATCTATGAACTCCATGCTCAATATCACTTTGTGTTCTGATTCGGAGATGGAGCCTCCACTCTGCAGGTCTCATTTAGACAGTTAAACCGTCTGCAGAGTTTTCGTTTATGGTTTTGCACTCTGCTTCATTCACACTTACTCTGGCCAAAACACTGGTCACACTTTATTTGGGTAGTCCGCCTACAGTTTGAGTATTTCTAACATTTTAACTTACAGCTTATTAGTCTTAATTCCACAACCATTTTCTTCCACTGTGGTTAAGGTTTGGTTAGGTTTAGGCACAGAAAATCATATTGGTTAGGATATTTGTGCGGATTATCCAAATACAGGGTTGATCCAGCTACATTACAGTTAATAATGGCGTTTAAAAGTCAGAATATACTTACTAGCTGTGTCTGTACACGTTTTCAATTTGAAACACTGTACTGGAAATTCTAGGAAATGCCAAGATATCTCAAAAAGCTTTCTACACTTGGCTGAGGTGGATCAATAAAGATGCGATAGAGGCTGAATCACACCGTGAAGCTGCAGCCCTTCAGGAGTAGTTTAGCCAAAATTAGCACAGTTTGCAGTTCAGTCATGTCAGTCTGTGCTCAGAGTACAATAATGGAGCAAAAATTAAAAAAAAGACAAAGCCTGCTGATTTTGCCAACAACATGAGGTCAGAATCAGCAGCTCTTTGACTGATGATCTGAATCGCTAATGTTTAGGAGGCAGCCCTACTCAGTAATTCTACTTTCATCAGGACTCTTACAGGAGTAAGTTGTCTCCTTCTCAGGATGATGCCATCTACGAGTAAAGCCTTTCCAGTCTCCTCAAACAGAGCAGAGTCATTCAGCTCACTGTGGCAGCTCTTCAACGCCATGTACTTGTCTACAAATCTGCAAAATCACAGTGAGAAAAAAGATAGATAGATAGATAGATAGATAGATAGATAGATAGATAGATAGATAGATAGATAGATAGATAGATAGATAGATTTTATTAATCCCTGAAGGGAAATTGGGTCGTCATAGCAGCCAGGTACATTTAAATACAATAGAAATAAAAAACAGAGAAGGTGCAAGGAACAATATTAATAGTTCCAGTATTGTGGAGTGGAGTGTTAGGGTTATTACGTTATTACATTTAGTATTTTGTCACATACAGTAAGTTAGTTCTTAAATACAAATACTCAAAAACATACCTCTGACACAAAGACACAGAGTTTGGTTTGGACAGCTCAAACGCCAGACCAGCCTTGTACTGCTTATAGAACTTCCTGAAGGGCAGACAGTTATGGGTGAGTGGAGGCTGCAAAACATCTTACAACAGCTTTTAATGCAGACATCACCATCACCTCATTTTATTTACATCTCATAAACATATTACTGTAAATCACTCAATAATGCTGAAAACTTACACTCTAACTTCATCTTCTCTGTACAAGATTTCAGGCACAGTCTGCTGTTTCCTGCTACTGGCTCTGTTATCTGGCTTCACGTAAAGTGGCTCCCTCTTCGGTGGGAAAGCCTTGTACACGTCGTACCAGATCGGTTTCTGCTGCAGCTTTATGACTCCAGAGCGCATCAGATCTCGAACCCTGTCAATCACACAGTTGTGATTAAAGTAGCATTGAAAGCAATATCATTTGCTGCTTTTCCACAGCACTGTACGGCTCAACTCGGCCTGACTCTTACCTGGTTTTCCATTACGGAAAGTACCTTGTACTTTAGTTAGAGTGGATGTACAGTGGTGTGTGAGAGCGAGAGCAGTGGAGGCATAGGTCAGCAGTGAAGGTAACGTTCAGTTTGTGGTGTGTGCTAAAACCTTTATTCACTGAGCTCCCATGAGTTCCCAGCTGTTGGACTAGCACCACTCTGACGCTCAGCTCTGGTACAGATAACTTATGATGACATCGCTGACTTCAAATCTGAGTCAAGTGTATCATTTTCTTCACTCTTGGTCGCATGTCTATGACGTCACCGCGCCTCCTCTCCTCTAGACTGACGTTACCATAGACCACGGGGTCGTGCTCTTGAAAAGATTCCCATGTGTTCCTATTAGCTTTGGTTTTACATTTGGTCTTTACTAAGCGTTAGTCACTGTTGCCTCAGAAGCAACAGGACATAACGTTACTACGTGCTGACGTAGCTGAGCGCCAGTTTATCCAGTAACGTGAAGTTAAATAACGTTACGCACTCCGGACAACCTCAATGACACAGAACATAAGCGACAGGTAATCTATTCTACACATCCGCCGGCTCTCAACTGCACCAGTTCCTGTGATATCAAAGCAATCAATGATGTTATAATATAACGTTACTAACGTTAGCTCCGCTTACAGGCACAACCAGAGTAAACTGCTGTCTTACCGGGTGAACACAGTTCCAACCCTCTCCAGCCTGCTTCCCGCCATTCGGTTGTTTTCATCGATAGCTAACGTTAGAGCCCTCGAGACTGTACCGTCTCCTGTTAGCGAACACAGCCTTCTTCTTCTCTGATTTTAATGGCGGGCCGCAAACCAACTTGTTAAGGTGCACACCGCCACCTACCGCAGTGCAGTGTGTACCGTCAGGGTTTGACTTCATGGCGAATACAATGCCACGACATCCGGTGGTAGTTTATTTCAGAATAAAAGAGTGAAACTGTTTCCTTTGTTGCCGCTGTTTCGATTGACAGGTAGAAAAAAACAAATGTCTGAATAAAATAAAATGAACGATATAAGTAATGGACGGTCGTTTAAATTAACTTATTATTAATACACAATTTAGGTGTTGTCTACTGCACTGCAGAAAAAAAAGAAGAAGGCTAAATGGCCCAACATAAAATCTTAACTTCCCATAACCTCTTCTTCCTTTACTCATGACTCAAAACTTTGTTTTCCCCATACACCATTGAAGCAGAAGTAGCAGGTCGACCAATTTCCTGTACATCAAGTAACACAATGGTTTTCAAACTGGGGTCCCAAACAAAAAGGAGAAATAGAATATTTTAACTTTTTATTACATATTTTAGAAGTTGGAACAACAAGGAGGGAAATAGGGTTGGATGTTTGGATTGATTGTGACTAATAGTGATTTGATCATTGATTGACTATGAAGACTTTCATTTCTTCAAACTTCAGAATAAAGGACATACATACTGGGGGTCTGTTTATCTACTGTGTGGGGCCCTTGACATGACAAACTTGGGGAACCCCTGAATAAACAAACAAAACAAACAAGTTGTGAATATAAATATGCCAGTGTCACCAGTATGATAAAGTAAATAAAAACCTTGTGTTTACAGGTGTTATATGTTTTAACAGCTTTAAATCAAGATGTTCCTTTATTGATCCCCTGCAGGGGAAATTCAAATTGGCACAACAGAAATGTAGTGCAAAGTGCAAGGAAGACAGAATAGAATCCAATAGAATCAAATAACATGTAATTATACTAATAATCATAATAATACCATAATATATACACTATATACAGTAAAATAGAACATTTACATTTAGCTATAGATGAAATGTATTGATTTTGTGTGCTATTACTCTAGTGTCATTGCTTTGCAATATAGTCAGTTACTGAATACAAATTACATGTCAGTCTTTTATTTGTAACGTGATGTAATCTAATCTGAATACTGAAAACACTGAAAATATTGCAGTTTATGCTAAATAAATGTGACATCCACTAATATTTGGGGGTTTTTTTACAAAATGTTTTCAGTCCGAGTAAAATTCATTTTGCACATTAAGCATTTACAGTCGAATCAAATAAAATTGAATGGTAGCCGGCATTCCCACAATGCCTTCCCACCGAGCACCCAACGTTTTTTGTGGCTATATCTGGACTTTCCGTCATGGCCTTTATTAAGCTAATATACTTTGAAAATTGGGCTTTGTTTAGTCTGTCTGATTTTGTCCAGATTCAGCCCAATTTTGTTAGCTTTATTTTGGACCACATTTATCCCTAATACAGCCATGAACATGAGATCAAATTGCAGCAAGTGGGGAATTATATTGTGTGTACACCTGAATTACTCTTTCTGAAAGTTTTTCCACATAATGACTACTGTTCAAAAACGTATATAGATAATGATAAATACTGTAAGCCACGTATAATAGAACCTAACTAAGTAATATATAATTAAATATACATACATTAACATAAATATGTTTAAAATAACTTGTGACGTTACTGGACTTTAATATAAAATTCTGGCCCTCAAACCACCTCCATCTAGCCCGCAACATGATTTAATAAAATATAATCTGGCCCACAAAATTATTATTATTATTTTTTTTATTATTTTAATATTTCCAAATGTTTCAGATCAACTTAAACTGTTCTTTGTATACCATTAAAATGTGTAAGCAAATGTGTCAACAAATGTGTAAGAAGAGAGCAGATTCACACACACACACACACACACACACACACACACACACATACACATTGCTTGTTTTGGCTGTCACTCAAAATTCAAAAGTCAAAACAGTTGCGTTTGATTTGGTGTGGAACAGGGGAAGGACAGCATGAACTATTTTGCTTCTGACAACATGTTTTTATTTATATATGTATGTGTGTGTGTGTGTGTATTATGGCATGCCCTTTAGGAAATTATTGAATGAATATATGGAATGAAATGTCAGGTGATCAAGGCACACAAACTTGTGTTTTCGAATACCGGCCTGATATTATTCCGTAGGGATGTTACTGCAAGAAGTGTGGGACTGAGTGAGCCTGCACAGACTCTGTAAGAAGCAGTCCGAACTATTGAAGAGATAATTAACACCCTGGCAAATGCGGGCCAGTATTCACGCTGTTACTGTACTGTAGCTGTATGTTCAAACACAATGCATAGGAAGCGGTTAAAGTCGGAAAGTCAGTAAATCAGTCACTGATTTATGAATGAATGTGGAAGAGCTGGCACCTCCACATACATCAGACTGGTTAGATATAACTCGATATTCTGCTTTTTTATGCAGGAAACATCCAGTTACCAGGGCTTATCCTACTTTCTTTTTTGGTAAACATAGCGTCTCATGTTTTATCCGTGAAACACATTGCAAGGCAAACACTGTTGTGTAATATTGAATACTGATGTGTGACCATGTACGAGGTGAGATACATTAGAATTATGACTAAAAGAGTGTCACCAAATCAATGTCTTTATTTTGATACAGTATTTAATAATCGCCACCTGTGATCTATATTCACCGTCACCCAGCCCTTTTGAAGGTTGCACTGCTGCACATAGACCAAAGTAGAAGGTGCGCCTGGAGACGGCCATGCAGTCTGTGCGCCTATAAGACCACCTTGCACATCACATTAAGGGTGCAAATGATTAAACTCAGGGTGTGAAGCATGTTTGCACCCTCATAGAACCAGGCCTGATTACAAAACAGCTATAATTACATATTATGCAAAAAAAAAGATATAAAAAATCTGGTGGGCCCTTCCAGCCTGAATGGGCATGACTCGACTGTCATTAAGCAACGTTGTAATAATATTACACATCTAAAACACAAGATGGCACCACTGCCTCCATGACGTCAGATTTCATTCAATATATTCAGACTTTCAAGATTCAAGATTCAAGAGTCAATACTTTATTGCCATACAACTCGGTGCAAGTTGCTAGGGATTTTCTTCAGTGTGCTCAGGACATCAACAAAGACACAAAAAAAAAACACAGAACATATAAACACATATACAACACAAGGGCCACAGGACATATCCCACACAGGATCACACTTGACGCAGGCAGATAAAAAAGCATACTTTCATTCCATATATTCAAGTTTCATATTATATACATAATAATTTCCTAAACGGCATTCCATAGTGTAAATATATATATATATATATATATATATATATATATATATAAATATGTGTATGTGTGTGTTTATATTATATACACAAAGAAAAATATAGAAGAAGAGGAAATACAATGGGAAAACTGTAGCCTAAAGGTCCAGTGTGTAATAGGAGGATGTATTGTCAGAAATGGAATATAATAATCATAGGTATGTTTTCATTAGTTTATAATCACCAGAATGAGCCATTTTATCTATAGCATCGACATACATAAAAATGGACGTCACATCTCCACTTCCTCCCACTGAACAAACATGAGGTCATCGAGGTCCTACCAAAGCACCCGGCCGACTTTGGCTTCACTTTTGAAGAGCTTTCATGTTCTCCATCTTTATATATGTGTATGATCTAGAGGGAGCTTCTACGGAGTCCTCTATGTTGAACCACCATGTTTCTACGGTAGTCCACAACGGACAAACTAGATCTAGATAGATTTAGATGTCACTAAATCCTACACACTGGACCTTTTTTAAAGGGTTTTGCAGTTTGGTGTTTTGCTAAGCTAATTCATCACACATTAAAGGTCCAGTGTGTAACATTTAGGATGATCTATTGGCAGAATTGGAACACAATATTCATAGGGATGTTTTCATTAGTGTACAATCACCTGAATATAGGATAAATATATATTGTTTTTGTTACCTTAGAATGAGCCGTTTTTATCCACACAGCTGGATGCCATTTTCTGATTCTGATTCTGATACCTACTGGTCCTGTTAAAAGGCAATCCAAGAAAATTATGAAAAATGATGGCGTTATTTGGTCACCCTTTACCCTATTGGACAGAAACAAACTCAATCTTCCCATGGACAGCAATGCAAGAAACTCTCACCGTCTTTTAGGACATTATGTTTCTTATTGTGATTTCAGAACTGTTGAACGGCAGCACAGGCAGGCTTATTGCTGCGTGGAGGAAAAAAAGAGAACATGAACTTTAAACTCTCTGTCAGCTGACTAGAGATAAAGGGGCCTTGGCTCAGCAGGGCCAGACACATTACTTTCATATATGGTTCCACACAAGGAAATAGCACCTGCAAAATAATTCACCTGACTAAGAAGGCCCAAGAGAGAGAACACAGAACCCTGAAAGAAGACAGAAGTAAAGCAGACTGCTGTTTGTCAGCAGGTGGCTTTTCAGGTTCCACAACAGAGAGAGTTTTAGAGCAGTGAGACAGGCCGGTAAGGCCAGGTTGAGTTCAGGAATTTCAGCACGTAACAGGGTGGTGTAGGGAGAGGGACGGAGGGCGGGCACCAAACAGAGGAGGGACAAAGAGCGAGAGAGAGAGAGAGAGAGAGAGAGAGAGTCATAAATGCAATAATTACAGCTTAGGCTGAAATAAGCAAAGCAACTCTCCTGGTTTCACAGGCTGCCTGCGTCGCTAACAACACTGCAGTCCCACTGACTCAGAGGGCCCAGGAGCCATTGCTCTGTTCTACTGCACTCATTCCTGGGATTTATTTGTCACTAGAACTTTTCATTTTCAGGCATGGATTTGCTCCTGGATTCTGGTTAAATTATAATTCTTTCTCCCAGTCAGAATTCAAACAGAACTCTGTTGTTTTGTTTGTTTGTTTTGTAAAAACAACAAAACTGGAATCATTTACTATGTCTGTGACTGCCCTGTTCAGGGGAAAGTGGGGGCACAAGTCACAGGAAACCCCAGAGAAGCAAATAGCAGCTGTAGTTCAAGCCAGCCACGACGAGGATGACGACGAGGATGACTCCAAAGTTGGTTTGAGCAGAGATCCCATCCAGAGGAATTCACGCTTTTACCGCTCAATGAGGAAGAAGAGGCTGGCCTCATCTGAGCCATCTGAAAGTAAGAAATTGCCAGGTCTCTACCGTGCTTGAAGTTTCACCTTACTTTAGCTCAAATTGCGTGGTTAGGAGTTCTCTGCCTTGGTGATAGAGTTTTTGTAGAAACTACGTAATATTGCTCTGTATTGTTGTCCCATTGACAGCTGATGAAGTTCAGTTGAAAGTGGAACAAAAGCTTAGTAGTCCAATCCCTCAGCAGAAATTGACATGAATAAAACCTGAGAAACCCGTTCTGTTTGAGCAGCACAATAGTCTGAGTAATACCTGTATGTTCCACAGGTCGCCATCTGACCTCAATTTAAGCTGAAACCAGCTTGAAGTTTGTACATTGAAATCAAACAACCACCTGATGTCCTGTTGTATAGTGTCTGGAATGATTTGCAAGGTTGTGTCAGTGGAAGTTTTATTTGTCAACCTGCTTTTTGGATCAATATTCAGCTGTGTTTAAGAGGCAAAATCACAGAAAGTGAGTTGAAGTGAACCGAGATCATTTATTTTTAGTACAGGATCAAAACAGTCTGTATAGGAATGCACCATTCATAGAGCCACACCAAATACAGTGTTTGAGCTTAGACTTTGCCCATGACTCAAAGGGAGGGATCAAAGTCATTACATAATCCATAACTAGCCAGTCAGCATCACTCCTACTAATACAAAATGTGAAATTAAGTCATAAAACACTGAGAAATCCAGTCGCCTGATTATTGTTGTCCTAAAATAAAAAAGAAACAAAAAGCAGTAATGTTTCTTTTCAAGGGTAGTTTTCGCCAAAATAAATTATGATAAATTATGATTACAGATTTTATCTTATCACCAGCTATCTTGTCTTGATAATTTGCAGGGGCCTTCCTGATAACTTGCATTTCAGCAGGGATATGATCATATGGTATATGATTTGATAGCATGTCTAATAAATGCAGTCACTGCACAATGTGGCTACCAAAAAGGAAGACCCAACTGTGTTCCAGACCATTCTGACTGTATTCAACTGTCACAAATTGTTTTTGTGCAAAGCTAACTGAAACTAGATATAATGTCGACTCCCATCTGTTTTTGTTTTATTATGTCTTGTCTATGTCATGTGTGATATGCAGAGGTCTTGATGTTTGGCATGTAATGATGCAAAATTGATTATTTCCCTCAAATGTATGAAAACTAAAGTAATGAGTTTTGAAAGTGTAAGGAGTAGAAAGTAAAGATATTTGTGGAAGAATATAGGGAGTAAAAGTAAAAATGATTTGTACTTAGTAACTTCCCACCTCTGATAATGAGTAAAGGATCAAGAGAAACAGTGGCAGTATTTACTAAGCCTAAAATTCAAAGTGTAAGCAAAAATGTTTTCTTAGAATTCCCACTCAAAAATATTTCAAAAGCTATTGATGAAGCTTCCTAAAGGGATCCGCCAACAGTGAGGGACACTGTTTTCTTTCTTACCAGCAGTAACAGTAGATGAGATCAATGTCTGTTTCATCTCTTTGAATTGAGTAGCTTACAGAGACAGGCTGGCACAAATACTGGAGGCAGGGACAATGGCTAAAGTCTAGTTCCATCAAAGGTATCTGGCTTCTTAAAACTTCCTTAACATTTCTTAATTACATTATGTATATGTATCTATCATAAGAGGTCAAAGTTTTATTTTTATAAAGGCGGTCTGAACATAGACAGATTGACGACACCCTGTCTTTCGTCTGATAGCTGTCTCAGTTCTGCAGGTCTGTCTTATCTCTGGATTATCAGTCATGGTGCTTAAAGAATACTGACACAGTGATACTCTTCTGTATCCTCCAATGCAGGTGAATGTGCCAGGGCCTTTCAAACTGCTCTTTTTTCGGGCTGCCCAATAGTAAATTTCAACATTTGGCAGTCCTGCTTGTTTTGCTGGTCCCAGAAGAATCTTAAACTTACTCCTTGACCTTAATCAGTCTATTAAATACAACATAGGATTTTATAATAGTTGCTAACCGGAAAAAAGATTAAGACTTGGGTAAAACAATCATTTTAATACTGTTGACACGACACAAAATATTTAAAGGCAGGCATCGCCATCTCTTTAAGTCTACTTTCTTAATCAAAGGCTTTTTATTCAGTTTTTCAATCTGCATTCCAGATTATATTATTTTATTTTGATTTATTTGTAATTCTAAACCTGGAGAGATGACCATCTTCTCCTAGCGCCATTCATTGGCATTATGATACTATTTGAACTTTATTGCTGGAAACATCCGTCTAAGATGTGAAAGAAAATGCTTTTGGCTCATCTGGTTTTGTAAAAAACTAAAGAATATTGTCAGACATTAAACAAAATAACATGTCCACTGTCCATAACCTCAAAAAGAAAGCTCCATTCATGATCAAATGCTTTTTCATGACTAGATCATCTCGTAGCCTTGAACAGCACATTATTATATCAAGCATCTCTCAATAAAGCTGTTTGATATTAATCAAATTCCCTCCCATTTGAGTTATGGAGCCTTTTAATAATAATAAAATCACTTTTTATTAATAATATGGTAAATGGACCTGTACTTGTATTCATAGATGCCACCTACGTCACTATCAAATAGAACGCCGCCATACTGACGACCGATCTCGCCCAGTACGGCCGCCCACACTGCCCATTTGAATAAGAGAGAGAGACAGAGATATCTGGAGAAAATTTCAATTTTAGGCTCCGATCCTTATTTGTTACCCCCAGTTTTCTTTTGTCCCTTATTGTCTGCCCCAGGCTTGCCCCAATTGGCTTTCCATGATATATACATTTATCTTGTGCATAACCCCTGCCCGTACAGTGGGGATAGCTTGAAGGCTTTCAAGAGTCCCGAAGCTTATTAATATGCTGTGGCTGGATGGGTGAAAGACGTGAAAGTGCGGCACCTGGCCACCAAGGATTTATATTTAATCATGGGAAATGTAAGGTATTGGGTGAAGTATTATATTAAAATAAAGTATGATTTTGGTGGTAGTTTACTCTGACTAGGTAGCGAGTTGTTAGCTAAGTGGCTAACAGCTAGCAAGCTACCCCTCATCTTAGCATAACGCTACTCCAATCTGACCACTTTTTTCAGTAACGAGTAATCTAACGAGTTACTATTTCCAAACCGGTAATTAAAGTTACTACTTAGTCATTTTGTGTGACAAGTCACGTTTTCAGCATGAGGACAGTTCATGTGTAGGCTACGCAGACACAAACATAAACAACAATGGAGGGAGGAGAGAGATGGCCGTTTGCTAGCTGGAAATACAGTCACTATTTAAAGTTTGTGTCACTATTTAACAGTTTGTTCTTCACTTAACAGCCAGGTGACGGTATCTGAATGGGACAATAGATTATATCATTATATAAGACTTACCAGTTAATTATTGTTAGCTAGCATGCTAGCGAATGATAATGCTATCAAGCTACAACCTCCGGACTAAGTTTACACGGCACAGCACAGAATACACCGAGTTAACATTGAGTCAAACGATGACAGCCATGTGATGGTATCTGATATGTCTATGGTGTGATCGGCCCGAGTTGGTCGTAAAGATGGCGGCGCAAAGCTACAGTGACGTCATGTGATCCGAACGAATAGCGCCTTTCTAGTCTTCTGACCACTCAAAGCACTTTTACACTACATGCCACATTCACCCTTCACTCAGTGATGGCAAAGTCCATCGAACAGCATTCACACACATTCACACAGCATCGGAAGCAATTCGGGGATCAGCTCAAGGATACTTCGACACTTGGGGCTGGGACTTCACCGGTCAAAGTTCACCAATGTTAAACTCCACTATGTGCCACCGGAAGCAAATGTTTTATTCACCTCTTAAAGGCTTGTGTATACTCGCCGTTCCTGACCTGTCGCACGACAACGTGACGTCAAAATGATGTAGATCTCGCTGGTGCGCCAGCATTTTGGCCCGTTTGCGCCAGGTCGCCGGCCACTCTTTTTTTTTTTCAGCTGAGCGCGCCAAAGTGGAAACAGGAAGATGGACGATCTGTATGATCCTTCAATGAAGGAACACAGAGATGCCCAGAGGTGCCAGAATTCATGGTGATGTTGGAAAAGAGGAGGCCATATGCTGGAAAATTTGGAAGAACCTCCGCGACCAATTTGCCTAGAAAAAGCAAAGTCGGTAGCCTTTACTCAGTAGCGACACCTCTGTTCAGGAAAAGACTTCAACTAGTGTCGTGACCACCAGCGCAAGTATAAATAGTTACGGCGCTCCTGTGACGTTACTCTATCGCGCGAAAGGTCGCCAATGGCGGGTATACCGAGCGCTTTACTCACATAGAAGAGTGACTGGGAGGGAATATTTTCCAGTGTTGTTTTTGCGTTTTATTATGAAAATCCTCTTATGCAGTGTATGCAGTTTAAAGAGTTTAGTGAAGAAAACATTTAGGATAAGAATATGATAATGTTTTTGCATTGCTAATTGTGTTATCCTATACATTGAAGTTATTTCACTTAGGAGAGACAATTGAATGAAGTAAAGATAATTGTTATAAGATATGTGACGATTAAGTCTTGACAGGAAGTCTTTGGCACTTAGAGTCAGCAGCAAAATGACTCTCCCCATGGTGTCCAGACACTGGTGGTGGGGACTGATGACTCTGCTGAGGCTGATAAAATGATGAAGTTGATGACTCTGTAAAGACTGATCCTATTTAAAGACAGCAGAAAGGTGATAGGCTGACGATGCAGGTGTGCTGCTTTGCCATTGGATAGATGAGACCATCGCAGCTGACAGCCCCTGATAATGACAGCAACGAAATGATGTGTGAGAGTTGTGAAGGCAGGATGGAAAGTGAAACAAACTACAGGCCTGTACATGCAAAAAAACATTCTGCCTGACTGAACTTTTGCTATACCTTCATTCAGTCAACTCACAGCTAGAAGATCCTCTCTCAGGATTCTCTGGTTTCTGCTCACAGGTTAAGTGAATTGAACTTTACACTGCCATAGGAGGTGCTGATCTCAGAATCAGAAATACTTTATTGATCCCTGGGGGAAGATTTGTTAAGAGCAACTACGCACTCTTGGCACATGCGCTCTACTGACAGTTTTCTGTCTCCAGACAAACTGTTAAATGTCATTGGAAAGAAAAGCTGAAACATTTGTGTCAAATCCCTTTCAAGCGCTCCTTGTTCTTTATCAGTTACATGGGTCTCTTGCATCAAAATTGCAGTGTTTCCATTGCTAGGATGGAGAGGAAGGCATCTGGTGCTAATCCCCCCGTGACTGTACACATGCCTCTGCAGACACCCAGTGTAGTACAACACTGTCACACTTAGAAGTCACAGTCAAACGTCTTGAGGTGTCCCAAGCTGTTGTTGTGTGACATATTTCTGAGTGAGCTCACACAAAACCTTTGATATAATTTGAAATAATAAGTTTCTGTATTTTCATGTAGTTTATACTTCTGCTCTATATTACAAAGAGAAATATTTTACTTCCCACTTCATTGGCTGTATAGTAACCAGTTACTTTGCAGGCTCAGATTTAATATAGGCCTATAACACACTTTCCCCTGAAGAGAAGGGTTCTTCTAGCTTGGGGCTGTGTTTCAGCAAGCACATGTCTGTGTTTGTGGGCGGAAAGCCAGCAACGATTCACATACTTGTCTCTGCATTTGCCATAATGTGAACCTTCCATGTATTACGCCTTCACACTGAATCTTCCTGGTAGCCTCCAATGTGCAGCAGGTAGAAAGAAGTGACCGGTAACATCATAAGGTCACAAAGGCAGCACATGGCTGTCCCCAGCTCGCCCTGGCCAACAGTAGAGTTACTTTCCTTGTTTTTTAAAGGAAGTAACCGTATAAATAGCCCTTAAAGTTATGTAGTTATTATTCAACTTTATTTACCAGATCATATTGCTTCCCTCCGTGTAGCAAATCTTCCATTGCCCAGTATCTGGGGTTCGGAACCATTGCAGTACAGATTAAACTACAAGCAATTTGACAAAATAATCCAGACTCTGACTGACAACTGAGCACCCTCCATTCACTGCTGAAGACCATGAGATTTTCATCCATGTGCATGGTTGAAGTGCATATGAGTTTATATATAAACTAGTGTGTGTTATGACACACAGTTTCATACAATATAGTGCCAAAACGAGGATGAGGAGTGGGGACTGCAGTAACCTGAGTGTGCTAGATGGTTTGTTACATCTGGGAAGTCGTTGTTGGAAACTGTTTGGAAAAGGGCTGGTACTAAAAATACTCTGACTGGACGAACCTTCTGTCTATCATGGGTGAACTTCAACCAATCAGATGGATGAACCATATAACGTAGTCAAACTCTTACCAAACCCAGCCGAGAGAAGAGAGAAAACATCTTCAGTGCCGTTCTTTGAAATGCTCTCCAGTTCTGATAGAACTGATGCTAGCAGCATCTATGCTAACCTCTTTAGCAGCCGCCATTGTTGTTTTTAAGCAGTCACTTCTCACACACACCTAGCACGCCCGTACTCTTGCAGTAGCTGCCAGTAGGTTGGTTGGTTGGACAGAAGCGCATAGACTGAAGCCTGACAAGATGGATTCTTGTGTCATCTCGTGATTTCATGATCTCATTGTCTTGTTTTCCTTAATATGTACACAGATTAATTTCAGGACAACAATACGCTATATATGTGATAATACTTTATATCAGAGACATACAGGTGAACTGTCTGGGAGGAGAGGGAACTTTACACACACACAGAGACTGTACTGTCAATCTGCATATAGCAGCATCCAGTAGGAATATCTGTTACCATCTCATAGTTTTAACATTACTGTAGACAGATCTTACTTATATATTCTGTGGACACTCGTAAATTAAGGTGACCAGATTTCTGAAATGAAAATCGGGGACATTTTCAATGCGGCGGTGAAAAATCATTAAATATTATCATTATGAAATAAAAAACGGGGACAAGTACTCCCCCGTTCATGTATTTTAACCAGCTTTTATTACACAAGAGATAGAGATAGATAGAGGTAGGGGTGTGGTAACAGAAACTGCACATGGTTGCCAGTTCACACAAAATAAATAAGTTCATACACAACATACCATTTATCGAGGCCGCTGGTCTCCTTTTCTTTCCTTTTTGCCGCCTCTAGATTGTTGTTGTTGACGCTGCTGCGTCTGTACGTCATATGACGTCTTCTCTGGCGATGGGTTAAATGGCTATCGTAATAACTGGTGTTTGAGTCTGCATCCATTTTTCCCCCATTCAGTGTCAAAATCGGGGACATTTTCGGGGACAGCTTTGACCGGGGACAGGTCACCCAAATCGGGGACGTCTGGTCACCTAATCGTAAATCCAGCTGCCTCGCAACGTTAGCAAATTATGGTAGCATCAATCATTGCATCAAATACCCCAAAACGATATGTTTATGGTCAATTAACCATGGCCTGTTGTGGCGGTCGGAATTATGATTGGGGGAAGTAGTGTAATCTCTGCAGTGTTAGAGTAGTTTATTATAAAGCTGCACACATTTGACCTTTTTATCAAAAGCTTCCTATGATTTGCATATTGCACTTGGCCATATATTGGCCATATATTGGCCATATATTTGAATAATATTGTTAGTAATTGTGCAGCCCTAGTATTACCTACAGTAGATGAGGTCAGTGACCCCCAGTTTGGAGAAAGAGACAAGCACAGAACATCTTTTTAGCCACCCAAAAAAAATCAATATCAGTTGAAGGTACGCTATATTTTGAATATTTGAACTGCTTTACATTGCTCTCAGACAGTCCTTTTCTCTTGTTGGGAAACTGGAGCATTTATGTCTGCACAAATGTACATATAAAAGCAATAGATATATAGAAATAAAAGCAATATGTCTTAACATCTTATTTTAGCAAATGTTAGCAAACACTAACTGACGATTGATATAGAATAGCTTGCTAGTTAGCTAGCGTTTTCAAACATTAGCTAACTTAGTAAACATTAAAGCTGACTTTGACTTAAGCTGTAACTTTATATATGTTGCTTTTATCTTTTAACCATCTTTAAAATGTGGTTGTCTTTTCAACATGGATAAATCTAGCACATAGCATATCTAAGTAAAGGAAGCCAATTTTTTTCAAGGGTGGCTAAGTGATGACCTGCCCTACACTGCCTCTGATTGGCTAGTACTCGTTGCTGTCATTGGTTTGGTTAGTTAGATTTAGGCACGAGGAGTAGGGTTGGTTGGGGTAAGACTGTCACGATCATTGACAGTATATATAACGATAAGGCTATCAGAGGGTAGAGTTGGGTGGGTTTTAACTTCACCAGCTTGGGGGAAAAAATATTGCGTACAGGAAAGGAGAAAGTTGACTGTGGTTCGGGTGGGTCAATTGCATTTTATTTTGCTTAATTAATCTTTTAGCAAAAATTCCTCCCAATGAATTTGAAGATACTGTATTTATATGTTATAAACTAAAGTTAAACCCTCTCAGTGGAATATTTATAACACACACCCACACAAACTGGAATTGCCACAGATTGCACAGGAGATGTTGTTCCTGCTTGGGTGAAAAAATAGCACTGGTGCATTATCAGCTCATTGCACAATTTCAGTTCTGTCAAACTTGTGGCATGGGGTTTTCCTCTTACAGACGGGTTAACATTACAGTACAACTGTTTGGTATGTGGGTGACATGAATAACAACAGCATAAATATGTAGCCTTGCCTTGAGGCTATATAGGCAAGAAATCATGGTCAATGTCTTGAACCTTTATCGACACCCTTCTGTAATGGATGAAATGAAAAATTGATAAAATGTTGTGTAGTGTATTATTGTGTATTATTACAAAGACCTTTATATAACACTTACCAGTAAAACACTCTCTTTAATGAGTCTAAATAAAGTTGCATGGATTTTTGTTCCCTATGTGAGTTCACTGGTAGGTTTGCTTCTCTTAAAAAAACAAGAAAAAAATTGTGATTATTTCTCTCTCCTTTCTCACTTTCTCTTCCTCTCCAGATTCTTTGTGGCCTGGTTCGGACCGCAGTCCAGCTAACAGAGCAGGAGTCCCCTCCTCTAATGCTCCTTCACCCCACAAATCACCTTTGTTGCCCGGGGCTAGACGGTGAGTCTGCATGCCTTCACTGCCCAACCCTACCGCTGAACACAAACACACCCAGAAAACAAACCAGCACATACACCGCTTGTTTAAACACTGCCACACACACCACTTTTATACTTAATACTTGGCACTCTCAATGGCTTATCATGTATGTGATAAGCTCACAAGCCTATCCAGTCTCTCTGAAGGTTAATTCATTACCAGTTAAACAGCTCTCGATGTGTTCTATTTCGAAGACTGTGATCATAGGAAGCAGTATAGGTTCAAGAACAAGCACTGTGATAGGACTGCTAACCTTTTTTGATTTCAAGACAAGCTTATAGTTACAAGTGATGGAGGATACTGCAAAACAGATTCATCTTCAAAGTCAGGTGGTCACTTATTCTTCATAAAACTAGAAAACTAAAGCCAAAGCAGAGATATAAACTTGTTGGCATGTTAAAGGAACATCATTTTAGGATAGAATAATATACTGAATGTAATACATCCTCGATTAAGAAGCAAACAAAGTGCAACCAGCTCTGCCTGAAAGATCAGGATCATTGCATTTTTGTGAAAAAGAGTGCGAAGTGACTGAACAGACTTTTTGTTATATTATTTTTACATATATACACAAGTTTGTATAGTGTACATCAGATTTACACAAATTTGAATTCATACACTGTGCAACAGATTGCAACAATTTCTACAGAGCACAAAATGCTACCTTGTCCCACTCATCCTTCACCCTCCACTAGCCCCATCTACAAGCCAGAAATCCATATATAAAAGAACGTTTCATCCGTGGAGTAATACAGGAAGCCGCTGGAAGTCAGGTTTTGTATTTAGAAAAGAAAGAAAGAAAAAATGAATAATCAAGTAATTAAAAGAGGGGGATTTAGAAATGAATGAACTATATTATTAACAGCAATCCACAGGCAAAGGCAAAAAGATAATGAAAGAATATGTCTTTAGTTTGACTGAAGATTCTTAAAGCATTTCAGGAAAGGTCACCTTGATCAAAATTTTAAATTATTGAAAAGTTCAGGGTTCCCATGCATCCTTCCTTTCCAACCTCGAAAATCAGGAAATTTAGAGACTAGTTTTTCATCATAGAAACACCTGAAAATGTATTAAAGTGACCAAATATCCTGGAAATAATCTATGTTGTCCTGGAAATATTTTGTTGTAGTTTAGCCTCTCTCTCAGATCACCTACAGAAACCTAGATTTGTATTTTGTTTGAAACCTGACAGTTGGTAGCTGTGCAGTATGGCACATAGAAATGGGTTAAACAGATGTGAAGCAGAATTAAAAATGTTTTAAGTGCTCCATTTTCATTTTATGTCAGTCAATCCAGCTGTTCACACCAAACACAGAGTGGAACAGACTTTTTCTGCGTTATAATGAACCTGAGACTCTTCATCCCTAAATTCATCATTAAGGAGGCATCAGACTAGGCTAGGCCTATTGCTGTCCTGAAAAACTCCTGGAAAATGTCTGATTTCTCTAAAAGAGTGGGAACCCCGAAGGTTTGGAAAACGTCCCTCCAGTATTTTTCCAGGGGAAGGGAGGCCTCACCTCTTCTACATTTGTCACATCTGGATAAATATGAGATAGGTTGGCTTTTGACACACGGGCCCTGTGCACAAGCTTAAATTGCAACAAACTGTGAGGCACAGAGAGATCATACATTGAACGAGGGGGAGATGGTAACAGCTGTCTCTGTTCAAAGATGGTCATCTGATCGGATGGGAACGTCGCCAGTAACTTTTGTCAGCCGTGCACAGACTCCTGGTCACTTCCCAGGTGATGCAGGGAGAGTTTTGTGTCTGATGTTTAAAGGTTGACTATGGATTGTGGGATTTTGATGACCATAATAGATGCATTTGCAAAATAAGGTTTAATACCTTGACCACCTTTGCTAAAGCCTTCAGGACATACACAGTATTTGAACTATTAATGCACATTGATGAAGGCTTTTGCCATGAATGCACTTAACTTTAAACAAATGCAATGCTGCTTACTATGCTGAGAGAAGATGCCTCTCAGTTCTTAGGTAAAGATAAAGATGCCTGCTATAGATGTGTCTCTAAAGTGTGTTTTTTTCTGTTAAATGCAGCCCTCAGCTTTCACCACAGCTCCATCATTCCAGAACTGGGTTGCCAAGCAATGGCGAGGCCAGCAGCAGACTTGCTCTGTACAACAGGGATGCTGCGGATAGGACAAGAGGAGGAGTAGGAGGAGGGAGGAGTCCGGTTATATCTGCTGCCTCCAACAGCCAGAACAGAGATCTCACAGCTGACATGCTCACTTACCAGACTCACAACATCCACAGCGGAGACATTAAAAAGCTGTCCGAGCAAACGGCCGCGGTTTGCACTGTACAGGAGGTCAGAGGGAACACCATGAGCTCACAGCGGCCCAATTCTGGTGGAGCAGAGCAGGATAACATCAACCTCAGGTCAGACCAAATTACATTGGAAACGGAAATGAAAAAGGTTTTTTTTATAATATAAAACATGCAAAAGACAAACAAAAATGAGTAATGGTTTTGGTACTTTTGCTTGTGAGCAACAAAATTACAAATACTCTGTAAATTATGAGACAACAGGTGATGGAGAGGTTGGAATGATGAGTAGGGGCTCACTGTGTGGGTAGAGAGTGAGATGTTTTTATCTCTATCAAATAATAAAAGAGCAATTCTTGTGCTCGGGTTTATTCTGTTGGTTTTGAGAGGGAATTCATCATTGTATCTCAGTGTCTGTGTGCTGGAATGCACCAACAGTGCTGCTGAATCATTCTTTAAAGAGCAAAATAAAGCATACAGTGAATATATTCGCCCACCAGCCTGAATCCCTGTGCAAACATTATCTTTTTCTCTTTCTTTACAGGTTGCTGAGCAATGGCGACAGCTCCCAGACAATCTGCCACAGCCTGAACATCGTCAAAAACATCGGTGAGGAAAATTGTCAAAGGGCGAGGGTAGCTATATATTCCACCCACATCTTCCACCTCCAGAGCTGTTGCTACAAAATCCTCTCTTAGCTGTGAATATATTATATGACTGAGACTGAGCGTTGGTAAAGCACACAAATTCACATATCAGAATCAGAATCACTTTATTAAGGGCTGCACAATATGGTAAAATGACCATATTTGCATCACAATTTTCATAGTCACAGGAATTCATATCATGATGATATTTGTTGGGGTCTGTACCAAACAAACATGTTCTCTTACATCTGGATTTGTAGGTCAGGGCATCTCTGCAGCTCTACAGTACTTCATTATAATGCTGTTACCTTTATCAAACAAATTGCGATTTTGATATTGCACTTGGCCATATTGCGATTTCAATAATATTTTGATTAATTGTGCAGCCATACTGTTATTGGCCAGGTATCTGAACGCATACAAGAAATTTGACTTATGTTGCTCTCAATGTACAAACACAGAATAAGCATGAATATCTCTCTCTATATATATATATGGAGAGAGAGAGAGAGATATATAGAGATATATAATATTACTTTGTCAGGCTTGTTCTCCTGTTTATTTATGCTTATTCTGTGTATGTACATTAACAGCAATGTAAATGTATGCTGATATATAAACAACAGCATTTGTAGACAGTAAGACAATAGAGTGCAAAGGATGCTGGAATAAATATTTTTGTGCAGTTATTTTTTATGTACATGCGATAGGTGGATATGGGTAGATGTGTAAAAATAAATCATTTACAGGTGCATATGCAACATCACAAGCTGTTTATGAAGCCAACCATAGGCTTGATAAGGTTTCAGCCACTGAGTTGTACTGCGTGTCTCTGACTCCTTCACCAAGGCTGAGTGCCTATCTAAGCTGGTATTTGCCTGTGTTGACAGATTACTCACTGTAGTGTACTAGTCTACACATCAGAGTGTACACAGGATAATGATTATTTTACAGGGATTAGTCCAAATTGACTCAAGACAGCAGCATACCCACAGAGCTATGTAAACAATTCAGAAGAGAGCAGAAAGGCTCTCTGCAGTTTCCAGATATATGCACAGATACTGCTCTTCTCTCTGTGCATTTCTTCGGCTGCGTGTGCATGTTTCACTCTCTTATGTAATTCTCGGTCCAGTTCTACGCCCACCAAAGCAATCTGCAGTATATGACTGAGGGAGAGATTATGCAACAAGCCCCTGTTGTTCAAAGTCACCTTCCCTCTTGATATACACATAGCCAGTGGTGCCTGAAAAGAGCATTGTGTTCTTATCAGCAAACTTTAGTTGTAGTTGGATAACCAAACCCACTAGCAACTAATCACTTGCTGCCACACACTCTATGGTGAGGAAATATCAACTTGCACATAGGTTTATAATTAAACATTTGCAATCCAATACAATTACTAATTACCTGTTAAAGAATGCAGTCAGGTACCTGATCCAAGTAGCACAGTATTAAAGTTACTCGATTACTCCATTTGGGGGGCTTAGATGTAGAGCGGGTCGTCAACTAACTTAAATTACTTGGAAAATAAAATAAAAACCAGGATTTTTATCATCATTGATCATCTGCTCGGAGTATATTGAAAGAAAACTTGATTTTCATGAAGGAAATTCATGCAGTAGCCCAGGGTGCAAACTACAGTTGAGCCAGTTGAACATGATTTGTGAAATTTTAGGGGTGTCTTTTGACAATATGATATTTTTTCCATGCGTTTCTATTTTGCATGCATGCTGTTCTTGCCATCACCATTGAAGTCGCGGCACAATAGCATTGACTTCACTCACTTTAACTCAGATCAGAAAATAAACGTTCCTAGTCTCACTCAGCGCCAAATCGGCATTATTCATTCAGTCCCCCACCGTAAAAAAAGCCCACCACCACCCTCCCTCCAGCCTGTGACATGATGTCAAGAATATAATAAAATCCACCTGCAGGAGGATTTTTTAAAATACATTAATTGTATTATATATATTAAGAATTGTATTAATATTTTTCTAGTTGTTTCATATTAATTTGAAATACCCCTCCATACATAATTAAAATAAAAAATATATTTGCTTTGGTCCAATAGAAATGTATAGAAATTGCTGCCTATGAGATAACAATACCAGCAGTAGTCCAAAGACAGTTTGATTTTGACACTGCTGCTATAGACACTTTTCACAGCTGAATGGCAGAATTTATACTGTACTGTGACCTAGTCCCTTTCCTGCTTTAAAGACAGAATATTGAAAAGCTGAATAAAGCTAAATACAACTACGCAATAATACAGTGTTGGGCTTGTTTCTTAAAAATGTAATTTAATTTAATGAATTGAATTATTTCCTGGGGTATATACATGTATGTGTATATAAATAACGGTATATATTTATTTATTTCATTTTCTATGTTATTCTATAACTGTTATTATCTTTTTGCATGTGTATAGCATGAACTACAAACTCTGAATTCATACATTTCCTTGATTAGTTGTTACTTATTATTCCCTGCCAAGGGTAATTGATTACACTACTCCTTATGTTACTTTCCTGCAGCACCCCAAAAAATAATTGTGTCCTTTCTCCCCCAAATTCCGACTTTGCATATTTACCTCTGTTTATATGTAAACAAATATAAGTATAACATATTTCTTTATCCAAAAGTAATTTAAACACAGCATAAAACACAAATATAAACAAATTCTTTCACCCTGATTTTTATGACAGTAAGGTAATCAGCTGATCCCTGTGCTGTGTGGCAGAACTGATTTACAGTAATTAGTGGTAGAAAGTCTCTCAGTTTCTTCCAGCTCTGCCCAGAAGCAGCAGATGTCAATTTACACAATGCCTTACACAAGGCATTGTAAAAAGTTCCACATGTGTACCTAATGCCTGGCTCATTTTCTCTTGACTCTCTAGCCTTCCTGTATCAGGAATACCGGGACACCTCCAAACAGCAGGAGATTGAGCAACGGCGGCAACTAGAGAACCTTCCCCCTGGGGTCACGGCAGGGACTGTGGTTTCAGGATCTGTCACGTCCCCCCCAACATTACAGCTGCAGCTGAGGAACAGCTCTCGCTCACTGAGCTTGTGGCAGAACCTGGATGTTGTGCAGGCCAGTGGTCTGCTCACCCAGCTGCCGCAGAAAGAAGTCATAATGCAAGAGGTAAGTAGTTGTGTGAGGGTGACGTGTTATTTGGATCGATACACCAATGCAAGAGGTAAGCAAGACCAGAAAGGTTTCAGAATTTAGGTGAAGCTGCCTCAGATAGAAGAACAATGAGCCCGTATGTGCCTCAGATAGCTATGCTAATAGGACATAGCACTGGATCAGAATTTTATATCATCTGCTCAATGGGTGTAGGGATCCACACTCAGTATTAATATGTCCTTATAATTTGCTTTTCTGTCTAGGCCATGTTTGAGCTTGTTACCTCAGAAGCATCCTACTACAAGAGTTTGGAAATTTTAGAGACTCACTTCCTACGTAACCCCATTTTGATCAACACTCTCAGCCAGTCCGACATGCATTTTCTCTTCTCCAACATCGAGGAAGTCATGAAAGCCAGTGAAAGGTAGGACACAACGCAAATCAGTCTATGATCGAATGAAGGTCCAGTCCGGCAAAGAAGCTTTTGCTTCATACACCTGGGTAATGGATGCTCTCTTAATATTTTCAGGTTCCTTATGGATCTTGAGCACCGAATTGAGAAGTCCATTTTGATTTCTGATGTGTGTGACATTGTTTACCACCACGCTGTGGAACACTTCAGTGTGTTCATCAAATACGTCATCAACCAGGTTTACCAGGAGAAGAACTACAGACGCATTTTGTGAGTACCTATTTTCTAAATACAAATTTTACAGTCTGGACTATGTCTTCTTCAAACACAGGTAATGAGTTGAAAGTGTTCTGTTAACTATTCCTGGACATATTGTGCCCCTATTTAACAATGTATGCAAAAAATAAATACATTTCTTTGTATTCTTATATCCAAGTCTGATCAGCTTTTCTTCCACCCATAAATCTATCTTTAACTTTTAGCGACGCGTGGCTTTCTGCTGGAGCGCCATGTTTCTGGTGGCCGGGCCTCATTGATTACTGTACAAGAACACAACTTTATCTCTGATTTGTGTGTCAATATTTTATGGAGAAAATATTTAAATAATTTCAGTTTTCCCTCCTCTGCCTCAAGTGCAACAGAACCATGGTCAGCGGCCTCCCAAGCCCCCCTTTTCCACCCAATTAGTTCTGGTTCTTGAACTGGTTCCATTTAAGATTCTTGGAAACCAGCCTGTGTTTCAGCCAGTTTTGAGTGTAACTGTAGTAATCGGATGCATCATCATCAGAGGGCATTGCACAATACACAGCAACCTCCTTTAGTTCCCAAGGTTCCAGCTGGGAACCGACCTTTTGGGTTCCAAACCAATTTATTTTTGGGCGAAATGCTCGGACCGGTTCTAACAGAGCCAGTTCCCTGTTGGTGTAAAAGGCACATCAGTGTATAGTCCCTCCCTATAGCTGTCTGTTTTTACAGGAAACCCGTAAATATGAGGAAGCAAACTGCAAACTGCTTTCTGTTTGATGTGGACAGCCATTTCCTGTTGAAGCCAGTGATGACAATTTATCTAAATATATTGTTATTTTTTATATATTGGACAGTATTTTTGTCTTTAAAAAGCAGTAAATTATAGAAGACAGCTGATCAGAACAATGGTGTGGCCTGCTCGACTGCTAATGACAAATGCACGCTCGGAGAGAGAGGAACTGTGAGAAAGAATTAATATGCGTCATTTCTCAGACACTTCTGTTTTTTTAAGGCTGTGAATGTCATCTCTTTTCAGAGGAGAACAGCTTTGTTTTTGAACATGACAAATGTGATGTGCAGGGTGTGGCTGACTATGAATATAATGCATTCGTCCCTCTTCATTAACCACATACCTGAGTGAGAGTATGACGTTCCCACGAGCTGCAGAGGGCAGGTGCCTCCGGCAGGCAGACAATGAACAGGACCTCTGCCAGCTACTGGAAAAACCTCTTGAAAAGACCTGTTGGTTGTCTCAAAACAAAATGTGTTCTGGAAAGATCTCAAGGCCCGTGACTAGTTTATTTTGGAGATGCAGCACTAAGACAGTCAATCTATTGAATTTCATTGTTCATCTGCTGTTTAGATGTAAATTATATTATGCAAAGTCTATTCAGAAGGTTCATTGTAACAGTCGGATCACACTCATGAGGGTGTTAGGAGTGCCAAGCCTAATTACTTGTCACATAAAATCACATCAGTGGCTGAGCTGCAATGTAGAAATGTTAGTTATATCATCCTCTATAGAGGACATGACAAAAGTGCAAAAAGCAGTGGCTAATTATTTTATGCTTGGGAGAAGAACAGCTGTTTTACTTCTCTCTCAGTTTTAAAGCATGTTTCTTCTTTATAAAAGCTGGTGGATTCTTAGGAGCTTTTCACTGCCATTCATTCCAGGACAGATTATTTCCAGGCTGCATATCATACAGCAAAGGCGATTTGCTCTTTTACTTCACATTCACTAATAGAGGTACAAGGGGCAGCAACTTTTGTACATTTTCTCAGAACTCAGATGCATACCTAGATCCATTATACATGTTCATGGTGAAAGACTGTGGAGGATGTTGGATTGCTGTCAAGAAAGTCCAGAAAGACCAGAACCAATAATGAATTCATCCAAGTATCACCACAGTCAGAGCTACAGACCTCCATTGTTATTAATTAGCAATTAAGGGTACTGGAAATTCAAAGTTTTTTTTTAAGGTTTTAGTTTTTTTTTTTCTTTTACTTTTATCATCTTTATTTCCTGGTTCAGATGCTGGGTTTTCAATAAGGAAACACTACCAAATATGTAACGCTGCTCTCCACTGGGTATTGCCTTTGATGTCTGATTGACATTTATTGGTCTGATTAGCGTTAAAGGTGGAGTCAGTCAGTCTGGAGAAAGCATGTTAATGTTTTAACTCGGCAGCCAAACAAATACACTCCTACCTTAAGTGCTCCCTTTAGACGCTCTGCTGATTTAATGGAAGTGTCTTGCCAAGAAACTTGTCCCGCCCCTCCTCCACTGCGATTGGACAGCTGGATGAAAATGGACAGTGACAAGAGCAGCTTCTGGGCAATTTTTTAACTCTGGGCAGCCAGAAAAAAAGCCAAATATGACACGCTCAGCAAATAATAGATGCTCGGCTCATCAGGGTGGGGCAACAAGGGACGGCCATACATCAGTGGGTTGACTGGGTACTCTACTAACTGCAGGGTTAGTGATTCGATTCCCCGGGTTCCCCTGTCCATCTGTCAAAGTGTCCTTGAGCAAGATACTTGCTGCTCCCTGGGTGCCCACAGCTGCCTTCTCCTAGTGGATAGGATGGATCAAATTCAGAGGACAAATTTCAATTCAATGTATGTAAATGCCATGCTGATGCTTCTATTGCAAACAATGCAAAATTACACTTTGGCGGACACAGCCCACAACGCCATTGAATAAGCAACATGCCATCACACAAACAGCTCAGTGGTTAGGGTTACGGTTAGGCTCCAGGCAATGAATTTAATTCTATGTAATGTCCCTAACAGTGACATGTGTGTGCAAGGGAGCTGTATGAGCAACTAAGCATTGTGTTGTCTTAACACAACTGTGTGTGCAGAGAGGGAAACCAGGCATTCCGGGAGACCATGGCTGCACTGGAGAACCATCCACGTGTCAGGGGTCTGTCCTTCACCTCCTTCCTAATCCTTCCTTTCCAGAGAATCACACGGCTCAAGCTGCTAGTACAAGTGAGTGTGCCAACATGAGTTCAAGTCCAGTAAAACGGCAGGACTCAGAAGTGTTTGATATAATATATATAACGTGTCGAAGTTGCAGTAATAAATACGGGTTTGGCAGACGCTTTTTGTTGTTTTTATTTGTCTTTGTTTCTCTACACAGAATATCCTGAAAAAAGCTGAGGAAAACTCAGAGAGGGAAGCAAATGCTATAAAAGCACATCAGCAGCTGGAACAGGTGAGCATCAGTCAAGGGGCTGGGCCCAGATTGGTGTAGACTTAATGATATGACTCATTATGGTTCATGATTATTTACACACTGTGTTAATAATAATACACTTTATTTATATAGCACTATTCCAAACAATGGTACAAGGTGCTTTACAAAAGAAACATAACACCAAATTAGGCAGATAACAGAAAACAATAAAACAAAAAATTAAATAGGAATAAAACCAGTACACATAAAAACATATATAAAATATTTCCAAAAGCTTTCACATAAAGAAAAGATTTAAAAGACACTATAGAATATTAGTGTGTCTGGGTTCATTAGGCAGTAAGTTCTGTGGTGTGGGGGAAACACACTGTGACCTGAAAGTAACCAGCAGGGCGCCTTATGCAGACCTCAGCGGTCAACAGGCCACATACAGGTCAATAAATCAGAAATGAATACAGGAGCAAGGCCGTTTAAGGCTTTAAAAGTCGATTTGAAATATTAATTAATGAATTTGTTACTTGTTTTGATTAAAAAAAAATGTAATTGTACTACATTATATGAACAATGTTGTGTACTTGTTTATTTCTTTCAAGCGTTCGGGCTCGGTTCGGGCTTGGACATTTAGCTTGAGCCAGTTTAATTTTGTTGGCCCTTTTCAAAGCTCAAATGCCATGATCACTTTCTAAAGTTGTAAAACAAACAGCTATGCAGTGCTTTGGTGTCTGACAACCTTCCTCATTTGTTTGTCATCTATCATCTATCTGAAGCAGTGCATCCCCACAAACTAAAACTAACTGATACAGGGTTGATTTCAGTCTCAGGGCATAGCAAAGCTTAATCATTTTCTGTATTACTGCCAGACTACCAGCTGCCTGTGGGCAGTTCATAAATTTCTTACTCTGAATGTGTTGTATTGCTGCTTCTACCGGTTGCTGCCATTCAGGTTTAGAAATGGCTCATAAGCGTCTATCTAATTAGAGTTATATTTCGGCAATAAATGAATTTGGAGGTCAGGTGTGATTGGTCTGTCCGGCCAGAGTTAATTTATAAGAACTTGTGCTCAGTTTTGGTTTTTGTCCAAGCACTGGCTCCACATAGCTTGCCATATTCAGTGTGTATTTACCCTGAAGGGGAAACTAATGGGACATTAGTTAAGAAAAGCAATCAGTGTCAGAATATTTATTTACACCTACTTATGTCACAGTCAAAGATTTACTGGGTCTGATGGTGATTTCCACAACTCAATTCTGTACAAAGAGTCAGTATCAGTTAGTATTAGTATTAGTTTGTAAAGCATATGGCACAGTGCATTCACCTGCTGGCCCAGACAGACACTCATAGTGATGACAGAAGCAATGAATATTACTGATATTTGCCATATCATGCATGTTTTATTTTTACATGCATGATTTCTTTTTGTCATCTTATTTGCTAATTGGTTGATTCCACTGTTCATTTATTTGCATGCTTCTGGTTGTGGTGGATCACGTCGACCTCCACCATGAGCTGAACTTCATTTTGGATAATCTCAGATAACTCGTTACATCAAGCTCCTGGCATGAATTACAAGTGCAGCTAGTGTTCCCTTGGAACTGAGTTCCAGGAGGTTAGCCTACTGAAATATGACAATGCAACAAATGTGAAGTCTAAAATATGATTTTCTGCCAGATTCAGTTTTACTAACAAATATGCTAATACATTACTCTTCAATGAAAACAAAACATATGATATATTGTATGATGTTTTAAGATCTTAAACTGATGGTGTATATCTGTCTTCCTCAGATTGTCAAAGAGTGTAACGAAGGGGTGCGAAAAATGAGTCGCACTGAGGAGCTTATCAGCATTGAGAAAACACTGGAGTTTAAATCCAAGGTAAACTAAGTCTATTCATTTTCAGCTGGATTGAAGTAATACAGTTCTGTTTTCAGGATTTCCAGGCTTTGTATACTACTACATACTGCATACTATTTATGACATGTTTATTCTTCGTGTGCATCGTTTTCTTAATATGGAGCCTTGCTAATGTGGCTGTAGCAAATTGAGAGGAGAGTGTCAGGACAATCTGACATCAAGCAGTACAATGCTGAAATACTGATAAGGATTAAGGCGACCTTTTCAAACTATAGCTGTGTCCAAATTTGGAAACCATCCTCATCAAGTCTGGATTTTAAAACTGAATATGTCATAAGTAAATAAGTCTGTCCGATTCCAAAGGTTTGAGAAATGAAGCTCTCTCTTTGCCATGCTTTGGACATGTGATTTATCCTTTGCAGCCATCCTTATTAATTTTTGTTTTGGTTTATGAACAACATTTTTGTTTAGCAAGATAATCTTCACAAAAGCATTTTTATGATTTTTGAAGCGTAAATGCGATTGCCAGACGTAAAATGCTAACCTTAGGCTATAAACAAACTAATCACGTTTTTTGGAAATGTCCCTTGGCTGTAGTAAATAGGAAATGGCTGGGTAAGGCCAAAAAGTACCATTTTGAGTATCATAGAGTAGCCTGGTATTTTTCCTGAAAATAGTGCCAATAGTGCTAGACTGGCAATCATGAAGATTCCTTGTGCTTTTCAGTTTTAACAGACTTTAAGAATTGACAGAATAATGAGATTATAAAAACCAACAGTACTTACCCTGAGGTTTATCATTGAGTTATGTTTGGCTCTTTGTGAAACTACTGTGCTTTATACCAATGTGTTTTTACCTCTTTTAACCCCTGTAGTCTGTGCCAATCATTTCCCACTCGCGCTGGTTGCTGAAGAAGGGTGAAGTGCAGCTAATGACTGGGCCTAAGAGCACTAGGACCATGCGGAGTCGTAAGCTCTACCAACCAGTCTACTTGTTCCTTTTCAACAATCTGCTTCTGGTCACCAAGCGCAGCTCCAGGTAAGCACTTGGTAGAATCATTACTGCGAAATCCTTGTGTTTGAATTCATTGCTTGTTTTGTCAGTCTGTTTACACTCAGCTGCCAGTTTATTAGATACACCTGACCAAATCAAAACTAATGCAGTGTAATATAGCAATATCCTACCTTCATAAAGGTTCTTAAGGTTCAGTTTTTGTTCAAAATATTTTATAGGGACTCAACTTTATGATAATTATGGAGGATGTAGTTTGTGGTGCTGTGTAACTGTATTGCCTTAGAGAGCTGTTTCTAATAGTTAGCCTTTCACCATTGATATCAATGGAGGGGACAAGATAATAGATCAGTATAGCGCAATACAATTCAATAGCACCATAAACCACATCCTGCAAAATGACTACAGTACTACAGTATGCAGTTGAATCAAAAACTGTCAAATTTAGTTTAATTTATTTGCACAATAATACAAATGGTTAAATTCAATCTTTCACAATAGTTCCAAGGAATTTTGCATCAGATATTTGGAGAATTTCCATTCCATTAATGAACAGTTTGGCTTCTTTCTTGAAGAATGATTTGCTTTTGTTACAAAAGATCATCAAGTTGCATTTTTTTTACATCAAGAGTAAGCTTATTCAGGAAAAAAAAGAAGAAAAAAAATGAAAGTTGAAAACAGCAGACAGTTCCTCATTTATGCATTCTGTTAGTGCCTTGAAGTCATTGTGTGAGGCTAGTAATAAGTAATATAGGATGAACATTTTTACATGCCATTGCCAAGTCATGAATGCATGTCAAAAATAATAAAGGGCCGAGGATAAAACCCTGGGGTACGCCACAAAGTACTTTGAACTGTTTGGTTATTAGATATGTAACCATTAATAGATACAAATAGTTCTCATTGAAAAAGTTATTAAGCCTCTTGAGAGCAACATGCTATACACTATATATATTTGGAAATAAGAGTATTGTGATTAACAGTATCAAATGCTTTGATCAAATCTGAAAAGACACTAATTACTAATTTCTTATGTAAAATAGAACAAATATAAAACAGTTTCAACAAAAACTCAACATTATAACCTTCACAAAGGTAGGATTTATGGCAGGAATGTTGCATTGTGACTGCAATTGTTTATAGTGGCAACTAAGTATATGTTCACTGAAAGCAGGAAATATTAATTCGGTCAACTTGTTATCAGCGGGGACAAGTTCCAGGTTCTTGACTCATGCACACGGGCCATGCTGAGGACTGAAGATCTTGAAGACCAGGGTCAGCAACTGGCCAATGTCTTTAATCTGAAGCTGCTGGAGAACCAAGAGGAGCGTCAAGTCAGCTACATGCTCAAGGCTGGCAGTATGTGAGTATTTGAAGCAGAACTAGCTTAGGATTCCACTGAGTTGTTGTGAATGAGATGTGGGTTAGGAGGTAATGACAGTTTGTTCAGGCCCAGTGGAAAGTTGAAAGGTGAAAGTTTCAGCAAATATGACAAAAAGTTATTTTCATAAAAGTTACCTACTGCAGCTTTAATGTACATAAACATAGTCGCTTGTTCTTTTAGCTCAGTGTTGTTGTTATTTATAGCTTATTATACAATGGTTTTACTGGTCGGCCCACTTGAGATCAAACAGGGCTGTATGTGGTCCAGGAATTAAAATGAGTTTGATAACTGGGAAAATAGTTTGCCCTATTGTCCTGGTTACTAATCAATGGCATCCTGTGGATAGGAGTGATAAGCTTCGGTGGACGTGTGCTCTCACTCCTAACCGGCGCACACGCTTTATGTCTACCAGTGCCCACCAACCAGGTGAGTATCACACCAACACTGAGTACAGTCCTCAACATGCAGACATGGAGATTTGAACTTAAACTGTCTGTGATGTTTATCAGATTCTCCACAGGTGCAGTGTATTCAGTCATACTCATCTCAGGAGCCAGATGAACTCTCCATTGAGATGGCTGATGTTTTGAACCTCCTGGAGAGAACAGACGATGGTTCGTAGAGGCACAAATTTGTTTTTATATCGCCTTTGTTGACTGTTACTCAAAAATGAATTATTTCCTATAATTTTCTCTTCATGTCTCCTCTCTTTCTGTGTCTTCTGTATTCCAGGCTGGATGATGGGTGAAAGGCTCCATGATGGTGAAAGGGGCTGGTTCCCTAGTCGAGTCGTAGAGGAGATCCAGAGCAAGGAGGTCCGAGCTCAGAACCTGAGAGAGGCCTTAAGGATCCAGCAGGCCCAGGAAGGTGGAGGAGGCCCACAAACTGGAACCAGGGTTAGTTCAAGGCCGGGGAGACGCATCCCAAAGGTCTCCAGTTTCTCCAATCCTTGGACTGATCAAATGGGGGAGAGCAGTGAAGTAAAGCAGTGAATTAGTAACAGTGACGAGTGTCACATTCAGGGCCATATGCACTAAGAGAAAAAGAATCAGGACTTAATTCCCATACTATGACATCCTGTCACTTTGATTTCCACTTAGCAGTGGATGTGTTGTGGTTTTAGAAAATTCTCAGTTTTGGTCTCTGGGACAAATTATTAAAGAGTTAATAACCTTGTACAAGCAATGCTGCATGTCTTATATAAACGTGTGCAGAAGGTCTTTAGTAGACCCACACAATGTGGTGTGTAATGCATGGAGGTTTGGAGCTGTGTGTGGGGATGGCAAGAACCTTAAATCTTCTTGTACAGTTCTGTAACCATCCCTCAGTTGCATGGGCAAGTTTTAAAACTTTTCATGTGTTAATTTCATTGTTAAACACTAAATTATACCCTACACCCACAGCATAAACAGTTAAGTGTCTAATAAAATAAAACATTAAATAGTATTATTATAAAAAAAACACAAATGATTGAATGAATGAAAAATATTCAAAGTGCGTCAGCTAAAGTGACATATGAGTATGAAACACTGACAATAGCCAGACCTGATTTCTGGCTATGAAAGTGTGAAAAATCACATTTAAACACATTATGGAGAACAGCAGCAGTGGTCAGCTTGGCTTCACAGCAGTTACAACAATGACAAGTTTACACAGTGGCTACAAAAGTGTGCGGACATCCATAGAAATCAGCTGTGTAAATGCTAGTTATGAGGGGACCCAGTACCCTGTCCCTATCCGGCCTCATTCCCAACTCCTCAGATACTTCCACTTGGTCAGTGGCCCTCTGTTTCAAAATATGACATTGCAGGTATCTCTCTTGTGTCATTTCTGGAAGCGAAGTCAGGTGATGTAGTATAAAGAGCAGGAAAGTCCATATGTGGAGTGGGTAAGGTGGATAGATGGCTCAAACAAACACAGCACTTTAACCCAGGAGACCACTGTTCGTGTCCTGTGTGAAACCAATAGTAAACAATTTCTAATGTTTCGGGCTGGCTCCTGATAGTCAGCTTAACTGCTAAGAAGAGTCTTAGTCAATCCACTTTTCGGATGGTCGCAGTAAAACAAAAACAACGTTAAACTTCAAGAGCTACGTCTTGTCATCAAGTATTGGGATTGATTTATTCACATTCAGAATCATTGCCACTTATGCCATTATTATTTAACAGTTACTGTTAAAATATATATATTTAAGTAAGGAAATTAGTATCATAAACGTGCAACGATTTGTCGACTATCTGAGTAGGGGGCAGCCCTACTAATATTATGTTGGGTTAGGGTTAAGCCTTTTTTGTGCCTAAAACTTACCAAACTGCGATCATTTCATACCTACAGTGTCATATTTTGAAAGTCAAGCAGTATACCAAACATGACACCAACCTACAACAATTAGTCAATTAATCAATTAGTTGTCAAGTATTAAATTATCCGCCAACTATGCTGATAATGAATTAGAATTTTTTTCTCAAAATTCTCTGATTTCAGCTTCTCAAATGTAAGTATGACAGTAAACTCTTTCTTTATCTATTATATCTATCATTCAGGTTGAGTGGGTTTAATTACCACTTACCCCTGGAACGCTGGTGAGCTTAGCTATCTAGTCAGTACAGCGACAGTGTTCTGCTTTCATACACTTGACTTGTGTCCATGCACAGAGCTCGGTGCTGGTTTCACATCATTTAGATTAACAAAAAAACTCAGACAGGCACTAAAAAAAACTACCTGAGGACAATTGTTCTCAACAAAAAGTCGCTCTGTGCATTCAATTGTCCATATCTCTGTTTGCTATATATGTAATACTGTGTTATATTGCATAGTATTACATTGAGACGATAGCCATCAAACTGTGAAAACACCACTGACAGAAATGGTTCTTTGCAGCGTGCTCTGCTGTCTATCATTACATACCTTATGTTCTAAAAGGCCAGGTCAAATACAGCAGGTCCCACTTATTTAACATGCAGAACACCATGAAAACCATTCATTTTTGGGAGGAGTTGCAAAAATAAGATTATAATTATTATTATATTTATTTGTAGTGTAAAATTTAAAGTTCAGTTATTGTGCTAACTATTAATAAGTTACATTTAACCTTCCTACGTCTGCTCCTCTGCTGCATATTAGAAAAGCCTCATTTAGGTCTACATGCAAAATAACATTCCATAATCATCCAATAAACAAATACACAAATAAAAAAATGTATATAGTAATGTCATGTACTTTTAGTTAGGAGATAATTTCAGATAAAGTCCTCACATTTTAAACCTCCTTCAAAGATCATTTCTTATTTTTTGTGGTAAATAAAGGGATGATCTACTCCATTTTTACCCTCCGATTGTCGAAAATGAAAACAGTCCTTATTTCTAGTAACTAAACTAACAGCTTTTTTCTACCTGCCGTGAACCCAAACTGACCGCAGTTTCTGCTATCAAACTCCAAACTAGTTTCTAAGCCTACAGTGTTTCATACCCAAAGGAATTTGACTATAAAACTGTTGAAGGAGTACAAAAAAAAAAAACACACACACACACACACAAGGGATAAATCCTGTAATAGCAATTTAATGCCAAATAACTGCAGTCTGTCGTAACTGTATAGAATGTATCAACACTATGAACAACTACTGTATGGATCAGCATGATTGTAAAACCTGTGTGTCTTTAAATACAATGTACAGTAATGCAAACACTTGATGTTTAAACTAATAATTATAAACTGTTATTTCATTTTGTAAGATGTAAATTATTGTTCATAAAGAATTAATCAGAGATGTGCCTGACTTTTGCTATTACTTGCTGTTTAGTTATTTTCTCTCCAACAAATTCATGATGCACAGCGCCACAGTTGGAGGCAGGCATACATGTAATTCTGCCCTCTCTCCATATTTGAACAATGCATCAGAGAGTGAGGGAGAATCACCTGTAGGAGACGTGGCTTTGTGGCTACATATTTTGTGTTGCGGTGGGTGTCAGCATATGTAATAGACCTCAGAGTCTGGCCTATTTCGTCACAGTTAGGGAGGGGTGAGAGGATTCAGCTGAACCAAATTTTCAAATCCGAGCATTCTGTGCAGTTTTTATAACTAATTGGCCCAGCACTGATAGCCACAGTGGTGAATAAAACGCGACAATATAATCTTTATGTGCATAGCTCATCAACCTTTATCCTTCTCTTGTCTTGCTGTCATTGTAGACTGAAGAATGTGGTTTTCTTAGTGAGTTGTGTTCATACTTGTGCATTATTTAGCATAATGCATAATTGCATAATTGTATTCATCCTGTTGTTTGTCATTTTGTATCACCCCACACACCTGTGGATATTTATTACTTGATTTTGTGAACCATTGCCAACATGTTACTGCCCCCTTGTCGTGTGGCATACTAGTACCAAAACAATATAAACAACTATTCCAAAACGAAACCAAAAAAACACCCATATTGCCTCCAAAACACACAATATTTCTTTTGTTGGGAAAATGACCTGTACTACCTTCATATGCCAACAAGACTGATTTATTTACAGCAAAAAAACCAACAACAATATTGCGGAGTTCCCTTTTTAAAAGTGTCACATAAAGTTACTCTAATGTAAGTTGGGCACCACACAGGGGCAACATTATCTTTTAATGGGTGGATTTAAATTAAACCTATTGACAGCTGCCGTTTACAGTTTGAAATTTCAATATGATTAATTTATTAACCCAGGACATGTCCTTCAGTCCACATGGCAGGCAACAAAAAATTTAAGCCCCTTTGCAGCAGAGTTTCCTATTCTTGTATTTCACACATTCAGCGTCAGTTGTAACAACAACTTGCGTGAGAGTTTACTGGTACCACAGAGTGAGCTTGCTGCTCACAGATTTCTGTCTTCTGAATGTCAGTGAACACTGAACTTTAATTTAGAAACAGCAATTAAAGTGTGTTCGATATTGAACTCTGGACTTTTGTAGGTCGCATTGGAACTCCACAGATGACTTTGTTCATTATGTGGCTTACAGGTCCAGTGTGTAACATTTGGGAGAATCTACTTTCAGAAAAAGAATATACTATTCATATGTATGTTTTCATTATGTGTATCACATGGAAATAAGAATCATGTGTTTGTTACGTTTGAATGAGCCACTTTTATCCACGGAAGCCGTGGGTTGCATTGCAGGTAGGTTGCCGTGTTTCTCCTACATGCTTCACAGCCCAAGCTCATTCCCAGGTTGCCAAATACAAACATGAGCGGTGTTCAGTTAATTGTGATCTTATCAGGATAAGATCAGGGGAGGACAAGGGGTAAAGGACCCTGGTCCCTGAGTCCTAACCTGCGGCCCTTTGTTGTGTGTCATTCATTCTCTCTACCCCACTTTCCTGTCACTCTAAAGTTGCTCTATCAAAATAAAGGCCCCCCCACAAAAATCACTTTACTCTTTGGTTTCTGACCTAAGACATGTGTTCATGCTTGTTTACGTGGAAGACAGAGGCAGAACAAACTAAACAAACACATTCTCAACCTCTTTCTTGGCTACAGCACATTTCTGCAGAGTGATGGTTAACACTGCAGCTTCAACACTTCAATACATTGCAGGACTAGTTGCAGATGTTCCTCCTAACACTGGCTGAAAACCACCACATCATCCAAGAAGCTGAAAACTCTGACACATCTTTCAGAACATGGTTTATTAGTCTCTGAAATGTAGCTGGCGCCCCCTGGAGGCCAAATGGCATCACTCTGAACAACTGCATAGCAAATGGAGTTTGAAAGTTTGACAACGCAACCTGCCAATAGTGTTTAGTGTTCAATAGTGGTCCAGGTTGGCGGTGTACTTTGCTCTCTCAATGCTGTCCACCAAGTCATCCATTCTGGGATGGGATGAAATTGAAAGGCAGAATTTGGGTATTTAAAGTGAATGGAAAATCTTTCATGCACTGCTTAATACCTCAGTTAGACCCAGTTCAATTTGAGATTTTATTTCTTATTTCTTTGGCACCAACCGCTCAGGAACCTTGTAGCTCTTCTGCCACACTGTAGCATCTTTCTTGAGCTAAATCTGCTAGATTAGGGTTGTGAAATTTGGCTTCTCTCTGAAGAGCTCTGGGTCCTAAGAGGTACAACATCCTTCTGGCGGGGGGCCAACAGATGAGATAGACTACTATCTATCTAAACTAAACTAAAACTAATGTTTTAAAGAGTTCGGTCTAGACCTGCTCTATTTGAAAAGTGTCCTGAGATAACTTCTGTTATGAATTGGCGCTATACAAATAAAATTGAATTGAATTGAATTGAATTGAATTGAACTACTGGGTTGAACTCGCTGGCAGAGGGGAACCAGGGAAAAGCTGGACAGAAAAGTGATGCAGAACACAAAGGAAAAATCTAAATATATGCATTATTCTTTTTGATCCATACAACCAATAGATTGTTTTCACAGCACGCTTTTGACATGAAAAAGTAGGATAAACACAGGTGTTACTAATGATAATAATTAAAGGATTAGTGTGTAGGATTTAGTGGCATCTAACAGTATAAAAAGGTTAACAGTGAACAACCCTGTCCATAGCCAGTGTTTGGTTTGTCCATTCTGGGCTACTGTAGAAACATTACAGACTCCATGGAAGGCAAATGGCTCATTCTAAAGTAAGAAAAGACTATTCTTATTTTCAGGTGATTCAGGATACATTAATGAAAACATGAATATTATATTCCATTTCTGACAATAGATCCTCCTAAATGTTGGGGGACCTTTAATTGCCTCTTGTGAAATCTTGTGAAATTCTTGGATGGACAAAAGAAACATAAAAAGGATTTAAACACACACAATTTCTCAACTAATAATACAAACTATGAGTTCAAACAATTGTCTTACAAAACTGAAATAAGTTGGATTGTCAATAATATTTCTTTCTAGAGTTTATGTTTTTGAATTTAGTGACAGGTCACTAATTTGTTTACGATATGCAGTTAAAGCCACTCTCCTAACTCTCTGAAAATAATGAGCTCCCTCGTTGAGGAGGTGCCAGTACAGACAGTGGTAATGAGTTCCCAGTTCTTGGAGGTGTGAGAAGTCAGGAGAGGAGGCTAACATCTGTCTGCATCCCCACCAGACCTTGATTCACACTTCTAATTGCTGTTTATGTTGCATTAATTATTACACCAGACACAAACTAAAAATATACGTTATATCATAGTATGCCGTTTCCAATAATGAACACAAAACTTTAGTGTAAAACTGCTATGATTTCTCATTATGTTGCAACTTCTGGCTTTTTCTTTTTTTTGTGTGTAGCATGCATGTTCTCCCCATGTTTGATTGTAGGACAAAAGACATATACCTGATATGGACAGGGGGACCAGAACACTTGCACATTTGTATAACTGATGCATCTTTCTGTTCTTGCTTTTGCTAGTGTGCTTCCATCAAAACTAAATTTAAACACACAACACACTGAATCAAAATTTGAAAAGTAATTGTCATTTAATAGCATCAATCTTTTAAACAGGCTACTGATTTCCTAAAATATTTTGTCACGTGGTGATTCTGGCAAAGCACATAGTCAGAGCAGATACTACAGTATCCAATTCCATTCGGATCCCATTTAATAGTAGTAACTCATTCTCATTCCCAGGCCGCCAAATCCAATGCAGTACTCATTAAGAAGTAAGGGTATTCATGTGGACAAAAATCAGAGTTCTCGCCCATTTCAGGCTCTGCCGAAGTTTGATAATACCTTTGTTTCATACAGATGCACAAGATAGTGTATGTATGACACTACTATCTAACTCCAATGCAAGAGATGCGAGATGGATGGGGTGGATGGATGGGTCAAACAAACCCAGGAGACCGGGGATGATGTCCGATGTCAAATCAGTGTTGATTTAAAGTTTTTAGAACATAATGTAGGTGCTATGGTAAATCACAGTGGTACCATTTGTTGGTACAACAGAGGTTTAAACATATTGGTGCAATCAATTCATTATGGTTATCAAAGTGTATTAATTGTCAAAAGATAATAGAAAATGACTTTAATTAAAATAAAGTTCCTTGGGGCACCACCCTTAAATAAGGGAAACGATAGCCAATGATTGATTGATCAGTCTAAAAAAAACCCACTACACTATTAATTTAGAAATCAGATTGATACTTAAATTAATAACTATAACAAAAATCACTATTAATAATTAAAGTGGAAGGCTTTGGAGTTCTTCATAAATGACGTTGTGTGTGTGTGTGTGTGTCTGTGTCTGTGTGCATGGGGGGTTGCGCGCCAGAAAAGGTGTGTTTCCTTTGTCCTCTGACCAGATGTTTCAGCCGAGTATGAAACACGTGTTGGTGAGAGACAGAGCATGGAGGAGCGGGAGGGTTTGATTTCCCTCTCCTCATGTATGTGCTGAGGTTAAGGCCGAATTTAGGTGTGTATGTATGTGTGTGTGTGATCATAGATTAACGGTGCCGTTAAAAGGGAGTTAGTTGCATGCAAAGATAGCGTCTGTGTGAAGCATAACATTAACTAACATCACCTTAACACTGTCTCAGAGACTACAGTTACTACAGTAACCTGCGTTAATCAAATCAACAACACAACAATATAACCTGAATATAAACACAACATAATGACTTATGTCACCTGCACTGTAATCCAATAACTCATAACTCAAAAAACAACTTGGTTTGGGTTAAAATATGGTAAGGGGTAAGTTAGGAAACAACCTAAAAATGGAAAATAAATTACTGATAGTGTAAATATACTAAAAGACAGTGACCCAAACATACTTCACAACAAGACCCTCACCTACAGAGACCCTAGAGAGAAGCCCTCGCAGCCAGCTGGGGGTTTACAAACACATACGGAGATCCCATTTAACTAAACCAAATCATACGATAACAAAAAGAAAACTATTTGACACCTCGGACAGAATCAAACAAAAAACTGAGCAAACTGGATGCAATTAGGCCCTAAACAGAGAATACTCAGTGGCAGATTAACCCGACCGCTGTGACAGATTTAGAAGGAAATCTGGGACCATGTACAGAGTCAGCGAGCACATCCTTGCCATGGAGAAAGGCAGACCTGGCTCCTCAGAGACCACCCAGGTGGAAACCGAGCTGCACTTTTAAACTGTACCAAGACATCAGAGACATATAGCCTACTACCTACAGATTACAACCCAAAAATATTTGAACATGGCTTATTACAAAAACTTCCACATCTGCTTGGTGTAATACAGAAATGTATAAATGCAGCAGCAAGATTTATGAGCTATTGAGACCGGAGATTGACATCCAGTGGAATACAACCACCATGTAGACTGTCAATCAGCTTTATACACCTGCATGGACATTTTTCATGGAAAGAAGAACAAAGAATATCACTTGAAGAATTTTCTCCATGGAAAATATGTTTTTGCTCTTTTCCTGACTGGCTTCATTAAGAGTTTGACTACGTTATGGTTCATTGATCTGATTGGTTGGAGTGTGCCTCTGACAGTGATAGACAGATGGTTTATCCAATCAACTACAAAGTATTTTTTTAAAGTGCCTTCCCTATTCCACAGTTTCCAACCACGACTTCCCAGATGGTTCTGTGTAACAAACCATTTGACTCAGTCAGGTCAATGAGTTACAGGTCAAAAATTGTTTAGCTGATTTCATTGACAGTCGGCAGCGGAGCTGAGAGGGTCGGAGCAGCTGCTGGCGTTAGTTTTGGGGTTTGTGGTCATTTTGAGACTCAGCCTGCCATGCTGCCGCTGCTGCATTGCTCCGTGTACAGGAGAGATTCAGCTGACATAGTACGAGTCAACTTTGGGTCTTCTCAACTGATGATTTGAATCACTGACGTTTCAAGGGCAGCCCTAGTTACAGCTATAAGTTAAACCCTCTGGTAGGACTGTCCTGCTGCTTGGAAAATATTGCTAAAATAATACCTCCATAATTCCTTGAATATCTCCAGACATACCTAACTATAAGGCATTTAGTCACTTTAAGATCTTGACTTCAAATTTTCAAATCCTGTTTGTCATTTTTAAAACCATATAGGCTGAACTTTCAAAGCTTCCTTTTAATCTTTTAAATCTTTAAATATGCTAGTACACCTTGAACTGTGAGGAGATAGTCACCTCCTACAGGACATTATCAACAGGGACAGACTGTCCAACCTTACTCCCTGCAGGTCTATAAGTATAAGTATAGCTCAAACTGACCCCATATGAGGCAGATTCATACTGCCCAGCTGGCTATGGAAGGTAAGTGTCGGATTGAAGCACAGCTGTGTTTGAATATGCTTTGAATATCATATTTTAAGTGATTTATGAGCAGTTTTTAAATAAATCATTGATTGCAAATGTTTATTTTACGTAAGCAGACTGGTGCTTGATAGCTAATCATTACATCAGTGGCATAAATGCATTTCATCAAATGAAATTTACCTTCTGATGTCTGGTGTAAGATTTGCAGCACTGGTTTTAGCCAATTCACTACTAGTTTCGACACTGGCTGATTTTTTATGATGTGTGTTTAATCTAGTAGTAGATGTTGTCTCATACATCTCTTACATGGGTACCTTTAATCAACTGATATTATTTTATATGCTTCTAATTAACGTTGCGTAGATAGTATTGATATGTGTGTTTTAATACAAGCTATTTGATATTATATTTTCATACATTTTATGGACTTTCTCACTTTCTAAGATTGATGTGTAGTTTTATTAAAGGAGGTTATTTAAGAGAATGTGAGTTAGAGCTTTGATTCTCTGCCCACTTGGACCTGAAATGGCCCACCAGGTTCGGGCCCAAAACTGCTGCCACGTATCAGGCTTGGGACTGAATTAGATTTTTTAAAATGATATATTTAATATTTCATTTATAATGCATTCAACTGTAATTAATCAGTGAATTTGTTATTTGTTTTGATAGTAATTTACACTATACCATTTGCACAATGTAGTTTAATTTAGTTAATTACTTACATTTTCTTAAGCAGAAATGTGGGTTTGGGTTGGTCTCGGGCACAGAACTGTTTCCGTGGTACAGGCTCATTCCAGCCTTACACAGAACTGGGTCGGACTGGGCCTAATCAAAGCTCTTATGTGACTTTCTGCTCAGTTTGAGTCTGATGAAGATGCACCACCACTGAAACATTAGTCATTGAATAACATTTGTTACCTTACTCAGTGTGCTCCAGTTACTTTAAGGTATATCTCTGAAGTTTCTCCTGATACAAGATTGCCCTGCTTGAGAGCACCAGACAGGACCTTTTTCCTTGTGAGTCTGTTGAAGTGCGTGTATTCTCCTCCCCTGCAAAAGCGGCAGCGCCTTATTTTTCACAGGATTTCACCTTACTGACATTAGCTTCCTTTGACAAACACACATTGTATCTTTTAGTCTATTTACACATACTGTAAATTTTCTGTGCTAAAATGTTGACACTCTTTATAGTTGAATATTACAGCTGTCATTACAATTAGTTAATGTTTCTCCTCCAAATTGTTTTTCAAATAAATTTCAACCTGTACTGCTTAGGCCCTTATGTTTTGTCCTCCTCACCCCTCTCCATGCTACCTTTTGTTGCATATTAAAATAAATGGGTTACTATGACATGCATATAACTCATATTACTAATAAATAAATGTAAACAGCCTGATGTTATTTAGCACAACAAATTAAAGTAATCTTAGAATATTTGATTAAAGTGTTAAGTTTTGCCTTCCTCGCCCCTCTCTGTGCCACCTTTTGTTGCATCTTCTATGGGTTATCATGACATATTATTGAAAATTAAAACTATTATTTAATTAGCGTTCAGCAAATTAATCTTGGTATAAATGCCACAGATTTTATTTTAAATAAAGAAATATAGACTCAAAAAGATATGTTTCAGCACGTTTCAGTCTATTCCTGAATTTATCATTCTCCCTTCAAACAGATGGAGCCGGCGCTCTGCTACGAGTACATAAATGCTTCATGTCTGAGGACCATCTATCCCTTGCCCACACGCATCACCCTCTACGTGATTCTGGGGTTCACAGTCATCATAACAGTGTGTGGAAACCTGTTGGTAACTGTCTCTATCACCTATTTTAAGCAGCTCCACACTCCAACCAATTGCCTCTTAGTGTCTCTGGCTGTTTCTGACCTCCTTCTGGGGTTGTTAGTCATGTTCCCCAGTATGATTCGATGCATAGAGACTTGCTGGTATTTTGGTGACGTCTTCTGTAAAGTCTACATGAGCTCTGATGTCATGTTGTGTACAGCGTCAATACTAAACCTGTCATTCATATCACTGGACCGACACTACGCTGTCTGCCAGCCTCTCCAGTACAGGAGAAAGGTAACTGTTAACGCTGTGTTGATCATGATTCTGACCACTTGGAGTGTTTCAGCTCTTATAGGCTTTGGAATGATTTTTCTCAGGTTAAATATTTGGGGGATTGAGGAGTTCTACTATAACTACATTGCGTGTGAAGGGAGCTGTGTTTTGTTTCAGAGTGGACTATCGAGTACAGTCTCATCAGTACTTTCATTTTACATCCCAGGAATAATAATGCTTGCTGTTTACCTGAAGATTTTCCTGGTGGCACAGAGACAGCTGCGCAGCATACAGAATACAAGCTGCATGAGCTCAACAAAAGTATCAAATACAAGCCAGACAAAAGCCACCAAAACACTTGCTATCATAATGGGGGGCTTTCTTTCTTTTTGGACTCCTTTTTTTGTATGTAACATCATTGATCCCTTTATCAATTACTCAACACCACCTGCTTTGTTTGAAACCCTTGTATGGGTGGGCTACATGAATTCTGCTGTCAACCCTTTAATATATGCATTCTTTTACAGCTGGTTCAGAAAGGCATTTCGATTATTTGCTTCAGGTAAAGTTTTTAAATCTGACATTTCAGAGACCACACTTTTTACAGAATAAATTGATGCAGACACCTCTGGGAAGTGGATGTTCTTTTTTCTTCTATTTTTTAGAGTAGAATATATATTTATTGTCCAGCAGGCTATAGAATTTGTCTTCAGCTCATCAAAATATATCATAAAAAACAGACAGTAGTTAGTAGAAACACACAGACAAGGTCATATTACACATTTTTAAACAGTTCATGTCAGGGCATAGATCTCATTAGTCACTCTGTAGAGTTAAGAATATAGATGACTCTTGGGATGAAGATGAACCTTTTAAAGGTCCAGTGTATAGGATAGTTAGTCGCAGTGTAGTTGCAGATCACAACTGCCTCACCTGCCATTCCAAGTGTGAAGAAAAAACTGTCTGCAAAATGTGCGTAAAAGGCAAACACCCCTAGAGCCAGTGTTTGGTTTGTCCCTTCTGGGCTACTGTAGAAACACAGTGGTTCAACATGGCAGACTCCATGGAAGTCGACCTGTGGCGTCGATAGATTAAATACAGTATATGATGTACCTAAGTAGAGACAGGGATCTCGACAGCGTTGTTGTGATCGATACAGCCATGTAATCCATTGAACACATATTAAATTTCAATTAAATTCAATTCAATTTTATTTGTATAGCGTGGATTCATAAGTATCTCAGGACACTTTTCAAAAAGAGCAGGTCTAGACCGAACTCTTTAAAACATTATTTACAGAGACCCAACAGTTCCCACCATGAGCAAGCACTTGGTGATGGGGGCAAGGAAAAACTGCCTGTTAAGAGGCAGAAACTTAGGACAGACCCTTCAGCTCTAGGTGGGTGGTCATCTGCCTCGACCAGTTGGAGCGAGAGAGAGAGAGAGACAGACAGACAGACAGACAGACAGACAAAGATGCACAGCAACAACAGTAGCAGCAACTTCACTAATAGTAGTGACTGATGATGATGAACATGAAGAAGATGATGGCGACGACAACAACAATGGGGGAAAATGAGCAGAGCACAATAGTAATAATAGTAACTGTAGTAATAATATTATTAATAATAATAATAACAATAATATCAGTGATATTAGCAATGGCAGCCAAGCAGGACCATGGCAGGAGGCTCCACCAGGATCCATGAGAACCTGCGAGATGAGAAAGCACAAGAACTCCAGGGAAGAAGTGAACTTTTCACAGCTATTGGTTGGACATGCTACGGTAAGCGTACTGAATCATTTCCGGTTTACTTCCTGCTCTGTGTACACTGTTTGGTGCTGTAGCTCTGTCCAGTGAACGCTAAATCTAAATTTATTTTACTCGTTACAGCGGTTATTTTCCCACTTTACATTCAAATGTAGACTAGTTCTACCTAAAACACTCGGAGCTACTCCTTCTTTTAGCGACTTTTCGCTATTTACAAAAGTTTTCACACACGCTAGCTTCATTAACATTAGCAGTTAGCAATGGCTGACTGCAAACCGCAGAAGCCCCCAATTCACCACAAACCCATTCACGTTTCTAATACATTTTCTCCACTCAGCGACACACCCGCTGAGGAAACAACTTCAATTCAATTTTATTTGTATAGCGGCAATTCATAACAGAAGTCATCTCAGGACACTTTTCAAATAGAGCAGGTCTAGACCGAACTCTTTGTAACATTATTTACAGAGACCCAACAGTACCACCATGAGCAAGCACTTGGCGACAAGGGCAAGGAAAAACTGCCTGTTAAAAGGCAGAAACCTAGGACAGATCCTTCGGCTCTAGGTGGGTGGTGGTCTGTCTCGACCAGTTGGGGTGAGAGAGAGACAGAGACAGAGAGAGACAGAGAGAGAGAGTGAGAGAGAGAGACAGACAGACAGACAGGTGCACAGCAACAACAGTATTGGCAATGGCAATCTAGCAGGACCATGGCAGGAGGCTCCACCAGGATCGATAAGAACCTGCGAGACGAGAAAGCACAAGAACTCCGGGGAAGAAGTGAAGTTAGTAACATGCATTAATGGAACATGAATGAGTGCAGAAAGAGAGAGGAAGAGAGGAGCTCAGTGCACCATGGGAATTCCCCGATAGTCTAGGCCTATAGCAGCATAACTAAGGGATGGTTCAGGACTCACCTGATCCAGCCCAAACTATAAGCTTTATCAAAGAGGAATGTCTTAAGCCTACTCTTGAATGTGGAGAGGGTGTCTGCCTCCCGAACCACAACTGGAAGCTGGTTCCACAGGAGAGGAGCTTGGTAACTGAAGGCTCTGGCTCCTGTTCTACTTTTAGAGACTATAGGAACCACAAGTAGCCCAGCATTCAGAGAACGTAGTGTTCTAGTGGGGTAATAGGGTACTATGAGCTCTTTAAGATATGAAGGGGCCTGACCATGAAGAGCTTTATAGGTGAGGAGGAGGATTTTAAATTCTATTCTACATTTTACAGTGCAGAGAAGCTAGTATAGGAGAGATGTGATCTCTTTTTCTAGTTTCTGTCAGTACTCGTGCTGCAGCGTTCTGAATTAATTGGAGCGTTTTAATGGACTTATTGGGGCAACCTGATAATAAAGAGTTGCAGTAATCCAGCCTTGAAGTAACAAATGCATGGATTAGTTTTTCTGAATCTGTCTGTGATAGTGTCTAATTTTTGTAATATTACGTAAATGAAAGAAGGCAGTCCTAGAGGTCTGCTTCATGTGGGAGTTAAAAGACAAATCCTGATCAAAGATAACTCCAAGATTCCTGACAGTGGTGCTAGAGGCCAAGGTAATGCCATCTAGAGTAACTATATCTTTAGACAGTGAGTCTCTAAGGTTTTTGGGGCCAAGAACAAGAATTTCATTTTTTTCTGAGTTTAACATCAGAAAATTGCAGCTCATCCAGGATTTTATGTCCTTAAGACATGTTTGTAATTTAGATAAGTGATTAATTTCATCGGGCTTGATCGATAGATATAACTGCGTATCATCTGCATAACAGTGAAAGTTAATGGAGTGATTCCTAATAATGTTGCCTAAAGGGAGCATATATAAAGTAAATAGTATTGGTCCAAGTACAGAACTTTGTGGAACTCCATGACTAACTGTAGTATTTATTGAAGATTCATCGTTAACATGTACAAACTGCGAACGATCTGATAAATATGACTTAAACCAGCTTAGTGCGGTTCCTTTAATGCCAATTTGATGCTCAAGTCTCTGTAAAAGAATATCATGGTCAATGGTGTCAAATGCAGCACTAAGATCTAATAATACAAGTACAGAGACAATAGTAATAATTTTATTATAGAAGAAGCTCATGAAGTCATTGCTACTTAAGGTTTTGGGGATATGTGGCTCAGTAGAGCTGTGGCTCTCTGTCAGCCTGGCTACAGTGCTGAAGAGGAACCTAGGGTTATTCTTATTTTCTTCTATTAGTGCTGAGTAATAGGCTCCTCTTGCATTACGGAGGGCCTTTCTATAAGTTTTAAGATTATCTTGCCAATTAATTCAGAACGCTGCAGCACGAGTACTGACAGGAACTAGAAAAAGAGATCACATCTCTCCTGTACTAGCTTCTCTGCACTGGCTCCCTGTAAAATGTAGAATAGAATTTAAAATCCTCCTCCTCACCTATAAAGCTCTTCATGGTCAGGCCCCTTCATATCTTAAAGAGCTCATAGTACCCTATTACCCCACTAGAACACTGCGTTCTCTGAATGCTGGGCTACTTGTGGTTCCTATAGTCTCTAAAAGTAGAACAGGAGCCAGAGCCTTCAGTTACCAAGCTCCTCTCCTGTGGAACCAGCTTCCAGTTGTGGTTCTGGAGGCAGACACCCTCTCCACATTCAAGAGTAGGCTTAAGACATTCCTCTTTGATAAAGCTTATAGTTTGGGCTGGATCAGGTGATTCCTGAACCATCCCTTAGTTATGCTGCTATAGGCCTAGACTATCGGGGGATTTCCCATGGTGCACTGAGCTCCTCTCTTCATCTCTCTTTCTGCACTCATTCATGTTCCATTAATGCATGTTACTAACTTCACTTCTTCCCCAGAGTTCTTGTGCTTTCTCGTCTCGCAGGTTCTTATCGATCCTGGTGGAGCCTCCTGCCATGGTCCTGCTAGATTGCCATTGCCAATACTGTTGTTGCTGTGCACCTGTCTGTCTGTCTGTCTGTCTGTCTGTCTCTCTCTCTCTCTCTCTCTCTCTCTCTCTCTCTCTGTCTCTGTCTCTCTCTCTCTTTCACCCCAACTGGTCAAGACAGACGACCACCCACCTAGAGCCGAAGGATCTGTCCTAGGTTTCTGCCTTTTAACAGGCAGTTTTTCCTTGCCCCCGTCGCCAAGTGCTTGCTCATGGTGGTCCTGTTGGGTCTCTGTAAATAATGTTTTAAAGAGTTCAGTCTAGACCTACTCTATTTGAAAAGTGTCCTGAGATAACTTCTGTTATGAATTGGTGCTATACAAATAAAATTTAATTGAATTGAATTAATGTTGATCGTAGTGAGCCTGCAGCACTATCAACAAGATTATCAATTTCAGAGGAACTAAAGTTGTTATAGGATTCTGTTAAATTCAGACATGGCATTGAATTAAACACTGAAGGAATCTCCTCCTTAAATTTAGCTACAGCACTGTCAGATAGACATCTGCTGTAGGAAGTTTTGCCTAATGGCTTATAATCTAATAGTATGAGTTCAAAAGTTATTAAATAATGGTCAGATAGGAAAGGATTATGTGGGAAGACTATTAAATGTTCAATATCAATGACATATGATAGAACAAGGTCAAGAGTGTGATTAAAACAATGAGTTGGTTTATTTACACTCTGACAGAAGCCAATTGAGTCTATTAATGAGATAAATGCATTACTAAGGCTGTCATTGTTAACATTCACATGAATATTAAAATCACCTACAATAATTACTTTATCTGATTTAAGGACTAAATTTGATAAAAACTCTGAGAATTCAGATATAAAATCAGAGTATGGTCCAGGAGCGCGGTACACTATAACAAATAGAACTGGCTGCAGTGTTTTCCAGTTTGGGTGAAAAAGACTAAGAACAAGGCTTTCAAATGAATTATAATTTAGTTTAGGTTTAGGGTCCATTAAAACGCTCGAATCATATATGGCTGCTACTCCACCTCCTCGGCCAGTGCCTCGAGGAATGTGTGTAATATGATGGGGGGGGTGGATTCATTTAGGCTAACTTACTCCTCGTGGGACAACCAGGTCTCAGAAAGACAAAGTAAATCAATATCATAATCTGATATTAATTCATTCACTAAAACAGCTTTAGAGGACAAAGACCTGATATTTAACAGTCCACTTTTCATTCTCTTATTTTGTGCTACTGAGGAGTTAGTTGAATTTTTATTAGGTTTTTATGTTGGACAGACATAGTCTCTATGGGGTTTTGGGTGGGTGACTGTTCTAAAGAAAGCGCAGAGAAGTGTGTAAGACAGCAGCTGTGCTTCCTGGTCCCAACACTGGACTGTCAGGTTTTAGAAATAAAGTTCGCCATATTTCTAGATAAGAGAGCCGCTCCATCCAAAGTGGGATGGATGCCGTCTCTCCTAATCAGACCAGGTTTTCCCCAAAAAGGCTTCCAGTTATCAATGAAGCCCACATCGTTTGCTGGACACCACCTCGACAGCCAGCGGTGGAAGTCCGACATGCGGCTATACATGTCATCACTGGTCACATTGGGCAGGGGTCCACAGAAAACTACGGAGTCCGACATAGTTTTAGCATAGTTACACACTGACTCCACATTAATCTTAGTGACCTCCGATTGACGTAAACGGGTGTCATTACCACCGACGTGGATAACAATCTTACTATATTTACGTTTATCTTTAGCCAGCAGTTTTAAATAGGATTCAATGTCGCCCGCTCTGGCCCCAGGGATACATTTAACTATGGCCGCTGGCTTCGCTAACTTAACGTTTCTGACTATGGAGCTGCCAATAATCAGAGTTGGTTCCTCAGCGGGTACCCTTCCAATGCACCAATAACAAAGCAAAACTTTTCCAACTTTACACGCACTTCAAGGAAAGCACCACTGTTCCTCGCCGAGCTTCCCTTCCGGTTCTGGTCAATGCGGCAACGCTGATGACATCACGGTACATAACACGGCTCAGCCTTCCTCATCAGCCCAAGGTCATATCAAACCCAGTACCTGCCATTTCGGCTTCTCATCCATCTTCTTCTTTACCATAGACTTTAAAAACAACCTGAGCATCCCTCCATCCTAGCAACCTTTTTCCTTCTCTCATTTCTAACTTCCCTGTCCTCTCTTTTTTGGCTGCCTCCGCTCCTCCCATTCCAACACCGACCTTCTCAGCCACACAGAGCGTGCCCACAACTACAATCCATGGCAATGCTACCAGCCAAAACCCTTATCTTCATCCCGTTTCTTCATATGTACCTGGTGTTTCTTTTCCTTCATTTAATGCACCTCCTTTTTTTTTTTTTTTCACAGGTCCCCACATAGCCCAATCGTGGGCTTTCCCACCCACCCTCCCATGCATAATAATTTCACTCTAGCCTCTGCATTACCTCCAGTGTGCCCAGTCTTATCCTCCTGACCACCCCCTGTGTCACCCACTCTCAGACAACAGATTTTTGCCTCTCACTACGTCAACCTTGCCCATTTAATTCTGCGTGCTGAACTTGCCTTCTGTCCTTTTGGTCCATCAGGACCTGGTCCCCCCTTTGTTCCAGGGTCTCCTCTCCTTCCCTGTTAATATTTATTTAACGATAATCATCTATGGCAAATTCTTAAAATGTATATGTAATATATATTTTTTGTTAGTTTGAAATACCGGTTCAACTCTTAGTCCAGGTAAAGCAAGCAAGCCCCTGCAACAGTTAATAGTTTTATTTCAAAGTCCTCATCGTTACATTAGTTTACAGACGTATATGTGCCGACCTCGCCCATTTATTACATCTGTCCACATGCAACCTTCAAGTCCCCAGAGAACTGCAAACTGCAGGTCAGAGCTGGATGGTTAAACGTCTCTGATACTTGACCAACCTCACCTAAAATCAACGTAGCCCTGCAGTTTTCCGCAGTATGACCTCATCAGCCCCTCATCCATCTATCACCCCCAAATCCGCAAACATTCAACCACGCCCCTCACTCCAAGGGTGTCCCCATAATCCAACTAAGCACAGCCCACTAGTATCCTAATACACCAATTAATATCAACGCTCTCGCCACCACATCAAAGAACCATTTGTTATCTACCTCATACAAAGATTTACTCATGGTTTTCACCTAGGTTTACAGGTCATGTCAGATTCCTCCTAAATACGCCACAACTTACAGCCACCTTCGAGCCCAACATATTTGATAAACTAATTAATTATTATTATAAAGAAATAAAAGATATATCTGTGATCGGTCCATTTCCCAGTCCACTGTTCCCTACATTCGGAATCAGTCCAACCCACATTGCCACCAGGAATTACTCAAGAAAAAAGACTCACTCACCCATCCTGGCTCGCAGACGCACTAAACAACAATTTCTCTCGCCGCTCAGCCACCTAAACTACGCCATCCGCACCATCCCCCAAAATCGATCCTGCTCTCCCTCGACCCCTAACCCCATCCCTCAACCCTCATACCTTCATCCCTCAACCCTTTCCCGATTGATTCATCCCTCCTACAGTACTCCACATCAGTTTACATTACATTAATTACGTGCAATAAACCTTTCTAAATTCCATACGTTCATTGCTGTGGTCTTTGTTAGTGAAGCCTAGATTTTGGGACTGCTAGAAGGCCTCAGTCAATAGACCACAATAATTCAAGTGGAACCAGCCCATGTAATGCTTTAAAATCAATCGATTTTGAGAATCGATACAGTATCGCAAAATATAATATTAATACTCAAATGTATTGATATTTTCTTGCTTATCAAGCACTGGTATGTTAGAGGCTGACACTTTTCATATGCATTTTGTGTTTTCTCAATTGTCACAATACTATATGTATATATTATATCTATAATGTTAATCACAAATGCACTGAAGTGGCCTATTACCTCGTTATGAGTGCTTATAGAATATTGCACTGACAAAAATGTTGATATTCACTCACCCACCGACCCCCACAAATCTTGGTCCATGGTTATTGTTTTACATAGAAATTACATAAATTTTTGTGACTTTACCACAAAATAATTTTCCTGTGAAATACTTAACTTTTTGTCAGTTTTGCCAAAACAGAGACTACTGTGTGAGGGGCTGTTTTACATGCACATTGATAAATTCCATTCTGATTGGATGGCCCAGTGTGTCATATTTGTAGGTGGTGACATTATGCGCTCTCTTTTCTTACAAGAGTGAGTCTCCCCCTATCACTGACCCATGCCTGTGTTTAGGTTTTGTCATATATGTCTGTGGGTTTATGATGACTGGTAGCCTTTCTCAAGAGCTGTACTGTTTTCCAGGCTCCAATGCTTCGTGTGTTATAGCACAGTTTGGTGTGGGGACCAAAGCTACCCTCACTTTGTTGTTTGCTTTTGGCATGCTGGTTACCATTTTGGGGAACTCTGTAGTCATTGTGTCAATAAGTCATTTCAAGCAGCTGCATAATCCTACTAACATGTTTATTTTATCTCTTGCTCTTGCTGACCTACTAGTGGGTGTTATTGTTATGCCCTTCAGTGCCTTCCGGACCATTCATGGCTGCTGGTTCTATGGTGATGCCTTCTGTCTGCTGCACTCCAGTTTTGATATGTTTCTTACCAGTGTCTCTATCTTCCACCTAATTTGCATTGCTGTAGACAGACAACAAGCAATTTGCAATCCTCTGCATTACTCTAGGAAAATCACAATGCCAGTGGCCTGGTTTATGATATGTGTTAGCTGGACACTGGCTGCTGTCTACTCTTATGGACTACTTTACTCCAAGGCTAACATAGAAGGGTTAGAGGACTATATACTATCAATAAACTGCCTTGGCAGTTGTAACCTTCTCTTTAACCCCCTTTGGGGAGTCTTAGATAGTATTACTGCCTTTTTCTTTCCCTGCACTGTAATGGTTTGTCTGTACACTAAAATATTTATTGTGGCTAAAGAGCATGTAAGAAAGATTGGAGATATGAACAATTGTTCAAATGACAGAGGAAAGGGTGGGTTGATTAAACAGTCTGAGCACAAGGCTGCAAAGACTCTGGGTATTGTGCTTGGTGCATTCATCTTCTGTTGGATGCCCTTTTTCATAAATTCAATAATCGATGCCTTTACTGGCTTCAGCACACCTGTTGCCATCTTTGAAGCATCTGTTTGGTTGGGTTACTTCAATTCAACCTTAAACCCAATTATTTATGCATTGTTTTATCCTTGGTTTAAGAAATGTTTTTATCTCATTGTCAATCTGAAAATATTTAACCCCCATTCTTCAACCATAAAGGTGCATGTTCTGACACATTTATAACAGTACTGTTGAGTGTTTGTGGATGTCTTTGCATTAAGAGCAGGTTTAAATGCTTTAATCATAACTTAGATGGACATTTAACTTTTACTGACATTCTTTTTTTTCCTGCTTCAATCTCTATAGCATTGTGTCCCATGTGCCTGTGGCAGATTTTTGTACCCTTTTGGAAACTTTGAATACATTAATCTATCAAAGCTTTAGCCACATTTAAACATTTAATGTCCCTAAGCATTTGGTTCTATGTTATTCTGATTATCACCAAAGTTCACACTATTACATTACATTCCAGTTATTGACTAATCATTGTGTGCCACCATATAATAAATAAATGATTATATACCTAAGGTTTATAGTGCCTAACACGTATTACATGAGAAGCTGTATTGTTTTTATTATATATATAGTGGAGTTAAAATGTACAACTGCTTCAGTTGACAAGGTAATAAAACATTAGACATTAAACATTGAGACTAAAACAGTTAATTACATAAAACAGAATCAAGTAATTAATTGAGGCATACTTTGTGGAAGTTTGTTGCCCATCTTGTTTCCATGTCAGCAGACTAGTGCTAACCAACCTCAGAGGACTGTAGAGTTGACTGAAAAGGACCAAGGACTGACAAGATCAGAGTATTTTGTTTTGAAACCTTTAAATAATTTATTCAATTCAATTCAATTTTATTTATATAGCACCAAATCATAACTTAAGTTATCTCAGGACACTTTTCAAAGGACAGAGACGGAAACAGAGGTGCACAGCAAGCAACAGTAGCAACAACTACACTAATAGTAGTGACTGATGGTGATAATGATGATGAATATGAAGAAGATGATGACGACGATGACAATTATAAATGTATTTTAAAATTATCTGGCAGACTGGACTTTAATATGTAATGTTCAACTTTCATAATCTTTGTTAAGATTTAAGCAGCAGCATTACACTAAGCTGCATGTCCAATGTCTTGGATTTGTAATTCTTGCTGTGGATTTACATTCACTCTTTGTTACTTTAATTAAGTAATTTTTATGTACTCGTAAATCTAAAAAAACATATATTTTCAAGGATTGTAATGTGATATATTTCATGGACTTTAATGTGCATACTCAATTAGTCCATAAGGGCTGTCCCAAATGGTCAGAATCAGAATCAGAAATACTTTAATAATCCCCCAAACCCACAATTGCAGGTTATGTAACATGTTTTGCTGTCGTCAAGGTAACGTGTTAGATTGATATAGGATTTAACATTACTATTTATACGTGCTTTACATGGTTGAAACAGGATTAAAACTGTTCAGGATTGGGGCAAAAAAATAAGGCAATTAAAATAAGTTAAACCCCAAAAAATAAGTAAAATACAACATATTCAATAACAGATAAGATTAAATAAAATGGTGTGCTGAAATGAATAAAATGCTTTTTTGAGATACATTTTGAGAAGTGTTTCATGTCCCATTCCTATTTATCCAATTGTGGGCCCTTGCAGCCTCTCGTGTATGTCTGCATGTGCAGTAATTAGGTCCTTCATAGAATGTTAAGCAGGATAACGGCAGTTGAGTTCGGGTCTGTCAAGCTTTTTAAGATGTGCCATGAGTTATTCTAGTAAATGTCTCAAGTGAGGAATAACATGGCCCATATTAATTCATCAACCAATAACTTACATGGTGTCAGAAGAAATGTAACGTAGATCATGGCAAAGTTTAACGCTCCAGAAAACTTGGACTTTACTTAACCGGAGCAGTGGAATGTGGTTTCAGAGGTATCGTATGGCTACTAAGCTAGGAAGCTGAACAAGTTTTTAACACTTTTGTGTTCAGGGAAGAGGAAGCTGATGATAATTATGAGACTGAAGCTAAAGAGCTACTTTGTACCGAAAGTCTATGAAACAGCTTATACCTCCGAGGGCAAAAGCAAAGCAACTAAGCAAAGGAATATCTCTGCAATCTAGCTGAGATCTGCCAGTTTGGTTCAACTGATAACAGACCTGACATTGGAAAGAGTAGTGAAGAATGTGTGAGAGTCAGAGCAAATAAAGGGACAAGTAAGCCAACACAAAAGAGGTAGCTCGGCCTAAGTGGCACAATGACAAGCACAAGCAGCACCTCTACAGCCACACAGAGGAAGCGGAAAGAGGCATAACAGCGGCAGTTTCCACACAACAGGACATCGCAATGGAGGTGGCAGAAAAAGGGCATCAGGTACAGTAAGGACCACACCCACAAGCACAATACACAGTGCATAAATTGCAAGAAGGATGGGAACTGTTGTTTGCCATTCGGCAAGACTGAATGAACTTAACACACTGAAGCAGGACACTGGCAGACATTTTCTATGGAAAAGTCAAAACAAAGTACATCAACATTGCACGTGTGCATATGTGTTGACCTAAAACGACTAAATATGGCTGTGAAGAGAGAGAGATTCGTTTTACCTACCATAGATCACATACTGCCATCAAATCCATCACATTGACGGAGACAGCATCCAACCTGAACCCTCAAAAGTAAGCGCTATTACAGGGCTACAGCCATTAGATGACATGCCAAGCCTATGGAGGTTACTGGGTATGGTTCATTACCCAACCTCTCAGAAGTGGTAAAGCCCCTCAACGACCTGTTGAAGTGTGAAGCTGCGTGGACCTGGGACGCAGCGCAAGCCAATGCATTCAACAAGGTAAAGCAACTCATCTTCACTTCACCCACTCTTGCATTCTACAATGTAAACCAACCCACAAAAGTGAGCAAAGAGGCAAGCAGCTACGGGCTGGGTGGTGTACTGCTGTAGCAACAAGCTGTTGGACTGAAGTGTTTTAAGATGCAGCTCACATAGTATGGCCAGTGTCACTCTCCAAACTGTTACAGATCAAGCAGGAGACCAGAAAGGACTCCGACCTGCAGGTAGTGAGCAGACTGGTGACCGAGGGATGGCCAAAAATATGTGAGTAGTTCGGTTACAAGCTGAAGCATACCACCAATGGGATAACTTGTGTTGTATGGGGATTGCATCGTCATCCCACACAGCATGAGAGGTGACGTGACACCAGGGCATCAGCAAGAGTCACGAAAGGGCACGCATGAGTGTGTAGTGGCCTGGGCTGGAGAACGAAATTCAAGACCTGGTGTCAAAGTGCCCTGAATGTATGCAGACCCCACCAACACAGAGGACCGACCACTACAATTTTAAGAAAGGGATTTAAACATTTTTCTGTAGGTTATAACTTCTATTAGCCACAGAACCAATGAGAAAGAAATGCAAGCTGTTAAAAGGATTCTCCAGCAAGCTGACTGTTACAAACCATATCATATGGTATATAAGAGACAGGAAGGTTACATTTGTTAAATAATATTATGTTGATTTATATGTCAGTCTAATCTTTATTTGTAAGATTTATGATACTTAAATGTGTAAATGTTTAACATGATTTAAAGACTGAATTAATGACTTGTTTTGAAAATATTGTAATTTGTACTTTCTTTGTTGAGAACCATGGCAATCATCCTCCTAGTGATCAGTAAACTGTAGTATCATTACAGTTTATTGATCATGCATGCCCTCTTGTCCTCATTGGCTCAGACTATGCCCATCTAATCTCAGCCACAGAGCCGATACTCATGGGGCCCCCTGGTGGCCCATTGGCAGTACATACCAGATTAGGATGGGCTCTCCAAGGGCCAGCTAGCTTAATCCCAACCCAGCAAACTCTTTCCTTCACTCTTACCTGCTTGAAAGGTGAATTGCTTAGAAATGTGGAAAGACTGATTGACACTTTGCCCTATGTGAATGAAAAGACAGCTACAAGGTCAAAACAAGACAAGCTAGCTCTTGATCTACTCCATTCTAAGACAGTTAGAGTAGAGACAGATAGTGTAATGCGCTAAGGCACTCCACTGCTAAGAGTTCCTGACATTCCTGTTCTTCAATCTCCAAAGGCAGCTGTCCTGCCCCATCTCCGTGCTACAAAAAGACGTTCCCTCATCACATTGTCCAACACAACAACAAATACAGGGTTGTATTTGACTGCTTCTTTAAATACATGGGACAAAACTTAAACAAATGTCTTCTGCCTGGCCCAACACTTGGTCCCTCTCTCCTTGGAGTTCTACTCAGATTCCACAAACATTCCTTTGCCATCTGTGGAGATATCAAAGGTATGTACCATCAAGTATGCCTTTTGAATGAGGACAAACCTCTACTACGCTTTATATGGAGAGGGATGCAGTTAGACCAAGAGCCCAGTGTTTATGAATGGCAAGTCTTGCCATTTGGAACAACCATTTTGGAACAAACATGTCCAAGATCACTGTGATGGAAATGAGGAGGTCCTCCAACCTTCTCTCATGAAGCTAAGACCCTTATTGACAAAATGAGACCTCTGCTTGCTGATGGTGGGTTTGACATCCGACAATGGGAGGCTAAGTCCAAAACTAGTGAACTGTGGATCTCAGAAAATGGAGACCCTAAAGAGCTGACACTAGGCCTGCAGTGGAACTGCTTCATAGACATGCTGAGTTACAAGAACTGATTCATTAACAACGACCACGCCATCGAATGTATGACATAAGAAAAGTTTATTGCACATAATGAACAAATGTGAACTGGTGTGGTATACTGAGGGATGAGGGATGAAGGGACGAGGGATATAGTGATGAGGGATGGAGGTAGGGTCGAGTGATGAGGGATGGAGGTAGGGTTGAGGGATGAGGGATCGAGGAATGAAGGACGAGGAATTAGGGATTGAGGAATGAAGGTCGATGAATGAGGGATCAACGAATGAAGGTCGAAGAATGAAGATCGAGGAATGAAGGTCGAGGAATGAAGGTCGGTTGGCGGATCGATGAATGGATGGAGGGGTTTGGCGCGATGTAAGAGGGAACTGAGTGGGTTGTGAGACACTGAGTGGGGGAGCTGTCTCTTCGTATCTCTTGTAGAGAGCCCCAGTGGTTCCTGTATTTGGATAAGAGAGGGAAAGAAAAAGAAAGGGTTGGGTTGGGGTGGGAGGGATGTGGGAAATGAGTCAAGGAGGGAGTGAATGGATAAGGTGTGCTTAAGTAAGTTTGAGCGAAAATGAGATGATTGCAGGGCGTCTTTGTTCCCAAACCTAGTTATAAAACATCATTCAATCATCTACCATCAGCCTACAATTAGGAATATATACAAAGTTCTGGCAAGCCAATATGATCCTTGAGGCTATCTGACCCCTTTCACTACAAGTGCAAAGTTCCTTGTACAGAATCTATGGAGGGAGGAAAGAGGATGGGATAACATCATCCAAACAGATAGCTTGTTGAAGAAATGGCAAACATGGGTGCTGGAATTGCAAAATCTCCCTGACATTCACTATCCTCATATCTATCCAGCTGTGCCCATACAGCCACCTCAAAATCCCATATACATGTATTCTGTGATGCCTCTGAGCGTATTTATGGTTCTGTTGCCTACCTTCAAACTAAAGACAAACATTACCAAATTCATGTCAGCTTCATCATGGCCAGGTCTCGTATATCCCTAATGCCAGCTATCTATCCCTCGCCTTGAGCTATCTGCAGCTTTATCTGGTGCCCAGCTGGCTAACCTACTCAGTTCTGAACAATCCCACTACAGTCAGTGACTCTTTGGACAGATTCCACAACAGTCCTGTCATGGCTAACATCTGACTCCTGTCACTACAAGGTGTTTGTTGGCACAAGAATTGCTGAGATTCAGACTCGGACTGACACAAAGAGCTGGAGATACGTTGACTCAAAGAGTAATCAAGCAATTCAATTCAATTCAATTCAATTTTATTTGTATAGCGCCATAACAGAAGTTATCTCAGGACACTTTTCAAATAGAGCAGAGAGAGAGAGAGACAGACAGACAGACAGACAGAGAGAGAGAAAGAGACAGAGAGACAGACAGAGGTGCACAGCAACAACAGTAGCAACAACTACACTATTAGTACTGACTGATGATGATGACGATGACAGCAACAACAATGGGGGACAACGAGCAGCAATCACAGCAACCGTAGCAACTAGGAATGCACGATAACTTTTTTTTAAAACCGATAATCAATAACTTTCAGCTCCTAAAGGCCGATACCGATAACACACACACATGTACATAATATATATGATCATGACCTAAGATCATGACATTAATACAATGAATAAACCCAAAAACACTTTTGTTTTTAAATTTTTCCAATGAAAAACTATTGGCAAGCCTCTCAAAAAAAAAAAAGGCCCCTTGAACTGATGCAAATACATGCAGCGGGATTACAAACTGAAAAAGTGTATTCCAGAAGTTCAAAAAAATAAATATATATGGAAAATGTATGCACTGACACAAGTTAGATTTAAACATTTCTATGTAAACAAACTGAAAAAGTGCATTCCATAGTAACAAAAAAACAAGTTTGAATGATTTTGGCTTATGGTTCCATTCAAATGAATACCTTTTAACTAAAGTAAATGAAGTTGAGTAGAGAGAGAGAGAGAGAGAGAGAGAGAATTCCGCTAGCATTGTCAACCATAGCCACCAGAGCTAATCACTGCAGAGCCCACCCCCACGACACACCTTAAGAAACACGCTGATCTAACATTATACCTGCAGCAGCGCGAGCGGCTTTATACCTGCAGCGGGTTTTGTCGGCTGTTCGGTCCCGTTCTGTGCATCAAAACTGACTGTTGTGGATTACTGACACTGAACGAGTTCGGACTGAGTCTGTTCCGGTCTGAGGAGATCCGGCTACGCGAGGACAACAAACTGGAATCGGAATCTGTGGATGTTCGTCTGTAGCTAGCTGCTGCACCTTCAAACACAACCTCATTTGGCCATCTTTGAAAAAGCTACTTAACCTCCCACTTTTCTATAGCGATACATACTTCCTACGGGCACTGCACTAGTTTGTTACAAAAAAATGTCGGAATGACATATCAGCCCGATAACTATCGCCCTAGTAGCAACAATAATAACAACAATAATAATAATAATATTCGAGTAATATTAGCAATGGGAGTCAAGCAGGACCATGACAGGAGGCTCCACCAGGGGCCATGAGAACCTGCGAGACGAGAAAGCACAAGAACTCCGGGGAAGAAGTGAAGTTAGTAACATGTATTAATGGGACATGAATGAGTGCAGAAAGAGAGGGAGAGGAAGAGAGGAGCTCAGTGCATCATGGGAAATCCCCCGATAGTCTAGACATATAGCAGCATAACTAAGGGATGGTTCAGGACTCAACTTAGCCAGCCCTAACCTTTATCAAGGAGGAACGTCTTAAGCCTACTCTTAAATGTGGAGAGGGCTATAGGAACCACAAGTAGCCCTGCATTCAGAGAACACATTGTTATAGGGGGGTAATAGGGTGCTATGAGTTCAGATGCAGATAACATAACACACAGCAAAACCCTCCTAGACCTTTCTTAGCAACACAGATGGAATCAAGGCCCTCCATTCCTCTTGCTGAACACCACCAATCCATGTGTGCCAGCTGAATCAGAGCCTGTTAAGGAACTTCCATGTTCTGTGGCACAGTGATGTCAAATGACACAACCTCCCTGATCTTAACAAGTACAGCAACTGGGATGATTTGATAGAAGAAACAAAAAATGTGCTTTATGGGGCAGCGGATCAGAACTCAAATATGCTACATAAACTCAGAAAGGCATCTTCTGCAAAGGGCCCAATCAGAGTGCTTCCCTGAGGAATTCAGTGCCGTGATAAAGCCATACCAAAGAGTAGCAAACAATTCCCCTGTCTCCAGAATATGATCTCGGTCTCATCAGAGTAGAAGGTGGACTTAAAAGAGCAGATACCCTTGATGAAGAAAATGTCCATCCAATTATATTGCATCCAAAACATACCATAACCAAACTCATTATCAAGCATTATGATGAGAAACTGCTTCACCCAGGCCCTGAACATGGATCCTGCGTGGTCACCAACTGCCCCACATTTTGGTGGAAGCTCTAGCTCAATATTCTCGAGCATCATGGCCGATTGGAAGGATAACTGAAACCTACCCTGGAAACTATGGAATAGTTTGCAGTGCAAAGGTCATTCTCCAAGGTAGAGAATACATACGCCCTGTTTTTAGATGAATCCCTCTCCCTGAAATCAGTGAAGCTTAAGCTTAATGAAGCGTATATGCTGCATAAATATGGGGGCGGCTGTTACAAACTGCAACTGTAAGAAGACAACTGGTGGTTCAATGCACTTGTGAGTACCTCCCACATTATAAATAGAGGGCTGGACTTGACTTGCCTTGCTTTGTCATTTCACCTGGATGATGTGTAGATGATGACATGTTTGCCATGTGTCTTTTGATGAACCTTCAATGTGAGTAGCAATTTCTTTATAATAATTTACATCATATTATGGTATATAAGAGACATGATTTAAAGACTGGATTAATTACTTGTTTTTGAAAAATTGTAATTAGTTCTTTCTTTGTTTAGAACCATGGCAATCATCATCCTAGAAAGGAAACACTGAATTGGTTAATAAATGGATGACTGATGGCAATCCTTGTTTCTTGGTGGTCTGTGGCTCCAGTTAGAACCTTAAATCCACAACACTGACCTATTTCTGGCCCTCATGAGTTAACTCTGTTGTTGCAAGAACCAACACAAAAGTCCTTATCTACTCCCACCATCTGAGGAAGTGAAGACCCAGTGGACTAATTTTATTTTTGATGAAAATGTGGCAGATATGTCTGAGAAGAAAATCATTCAGTACAAAGCAAAGAGATAACGGGAACTGTTCTGTTGTTGGCTGAATGTGACCCAATTTAAAACTTGGAAGCTATAATTTTTGTTTTACTGTTTATTTAGTAGGTTAATCTGTTCAGCTTAGTGTTAGCATGTCACACAAGGGTAATGTGGCTAGCATGCTGGGGCGAACGTTGAGTAACTTGGATTAGCACCCAGCTGCTAAGTTAGCTTGCTCCTGGGTAGCCTCTGGGGCAGAAACACGGTGGACTGTGTCCCGCTTGTATGAGATGACCAATTAAACACATTGAGCTACTCAAGAAGGGGGGGGGGCTTAAAGACTGGTCACTGTCAGCATCCACAGTGGATGTGAGAAGAATTCTGCTGAGAGTGAATATGAGTAAAGCTGCTGGGCCTGAAAACATCCCTGGCTGTGTACTAAAAACATGTGGCAATCAGCTAGTTAGGGACCGAGCCAGTGACAACTGCAAGGTCCCTATTGTTTTTGCTATGTTTATTATTATTATTACGTTTAGGACTTTTAACTGCATTTTTGACCCCCTGAACGTATACAATGCGTGCAAATTTGTCGGGCCTGGTGCGATATCGGATATTCTATGCATCACATTCAGGTCAGCCACTAGGAAGGTCACTAGGTGGCGCTACTTTTAGGCAAATTTCAATAGGCTAATAACTCCCGCATCGTTTGTCTCACATTCAAAAACCTTATATCCACGCATTCGGTGAATGGAGCTCAATCTCCCTATATAGGGATATTTTCGCTAGAGCGTGAAATTTCGTAAAACTACGTTTTCGTGATCCATCCATGCGCTTTTGTCCAATTCGCACAAAATTTTGAGCATCTGGAGACCGTCCTGGCAAAAAAAGTCATTTAAAGTATTTTGATATTTAAAAAAATAATACACCGAGCGAAACGAGGACGAACGTTCGACTCAAAAACAAAGATGGCTGCGCCCATATTTCATGGTAAGTTGAGATGTATTTTCTTTGTAATTGTACTACGTTGGTTGTTTTAATGTCGATTTTAAAAGCTCTTACACACTTGTTTACATTGCTGCTTTAGTCCGGTCACCAATTTATGCATTGCACGGTGTTGCTGTGCGTGCAATACAATGTAAAGTTTTGTTTTCTAGCTGGTTTGCTAAATAGGCTAATGTAGCTAACAATAACAGTAGCCTGCCACTGCCCCTGGTGGTCCCTGGTGGCTCGAGACAAACGCCACAGCACTTGTTGAAACTGAAATAGGCGAAAATGGCAAAATATTATTGAAATGTAAGACTTGCAATAACGGAATTACTTGAAATGTTAGTGTTTCTGTAGAAAAACATTATTATTTCACATTGACCTGAAACAGTACCCAAAAGGGGGCATGAGGGACATGTTTTCAGCCTACTTTTGTTAGAAAACAAGGTGAAAATCTGTGTTGCTGCTAGTGGTTTAGTAGACAATGGACAGGCCTACAGCTACTCAGGAAAAAATGGAAATGATAAATGGTTGTAGATTGCTGTAAGGTGGGTTTCGCATCAGAGTTTTGTGGTGTTCCTTCACAGCATATACTGAGGTTGCAGTCTGTAACATACATTGTGTTTTTTTTTTCTTTTTAGTCTTTCTCAACCACAGCATGGTTGCATTTGTGGACAAGGACAGGACCGTGCCTTACCAGGGCAACCTGTACCAAAATGCAGAGAGGTACTTTGTAGATGAGGGCCTCATGGTGGCAGTCGACCTGGCAGGTTGTACTTGCACAGGTGGGTTATTAAAAAGCATGATACTGTAGACATGCGCATACTTAAACAGTCATTTATCCCTGGGTGCTGCAAGTACTGTGCTGACTTGTTTCTTTTTTATTATTCAGATACCTGCAATGTCCAGGTTACTGCACCACTTCCCGTGAATGAGTGCTTCAACAAAGAGCAGACCTTCTTCCTAATCCACCTGATGGGGATCCATCTGGAGGTAGAGGGCGAGGGACCTGCAAAGTCCCTCAATGACCTCAACCGGCGGCTGAGGTTGGGGAAGAAAACGAAGACACTGCTGTGGGAGGAGATGGCTGGGAAGCATGGCAGACAGTTCAGGGAGCAGTTCCAGCCCAAGAAGGTGGCACGCAAGTGGTTGACGCTGGTGGAGGGATCCCAAAAATCTAAGGACAATAACACATCGACGGGAAGGGGGCCTATCCGCTTCCAGTTCTACGCGGAGATGGACGAGCTGATTGGGGGAAATCACGACGTGGACCCATCTGTTGTGGGGAGCAATCGTGCTGGTGTTGTGATACGCCGACCAGATGCACTGAGGCAGTCCAGCGGTGCTCCCTCACCAGCGTCAGCAGACTGGGATCCCTCGTCATCTCCCTGCAACTCAGAGTTGTCAGCGCTGCCCACCAGAGCTCCCTCTCCAGCGCAGTCCACCAGCTCCTCTTCCCCGTCTCCTGCTTCTTCCTCAGCCAGTCGAACTCCAACTCGCGAACCGCGAACAGAGGTTGAGGAAGCGGCAGAGGCGGGAGGATGACCTCTTGGCCCACCTCGAGAGGTCTGATGCTGCTGCCCAGATGCGACACGAAGTGTGTGTGGCAGAGATGAGGGAAACTTGAAGTGTCCTCATCCAGTTGTTAAGCAGGACAAGAAGTGAGGCGGGACAATGACAAAATACACAAAGCATTGTGTATTTTTTTCTTTTTTTCCCTATTTGACTCTATTCTTGTGTGATTTTTGTGTGACTTGTATATATTTGTGATTTATATATTTATCTTCTTTTTTTTGTGTGGTTTTATATTTTAAGCACCATTGCATCAAGACAAATTCCTCGTATGTGTAAAAACCTACCTGGCAATACAATTGTACTTTTTCAACTTTCTGTTTTTTAACTTAGATTAGGCTTTTGTTTTGTACTCTTATTTTGCACTGTTATTATTGTTATAACTTTTTGTCTTAAAATAAACACATGTATATTGTTTAACTCATCCAAGCTTGAGCGTGTTTGACTGTCACCCAGGTGTGTTTAGTTACCAAGGCACCGCACTGCAGACATGCAAAGGATACATTGCATTGTTATCACACCCATAAATAATATGAACCATCACACCCATAAATAGTATGAACCATGTCAGTGCATAGTTGTGGCCAAAGATTTAAGAATGAAAAAAAATGTTGGTTACATTTTACTTGAAGGTATTTACATACTGAGTGACATGACACTGTCTGGAATGTGACCTTTCCATTTCCCCCCATTAAATAGAGTGGTCTATAACTAAAGAAACAGTAAATGTAAGTGTGATGAAGCTGAAATATGAATGCAAGTGTGAACAGTATATTGCCCATTTAGTCTGGAATGTGACCTTTTCTTATGCACACACTGACTTCAGTGCTTATACCTCTAAGCAATTACAGGTGCAAATGGCTGAAATGGCCCATTTTGAGTCTGGAATGTAACCTTTTTTTACGCACATTCACTTTTATCTGGTTCTACAATGTGATAACTGTGCGACACAAGCCTTTCCATTTCCCCCATTAAATAAACTGGTTTATAAATAAAGAAACACCAAATGTAAGGTTTGACAGTTTTATTACAAAACACAGGAACTTCTTACACACTTCCTACTCATTGCCATCTTCCTCTCTTGGACATCCACATGGGTGTTCTTCACATCCTATCAAGGCATCTTGGGCAAGTTGTGAAGGTAACATGCAGCCAAAATGATCTTCACCACAGTGACGATGCATGTGTTGGGCAAGTCTCTCAAGCGCCTCCACTTGCACTTCATCCTCCCAAATGCCTGCCCAACGGTGACTCTACCTCGGCTGATGTCGTCGTTGCGGAGAAGGTCTGCATTTGTGAGAGCCCCGCTGTCACGTCTGGGGGTGATGATGAAGGGGAAAGTCTGACCAATGTAAGCACTATCCCCCAGCAGACGGTACTCCCCCATCATCTCCTGCCATTCTTGGAAAAATGGGGAGGACCGCAGCAGCCTGGCTTCATGCACTCTGCCAGGGATTCCAGTGAAGACGTTGATGAAGCGGCCTTCAGCATTGACAATCCCCTGGAGGAGGACAGAGTAGTAGGACTTCCTGTTCATGTAGTCCCCTCCTCTGACCGGTGGCCTCTGGATCCTGATGTGGCAGCCATCAATCGCTCCAATGGCCCCCTCAAGACCAGATGTGTGTTGGAAACTGGTAGCAGACACCCTCTTCTCACAGCCTATAGGCCAAGAGACAAAGGCCCGGCCAAGGGTGGACATGATGGTCAGCAGTTGGAGTATGGTGGTGCTGATGACCATGAGATGTTGAACTTGTCAGATAGGAGGTCGCCCTTGATGGTGGTCACTTCGCAGGCCACCCTCCTGTAGGTACCTTTGAAGGACCTCAAACCGTGTTCTGGGGATCCTGAAATGCCGGGCAAATGTGTGGTCATCCATGTCCAGCATTATCTGCCATTCTGTGCCAGACTTGAGGATGATCTGATTTCTGGACCGCAGCACAGCCACAGCCACAGCCACAGCCCTATTTGAGGGAGAGAGAAATGAGAAAACTGTGATTAATATAGATAGCTCATATCAGCAACCGTGTTCAGTTTTGTATTTCTATTGCATTACACAAGGCAACGGATCTATCCCAAAAAAAATCAAGATATGTGTCCATTGTACTTTTCACAGTAGCATGTAGATGCCTTAAACAGGTTACAGTCACATTCGTCAAATGTTATCTTAAGCTTCTAAATTGTATTTTCTTCTAAAGTTGTTAGAAGAAATGCGTTACATAGAGGACTATAAAAGCAACACTCACAACAGACAACAGTCAACATCGCTATTGTTTTTACACCAGCAGCTAGTTTGCGAGCCTTCGAGTTTTCTATTTCTATTTTCTTCCTCTATCGCCTCATACTGGAGCTTTTGTTCAACGTCGAGCAATAACCAGACAGCTGCTGCACTGGTGGCGTCCATGTTCTTTCCGACTCGAAATGCCCAAAGACAACTGGAACGCTAAAAGTGGTTCAAGCCAGGCAATGACGTCACATTCTCACTCGGGCTTCGAGTTCATGAGACAAATGGATAGCACCATATGTACGGAAGCGCATTGCATTCACTGGATAAAAAAAAATATTGACAGCATATCTCGTGATTACGAGATAAGATAAAGAAAAAGGAAACGTCTGTAAATCCTCTCTCAGTTACGGAAGCGCATTGCATGTCAGCCATGTCAGCTTTTCTGTTGCCATGGTAACGACGTCACATGGCAAAACGTAACAAAGCCACAGTCCTAAATAAACCAAGTTTTTAATTCACTCATAGACATATATATTGTAGCGACCCTGTAGTAATGTTCTGTTATAATGTCAAATGTTCTGTGAGTTAATGACATGTTTGGGACTGAATGAGTAGGTAGGGGGACGGGGTGCAAGTCTGGGGTGAGTGCGAAGGACACAGTTAGAGAGTTACCTAACTTTATGTTTTGGTTGTTTTTGGCGTGGTTACGGCCGACAGTAAGCTGTACTGTCCCAGCAATAAATGTTGGCTTCGCCATCTTTTCGCTTCTGACACCACAATGTGACCTGATCTCGTAATTACAAGATAAGGTGTCAAAAAATGTTTATCCAGTGAATGCAATGCACTTCCGTACTTAAGAATTGGTTCAGTGGTTATTCCCTTAATATGAAGTGAAACTATACTTATTCGTTACTCAAAACATCATGATGAAACTATGAATTGTTATGATGGCCATTATTGTGCATATTGCAAATATACATTTTTCGTACTGTTTTACATATATGTTAATAGGAGGCTTTTAATTGGGTATCATAGTGAATCAGGTGATTTGTAGGTGGCCTCTGTGTCTTTAATTACAAGACAAGAGATTTTAGCATGTTTCTCCCTTGGACCTGTCTCTGAGTTCTGTTAGAGTATCTCTGAGGTTTTGGCATACATGTCTGTGGGTTTATGATGACTGGTAGCCTTTCTCAAGAGCAGTACTGTTTTCCAGGCTCTAATGCCTCGTGTGTTATGGCCCAGTTACGCATGGGGACCAAATTTGCCCTTTATTTGTTATTTGCTTTGGGCATGCTGGTTACCATTTTGGGGAACTCTGTAGTCATTGTATCAATAAGTCATTTCAAGCAGCTGCATAATCCTACTAATATGCTTATTTTATCTCTTGCTCTAGTTGACCTACTAGTGGGTGTTATTGTTATGCCCTTCAGTGCCTTCCGGACCATTCATGGCTGCTGGTTCTATGGTGATGCCTTCTGTCTGCTGCACTCCAGTTTTGATGTGTTTTTCACCACTCTTTCTATCTTCCACCTAATTTGCATTGCCGTAGACAGACAACAAGCAATTTGCAATCCTCTGCATTACTCTAGGAAAATCACAATGCCAGTGGCCTGGTTTATGATATGTGTTAGCTGGACGCTGGCTGCTGTCTACTCTTATGGACTACTTTACTCCAAGGCTAACATAGAAGGGTTAGAGGACTATATACTATCAATAAACTGCCTTGGCAGTTGTTTCCTTCTCTTTAACCCCCTTTGGGGAGTCTTGGACAGTGTTATCTGCTTTTTCTTTCCCTGCACTGTAATGGTTTGTCTGTACACTAAAATATTTATTGTGGCTAAAGAGCATGTAAGACAGATTGGAGATATGAGCAATTTTTCCATTGACAGAGGAAAGGGTGGGTTGATTAAACAGTCTGAGCACAAGGCTGCAAAGACTCTGGGTATTGTGCTTGGTGCATTCATCTTCTGTTGGATGCCCTTTTTTATAACTTCAGTAACTGACGCCTTTACTGGCTTCAGCACACCTGTTGCCATCTTTGAAGCGTTTGTTTGGTTGGGTTACTTAAATTCAACCTTAAACCCAATTATTTATGCATTGTTTTATCCCTGCTTCAAAAAATGTTTTTATTGTATCGCCACTCTGAAAATATTTAGCTCAAATTCTTCAACCATGAATGTATCTGTAAATTGACCCAACTACACCCAGAAACTGTACTGAACAACATTTTCAAATAAGTTGTTTTTGAAACCAGGCCTTGATCATGTATCAGCATGTTTTTTTTCCTTCAAAAATCTCTATTGTGTAACTGTTATCAGACAATAATCTTTGTATTATAATAGTAGTTGTACTTTTTGTCCAACACCATGCTTTATTTTACTGTGACCCCTATTTTTGTTGGTCTCTGTGTGTGGCAATATTTTTCATGTAAATTTTTTCCGCTCTGTATAAATACAATTACATTTACCATTTACCAAGGTAACTGTGTATTGATTTAGAATTGCTAATTAGTCAATCTTCAAAAGCTCCAAACCTCACTAACCCTATATACGTTATATAGTTTTGTGATGTGAGGGTTTTGTCGCCCTGACTAATCAGAGTGTAGACTCACAATTAAGTGTCATGCATAAGCCTTCCTATGTGTAAAATTTGGTCTCAGCTCCAGAGGTTTCCACCAAAGAGACAGTATTTTGAAAATGTATGCTGATAATGAACCTGAGATAGAGATGCAATTTGTGTCACAACACCCTCACATGAAAAACTGAAGTCATCCAATTTATGATGATGTATTCAGCACTGATACAATAAAATAGTCACTCAAGTGCATTAATATTTGTATTGGCTGGGCTATTAAAAAAACTTGGTGATTAACATTGAACTTGTTTAAGATTTTTATGAAAAATATTCCAAATACATTTCTACAACATCAACATAACTACAGAGGAATATATCTCATAGAATCTCTCTGCTTTCACACCAAAGGGGGCTTGAAAGATGCATGCACCATATCCCACAAAAAAGTTGTGATTTATAAAAACAAAATTGATTGGAGGATGTGTCCAGAGCACCTTGAAAGACACTTGATGATTTCATTCAATCTTTTACTAAACTGTCGGTTTGCTTCTGGATCCACTTAAAGGACAACAGAATAGAAAAATCTGGCCACTATGGACCCAGCAGACACAGATTCACTCTGTCAAGCTTTAGCCACTTAAGGTGCTCTCGTTGCACAACATGAAAAGCTCCTTTTTGGAGTAGTGGACTCCCTGCAAACCCTAACTACTAGCCACTCTACTCTGCAATCAAATGGAGCAAGTCAGGTGAAGTAGTGGACTCCCTGTAAATGGTAAATGTTAAATGGACCTGTACTTGTATAGCGCCTTTCTAGTCTTCCGACCACACAAAGCGTTTTTACACTACGTGCCACATTCGTCCTTTCACACACATTCACACAGCAAAGGCAAAGCCCATCGAAACGAAACAAACACATTCAAGTTAAGGCCATACTATCTGCCCCATGAGTTTTCAGCCACCATTGTAGTCTGTTTACATTCTTCTATCGGCAGTAGCAGCGCACACCTGTGACGTCATCCACTCCACTGTAGTAGACCTGCAGACACGTCATCCCAGCGCATTCATCATAATAAATGGAGATTTTAACCATGCCAAAATCTCAAAGACAAACTTTACCCAGTACCTCACCTGTAACACTAGAGGGAAAAAGACCTATGATCTGCTGTATGCCAATGTAAATGTTGTGGCGAGGATAAAGTGAAAATAAACCTAATAATTTGACCAACAACCAAATTAGGTAAATGAACCGACAACGCCACCCTGGGAATTTCACCCAGAGAATTAATTTGGAAAGCACACAGGTAAGTTTACTCAGTAAGGCATGAGACGTGGTTCAGGTATTTATAGAAAAATATACAATTTTATTGTTAAATAGTTAGTTAAAAAGATTTCAGTTTCATTCATACAAAAGCAAATCTATACAGGGAAATCAAACAAAAAGGAGGGGGCTGGAGCCGAGTGCATGGACAGGGGCTTAGTGCGAGGGGGGGAACTCACCCAAAATAAGAAATCAACTCAAAAACACCCGACATACGTGACACACACTCAGTGAAGTGAAACCCGCTACCCCGGACCCAGCAGACAGAAGGGGATACCACCACCCGGGCACCAGCGCCGCCACCACCAGTCTCCAGCAACTAAAAAGAGAAATAAACAAATTGAAACAAAAGGGAAAATAATCTTAACCAATATCAATAACTGCCCACTTTAAGAAAGGGAAAGTAAACTAAAGACAGCAAAACAAATTTAAATAAGTAATCAATCCAAAATAACAAAATTACTCAAATAACCCAACACTCATTCACACACGCACACATGGAGGCCAGGCCCAGTTAAAACACACAGGCGTGAGTCTAACAGAGCTGCTCTGGCCGCAGACGCCAGGCCGCGGCGACCGCCAGATGAAGCCAAACAGAGCGAAGAGCAGCCCCGCAGCCAAGCGACGTGGAGACCGTCTCAGACCAGCAGCGTCGAGACTAGGCAAAGCAAAGCAGCAGCATTTGAAATAGGACAAAGCAGCAGCGACCCCAATCAGCTGATTGCACGTTACACCTAATACATACCATTAGCGTCACTACATTTAACCGTAAATACTGCGGTTGATTACTATACTAACACACATACCTGTTTAGGGACACTCACTCATTCGCACCGGAGGAGGGAGGGAGAGAGAAGACCGGCCACTGCTGGCATTTACCTGTGACCACACTAATGTTAGCCCTCAGACAGCATCAGCTACAATGGCAAGAAAGGGAGGACACTTACCACGCACAAACTATGCCGCACATACGGGACACACGGAGCAGCTGCCCTACAAACAAACACAAATGCCGTGAGCACACAGAAAGGACCGAGCGATTTTATACTGGCAAAAGACCTAAAAAAGAAACGAGAAACCATAAAACTAGTCCAAATTATTTTATTCCACAATACTAAAATAGTTGAAACAACTAGTGTATAAATAGCAAATGGCTTCACCATAACATAAAATACAATAAGAGATTGAAAATTTGCGAGAAATAGGCAACTTACACTGCAAGGAAGGTCAAACCTACAAACCAGTGAAGTGACCACTACCCTTCAAACATACCACACTGCATATCCCACGACTACTCCCCGCAGGTCGTCCCACTGCCTAATCAAAACAAAGACAGAAAATACAAGGAGATTCAGTTGGTTCAGATTCCCAGACATTCAGTGTCACTACACACAATATAAAAAGGCACTATTCAACCATCTACAGATTATTTAAGTTGTACAGTCTGTAAACACATTCGCAAAGCGCCTAGGCGAACTGGCTCAGGCAAAGCAGCAGTCTGGCCTTAAATCTGCAATAAGGGGAAAGGAAAACATAACAAAAGTCAGTCTCATCAGCTGACAACATACCTCAGAGAGCATGACCCTCCTACATTACCATACTGGTTTCAGTTACCTTGTTCATGTGGGGCTCTGCTAAAAAGCAATGCAACAGTTGAAAGGCTCTACTCTGGCTTAAAAGGGGAGATGGAAGAGCTGAGTCTTTGCCTGAAGAGATTTTATTTCCTCTGACCTAACAGGACGGTGCTTTAAATTTAGAAGCCAGCCCTCACAATCGCAATCCTACATACAGGCTAGCTGTTAGGAGGAGACAGTCCATCACCACCAGGACTGTGCAGCAGTGGTCGGTGGAGGTAGAGGAGGCCTTGATGGACAACCGACTGGGAACTGTTTCAGGATGACCACAGAGACGACATTGAGGGTCTCACCCCGTGTGTCACGGACTACATCAGGTTCTGTGAGGACAGCTTTATCCCCACCTAGAGGATTCGCTGTTTCCCCAACAACAAGCCATGGATCAACAGAGACATCAAAGCCCTGTTGAACAGAAGGAAGATGGCTTTCATGGCAGGAGATGAAGATGCCAAGAAAGACATTCAGAGGGAGCTGAGGAGGGAGTTGAGGAGGGCCAAAGACTGTTACAAGAACAAGATAGAGGGAAGCTGCAACAGACCAACACAAGAGAGGTGTGGGGGGGATGAGGAGCATTACTGAAATGAAAAGGGACGTGCCAATGAGCTAAACCTGTTCTTCAACAGGTTCGACTCACAAACCCCCTCCACCTCCTCAGGTACGCCCATTCACACTTTGGCTACCCCACCCTCCTCCTCCACAGTCCGCATCCCCCATGACGACAGTAACACCACCCCCCTCATCTGCCCTCAGCCCCCTCCACTCCCTCCCCTTTCCCTATCCTCTCCATTTTTCCACCCCACAAACCTCCACCTCCTCCCCCCACCTACCTCTCTCCACTACACCCACTCTCCCAAAGGACAGAGCAGGCTGTTTTTTCTGAGGAGGCTCAGGTCCTTCAACGTGTGCACTCGGCTAATACGGATGTTCTACCAGTCTGTAGTGGCCAGTGTCCTCTTCTTTGTGGTGGTCTGTTGGGGTGGAGGCATCGGCTCCTGGGGATAAATGGTAAATGGACCTGTACTTGTATAGCGCCTTTCTAGTCTTCCAACCACTCAAGGCGCTTTTACACTACGTGCCACATTCACCCTTTCACACACATTCACACAGCGATGGCAAAGTCCATCAAACAGAAACTAACTCATTCATACACATTCACATTCACGATGCTGTGCATCGGGAGCAATTTGGGGTTCAGTATCTTGCTCAAGGATACTTCGACATGTGGCAGGAGGAGCCAGGAAAGCCCTGCTTCCCATGGTGATGAAGCAGGCGGGAGGGACAGAGAGGTGGATCTGAGGGAACGTGAAGGGATGGTGATGTGGAGGAGTTTAGACAGATAAGGAGGGGAAAGGTTGTGGATGGCCTTGAACGTAAACAGGCGGATTTTGAAGTTTATGCGGAGTTTGACCGGGAGCCAGTGGAGTTGCTGTAGAACAGGGGTGATGTGGTGGATGGAGGGGGTTCTGGTGATGAACCGTGCTGCAGAGTTCTGAACCAGTTGAAGTTTATGGAGGTATTTGTGAGGTAGACCGAAGAGAAGGGAGTTGCAGTAGTCGATGCAGGAGGTGACAAGGCTGTGTACAAGAATGGCAGTGGAGTGGGGAGAAAGGGAGGGGCGGAGGCGATTAATATTACGTAGATGGAAATATGCAGACCGGGTGATGTTACTGACATTTGGAAAGATTGTGTGCTGTCAAGGATGACACCCAGACTCTTAACCTGGGGAGAGGGGGAGACAGAGGAGTGGTCGATGGTGAGGGAAAAACTGTCAGCTTTTGAGAGGGTTGATTTAGTACCAATAAGAAGAAATTCTGTTATCACTGTTAAGTTTGAGGAAGTTGGAGGAGAACCAGGATTTGAGCTCTGTGAAGCAGTCAGTGAGGGAGGAAGGTGGGAGAGTGGAATTGGGTTTGCTGGAGAGGTAGAGCTGGGTGTCATCCACGTAGCAATGAAAGTGGATGTTGTATTTGCAGAAGATAATGCCATGGGGAAGGAGGTAGATGATGAAGAGAAGGGGCCCCAGGACAGAGCCCTGGGGCATACCGGTGGTGACGGGGGACGGGTATTGGAGTTGGATGAACTGAGTGCGGCCTGAGAGGTAGGATTTAAACCAGTCAAGGGGTGTGTGTCAAATACCAATGGAAATTAATCTGTTGAGGAGGATAGTGTGAGAGATGGTGTCAAAGGCCGCACTCAGATCGAGGAGGATGAGAATAGTGAGTAAACCAGAGTCAGCTGCCAGGAGAACTTGTACAGTTTAGTTTTAGTTTTTTAGTTTTAGTCAAGTTAAATTTAATTTCCTACTCATATTTTGCACTCCATGTCCTACTTGAACAATGCATAGTGTATACTTTCATTTATAGTTTTTATATCTTCTATTATATTTTGTAATATTTTTATTTGTGATATTCTCTGTTTTGCACTACTTTGCCCTATTGCTGCTGTGTCAACCTGAATTTCTCCTAAGGGGGAATAAATAAAGGAATATCATATGTTATTTTATACACACACCGATGCACAGCATCAGGAGCAATTTGGGGTTCAGTATCTTGCTCAAGGATACTTCGACATGTGACTGGAGGAGCCGGGGATCAAACCACCAACATTCCGATTAGGGGATGACCCGCTCTGCCTCTGAGCCACAGCCACCTGTGAAACCTAACCACCAGCATCACTTGACTAGACTTCTCTCTCTCCCTGTCAGAGTTCCAGTTCAGTCTCTGAGTATGCTGTTGAGCTATGGCAGTGGGTGGGGTGCAGCCTTTGTGAATGCAGCAGGGAAAAGCTTGCCTGTCTGTGCATTCCCACTTCCAGCCAAAAGTAACTCTCTGTAGTAGTTCCGACAGCCCAACTGCCACATGCCTGCCCCTCAGTCCTTCTTCTCAATCCATCACTGAGGAGCCCATGAAATTTGGGCTGGCTCGTTTACTTCAAGCCGGGTTATGCATTTATTGTGGCAAAGTTGGTCATTCCCTAAGCTCCTGTCTCCATCTGCCAAATTGTGCTCATCGTTAACTGGAGGTTAATGAGCCATACCTCCACCACTCCACCAGCCCTTTACAGCCACGTGCAATTTAAAGCTCCCTCGTGTGCCACAATAATTCTGTTGACTACAGTGGATTCTGGCAGAGATTACATTTTTATTTTCAACATACCCTCTTACTCAAGCTGGAATTCCAGTGGAAACTTTGCTTGCTCTCAAGGATGTTAATGCACTGGATGGAAAACTCTTGACCTACCTCACTGTGCCTTTGAACCTCGTCTTCTCAGGTAACCACTGTGGGTCTGTTAAGTGTTTTGTCATTGCCTCCCCTCATGCACCTGTAGTGTTGGAACAGCCATGGCTTAAACACCAAAACCCCAGCATTGAATGGTACACTGGTTCAGTAGTGAGTTGGAGCACTTTTTGTCATTCCCCCTGTTTCTAATCTGCCCTACCTCTAACTCTGTCAGCTGGAGCACCTGTTTCTGAGCCACCTGATCTCTCATTAGTCTTCAGTCTACCATGACTTCGGTGATGTTTATTAAACACCAGGCCCAAACTTTGCCACTACACAGACTATATGACTGTGCTATTGACTTGCTTTATTTAACATCTGTTCTGCTATATAACCTGTCTTGTCCTGAAAGAGAGGGAAATACATTCATGCTGCACGAGTACTGACAGGAACTAGAAAAAGAGATCACATCTCTCCTGTACTAGCTTCTCTGCACTGGCTCCCTGTAAAATGTAGAATAGTATTTAAAATCCTCCTCCTCACCTACAAAGCTCTTCATGGTCAGGCCCCTTCATATCTTAAAGAGCTCATAGTACCCTATTACCCCCCTAGAACACTACGTTCTCTGAATGCTGGGCTACTTGTGGTTCCTATAGTCTCTAAAAGTAGAACAGGAGCCAGAGCCTTCAGTTACCAAGCTCCTCTCCTGTGGAACCAGCTTCCAGTTGTGGTTCAGGAGGCAGACACCCTCACCACATTCAAGAGTAGGCTTAAGACATTCCTCTTTGATAAAGCTTATAGTTAGGGCTGGATCAGGTAAGTCCTGAACCATCCCTTAATTATGCTGCTATAGGCCTAGACTATCGGGGGATTTCCCATGATACACTGAGCTCCTCTCTTTCTCTCTTTCTCTCTTTCTGCACACATTCATGTTCCATTAATCATGCATGTTACTAACTTCACTTCTTCCCCGGAGTTCTTGTGCTTTCTCGTCTCGCAGGTTCTTATCAATCCTGGTGGAGCCTCCTGCCATGGTCCTGCTAGATTGCCATTGCCAATACTGTTGTTACTGTACACCTCTCTCTCTCTCTCTCTCTCTCTCTCTCTCTCTCTCACCCCAACTGGTCGAGACAGGCGACCACCCACCTAGAGCCGGAGGATCTGTCCTAGGTTTCTGCCTTTTAACAGGCAGTTTTTCCTTGCCCTTGTCGCCAAGTGCTTGCTCATGGTGGTACTGTTGGGTCTCTGTAAATAATGTTATAAAGAGTTCGGTCTAGACCTGCTCTATTTGAAAAGTGTCCTGAGATAACTTCTGTTATGAATTAGTGCTATACAAATGAAATTGAATTGAATTGAACTTGTCACAAAGATCATACTCTTAGATAGATTTAATATCACCACAAAAAACAAGTATCCTCTTCCCTAATTGGCCCTGCTTTTGAGTCCTTGCATCAAGCAACTGTTTTTTCCCAGGTGTACCTTGTAATGCCTATCATTTGACCCGCATCCGTGATTAATGAAAAGAATAAATGAAAATCTGCCTTCAACAGACCACAAGGCCATTTCGAGTATCTTACTATGCCTGGTGAATGACATCCTCTGCATCATGGTGAACTGCTTCATCTTGACATACTCAACTTCTCCCTGAATATTGAAAAAGAATTTGTCCAGCACGTCAGAAAAATAAACTTTTTGTGAAAGCTGAAAAAGGTGAACTTAGACCACGTTCAGACTGCAGGCGAAAGTGGCCCAAATCGGACTTCTTCAGAAGTAGTGTGAACACTCAAATCTTGCCCAGATCAGATTTTTTCAAATCAGATTTAGACCACTTCTATATGTGGTCTTGAATCAGACCCTGATTTTTTTCAATGCGGCCGCAGTGTGAACAACCAAGGTGGATTTGATGCGACATTTACGTCAATCTGCATCGACATTTGTCACAATTATGCACAGGCAAGTTAGCCCTAGACACAGACAGTAAAATTAAAAACTTGACTAGGCCTACAAAATGGGGAACAGTGATGGAGCAAGTCAATGGAGGGAGAGTGAGGTGTTAGACCTAATTAGTATATGGGGAGATACTAGCAAAACTAGAAGGATCATACCGTAACCGCTCCGTTTTTGAAAAAATAGAGAACGGGGACACAGGAGAACGTGGCTGCAGTGCCAAAGGAAGGTGAAGAGCCTTAAAGCTAAATTTAAAGAAACGAATAAGTCCAATAACCGAAGCAGTCGTAGTCGCATCACCTGCCCATTTTATAACAAGCTTAGCCGTGTTCAATTCAATTCAATTTTATTTGTATAGCGCCAATTCATAACAGAAGTTATCTCAGGACACTTTTCAAATAGAGCAGGTCTAGACCGAACTCTTTAAAACATTAATTACAGAGACCCAACAGTACCACCATGAGCAAGCACTTGGCGACAAGGGCAAGGAAAAACTGCCTGTTAAAAGGCAGAAACCTAGGACAGATCCTCCGGCTCTAGGTGGGTGGTCGTCGGTCTCTACCAGTTGGGGTGAGAGAGAGAGAGAGAGAGAGAGAGAGAGAGAGACAGAGAGAGAGAGAGAGCGATCGAGAGACAGACAGACAGACAGGTGCACAGCAACAACAGTATTGGCAATGGCAATCTAGCAGGACCATGGCAGGAGGCTCCACCAGGATCGACAAGAACCTGCGAGACGAGAAAGCACAAGAACTCCGGGGAAGAAGTGAAGTTAGTAACATGCATTAATGGAACATGAATGAGTGCAGAAAGAGAGAGGAAGGGAGGAGCTCAGTGCACCATGGGAAATCCCCCGATAGTCTAGGCCTATAGCAGCATAACTAAGGGATGGTTCAGGACTCACCTGATCCAGCCCTAACTATAAGCTTTATCAAAGAGGAATGTCTTAAGCCTACTCTTAAATGTGGTGAGGGTGTCTGCCTCCCGAACCACAACTGGAAGCTGGTTCCACAGGAGAGGAGCTTGGTAACTGAAGGCTCTGGCTCCTGTTCTAATTTTAGAGACTATAGGAACCACAAGTAGCCCAGCATTCAGAGAACGTAGTGTTCTAGTGGGGTAATAGGGTACTATGAGCTCTTTAAGATATGAAGGGCCTGACCATGAAGAGCTTTGTAGGTGAGGAGGAGGATTTTAAATTCTATTCTACATTTTACAGGGAGCCAATGCAGAGAAGCTAGTACAGGAGAGATGTGATCTCTTTTTCTAGTTCCTGTCAGTACTCGTGCTGCAGCATTCTGAATTAATTGGAGCGTTTTAATGGACTTATTGGGGCAACCTGATAATAAAGATGCATGGATTAGTTTTTCTGCAGCTGTCTGTGATAGTATGTGTCTAATTCTTCTAATATTACGTAAATGAAAGAAGGCAGTCCTAGAGGTCTGCTTTATGTGGGAGTTAAATGACAAATCCTGTTTAAAGATAACTCCAAGATTCCTGACAGTGGTGCTAGAGGCCAAGTTAATGCCATCTAGAGTAACTATATCTTTAGACAGTGAGTCTCTAAGGTTTTTGGGGCCAAGAACAAGAATTTCGTTTTTTTTCTGAGTTTAACATCAGAAAATTGCAGGTCATCCAGGATTTTATGTCCTTAAGACATGTTTGTAATTTAGATAATTGATTAATTTCATCGGGCTTGATTGATAGATATAACTGCGTATCATCTGCATAACAGTGAAAGTTAATGGAGTGATTCCTAATAATGTTGCCTAAAGGGAGCATAAAGTAAATAGTATTGGTCCAAGTACAGAACCTTGTGGAACACCATGACTAACTGTAGTATTTATTGAAGATTCATCGTTAAAATGTACAAACTGCGAGCGATCTGATAAATATGACTTAAACCAGCTTAGTGCGGTTCCTTTAATGCTAATTTGATGCTCAAGTCTCTGTAAAAGAATATTATGGTCAATGGTGTCAAATGCAGCACAAGTCCATTGTCAGAAGCAATCAGAAGGTCATTATTAACTTTAACCAGAGCTGTCTCTGTGCTGTGATAAACTCTAAATCCTGATTGAAAATCCTCAAATAAACTATTGTTATGTAGAAAGTCACACAACTCTTTGGCGACTACTTTCTCCAGAATCTTAGAGAGGAAGGGGAGGTTAGAAATCGGTCTATAGTTGGCTAAAACCCCTGGGTCAAGAGTGGGCTTTTTAAGAAGGGGTTTAATTACAGCTACTTTAAAGGACTGTGGTACATATCCTGATAATAAAGAAAGATTAATCATATCCAGTAAAGAAGTGCCAATTAAGGGAACAACTTCTTTAAGCAGCCTAGTTGGGATCGGGTCTAATAGACAGGTTGATGGCTTCGATGAAGAAATGATTGAAGTTAACTGATGAAGATTGATAGCAGAAAAATAGTCTTAATATATATCTAAGTTTACATTGGCAGAAGTCCCTGAACTTGGAGAGCCACTGATAACTGTTGATGGCAGTTGGTGATTAATTTTCTCTCTAATAGTAATAATTTTATTATAGAAGAAGCTCATGAAGTCATTGCTACTTAAGTTTATGGGGATACAGTGGGTACGGAAAGTATTCAGACCCCTTTAAATTTTTCACTCTTTGTTTCATTGCAGCCATTTGCTAAAATCAAAAAAGTTAATTTTATTTCTCATTAATGTACACTCAGCATCCCATCTTGACAGAAAAATACAGAAATGTAGAAATTTTTGCAAATTTATTAAAAAAGAAAAACTGAAATATCACATGGTCATAAGTATTCAGACCCTTTGCTGTGACACTCATATTTAACTCACATGCTGTCCATTTCTTCTGATCCTCCTTGAGATGGTTCTGCTCCTTCATTGGAGTCTAGCTGTGTTTAATTAAACTGATTGGACTTGTTTAGGAAAGGCACACACCTGTCTATATAAGACCTTACAGCTCACAGTGCATGTCAGAGCAAATGAGAATCATGAGGTCGAAGGAACTGCCCAAGAAGCTCAGAGACAGAATTGTGGCAAGGCACAGATCTGGCCATGGTTACAAAAGAATTTCTGCAGCACTCAAGGTTCCTAAGAGCACAGTGGCCTCCATAATCCTTAAATGGAAGAAGTTTGAGACGACCAGAACTCTTCCTAGACCTGGCCGTCCAGCCAAACTGAGCAATCGTGGGAGAAGAGCCTTGGTGAGAGAGGTAAAGAAGAACCCAAAGATCACTGTGGCTGAGCTCCAGAGATGCAGTAGGGAGATCGGAGAAAGTTCCACAAAGTCAACTATCACTGCAGCCCTGCACCAGTCGGGGCTTTATGGCAGAGTGGCCCGACGGAAGCCTCTCCTCAGTGCAAGACATATGAAAGCCTGCATAGAGTTTGCCAAAAAACACATGAAGGACTCCCAGACTATGAGAAATAAGATTCTCTGGTCTGATGAGACCAAGATTAAACTTTTTGGCGTTAATTCTAAGCGGTATGTGTGGAGAAAACCTGGCACTGCTCATCACCTGCCCAATACAATCCCAACAGTGAAACATGGTGGTGGCAGCATCAGGCTATGGGGATGTTTTTCAGCTGCAGGGACAGGACGACTGGTTGCAATTGAAGGAAAGATGAATGTGGCCAAGTACAGAGATATCCTGGAAGAAAACCTCTTCCAGAGTGCTCAGGACCTCAGACTGGGCCGAAGGTTCACCTTCCAACAAGACAATAACCCTAAGCACACAGCTAAAATAACAAAGGAGTGGCTTCAGAACAACTCTGTGACCATTCTTGACTGGCCCAGCCAGAGCCCTGACCTAAACCCAATTGAGCATCTCTGGAGAGATCTGAAAATGGCTGTCCACCAACGTTCACCATCCAACCTGACAGAACTGGAGAGGATCTGCAAGGAAGAATGGCAGAGGATCCCCAAATCCAGGTGTGAAAAACTTGTTGCATCATTCCCAAGAAGACTCATGGCTGTAGTAGCTCAAAAGGGTGCTTCTACTCAATACTGAGCAAAGGGTCTGAATACTTATGACCATGTGATATTTCAGTTTTGAAATTTGAAAAAATTCTACATTTCTGTTTTTTTTCTGTCAAGATGGGGTGCTGACTGTACATTAATGAGAAATAAAATGAACTTTTTTGATTTTAGCAAATGGCTGCAATGAAACAGAGTGAAAAATTTAAAGGGGTCTGAATACTTTCCGTACCCACTGTATATTTCATGTAGGTTAATTTCTTAAGTAACAGATTAATAATAGTTAATAGATGTGTTCAAAGATCGAATAAAAAAAAGTACTCCACCCTTTAACTAGCCTACAATAAATTCATAATAAAATCTTTGGACAACAAAGTGTAAATACAGTGAACATTGATACATTATTACAGTTACATTTTAGATAAGACACTGTTTTGGGGGGCTGTGCATTCACCAAGTAGTAGAAGAAAAGAAATGGGTGGTGGCCATAGGAGATGTACAAAACATGGGATCAATTACACAGAAATCACATATGTATAAGTTGATAAATGAGGTAGTGTTTGTCTGAGTTATGTAATAGAGCTGTGCACATTGCAGTGAAAACATGTAAGTAGTGCAAGAGGAACGCTGTATTGAAGCTGTGCAAAAGGCATTTAATTAAGAAATGGTGGTAGTGCAAATGAGAGCAGAAGATCAGTGCAAATGGAAGTATTTAGTGCTAGAGAGTTTTAGTAGAGTTCACCAGCTGGCCAGGTTCATATGGGTAACAGCTTGGGGGAAGAAGTTGTTTCTGAGCCTGGTTTCTGAGGCTCAGGTAGTGCCTCCCAGAGGGCTGTAGTTGATGGGGACTCTGAGAAACTTAAAGCAGAGGACACGCTGGAATAGGGTTGAGGTCGAAATTGATTTTAAAAAATGGCATCAAGACCATGTGTGATTTCAATGCCTGATGCTGTTTATTTAGCGCCTGGCAGCATTTATTCAGGGCTTTGTGGTGTCACGTGGCGGCACTATAACCAGGTGAATAATAAAGTGGTTGGTGTTTCATAGCGTTAAGTAAATTACATGTGTGCTTTATTAACAGGTGCATAACCCATCCCCAGTATTGCATTTCGGAGCGCCTGTATGTGTCAGTTAAATTGTGGTACATTGTCTGAATATGTGGAACAATGGAGAAAAATGCTGTGCAGTCCCACACAAAGTGGGACACCCTGTCACCCTATGTCTGTGTGAATCAGTGAATCAGATCCCCTGCAGTGGTGGAAGGACCACAAGGAAATGTTCCCAAGCCTAAAAAATGTTGTGCAAATGCACTTTCCTGTTTATATGTTGTCTTGTTAAGAGTTTTTGTCTCAGTCTATATATGATTTATTAAAATACACTGCATAATTTTATACCCTGTCAGGCAACATTGGTGGCTAAGGTAGCCCTCTGCCTCCCCCTATTGGTAGAAATGGTTCTGACCTGCCGACAGTTTAAAGTGGTCCATGCACTTTGATACTGATATATGAATTTGTACCTTCAATAAAGGCATTTTTTGAACCACATATATATCTGTCAGTGTGGTGAATATTCTCTCGCCTTGGACACCAGACCAGACCGGACCAAAGTGTGGTGGCAGCCTTACGCTACATTAAAATATTAACAACTTATTATTACAAGTATACACCGATCAGCATTCTGAGCACCTGGGCACCCCAGGTCATAATGTTATTCAGTCCCATACCAACGAATTGTGATGCACTGTGTGTTCTGACACCTTTCTATCAGAACCAGCATTAACTCTTTCAGCAGTTTGAGCTACAGTATCTCGTCTGTTTGATCAGATCACACGGGCCAGCCTTCACTCCCCACATGCATCTGTGAGCCTTGGCCATCCATGACCCTGTCTCCGGTTCACCGATTTTCCTTCCTTGGAGCACTTTTGATAGGTACTGACCTCTGCAGACCAGGAACACCCCACAAGAGCTACAGTTTTGGAGATGATCTGACCCAGTCGTCTAGCCATCACAATGTGGCCCTTGTCAAAGTCATTACAAATCCTCAAGCTGCCCATTTTTCCTGCTTCTAACACATCAACTTTGAGGACAAAAAGTTAACTTGCTGCCTAATATATCCCACACACTGAAAGGAGCCATGATAACCAGATAACCTGTGTTATTCACTTCACCTGTCAGAGGTCAAAATATTACGTCTGATCGGTGTATATCGACAAGTAACCTCAACAAGTTAAAATTGTCTCTTTCTCAGGGTTCTGATTTGGTGCAAAAGAGATAATGATGGAGGAATTTAATACAGTGATCTTAGAAGATGCACATTTCTGTGTGTGTGTGTTTCTGTTACAGGTGGAAGTCATGAATTTCAACTATGTTACTGTAATTAAAGGACCAGTGTGTATAATTGTGTGGCATCTAGTGGTACTCTCTCACTTCACCCTCCCTTTTTAAGCTTGAAGGACTGAAGCACAGAAAATGCAAACAACCCTATCTAGATCCAGTGTTTGGTTTGTACCCTCTACAGTACCTTAGAAACATGGCGTTTCAACATGGTGCACTCAATGTAAGGTAGCCTGTGGTGTCTGTAGATAAATACGGCTCATTCAAAACAAAAACAATGATTCCAATAGATCCTCCTAAATGTTACACACTTGACCTTTAAAACACTTTTTTAATGGGACAAAACAAACCCTGGCTCTAAATAGGGCCGTTTTGCTACCATAGTTTCTACATTGTGCTTGGAGGAACAGGGTTAAGTGAGGGATTTGCAATCTGCAACTACACCATTAGATGTCACTAAATCAAGGATCTCAAACTGCTGGCCCTGGTGCCATTTCCTGTCCTCTGTGCCCTTCCCTCCAGCCCGCAACACAATGTCAAAAATATAATCGGACATGCAAGATTATTGTTTTTCTTTTTCCAGTTGTTTCATATCAATTTAAAGAATCCCTTAATATACAATTGAAGTAGAAATACACCTCTATTTAAAAAAAAATGACAAAGGTCAATGGTGCCTGCAAATGTGTGCAAACAGTTCACAAGAAGAGAGTAGGTTTCAGGACTTCACTTGTTAACTGCTGTGCATTTTCTTTTGTTAAGTATGTTAGTAACAGAAATATTTTCTGAATATTGTGCTTTCTGGTCGCACTTGAATGTTGAATTGGCCTACCTATGAGATGACAATACTAGCAGGAGGCAAACTTGATATGCTGGAATAGAACCAGTGACCCTCCGGTTTCCAAGCCTAGCCCCTATAGACTGAGATACTGCCACCCTGAAGAAGAATTGAGAAGAATACTTTGTACATTTACTAGAGTATTTTCTTAACACCTATAGTTTTAGCTATTGTTGAGTCATATTTCAGTACTGTTACAGTACTTCAACTTAATTACAGACTTTCAGTACTCTTTCCACCACTGGCCTCTGTGCATGTTTATCCTTGTGTTGCTTCTGCAGCCTTTACCCAGCCAACATTTGGGCCGATGTGGGTATTAGATTGGCTGAAAAATGGGCCCTATATGAGATTGTCCACAGATTCTGTGTCAATTGCCCATGTGGGAACGATTATTAGGTAAATGGTAAATGGACCTGTACTTGTATAGTGCCTTTCTAGTCTCCCGACCATGTGCCACATTCACCCTTTCACACACATTCACGGCAAAGCCATGAGCAGTAACTCACTCAAGGATACTTTGACACATGACAGGAAGAACCGGGGATCAAACCACCAACCTTCTGATTAGGGGACGACCCGCTCTGCCTCTGAGCCACAGCCGCCCCAACCTATACATGATAGGTATTGCGCAACCTAGTTCTTCTTCTTGTTTTACAGTGGTTGGTATTCAGGTTATTGCTGCATTACTGCCACCTTCTGCTTAACGAACACACATATCCTCCATGCTTTACAACTGTCCAGTGGTTCCCAATCTGGAGTCCGGAACCCCAACTATAGGTTGCCAAAGCTTAATGGGTTTTGCAAGGCCTTTTTTAATTTTAAGGGCTGTAAGAAAACCTAAAAAATATACACATTATATACAGCCTATAACTCAGCATGTTGTTCATTTCTGTGAAGAAAACTAAATTAATTTATTTTTAAAGTTTTAGTTTAAAAATAAAAATAAAATGATAAACAGCCCTGTCCTGCATTGGAAAAGTTCAAACAACAATAGTTGTAACAAACAGTTAATAGAACAATAGCCAAGCATCAGGGAGAAGAAAACACTGAATTGGCCAAAAAAGAAGCCAGTTAAGTATGTTTGATTGTTAAAAAATAAAAATACATGATATACACAGAGAATTCTATAAAGAAAAAGTTGCTAAAATGAGGAAAACTCATCTCTGATCAAAGTTCACAGAAAAGAATGTGTTAAAAATGTATCCAAATGACTTCCTGTAGTTGTTGTATTCACTGTTCAGGTTTATTGTTCAGTTCTGAATATATTAATTAAATATTCATAATATTTGTCACGTAGTCAGTTTAAGTAACTCAATGATAGAAAATGTGTTCCTTAAGGTTAAAAGGTTGGGAACCACTGCTCTAGTCCTACTTTAAAATCCCTATACATATCAGGCACCCTAGAACCTATTCCTGTTCATCATCACATCCAATAGAAACCCATGTATCCTTTAAGAATGCCAACAGTTCGTCGCCTGTGCTCTCTCAGTAATCCTTTTAATGTGACTTCCTGCACCTCTAATTCCCTCAGTTTATTCGTGAAGGGCTGCATGTATGTGCCTTTACTGCATTCTCAGCTGACGCGAGACTACAGGCGGCTCCACCGTCCTGAGCATCGCGAGATTTGACCAGCTGTTTAGTCTATGTTTTTTTAGACTGGTGCTAGTCGGTCAACACGTGGGGAGGAGAGACTGACTTTCCACAGGGACACGTTTGAAAAACTCACATTAATAGTACTGCTTTCATCGTGGCGGCACCGAGGACCCTAAAATACTGTAAGTAAACAGAAAACTGCATTTAGCGTACTGAGGTTGGAAACACCATGCCAGCCGATAGACATCATGTCCACACAGCGTGACTTAGTTCAAATCAACGCAAACGAGTGCAACACGCACAATGTATATAAAAAAAAACCATTCATGGGCCTTTCCACGCGTGTCTGCAGTCTATCTACAGATTACTGTGTCACCGTCTGAGTGCAGTAATCCCATGTCATTGAACAACTAGCCTACTCATCTTTCTCTAACTTAACAGTGAGCGCACTCCAGCTAGCCTCTTTCCTCGTTGTGTAACTTAGATTATCCTAATTCCTTCTCCCCTGCGGTCTCTGTGCACTTATTAACAGCAGGCTCATGTGTCTCGAATAGTAACAAATGTTTGTAGGTTGTCAGCAGTAAGTGTGCAGTTGGCTATTATTTTCGCCAGGCCGGCTAGCAAGCTAACGTGAAGGTCTGAGGCCCATGTCACTCTTTGGCTTAAAACGTCCTTTAACCCTGCGTCAGTCCGGCACGAGCCCACGCTGGTGCATTCGGTCGCGTTCAAAGCTGTGTGATGTCTTGCCTTTATGTCGTGGCCTAACGCGATCAGAATTCAACTCTGAAGTGGCCTTAAACACGAGGCTTTAATGATGTAACCAACCCACGGTCATGTTCAATGGGCCAAAAATAATGCAGTGGAGGGAATGGCGATTCTTGTGTCACTTCAGTTGGTGCTTATATCCATTGACGTTTAGCATTATAAACAATGTGCCGGCTAGTCTGCTAACTTCATACTTTGTATCCTGCACTGCGGCCTCCTTACCAGCAGTGCTTTATTCCCAGTCGTGTAACATTAGGTCACAACCACCTCGGAGGCAATGTTACGCCAAACTGCCTGTATATTTGTTGTAGTTAACACTAACCATCGTACTGGCAAGACATTGTGCATTTTAGTACTGAACATGAGTTCTTCTGAGGATGTTCAGAGTGTTTGGATAAATTCGGCATTCAAATGAAGCACCTAGCGATACACATGAACCAAGTTTCAGTTTCTATAACGGTAATTTAAGTTATCATTGCTTGCTAGCTAACGTTACCTTAACTCACCGCCCAACTAACGTTGGTTGTGTCTTTATTCCAAAGATGGGTTGTCCTGTTAGCTAGTGTTGCTGTATTGAGGCATGCAAATACTTTTAGGAGGAAAAAGCTGTGAATCTTTCAGTAGTGAGACGTTCGGTCACAACCACCTGGTTCCGGATTTCATTCAAAGGTGTTACGCCAAGACGTTGTGCATTTTAGTACGTTACGTTACTGAAGTTATGTTATGCTGAGGGTGTTTAGTGTGTTCCGATAAATTCGGCATTCACATGAGGCCCATGTTGACTAAGTTTCAGTTTCTGTAACAGTGATTTGTTCTCATTGCTTGCTAGCTAATTGAACCTACCACCCACTAGTTCTGTATTGTAACGTTACTGTGTTAGCTAGTGTCGGTGTATTGATGCATGCAAAGACTTTCAGGAGGAAAACGTTTTGAGTTTTTTTCGATACGCATAACGTAACGCTAGCTTTCCCTTCTGACTGCAAGGAAACATTAAACGACCAGAAGTTCAAGTAAAGTTTCACGTTGTGTCAGTAATTGTCTGTGTTGTGAAGGACTGACTGGTCGTACGTAGCTGGCACTGAGCACCAGTGGGATTATACAGTGTGAGCCACGCACAGTCACATTGTAGGTGACAGTATTAGCACGTTGCTAGCTGATGTGGTGACATTAGCTCAGTCGTTGCTGAAAGTTGGCACTATGACCCGCTTATTAGGCAACCCGGCGAGTCAAGGTGCAACCTCTCATCGTGTCCTGGGTTTGTAAACGGCAGTAATAAGGTTTCTGTTTGACTTATGTGTTAGCTTAATTGAAGGATTAGCCCGTTGTTGTTGTTGTAGCAAGCTAACAGAAACGCCAGTGAAGTTAAAACTTGACTGTAGCAGTGAAGCCCCGGTACATTGTGTCATCCTTTGACAAGACGGCGTACGAATTTCTCCAGACATGAATTCCTTGAAGTATCGAGTGAAATGTTACGGTAATGTGCTGAAACGAGGGCCACTCTACAATTCCGGTTATATGCAATTCCTGTGTCAGTGTTCCACAATGTCACGGATGGATTGAGTGTATGTCCCGTTAGTGTACAGGGATGGTGTGTTGTTAAAAGGAAGGTTGTCCTGTGTCCATTGTGAAAGCTGCTTAGTCTGCCTGTGCTCAGCACGTTGTACGTCTGTAACATGTAAATACAGCCTGGCCACTCCCCTTTCAGGACCCCAAGGTCACACTCTGAATCTTGACTTTAAGGTCAAAAAAAGCACCAATGAACAGCAGTCTGCTCTCTACTGAGTGCTCTAGATTTGAGTGTGTGTAACTTCTATTGTAACCTTGTCCAAGGTGAATGTAGTGCTGGCCACCATTTCACAGACACATGTACACGCTCATCAGCACCTTTTCTGTTTTAGTTCAGGCACCCATATGGAAAGTTTTCCGTTGTTGATTTGATATTGAATTCACTTTAACTATTGCACATGGCTGCTTGAATTGCAGGAGTCATTTTTAACATCCTCCATAGAGTTCATTTCTACTAAATCTGCATCCTCAGACCCCGTTTATTTGTTGTTCATGGTTGATCTCCAAGATGACCTAGATTATTTATGTAATACACAGAAGTTGAAAGATAAGCCTAGGTGTAGTCTACATAAAAGCAGTGTTACTTACATGAAAGCTTTGTTTTTGCTTGCACATTTTCATGTCAGAGTTGAGTTAAAGCTGCAGTAGGTAACTTTTACAAAAACAAAGCTTTAATCATTTGCTGAAACTTTCACAGTAGTAGACGAGACGGATAATCTGAGCCAAGTAAAACACTTTGGTTTGGCTTGAAGATAGTTGATTGTTGAGTCTTATTCCCAGCATCTGTATTTGATGACCTGGGAATGAGACTCAACAGTTAACCATCTTTCTCAGCTCTGATTTTTGTTCTTTTAATGAGGCCCGGTGGATTCCTGAAATACCATTAGGAGGAGCCAGAGCAACCTGAATTTTTCACAGATTATCTGTCTCATGTTCTACTGTCACGATATAGTGAAAGTTTCAGCAAAGGTTTACAAGGATACTTTTATCAAAGTTACCTACTGCAGCTTAAATTTCATGGATTATGTAGCTTTACTTGAAACAAACAATGCGCAAAGGTGGCACAACATCATATTATTCTGCCATGCAGGCTGTAATCTACTTTAATCACAGACTGTGGTGCAAATGGTTTTTCATTCATGTTTAAAGGTGTTGCTTGCCACGATGAGTTCATCCATCTCACCAGTTTATTGTGGATGCAGCCACATTCTTTTCATATTATCCATTGCAAAACTGAACTTTTTATTTAGTTTGGACCTGCATTAGCCACTACCGAGGTAGCCACTGCTCTCACTGGGGAAATTTGTTGAATAATAAAAGGCAGAGCAGAATGACTTAAATTCTATACCAATAATAAACCTATAGGTCCAATGTGCAACTCCCTCACTTTACTGTCGCCTTACAAGTTAGTAAGAGAAACTATGGTGCCCTCAAGGATGCTCTGACAACCAACTGCAACTTTTTGTAATACAACAAATTAGAGATGTTCCGATACCATTTTCTCCCTCCCGATACCGATTCCGATACTCGTGCTGTGGGTATCGGCCGATACCAGTGTGTTAAGAAAAAAGAAAAAAATCATACTACGCCTGCATGACTGTGATATGATCATCATTGTGGTAAGGCCTGGCTCAGGTTAAACCCTTTGTAAAACATGAATGAATACAGCAAATGGAAGCCATTTATTTTTAAATTTATTTTTTAATAGAACAGTATAAAACAGTAGTGCAACATCAACTTAATTCAACAAATGTAGGAATAATTATAAAAAAAAAATGAAAGTGCAGCCAAGTACCTTGGCTCCAAATGCTCCATTAAGCGGCGAAATCCCACATTTTTTCGACGACAGACAGGGGTTGGTCATCCAGGACAATAAACTCCAAAATTTTGTCGGTTATCTTTGTTGCTTTTTGGCTGAATTTATCTCGTCGCTGGAAGGCAGTTTCCAGAGTTTGCTGCTGCAGTTCGTCCTTCTTTTCCCCCCTTAGCTTTGGTAAATTCGTCATGCTCTTTAGCTGGTGTTGAAATTTGCAACACTAGTGCCACCCCTTGAAATTGCTTCATGTCGCTGTCTTACTGGTGGGAACATCCACTGTAAAGTACTGCCAAACCGCCGACATGATGCGCTAATGTTAGCTCCTTTTAACAGGTGTCAGGTGATCAATTCTTCTTCGCCCCTCTAAAACAGCAGCTGGCGATGGCAGCACAGCGCAACTGTTTTAAGAGCTGCGAAGAAGAACTGTGTCAGAGCTTACGGAGCTAACCAGTAAATAGATTCCTATTCCTAATAAATGACGTGGTATCGGATCGGTGCCTATTACATGGGTAATGTGGATTTGGTAATTTGTTGTAGAGTTAGAGTTAGTAGATGTGCGTAGAGTTGTCCATGCTTGTTTTGATTTTTCAAACAGTGAAGCTCATTGGCAATATGCCTGATGTACTGATTGGACCCGCTACAACAGCCTGTAATGTTAGTTGCTGTTGCTACAGTAACTCAACACCATAATCATTCTGAGAAAATGGATTAAGTAAATTGATTAAACCAGATGGACAAATATGAAATGTGTACAGGATTACATTAGTAAAGGTCAAGGGTGAAGTTTTTAAGAAATACGGAGTTGTTTGGTCATAAACTCAAATTGTCTAGTACTTTTATGCACCTGTAAACCACAATGGGTTCCTCCACGGCCTAATGTGTGGATGGTGTAGTCTTTCCCACCTTTTTGGAAATGAGTCTTCATGGCTATTCATTATTCAAGACAAGGGCCATAGCCTAGGTACATTGACATGTTTGCACCCTCTAGTCTAAATGGTGACATTCGAGTTTTCAGAAATGTATTTCAGATCGCTAAATCATTAAAGTAGTAGGATACCAGGGATTTTTCACAACATCTCACACTGTGCTATATTCATAAAAACGCACATTAGCCGTTGTCTTTTTGTATTTCTTGCTCTGCAACAACAATTTCTTATAAAGCCATTCTGTCTGTTTTTCTGAATGTTAAAGTATATCCCAGGACTCTGCTGCTAGCCTGTTGAGTGCCAGCAGCCACAGAGGTCAAAAGTCCAGGCTCATTGGGGCTTCCTCCCTGACAAACTCCTTGTATATGTACACACACGAGAACTTAAGAGCAGCTGCCAATGAGAGCCGTGTCGGGAAGCATGGCAGGTTGTGATTGGCTCACATCCACCCCATGTGATGCATTCCTCCTGGTGGAGGCAGTCTTGTCCTGGTCTGTTAAGGAAAGGCATGTGCACATGGCCTTTTTTTAACACTGACAGGGAGTCACCTCCTGTAAGGTGGGACACTAGGAATTGCTTATGGAGGGCTATTTGTTTCTTCAGTTGGGGCTGATTTGACAAGCTAATTATATTGTAAGTGTAAGACCTTCAACCTTCTGTGTTCTTGCCTGTTCATTCTTTGCTGTATGTTTGACTTTGAGATCTAAGGGCTTGTCTTTCTAGTGGAGCATTTCCCACAGAGTATAAAGGAGTCAAAAGGAGTGTTAAGGCTCTGAATAAAATAACCACACAGCTGGAATGGTCATGACACTCTTCAGCATCAGAGTTTTAGCAGACATTTAGACTGGAAACAGCCTTGTTTTGGTTGGGGCTTCAGGCACTGGTGAGGGCAGGGCACAAAACAGTGCAATCTGCATTTATATTGGTCACAGTCCCTGTAACATCCAGCATCATGGCCCTACTTTTTCTGCAACCTGAGCGGTAAACAAAAAAAAAAACGGTTAGTGCAGAAGTTTTAGATCCTATTTTAAAGATTCATATTCTGTTGTAGTGTGCCAGTTATTTCTCAAGTAGTTAATAAATGAAAACCACTGCCACACATCTTTGCATGTAACTTTATCATGTTTGTCTATTGTCTTAGTTGTTGGTTTTTTTATATTTTTTTCCAAGAGGAATGCCTTGTCTTGCCTGCAAACCTACATATGGGTACAAATGAAGTGACCTTGAACCTAGAATCGATACATTTTTCCAAAACGTAATATCATGACCAAGCCAACTGCATGATTTGGATTGGGGTCCAATATAGGTGTTCAGTGTATTAGGCATCAGACATAAAACTTGTTTCCCAACTGTACAGCAGAGTACAGAAAATAAACAGAGAGGAAATTGCATGAAACAGTTTCCCAGCTGGACCCAAACAGAGAGTGCTGTGGTTCATGGTCAGCTTAACCCCCAAGCCAAGTTACTATGTGAATGTACAAATGGAATGCATTTGTATTACATTCTCCAGAAGATTTCATGAGATTTAATTGATGACTTTTAACTAATTTCATAGCTGCTTGGTCTTTCATTCGGTCACAAAGACTAAATTTAAGGGTAAAATGAAAGTTAATCCTTAAATTAACCTGCAATCAATAGGCAGATTGTGACCGGTTTTCTCAGATTTGCTGTAAATTGTTTTTCAGTTTGAAATTTCCCTCAACTAATACAAATCTGTTTGTGTCTTTGTAACTTTCAGGTGTAGCTGTTAGTGTCCTGAGGAAATGCCGCTGAGGTTTCGTTCTGTCGTGCCCTACACACTGCCTGGAGTCCTGGCACTGATCGGCTGGTGGTGGTACATCTCACGGAAGAAAGAGCGGCTCATCAGCCATGACAGCCCAGAGGGGGCTCCAACCGCTATGGGCCTTAGAACATCTCCAGCAGAGGGTAGCAACGGTTTGGTTGAGAAAGGCACTGTATCCCCCACAAATGACACAGAAAGCCCCACCCACATACCTCTAATGGTCAGTAACCAGAGACCAGAACATGAAAATATTTCCCAGATCCAAGTCCAGGACACGGAAGCAGCACCTTTACTGCAACAAAGTTCTGAAGAATCTGCTGCTTACCTTGGGAGATTAAGACCAGAGGAAGTCCATAAACCCCCAGTCTGGAACCTACCATCACCTGGCAAAGAAGACAGCCTGCAGGTGTCAGTGAAAGACCATAAAGACCCAGAGGAAAGTGCATCACCTGCCTTGGTAAAAGGGCTGGAGAAAGATCCAGCCATAGTAGAAGATGACATCTTGTCTACCAAAGTCAGCAGCTCCTCCCCCCCAACAGCACACCTTTCTGATGCAGAGAGGCCTGAGCCAGAGGGGGAAGTTGCAAAGCACCACAGCACTGTTAATACACAAGATGAGATGGTTGTTTGTGTAGTCACCCCAGCCAAAGTGCAGAGAGTGACCCCCTCAGAGGCTGACTCTATAGAGACCCCCCCTTCAGTGCAGGACTTCCACCAACACATTCTAACCAGCACGCCCACCTTCCCTGCCCTGGCTCCGGCCTCCACAGCCCTGACCACGGTCCAAGACTCCACTACCAAATCAGTGACCTCAGAGGACATCCAAGTACACAGCGACAGTGCAGAGGAGCAAGATCTGGAGCTTCTGGCATCTGGACTCATAACTGAGGTCATCTCGGCAGCCACCCAGGAGGTCCTTGGTGTCACCAGCTGCCAGGTCACAGGCAACAGCCACTCCAGCTGCAGTAGCAGCACACCGCTGGGTAGTGGAAGACTATTCTCCCAACAGGAGCCAATCACAGCAGCACAGCAGAACCACCATCTACTGATGAGCCCCTCTCAGATAGGCTGTGAGTCTAGAGAGGCAACAGAGAAGGAGGGGCAAGGGATGTCTAACGGATGCTCCTCAACTCCAGTATGGGAGCCTGTTGAGGTCAGTCACAGGGTTTATCAGACAAACAGTGCACAGAGAGGCCATTGGCCAACACCATCACACCCAGCAGCACAAAGTGCCCCTTTGCTAAACACGAAACTGAAAAGTGATGAAGCAGCCGTGCTGGCTGAGGACTCAGCCTGCAGCACATGCCACTCTGAGGATGGCATCAGCAGTGAGGACCTCCAGAACAGCATGTTTGACAACCAAATGGATGTGATCCAGGTTACAGACTTGTCAGCAAAAGAAGCCACACAGCCTCAGTCATTGGTTGAGACCGCCACAGAGGCAACGGTTTTGGCCGAAACTGAAGAAAACTCGGTGGATTCTGTATGTGAGATAAAAAGGCTCAATGGAATGGGCTTGAGGAATGGCGCTCATGGGACGTGTGAGGGGGAGACAGACCAGTCTGGAGGTGAGAAAGCAAATTTCGTTGTCATTTTATTCTGGTTATTAGTGTAAGCAGCTGTGTAATCAGCAAGGTCCTCACATCTAAACTCTCACTTAGTTGATGTCACCTCGTACGTGCTTGAGTGCGCGAGGCTGCAAGGGCCCAAAATGGTATAAATAGGAAGGGGACAGCGACATATCACTTTACCTGGACAATGCCAAAACATGTTGCGTACAATTGTGAGTTTGGGACTTATTTTATGTGTTTTTTTACTTTATTCATGGCCAGTGCACTTAAGGGACTGTCTACCTGGTTTAACATCTTACGGAGTTGACGAGAGGTTTTCATCAGTTTCACACACTTCAGAGCTGTGGGTAATTCCCTCAGCCTAAGTCAGCAGAAATGCCTTCAACGTTTGCATGAAGGCCTCAAAAAAGTCTGCATGCTAGCCCTCACACGCTTGATGATTTGACAGTGGGACTTACAAGGAATGCACTTCTGAGTCCGTGAGTGTGTTGCCGAGTATAGCCAGACCAGAACTGTATTTTTGAGGCCCATAAGTTTTGGCAGGTTTAAAAATCTGATAATGATATATTGGCCAATAATGCTTTTTTTGGTAAACAAATAACAAACGTTATTCGTAACTTTTGTAGCTTTTGAAAGGTGCTACATAAGTAAAGTTGTTTACTGCTGTACAGTATGAATGAAGACTGATGCAGTAGGACTGATTAGAATTGATGAGTGAATGGCATCAGTATTTGTTTTAAGAGGAAAAACTCTTGAGTGTAGCAGGGCCAATGTTGAAAGTGTGCATCATGTTAAAGTATATTTAAGTGTTTTAACAGTAAATTAATAAAGCAAGTCGAGCAGATCAGAAAACATTTTGGGAGTGAACGTTTATTGCTGACTGTAGGAACAGCAAAGTCAATTGATAGCTTTTTCAGGTGTTTGCTCAGTTGTCATATAGTTTGTTCAGTTGTTGCCACCCTGTTATTCAAGTATGGAACTACACTATTGTCACATAAAAACAAGTGGTCCTATATGTATGTATATTTTTAAAGAGTTCGGTCTAGACCTGTTCTATTTGAAAAGTGTCCTGAGATAACTTCTGTTATGAATTGGCGCTATACAAATAAAATTGAATTGAATTGAAATATGGGTGAGAATGATCTCCTGACATACTGCACCCCGCTCCCTCTTAAGTACTGTCCACATTCTGAAATCTGCAGCCGAACTGTTTCATGAATTCATTCAAATTACCTCTAAAACATGTTGTTGGCTAAGATTACGGTGTATATTAGATTGTAATGTGCGGGGATTAACAGAACTTTTTCACATCAGCTATTTTGACAGGAAATGGGGTAAACACAGGTGTTACCAATGATGCTAATTAAGGTTCCACTCCATTCAGGTCAAACGGAGTCATATTGTACAAGTTGGCTCAGTGGAAAGGCTGATTTTTTATTTTTATTTTTGTGAATTCCGTGGCCAACTTAGTTTCTTCTACACACTTCACAACTCGTTCCCTTTCCCAGGTTGTCAGACAATTGTCAGCGGTGTTCAGTTCCACTACATGCCACAAAATCCTACACACTGGTCCTTTAATTAGTCATTGGTAACACCTGTGTTTATCCTACGATTAAATAACTGCTTTGAAGAAGGGTAATGGAACTATACATTATTTTATTGTCCTTTTGATATTAGCATTGTATATCCACCATCGGCCGCTGTGCTCTTTAAATATTGGCCACTGAAAAACCCAAATTGGTCGACGTAGAGTTACAAATTATTTGAATTAAAGTAAATTTGAATTTGAATAAAAAGTTTTTTAAATGTTGAATGCTCACATTATGGAAAGCAATTGTTAGTAGGTGGAAAGCTTTATGAATTGTGAAACCGTGACAAATTGTAAAAACTAGTGCTGTCAAACGATTAAAATATTTAATCGCGATTAATCACATTAATGTCATAGTTAACTCGCAATTAATCGCACATTTTTATCTATTCTAAATGTCCCTTGATTTCTTTTTGTCCCATTATTTTTTTCTCATTTAATGCTCTTATCACCATGGAAAAGTGGATCGGCTTGCTTTGTGCAAATGTTGTTTTTATTGAAAAATCATCCATTGTCGCCTGGCCTTGACGAGGGGGAGGAGAATTCACATCAGCTGTGTGCTTGGCCATCAAGTGGTATTTCAGACTGGACGTGCTGCGATGATAGCTCAGTTCACAACGACAAAACACACAGATCACTTTGGTCTTGTCAATGGAACCATTTGGCAACTTTTTAAAAGTAAACTTTTCATTCAGAATATTATTGGCATCCATTTCGGCGTCTCACGCTCGCCATCCACTCAAAACATAACGTCTACTACTCTTAAACAAGTGTGTGCGGCGTGCCTGTTGTTTTGTTTCCGGTCTAGCTAGATCCGGTGTGGTGTTGTAGTTTTTCTAACGTTACTAGTTGTTGCAACAGCGTATGAAAAAAACTACAAAGTGTGCTAGGTCAAAAAGAACGTTAATCTTGCGATAAAAAAAATTGACTCCGTTAAAATGGGTTTGCGTTAACGCGTTTAACTGACAGCACTAGTAAAAACCCTTTCACTATCAACTCAGTAACTTGTGGAGGGACATGATTGGAGACATTAGGCCAGAAAAAGTGACTTCATACCAAATGTGACAAAGTGGGGTATAAACTACAGTGTAGATGCAGTTCTTTCCAGTATCATGCTGATGTCTCACAACTGTAGTAATGATTTCTCTTAAAGCAGGGCTTTTCAAAGTCAGAGACTGTGGGCCTCCCCTCAGGCAAAGCTTGGGAAAAGGTCCCACCTAATGATTGTTAATTGAGCCCATAGGCACTCAACAATTGAGCCAAGATAGCCTAATGTTGTTCTTTGACATGACTTCAGACTGTACCAAATGCATAAATAAAGTTCTATCCTAAGGCATTTATTATTTTCTGAGTCTGGTAAAGTGGGAAAAACGGTAACAACCCCAACTCACACTTTATAAACCTCTGTGTTAACGAATACACTAATTGCTTAAAATGAGCACTGGATCCTGAAACATCTATGTTGCTGTAAAAAGTGCTGGTAAAGGAGATTATGATTTTTTTTGTGTGTGTGTGTCCAGGCTCTGATGTAAACAGTATGGACTCAGTGGACAGTGGCTGCACTATGGGTGCTGGAGAAAGCCAGAGCAACCACGCTGCCTCCTTGAGCTCTGAGCTCATCATCTGGGAAATTGAGGTGCCAAAGGTGAGTCAGGACAACCGACACACATATCCAACCATACATAATTATCAGTGTGACGTGTCAACGTCCTTCACAATGTACACCACCTCACAGGAGAAGTCCTTTCAGTAATAATAATAATAAGCGCCAAATTGTGCCCAATTTTAGTTTTAATCGAAAATATCAATATTGGTATCCGTCTTTAATTTCAGGGTTCTGACTTTGGCAAATTGTGGTGGTAGCACACCACTTGGGGCCAATCAGACTGCATCAGGAGCAGCAGTGAAAATGCGCTTAGGTTGTGGTGGTGGGGCCTGCAGGGCCGGCACTTGAAATTTAGGATGTCCCTTTTGTTCCTGGGACAACTTAAAAAAAAAAAAAAGCACCTGGGACAACAAAGATAGTGCCTGGGATGTTTCTAGGACTGTAGGGAAACTTGTAAAATATCCAGCTTGTAAAATATCAGAGCAAATTTCCAGTTTATTTGGGTAAACTAACTGAGGAGGGCGGGGCTTAGTGACAGGTTAGTTTATCTGCACCATACTGGTCACTGTCAATACATGTATTATTTTACATGTCATCTAATGTGCAGTTTATGAAAGTGTTATAATAATAATAATAATTATCGCACTGTTGTAAAGTGTATGTAGTTGTGTATGAACTCTTGTACTTAGGAAAGGTTTAATGAGCAACTGTTTATTTTGGAGCAATGGCTGTAAAGTCTGGGACACTTGAAAGTAGAATTCAGGACAGTAGCAGGACACTGAGGGGAAAAAATAAATTTTGAGCCAAGGATGATTGTCTTTCAGACTTCAAGGTCTGTGTCTGGCTTGCAGTTTATGCTGTAAAATAACAATACCAAGAAGCTTCTTTTGAATTGCATCCATTTGTTTAAGAGAGAGACGGAAAGCAGTAGCGACAAAGCCGGCGGTTTCACAGCGGTTATTTTAAGTGAGAGTAAACACACCCACCATTCATAACGCTCACACAATCTACCAGTTAATCATTTACAGTATAGGGTAGTGGGCCAAGTCCACGGGCTGAGGGCAAAGACTGCCACCTTGACTTAAATTCTACGCTGGGGGCAAAACATTAGTGAAATATTTAAGAAAATATTTATTATAATATTTATATTTTAAGATAGGTAGTCCAAAGACAAAATGTAAAAGATTTGTAGTGAATCTATGATGTCAATTTGTCCAGGTGTGGCTAGGCTCTTGGGGTTTGGTCTTTAAACACTGTTTTGTACAAATGAACTGTCCTTTTGACATGTTACAGTCTCTTCTTTTAACAGCATCTTGTAGGGCGGTTAATAGGGAAACAAGGGAGATATGTGAGTTTCCTGAAGCAGAATTCTGGCGCGAAGATCTACATCTCCACCCTGCCTTACACACAGGAGTTCCAGATCTGTCACATAGAGGGTAAGTCAGGTGAACCAGGTCCCCACATCCCCTAAAGACTTTTGAAGGGGTTGGGGGAAGGAAATTGATTTATGTGGAAACCCAGATTCTTACTAGATGAGAGAAATCTGAGTATTTCAATGAAAAACTATTTTCCACTATATCAGTGTAATTTTGGGCCTAAAACTAGACTTGTGTTTGATCTCTCTCCAGGTACGCAGCAACAGGTTGATAAAGCCCTGTCCTTGATTGGGAAGAAGTTTAAGGATCTGGACTTGACCAACCTTTATGCACCTCCGCCACCTCCGCTCACATTGCCATCACTTCCCATGACCTCCTGGGTAAGGATGGGGTCTGTGGCAACATTTTGTAGCGGCTAAAAATCAACTCTCAAAATAAAGCATGGCACAGAGCAGCCAGACTAGCACGACTAATAATATCTTGAAAATGCCTTGATTTTCATGCTTTCTAGCATATTTCAACCCCAATTTTTTTTTCAAAATTCAATTCAATTTTATTTGTATAGCACCAAGTCATAACAGAAGTTATTTCAGGACACTTTTCAAATAGAGCAGGTCTAGACCGAACTCTTTATAACATTTACAATTTGGTGCTAGTTGAAATCTCTTAATTTGTCCTTTTTGTAGAGTGAACAAGACAAAAAGAACTAAGCTAACAAGCTAGTACAGTCTGTAACCCAATTCAAGTTGCTGCATTACACTGTTAATAGAACATCAACACTACCTGTATGTGTTTCAAATTAAAAGCCCTCTGTGGACAGAAACCCTTAATTTTCTAACAAGGCTTTTATTGTGAAATATTTATAAGAACGTGTTGTGGAAAACTGTCATTCTGTTCCACTCGGGCAGCTGAATCATGTATGACACCTAGGGGTGAAATTCAGTGTTATCGGTCCTGTATGGTATGTGGCTTAATATCAAGCCCATTTGAAAATGAGAAAAATCTGCCCAACCCTAGCACTCGTGTCATTGAAATATCTAAGGATGCTCCTTTTTTGCTGTGGCTTTAGCAATAGGAAAGGGTAACAGATACTGGAAGGGTAACAGTTCCTCTTGTGTCATTCATTTTCCTCCTCAGCTTCTGCTCCCCAGCGGAGTGACAGTCGAAGTGATAGTGGTGAACATCGTCTCGGCTGGCCACGTCTTTGTCCAGCAGCACACCCACCCCACCTACCATGCCCTGAGAAGCCTCGACCAGCAGATGTTCCTCTGCTACTCCCAGCCGGGCACTCCTGCTCTGCCCTCACCCGCTGAAGGTAACCTTGGTCAGACGGGGGGTCAGTTCTGCAGTATAAGTCACTCTTTGACCCCATAGGCAGCTAGAACTACATCTTCAGCAACCTCAAAAATCCCCCACTTTCATTAATGGGCATTTGAAGCTTTGGTTGAGGAGGGGAAAACCACTGGTTTTACACCAGTGCTGTTTTTAAGGAAATAGCCTCCTGATTGTCTAAATGTTGTCCCAGAGGCTATACCACCCTGAGAAAAGAAAACTGATTTCACTCCCTTTTTTTGTCCCGTTTGTGTGCACCATAGTGTTACTAGTGAGTTTCTGGTTGTTGTGGTTGTCATTTTTATCCACACTATAGTAAGAGGCAGTATTGTTAATGTTGGTACCAGAGCTTGTTCAGAACAATAAATCTGTGTAAAGAGGTGTGTAATGTACTTTGTTTTACGTGTTTTATATATTTGTGTTTTTCACAAACTTAAGACCAATGTGTCACCTATGCAGGAAATATTCTTTTCACTTTGATTTATAAAACAAACATGACAACATGTTTGTGTCAGAGGATCTGACAGCAGATAAACTTAGCAGATGTTAAAGTGCTTCACTTTCCCTTATTAGACAGGGGTCTCTCCTCCCACACTGTGCTCAGAGGGAGCAATGAACAACAAAAGTTCTTGGTCTGTGAAAGATCAACTAAACTTAACTGAGACTATATCTTAACAAACTAAATAGAACTTTAAAGACCAAACTGAACCCAAAGAGGGATATAATTGCTCAATAGACCATTTTAGACACAAAGGGGGAACACACACTAATAACTAAACTATAAAGGGAGCAACACAGGACAGTTTGTCTTAAGTGTAAATATTTTAACAATTTAGCAACTCAGTGGCAGTAATCATTTGGTTTGACAAGTTGTTCCTCCAGCAGCAGCACCCTTGGTCTCTCTTTAGCAGTTGGTTTGTGGTGTGAAAGCAAACAAACCAACCACTGTATTTTAAGATGGCAGATTTGTGATTTTACCACAATTTCAAAAGCTCAACTAATAAATCCATTTGCTCATTGGAAAATCTGTTCAGGAAGAGATCTGTACAAGCTATGTATCTATTTACACAAATCATTTTGGTATTCAGGTATTTTCCCTGATTAATGGATCAAAATCAGTTAAAACTGCTGTTCTTGTATCCAATAACTATAGTGAAAATGCTCGTATTAAAGTAATGACTGTCATGATGCTGCTTACTCGATTAACAGTCTTTCTCTCTCTCTCTCTCTCCCTGTGTGTGTCCGTGTGTGTCCGTCTGTGTGTGTGTCCGTCCGTCCGTGTGTGTCCGTCCGTGTGTGTGTCCGTCCGTGTCCAGTTGGTGTGATCTGTGCAGCTCCAGCTGTGGAAGGAGCCTGGTGGAGAGCTCAGGTTATCACCTTCTATAAAGAAACGAATGAAGTGGAGATTAGATATGTTGATTATGGCGGCTACGACAGAGTGAAGATCGACTCACTACGACAAATAAGGTGAGTCAGAGGTCTGTGTTACAACTGTGTCATCCGAGAGAACAGTGCCATTTAGGATACATCAGGTCCAGTGCTAGCAGTTGCTGTGGTAAGGGTCAAAATCTGCCCTCTAGGGGCAGTTTCTTGAACTGGAAATAGTCCTAGACTAAAGATGTATTAAAATGTATCTACTGAATCTTGTTACAGTGTAGAAACAAGTGCAGTCCCCATGCAGGTAACCAGCTGTACTGTCTGTATTATCACAAAATACATTTTCCAGAATTATTTTTTATTTTATTTTTTAATCACAAATAATGGAATATTACTCACTTAAAACATTAAAGATGGCAGACATATTTCTCCACATATGTAAAATGATTTTAAAGCGATAAGATTTTGTATCCAACCCACTGTTGTACTGGCAGTCTTCAAGAAACTGAGCTATACCCATTTACAAAGCTTTTTCCTGGTGCCCTGTAGGTCTGAGCTGCTGTAGACATGCCTTGTCTCTGCTTCTGCTCCTCTCCTCATCTATAATTACTGTCCAAAAGCAGTGAAAGATATCACCAGTGAGCTTTGTCACACCTGGTATTTTAGTGTACTAAACTTCTGTTTTATTTCCAGTGACATACTGACACAGTTTGCTAACACTTAAGTACTGAAATGTAATATTTATGATCTGAAATGTAACTTTTGTAGTTCACACAAATTTCTTTGTGTTCTGAGGCTGAACAAATGCGTACCATCATAATACCCAGTTTACCCATATTATACATTAGCAGTGGAAATTCATGTGACCTTTCTTCTTCTATTACCATTAGGTTAAAAGTTTCCGTGCCGGCTGGATACCCAGACCGGGTTTGAAAAAAACATATAGAAATGTTGTTTGGGTCTGGTTCGGGCCCGTAGACTGGGCTAGTCTTACCCAAACTGTAACTATGGTAATTGCATGACAGAATAACACAAAGTCTGTGCTTTCAGCTTACATTAAAGGTCCAGTGTGTAACATTTAGGAGGATCTGTTGTCAGAAATGGAAGTAAGAATCGTGTGTTGTTACTTAAGAATGAGCCATTTGTCTACAGAAGGAGCGGGTCCTCTTCTAGAGAGTCTGAACTGGCATGTTTCTACAGTAACCCAGAATGGAATGGAAAAACGCGACCCACCAGCTGTAAATGAGATCATTTTAAATTTATAAAAGCTTCTGAAATGTTTTAACGTTGTCATCATGGATTACCATATGTAACAACACATATTTAATCAGAATCAGAAATACTTTAATAATCCCAGGGGGGAATTACTTTTGTTACCTATACTCCATATGTAATTGAAAAAAACAGAATAGGACATACAATATATTAAGAATATATTAAAAATTAAGAATATAAAAGGTTTAAAATGTACAGTTTAAAGTCACACTTTCAAATGTGCAAAAATGGCAAGTGTAAAGTGACAGTACAGTAACTATGTTTAAGACTATGTATTACGGAGAGGGGGTGTCTGACTCTCTGAGGGAGCCGTTGTAAAGTTTAATGACCACAGGCAGGAATGATTTCCTGTGGCGCTCTGTGGTGCGTCTGGGTGAGAGGAGTCTTCTGCTGAAGGTGCTCCTCTGCTGAGCCAGTGTGTCGTAGAGAGGGTGAGAGACATTGTCCAAGATGGACTGAAGCCTGGATAGCATCCTCCTCTCTGCCACGGTCAGGGTCACGTCAGGGTGTCCAGCTCCTCCCCCACGACATCGCCGGCCCTCCTGATTAGTTTATTTAGATTGTTGTTGTCTACGACCCTCAGCCCACTGCCCCAGCATGTGACAGCGAAGAAGATCGCACTAGCCACAACAGACTCATAGAACGTCCTCAGCATCGTCCGGCAGATGTTAAAGGACCTCAGCCTCCTCAGGAAAATGAGTCGGCTTTGGCCCTTCTTGTAGACCGCCTCTGTGTTTCTGGTCCAGTCCAACTTGTTATTAAAGTACACCCCCAGGTACTTATACTCCTCTACAGTGTCCACAGGGACCCCCTGGATGGGAACAGGGGTCACCAGTGTTTTCGCCCTCCTCAGAGTGGAGCTCCACTATGAGCTCCTTTGTCTTTGTCACATTGAGCTGCAGATGATTCAGCTCACTCCAAGTGACAAAGTTGCCCACAACAGTCCTGTATTCATTCTCATCATCAGTGCAGCCAACTATTGCTGAGTCATCAGAAAACTTCTGAAGATGACAGGACTCAGTGCAATAGTTAAAGTCCGAGGTGAAGAGGGTGAAGAGGAAGGGAGAGAGGACAGTCCCCTGTGGGGCCCCAGTGTTGCTGACCACCCTGTCAGACACACAGTTCTGTAGGCGTACGTACTGTGGTCTGCCCATCAGGTAATCAACAATCCAGGACACGATGGGGGCCTCCACCTGCATCGCAGCCATCTTCTCACCCAGTAGAGGATGGTGTTAAAAGCACTGGAGAACTTAAAGAACATGACTCTCACAGTGCTCACCAGCTTATCCAGATGAGTGTAGACTCTGTTCAGCAGGTAGATGATGCCGTCCTCAACTCCCAGGCGGGGCTGGTAGGCGAACTGTAGCGGATCAGTGAAAGGCCTGACCATAGGCCTTATATATAATCTATAATGTGTGTAAATTGTAAAGTGTATACTGTATGAGATAGATTTTCTCCTTTTTATTTTCCAGGTCCGATTTTGTAACACTACCGTTTCAAGGTGCTGAAGTATTGCTTGATAACATCGCCCCACTTCCAGGTACAGCATTGTTTGTGTTGACACATTTTAAAACCTATAGATAAGCGTCCAATAATAGCTTGACAGTGGCAGTACTGGTTGGTCAGTCTGTTGACCAAGTATGTGAGCTATAATGGTCTAGTTTTCTGAAAGCTGCAGACGTTGGAGCTATTGTTGTTCTGACTTATGTGTAAAATGTCCATCAGGAGAGGACCGTTTTTCAGCAGAGGCCACGTCAGCGATGGAGGAGATGACCAGAGGAGTGGCATTGCTTGCACAGGTAAAAGCACCGTCCTTACTAAAGCACTCCAATGTGTCAACTCCAACCAACTGGCCGTTTGTCTTTCTCTTTCTAAAGGTGTCAAACTACGATAACAACACAGGTCTCCCGCTCGTCCACCTGTGGAACATGGTCGGGGATGAGGTACAGTGCTCCGTTCTATATGTGACGTACATTTATAGTTTTAATGTATGTTGTATACCTGTATTGGTAGTTATTTTATACGCTTTTTTTAAAAGTGTTTTCTGAAACAGACAGGTCTGTGTTCTTAACTTACTCTTTGGGTTTATTTCATCATATATTAGTCAGACATCTGTATTCTTATCTGCTTCTGTTTTGAATTCAAATGTCACTTCCTCCCTGTTTTCGTGTTCTAGTCAAAATAATGTCCACATCACTAATTCATCCGTTCAACAACTGAGCAATGCCATACTCAAGTCATTTAGTCAGAAATAAGGAAATAATCCTACTCACTAATTCCGTTTGGTTTGATGTTTTTTCATTTTGGTGTTGTTGGTAGCAGGTGGTAGGTTTCACATGCCTCAAAGGACAATCTCTACCTTTCCTGGCAGGCCTTTAATGTGAAACAGGAAATTTTACATTCAACTGAATCAAAGTGTTTTATTTCAATTACATTGGTTTAATACAGGGTATCCACAGTGTCCAAAAGCCTTAAATAAAGTCGAAAATCAAATAATCTAAATTTTAAGGTCTTAAAATGTGTTAAAGGGCCAGTGTGTAAAATGTTATTGTCAGAAATGGAATATATTATTCATAGGTATGTTTTCATTAGTGTATATAAAGTGTAAAATAAGAATTGTTGTGTTTTTGTTACCTTAGAATGAGCTGTTTTTATCTACAGAGGGAGAGGGTCCTCTTCTACAGAGGCAGCTATGTTGAACCACCATGTTTCTACAGTAACCCAGAACAGACAAACCCAACGCTGGCTGTAAATAGGGACTTTCACAGCCACTGTGGTTTCTACTTTTGTGCTTGGAAGGGGAGGGTGATGTGATCTGCCACTACACCACTAGATGCCACTAAATCCAACACACTAGTGCTTTAAATATGACAGGCCTTAAAAATGTGTTGGATGAATGTAGTTTGAGTTATTTGTATAAAGTTGTATTTTCCAGAAGAAATAGTCTATTCAAAACCAAAAGCAAAAACCACTTGAAAAACACACTTATGTGGTCTTGAAGTATAAACGAAGTATTTCTTTATTTTTGTCACGTCACAGTTGCATGCAATTCACTCAATGATTCACATTCGCCCCGCTGCAACCAAAACCCAGACCTTCAATCAAGTAATCTCCGGTTACAGATATTGTGGATATTAATTTGAAGCATGTTGTCCATCCCTATAGACTATAGACCTATTAGGCTTTATTGTAGAATCGATTTTATACAGATTTTCCTTAATATCCTTTTTGCCAGTATGGAAATAAAAAAGGTCTTAAACTGCATTCATAATGCTCTTAAAAAGTCTTTAACCCGTTGAAACCTGCAGAAAGCCTGGTAACAGCAATTGAAACAAATGAAAATAAGCAAATTTGTTTGATTTTTAAAAAGAGAAACTCAAAGCAGTAGAATGTTGTGTGACATGACTCTGTTGTTGTTCTGATTAAAAGGGTTTTATTTTTGTTTGTATTGACCAGGCCATCATTTTGAATAATGAGAATATTTCTCCTCCTCTAGGTGATATCAGTGAACCGTACGCTGGTGGAGAGGGGCCTGGGTGTTTGGGTGGATGGATTTTGAACTCAGTGCTCTGACCTCCACCCCCCACCCACCCCCTTTATTCTCTTGTGATCAGCAGTCTGGGACCCTGGGGTCCTAGCCCCACCAGATATACCACTGGATCTAAGAAGATTGTTTTTCCTTTCTTTTCTTTTCTTTTTTTTTTTTGTTGTCCCCTCCTCCCCTCCCCTCCCCCTGAAAATAAATTTAAAAATTATCTGCAGGCATAATCTACAAGAACACAGCACTGCTTCAGAATAAGACAACCTTCCCCTCTTGTTCTTGTACACAAAAAGAACTGCAAGAAGGAAAAGAAGAGGTACTTGTACAATTTTTAAAAAAGATCTATATTGTAACTAAATAAAGGTTCAACCAATATTTTTTTTCCTCCCCCATCCCACCATCATTTTTGATCTGGGCCTTTGCTCACTGTCTGTGGATCATCACGCTGTGTGGACGGACAGACACCTCCATCAGTCTGTAGACAATTGTAAACGGTTTTGAGTTTGAGTCGTCTGTAGGCCTGTACATTTTGATTTAGCAGATTTCTTGTCTGGATAGGATTTTGGGGCAGACAGGCTACAGAGACTGAAGGGTGATGGCACAACAAAAAGCAGAGGAGGTCAGAGGGTGGTCCCTGGTGGAACACACAGTTGGTCTACCACGTGGCCTCAGGAGACATGGACTTCTCTGGGGTCACCATCCAGAGCTGCTGCTGCTGCCCCTCTAACTAGGACAGAGGAGCGAGGCAGTTGTCTCTCTGCTCTACTTTTTCCCCCACCAACTTGCACTGAGGAGCCAGGAGTTTCAACCTACCAGACAAAGGGCAGTCGGAACAGCTTTTCAAACTGCCAAGTTGGGACGGATTTCTTTAACTCAGTATTTCCAAGAGGCATTGGCAACATACGGCGGAAGATACAGATCATAATGTAGGCACCATTTATAATCCTCAACTGACATATGTTCTGTTTTTAAAAACTGACACAAAAGATCTGCTCTGATTTTGTTATAGCACCTTCAAAACCCCAAATTTAGGGCATTTCACACCTGAAAGTCCGAACCAAGGTGCATGTTTTTGTTATATTATATACATTTGATCCAGTTAGTTTTAGTTCACATTGCAATTATGCAAGCACACTAAAGAAATATACATGACATACATCATGTCATCATCACCTACATGAGCTGCTATACCTGCAGATGATTGGTTTGTAGACTAGAGTGCGTCGGATGTCAGGGTGTTATCAATTCAGCGGTTAGCCTTCTATTGCAGTTTGAATAAATGTAGAAACATAAATGAACAGGTTCATTTAGTTTCAACTATAATACTATTGCATTTAGGCATGGGACAATACGAAAATTTCATGTCACAATTATCCTAATTGCTTTGACAAATGTAAAAACATACATACATACATACATACATACATACATACATACATACATACGTTTGGCCTCACAGATGGGCCTCCCCCATCTCCCTGTCGATCTTTAGTTTGGAATCCAGTTATTTCCACACAACTGATTTCACTTTTTTGTGAGGGTTACTCAAGCCAAGGCCTCAGCCATGGTGACAGGCCGACGATTTTGGAAAGATGCAGACTCCCAATTGTGACAATTCAAAAATAAATTTGGAAATCAAGACTGTATGCTTGCGAGCTAGATAGATCCCAATGCACAATTATCCCAATAATCCAAAGTCACCATGATATACTAATGAGTATTATGAGAGCATTGCGATATGCAGGAACATGTATCGTCCCATCCCTAAGTGCATTACTAACAGCAGTACTACCTTCAAGCGCAATACTCAAAACTCTTTTTGAATTCTGTGGCTCATTTGTTTTGGTGCATTGTTTTTCCTTTTTTGACTCTGCTGATAGCCTGCCACAACTTCCTGTTATTGGTCCAAAAGTCTGAACTTTCCAAAAAAAAAAATGTGTTCACACTAGAAACAAACTGAACCATGGTTCACTCTGATCCGGACCCACGTTCGGCTGTTTGTTTATGTTGGTTCGGCTCAAACCAGTAAGGTTGGTGTGGAAGGGCCCTTAGTGTTCCCAAAGTCCTGAAAGATTAATTTATTTTTTTAAATAAATACAAAATGGACAGGATCAGGAACTCCATATTTTTAACGGCACCATAACAGAATCAGAGTGCATTTTTGAATCTAATAAAATACTTGGTAACAAATGGTTAAACATCTAAAACTGAAGGAAAACAAAGCTGCTAGAGGTCTTCACTGGTGTACCATTACCTATATGTGTCTCATGGGTGTCCTCCGGTTTAATAACTCCAAAGACATCTGGATGTTCTGAGCTGTGATGCAGTCTTTAATACCCTGTCAGTGATTCATGTGCTGTGGACTGTGTGAAGGCAATAGGGGTTGCTGCTGTTATCCTGAAGCTCTGTGAGGACTTGAAGCCATGAGGGAGCCACTACAATGAAAAGGAAACACTACAAAAGATTTAGTTTGCAGTGCTGCTCTTCACCTAATGTTAACTGTTGATCTGAGTTGAGTTAGTGTCATTAGTGTGCATGGTAAACCAGCCCAGGAGCACCTCTGTATGTGCTCCTCACTGTGTTGACATTCGTGATAAACTGAAGTCTCGGTGGTCCGTCACCTGTTGCCCTGTGTGTTAAATTGTGATGCATTACAGAGCACGGCCTTGTTCTTCATATGTGGAGTTAACTTTCTACACTACTTTATTTGCATCTATTGTAATAGCAGCAATTCCAGATCTGAGAAATGTTGATATAATTCTGGTTTCAGGGGCCGTATCATGAAGCAAGTACAACTTAGTCTGGCTCTCGTTGTGGATCCCTGTCCTCACTAAGCCAAACGTAGTATCACACAGCTGGGCATCTACTGGCTCTGTTAATTCTAGGTCTTCCAGTCTGACTGTGTTCATGTGAAAGAGGCAGAGTTGGTAATTACAAACATCTAAACCATGAGTGGAGTACTTCATCTGACACAAGATGAAGCATAAGGAGGTTGGAAATGTATAATATATTAACACACAATTTCAACAATATGAAAGTACAGTTATTGATATAAATAGGTGTAAGAATTGTCTCTTTGTAATTGGGTTTGTCTTGTGTCGAAAGTACTTTGTTCCAAGTTGAACATAATTTGACACCTCCTGAGGTTCTGACCAAAATGTTGCATTATTCAGTGGGAGTGAATTAAAGCTGCAGTAGGTAACTTTTATAAAACAAATTAATAAAAAGCTTTATTGTTGAAACTTTGACTATACCCTGACCATAGTACAGACAGAAAATCTGTGAAATAATCAGGTTCCTCTGGCTCCTCTTAGTCCTCCTAATGGCATTTGCAAGACTCCACCGGGCCTGAACAAAAACAACCAATCAGAGCAGAGAAAGATAATTGACCCCCTCAGAATGAGGCTCAACAATCTGTCATGTATTAGTGTCAGGATATAATGAAAATTACAGCTAATTTGACTTATGAATTATTTTAATAAATGTTACCTACTGTAGCTTTAACTGTGGATTTATTTTCCAACAAGAAACAACAGACTTCAAAAAGCAGTGTAAAGACATTGATACTATAAGGAATGGCCATATAATTACCGTTCATTATAAGCTATTTAGTGAAGTATCTCCTTTGGGTTTAAAATAGTTCTAACAGAGTGGACACCTGGAACCACAAAGTGATTCTACTGTTCTAGTATTTGTTGCTGTTGCCATGGTAATCAACCTTGGTTAAAAGTGAGCTAGCTTTGGGATCCAGATACGAGATCAAGGCAAAAGGTAGCCAGCTAACCACCCAATCTCACTTTGTGATACAGGCCCCAGATGGCAACATTCTTGTGATTAAGATTCCTCATGGTGTTCTCACCGGTTCTCACTCCCATAATGTGCCATTATTCCACAATAACACCAGTTTAGCCTAAGCATCATGTCTTTAGTGAACAAACCTGGATTAAACTGTCATAAAGCCCACTCCAAGTTAATGTGGCCAGATAAATTGAAATGTGAGAACAAAGACATGTAAAGAGAAAACTGATACAGGAACTTAAGGAAAGCTAAGTGAGCCTGAGAATGACTAGACTGAAGGACTAAGTTTCCATTATAACTTTTATTATTTAAACCTAGTTTATTAAACTGTTTTTAAGTAATCCTGTCATTACCTGATAATCTTGCTGATGAAACAGCCCTTTGGATCAGTTAAACCACATCTGAAGAACAGGGCTGTGTTGAGCTGGGAGAACCACAGTACTACAACATGCTGCAACAGCATTTTTACCTTCTACTTTCAGTTCAGTGTGCATCTGATTGTGTCTCATCACTGTAGTATAGATTTTTTTTTTTTTCCATATGTTGATTCATAATGTTTATCCAGTGTCATGAAGACGGACCTTCCCTGTGTTTGCACTGATGGGGCTGAATGAACCCTGTACGGAATTGTAATTCTAAATAACATGAATTCTATGTGTTTCAGATTTTTTATTCTTGAGTCTTCAATGGGAATGAAATCACTGTTACTCTAGCAATAAGGCAGCTTTATTTTGACAAATTGAAGGACATAATGGGGGAAAGGGTGGGCTTTACGTGTTTGACACAACTATGAAGTAGGAAAGTTAACTGCATAACAGCTGTCAGCATAACACTTTAAAAACTCAATAATACATAACTTCAATAATGTATCTCAGGAATGGTTAATTTGGTGTTTGGTTAGTGAATCAACATGTTTTAGGGTTGCTGATGGAGGAAATGGGTACGATTTAGCTTGGAAAAGATCAAATCCAGATGGTTAGGATGTTGGGCATTGTGACAATGAATTACATACAAGGCTTGTATGAGTTGTGGAAGTCCACGTGTTGGTGCTGGAATCGGAGCAGTAGCCATATTGTCTGTCGTTGGCTTGTGTGCATCCTTCCTCTGTTTTACATGAACTGTCTGTCCCTTCTTTTTTTAATCCAGATTAAATATGCCATACTTGTCCCCCCCCAACAACCCAGAGACCCTCAAAAAAATCAGTTTGATCAAACTAGAGTTTTGTTAATTTCTCTGTAAATAAGATATTTGACTGTACTTTTCTATAACACTGGAGAGAGACACATAAAGGGAACATCTTTTTTTCTGTTTGGTTTGTTCTGGTTCATCCTGCCTCCCCTCTTTCAGAGTCACTCAATGTTCTCAAGCTGTGGGACTGATTTTTAAGTGTTTGCATAGCTAGACAAGTCATAATTTGATTATTTAAATGGGTGTTAAGCTCTTGTGCCCAAAAGCATTTAACGTGTACAGATCGATTTTTGCTAGGCTCAGCTTAAGTTTGATTTGTTGATTGTACAGATCTATTAGGGGGAAAAATAAAAGTTATTGAAAGTGTTTATGGTACTTTCTCCACGTCTTCATTGGTGATTAATTGGTTTATGGGAAGTCTTGGTCACATTGTTTTGTTGGTCAATGGACATTTGATAAGAGCATCAAATAGGGGAAAAAAATGTTTTGTATGTGCATGGCAGAATACTGCTGCAAAATAAGTGCTCAGTATTTGATGAAATTATACAACATAGTGGTGTAGTTCTTATGGAGGACTGAAACCGCCAACATCAAAAAATAAATAGACCACTAAATGCACCAAAATTAAATTAAAAGTAAATATAAGCATTACATCATTTATAAATGTGTAATAAATGGATCTTTCTGTTTTAAAGTTTAACATATTTGCTGAAACTAATTATATCCAGACAGTAGTACAAATCCCCCGGGCCTGACCGAAAACAACCAATCAGAGCAGAGAAAGGTAATTGATTGTTGAGTCGCCTTCTTAGGGTGTCAAATACAGACGCGTTGGGACTCTGGGAATGAGACTCAACAATCAACTATCTTCAAGCCTTCAAACCCAAAGTGTCTTTCTATCTTTCCCGGCTCTGATCGGTGGATTCTTATAAATACCATTAGGAGCACTAGGAGGAGCCGGAGGAACCTGATTGTTTCACACATTATCTCATGTACTGCTGTCAGGATGTAGTGAAAGCTTCAGTGAATATCAAAGTTACAGTGTATCACGTGTGAAGCTATCGTGACGTCACCCGTTGGTTCGTGGAGAACCGTTTTGAAGCCTCGAGTTCTGCGTTTTGGCCAGCGGACGTGACATACTGCGGGTTGCTCTGCGCTCATTGGCTGCGCAGTTTTGACTCGACCATAGCTGGAAACGATCTCGTATTACAGCTAAAATATATACTAAATATGTTTATGAAACGATTTAAAGCAAGAAATAGGCAACGCAGTAACACACTCTAGCTTTGTATCTGATCAGCACTGCCTAGTTTGACAGTTTGATCTGAGTTTGGTGCGTTGAGCTGGACGGACTTACTGAAAATGACCTGTCAATCAAAAGGTAGCCCTGCCCAAAAGCATACGCAACTTTATCGTCTATTTTACTCTAAATTGGACCATCATTTACTAAATGAACATCATAATGTATGGAAGAAGGTGTGAAACTAGCTATCATAACAGGACAAACTCCACCGATCAGCCATAACATGACCACCTGACTAATATCGTTCAGGTCCCCCTTTAGCCACCAAAACAGCCATGACCTGTTGAGGCATGGACTCCACTAGACCTCTGAGGGTGTGCTGTGGTATCTGGCACCAACACGTTAGCAGCAGATCTCTCAACTCCTGTAAGTTGTGAGGTGGGGCCTCCATGGATCAGAGTTGTTTGTCCAGCACATCCCACAGATGCTCGATTGGATTGAGATCAGGTGAATTTGGAGTCCGAGTCAACACCTTGAACTCGTTGTGTTTCTCAAACCATTCCTGAACCATTTTTGCTTTGTGGCACGGCGCATTATCCTGCTGAAAGAGGCCACTGCCATCAGGGAATACTGTTGTCATGAAATTCAATTCAATTCAATTCAATTTTATTTGTATAGCGCCAATTCATAACAGAAGTTATCTCAGGACACTTTTCAAATAGAGCAGGTCTAGACCGAACTCTTTAAAACATTAATTACAGAGACCCAACAGTACCACCATGAGCAAGCACTTGGCGACAAGGGCAAGGAAACACTGCCTGTTAAAAGGCAGAAACCTAGGACAGATCCTCCGGCTCTAGGTGGGTGGTCGTCTGTCTCGACCAGTTGGGGTGAGAGAGAGAGAGAGAGAGAGAGAGAGCGAGCGAGAGACAGACAGACAGACAGACAGACAGGTGCACAGCAACAACAGTATTGGCAATGGCAGTCAAGCAGGACCATGGCAGGAGGCTCCACCAGGCTCCCAGAGCATCACACTGCCTCCACTGGCTGGCCTTCTTCCCATAGTGCATCCTGGTGCCATGTGTTCCCCAGCTAAGCGACGCACACACACCTGGCCATCCACAAGATTTAAGATGTAAAAGAAAATGTGATTCATCAGACCAGGCCACCTTCTTCCATTGTTCTGTTCCAGTTCTGATGCTGACGTGCCCATTGTAGGCGCTTTCGGCAGTGAACAGGGGTCAGCATGAGCACCCTGACAGCTCTGCGGCTACGCAGCGCCATACACAACAAACTGTGATGCACTGTGTGTTCTGACAGCTTTCTATCAGAACCAACATAACTAACTTTTTCAGCAATTTGAGCAACAGTAGCTCGTCTGTTGGATCGGACCACACAGGCCAGCCTTGGAGCACTTTTGATAGGTACTGACCGCTGCAGGGAACACCCCACAAGAGCTGCAGTTTTGGAGATGCTCTGACCCTGACCTTGTCAGAGGAAGAGGAATTTACAAGGAATATATACAGTTACATATATACATACAAAATATATACAATATGTGTAATATCATTTTTAAATGATAGATTTAAAACCTATAAATACCTTAAATACCCATGTGACATGCCTCACTCAGAGTGGTCGTACTGAAATGCATCATGGGAGACGTCTTACTTTACAATGGCAGCAGTTATACTCTTAAATCCATGTCACTTTTTCCAAGGTGCCATTTATTTGAAGCATGTGCCGTCTCCTGTCTGCTGTTCTTTCATTTGCTGCTGTTTATTCCATAGACTGAAGCTGCATGATAGAAAATAGGAAGTAAGATCATTTGGCCTTCAAAATAAACTTGTAAAATGTGTCTATTTCTGTATAAACTTGATTCAACAGGGAACTTAAAGGCACACTATGCAAGAATTTTATCTTAATATAACAGCTTCAAAGTCATTTTGATGGTAAACGAACTCGTAGTATAGCGAATCATCCTGATAGCAAAGCAGGAGAGGGACGCCGTTGGCAGAACCAGCAATGCAAGTCTGAAAGGTGGCGTCCCGCCAAATCTCGCGACAATCACAAATTGCTTTACGGTGCAACGTCACATACATCAGCGACATAAGAAGCAGCCTCAATGGAAGACACTAGCAGACATTCACTCAGACGTTACCTGGTCAGTAGACATCTTTGGAGTCTATCTTTGCCTGTTCGATGTCCGAGCTTCCATCCTACTGAACATGTACCTGTATACAGGGGGGAGGGGATCAGGCCGTGAGTGAAGAGACGCAGAGCCGTATATAGAGACGGCTCTGGTGAGTGGTATTTACGACAGTTAACGTTAAATACAAGTACTCCGCAGCGACTCTAGGGGGAGCTGTTTGACAAAACCTGCATAGTATGCCTTTAATGACACATATAATCTCTTCTGGTTCCAACAGCTATATGATGCTTACACTCAACCTTAGGATTATATATATAATTCTTTGGCTATACCATTTTATCAAATATATTTTGCATCATGTTATACCAATTTTCTCAAAAGATCCATGTTTGGCATGTTTTATTAATTTCAAGATTTACACTAGAATTTTGAATAATGTTGATTAGGATTGGAATGGAAAGGGTTAGCTGCACAACATTAGTAGCCAGTAGTAGTATCAAATATAGGGATATGTATCATGGATCAGGTGAGGAGGTAGGAAGAAAAGGGAAATTTCACTGAAACAGTGCAAAAGAAATCATTATCAAAGAATATTGTCTAACAATTAAGTATTGAAAATGTATGTCTTTAATCAAGCAATCCCCCACTATTCAGTATGGTTAAATAAACCCACACTCAATATTATTATGCAGCTTTCTGTCAGTTGGTGGTTGGACCTAAATGTTGCTCTGCTTTCCATTTAACACGCAGGTTAGGAGTTTTGTTTTTCCTACATACATTGCACACTGGTATCATATAGCATATATTAAACACTTATTACTGCACTGCTTGCAATGAAACAAAAACTGTTTTTTTTGGTAATTGAGTGTTGTAGCTAGATCATATCCTAATAAGTGATGTAATTCGTCTACATATTATATATATGTCTAATTATTACTATTATTATTTGAAAGGATTAACTGTGTGTACACAATACAATGAATTTTATTTTGAAGCTTTGAGTTGTGGCTATTAGATAGATATGCCTTTATTTGTCCCACAATGGGGAAATTCCAAATATTAAATGTATTTATAATTATTTTCAAAATATAATATGTGCCTAACGTTACATCTTTGATGGGTGCTAATTATTTTTGTCATCTTTACTTAAATATTCTGAATGATCCACTGTTTACACATAACATGCATTTTATTTTGACGCTCTGACTGTGTTGAGGTTAGCCTGACACATCCGGTCTCGGCTGTATTTCAATGCACAGCCCTGTGCTGAGTGGAGGGACGGTATCTCTGTGGTTCCCATTACAATGCCAACATCCACCGTCCCGCTGCTCCGCTTTACTTCCTCTCGACACTTGAGCCCACGGAGGATATTACCCGTTCCACTGGACTCCGTTTGCCCCTCTCAGTGAGTACAGCTAGCATGGCTCTGTGGTTTTTTCGACAATACACAGCTTTAACTGCTAGCTTAGGTGTTTCAATATTTAGCCTAGTTTAGCACTCCTCTTTGTAAACACCAACACGGCGGAGGGATATCCAGTCTCCAGCAGTATGTACTTGTCAGAGTGAAAACGCGTTGAAATGTTAACATTCGCGTCTTGAATTCGATGACATATTTAGACGGAGCTAATTTGGGTTGGATGCTACGACTGAGAGTCACTGACCGAGGCCTTGTAACGAGAGGACGATTCCCTGACCGGAAAACCTCCGGTGCCTGGTTGTGATTAGTTAGCTGCAACAGCTAGCGTATAACCGCTAAAGCTTGTTTAACTAAAGGTCACTGCTAACATTAGCCACTGTAGCATGAAGCCAACCATGTGGTATCGTTAGAAAATGTTGTTCAGTTGACTATATTAACGATATTTTGATCAACATTTGTGAGTTGTGAGTTGGCTAGTAGCTGAAGAGTACCGTTAGCCAGTTAGCAGCGACCTATCAGAGACCCGACAGGAGCACATGCATAGAGGAACGCAGCTGTGTACTGTATGGTAATGTTATGTTTAAATGGATGTGTTAAATAGCCCCTCCAGACTGGTAAGACATATATACAGATGGTGTGTGTGTGTGTGTGTGTTATTGTGTATTTCTTTTCCACAAAATGTCCACATTAAAAGGTAATCTCCTTCTACCTCTCTAAAAATTCCAGATTCTCTGAATATACAAATGTTGTTGATTTCTAACGTTTTGCTGCTGGACAGCAGATGTCTCCTACTTCACTGTGAAGTCCATTCTCAGTGGATGTGCATTTTTTTTCAGGGTGGCACCCCATCCTACCCATCTAGATCCGACCATGGATGACTATTAAAAAAACGTGTCTGGTTGCAGTATAGATGCTTAAACAGGTGACAGAGTTTGGTGTAACAGCAGTATGTATCTACAGAGTGAGATGTCGCTAAAGCTTCACGGTGGGTTGATTGTAAGGGGTGTAAGAAAAGTTTCAAAAATATATATATATACATACAGTAGGCCTAGAAAACAATAACAAATAGGGATTTGTAGAGAGCAGACATGAACTTATACATGCTTTCAGACACAAACTATGTAACTGTAACTCAAATTACCTCAAACTTATTTTCTATCTGCTATTTCTGGACTGCAATTGCTTACTTAATATCGTACTACTACTTGGCTGACATAAGGATTATTTATCAGTGTAATTGGGTTCTGTGGAAACTGTGTTCTTAAGGATGTTGTCTTCCCAGCCTGAACAGGGATTCCCAAAGTCATGGCTGTTAAACAGTAAAAGTTAATCCAAATTTACCTGCTGCAACAATAGTTTTTGCTCTTTTTTGGCAAGGGTGTAAAATTCTAATATCTTTAGGCCTTAACGTAATTAAAAGTTAATATAATTTATTATATTACTGTCACACTAGGATAATTCATGTAATTCATCCCCCATGTGGCACAGTTGGGCTTATGTGTAGGGATACGGAAGTTCTACTGTCAGTGCAGGGTGCCAGATTAACTTTGTTTAGTCGTCTATTTGGGTTGTCCCAGAATAAATAATACTAAACTGCTGAGAAGAGTCTTCGTTGACCCACTTTTGATTAGTTGGATAGTATAAAAACATCAAATGGCTGGTGAGTGAAGCTAATCTCCCAGCCACTTGCATATTTTACCGGTATTTGACTTGTGGCTGGTACCAATTATGTGCCAAAAAGTTTGTCTGACAGTGACGTAAAGTAGTGAAAATATTCTTATATGATCACAAACACTTGATTTTTGTTATATGGGGCTGGCCTTTCTAATGTGGCTAAAATGCATTTTTCTGCTAGCCCTATCCACAGCTTCCACTGTGGCCATGGTTGTCTCTGGAGAAGTTCCTCATACAACTCTTCTTTTTAAAAAAACAAAACAACAACTATCCCTTTAAAGGACTTAAAAGAATATATTATACTATAAATCATTATACATTACAATGTTACCAAAATGACAACAAGCACTAAAAATGTAAAACATAATTGTGTCAGTACTAATGTAATTCAATTATTGTTTATAAAGTCTTCATTTCAAGTCTTTATTCTATGAGCGCTGAACATCTGGCTGTCCTGCAGCAGGATATGATCCCTTTTTTAATTTACATCATGTGCAGCTGTGGGATCTGAGGGCTGACTGCTCTCTACTAAAACCAGCTGTTGCCATCTGTATGTGTGTGTGACATATAATGTGTCATAAATCCAGCAAAACAAAGCCTCAAAGAGCAGTTTAAGTGTTCTGTTTCTTCATGTGCTGCTACGTCACCAGGTTGTTTCCGTTGTTTATTAACCTGACCGTGCCAGATGGTTTGTTACACTGAACTTGTAACAAAGGCTACAAAGGCCTTCAGTGCCGTTCTTTGCTCTTCTTTCAATGAAGAAATACTCTCCAGTTCTAATAGAACTGATGCCAGGAGCATATATGCTAACCTCTTTAGCAGCCACCATTGCTGTTTAATAAACAGCACCTTCTCGCTGCGTCACACCTAGTGCCCACCCCAGTAGCTGCCAGTATATCTCAAAGAAAGCTGATTGGTCTGCCACAAATGCATAGATTGAAACCTGGCAAGGTGGATTCTCACAGGACTTTCTCAGTCCAGCTGCCTCGCAAGTCCATTTTGTAATTGATGGTGTGAAAAAGAGTGAGAGACAAACCATTCCACTTACCCTGATGATTAGCAGTTTAAATGCACAATACACAAAAAATGACCTTTTCAACTTGTTAGTCAAATTAACACATCAGATTTTTTATTGCATCTTTAACTGATACGAGTTGAAACATGAACACAGAACAGTGATGTCTTTTTAGTATGTTTACCTCTAGAATCCTTGGTTTCTTTTCCCAGTTTGTTGGTTGTATCCTCGTGGCCTCTGCAGTCTGAAGAATCTGTCAGGCATGAGAGTACTCGAAAGCATGCACACATTCTGGCCTGGGTTGTGTTCCCAGTTTTCTCCCAAGGAACTTCATTGTTTCTTGATATCTGCAACCTGCCTCTTGCTGTACCTGTCTGGGTTACATCAGTCATCCCAGTGCCTTAGAAAACTCCACTACGTACTTGAATGAATACTGTCCAGCATTTCTCACACCCATTGTAATGAAGTGCTCTAAGAACTAGTCATAGGACACATGAGGAGCACTATAATAGATCTTAAAATGATACCCTGCCATTTGACATCCACACTGCTCTAATCCACAGTGTATAATCCCCCCCCCTTAGTTCCTGTTGCTACTCCTGTGAAGCTTTCCAGTGTAGCACTGTCTTTGTGTATGCTGTTACAGTGATGAAGTTGCAGATTAACTGCTTCAAATTCTTGATCATTTTTGAAACGGTAAAACCATGTTTTAGTTTGCAACTGTCAGTTTTAGTGACTGACTTGACCTTTCTCACTGGTTTTCCCACCTCCAGCTAACAAGCTTATTAGCGTTATTTGGCTGAAAATGTTTCCAACTGACTCATTTGAGAATAAGAAACTTGTGAAAGGGTCAGAACCTCGGCCAACTTTCTCCTTTCCTGTATTTACATGCTACGTGCTAGGCTAATCTATGTTGAAAAGACAGTCGCATTTTGAAGATGTTTAAAAGATATAGGTAAAAGATTCACATCTTAAGATGGCTGCCAGCTAAACACAACAGCAGTATTATTTTAGCCCATTAAATCGTTTAATACATAATAGAGCGTGATCTTTGGGCGTAGGTATAGATGGGAGATGAGCAGTGAGTTTCCTTCTTGCCACAAGCTCTCTTAGTTTTAATAAACAATACAAACTCACAAATGTCAAGAAGGAAAGACTCTAATACCCATTTAACAGAATAGTGCAACCGTACACCTTCTGAACGAGGGGGCAATGAGCTGGAGCAGGCTGGCTGGTTACTGAAAACAGCCGCCTCTGACAGCACCCACCTGTCACTCAAAGCAGCCACCACCTTAATTATTCATAACTATAGCCTTAATATAATTTAAACAGGTGAGTTACATAAAAATCAATTGGTTGGAATAAACTCTTAATTCACAGAGTTAGATTGTGAAAATCCACTGGTTATACAGCTGATTATCCTCTCACTTGTTCTTCAGCTGTGTGTGTGTGTGTACTGTGCTGCTAAATGAGTTCTCCAAAAATTGTCAAAGCAAGTCGGTTTGATCTCCTCCTTGCACAGCGTGACAAGTGACATCTGAGGCTTAGTGTACATCCATGAATCCGATTTGATGTGAGTGACACTACAGCAGCATCTTGTAACTAGTCCAGAGCTGACATTAGTGCATGTGTTCACTGGGCTAACGCAGTGTAACCAGTCAAAAGTAAGACCACTCAGATTTTCTTTGCTTCAGCTGGTAAGCAGCTATCTCCCATACACTTGTACAGACTCACACACACTCTCTGGGGACAGAGAGTCCTGGATTGTGTGCTAAATATAGCATGGTTCTTAGGTGCAGATTAATATGATGTTGGGAAGATATCTTTGCGAGTGCATGGCCATGGCATGGTATCACATGCACACTAAGACTTGCATGCTCTCATTCTGTGGCAGAAACAGGATGAAGAGCCTCTGATAGTGTTCTCAGTCGAATACTGGCTGTTTTCTTCCAAAGAAATGTTTTTTAAAAAGGAATCTGAAATAGTTAGAAGTTGAACATATTAGAACAACATGTGAATGAGCATTAGGCGGGCTATCACTGCTCACTGTTGTATGAATGATTTTTAGTATTTCAGTGTTACTCATCCTGTTTTTTCTAATTTATTTTATTTATTTATTATTTATTTTACAAAAGATGAAGAAAGAAAGATTGATTTATTTTACAAATTTAAGGACGCCCAATAGCTCATTTGGTAGAGCTAGTGCCCCATGTACCAAGGCTGTACCTGGGCCAAGTGCCCCTGAGTCCTTACGGCAGCGGCCATGGGTTCCACTCCCACCTGTGGCCCTTTTGATGCGTGTTGTCCCCTCTCTCTAACTTCCTGTCCATCTTGAGCTGTTTGTCAATACATTTATTTAATTTTTTTTTAAGTTTCTCTTTTAGATATTGGAAGCGCTCAGTCTCATTTAATGCAGAACGGTTAAACACAGGTTAATACTTCAATATCTTAAAATATCAAAGAAATGTATTTATCATAACACAAGGTTGTATAACAAAATTAAACTATGTGCTTCCTTTATGCTACAATCATTATAAAAGATTCAATTTATTGAATAACAGTGGTGCCGCAGACACGCTGTTTGACAAAAATTTCGGATTTTGATAACTTTTAATGGATATGGTATTTAGATGGAACTGAACAAATGTGAAGTTGATACAATCAATTCCCTTGGAGGAGTTTGTTAAAATGCTACATGTGCAAATTGCCTTCCTTTCGGGTGTGGGGTATAGGTCCAAGAGGCTTTTTTGCAGGGGTCACTGCTCGGGCCCTAATAAATAAAATAAAACCAATTTATATACATATATACACCAGGAAATAATTCTGCAGTGCATCTTTTGAATTTACTTCTGGGGTGATGTAAACAGTGGTAACAAAACAGTGATGATAATATGGTTTCATCTTCACAGAAAAAGGAACAGTGTCCATCCACTTTGACTGTGTTTGAGCACCATCAGTGCTAATGATTTTGAAGCATATGACCCAGCTATATCTGCTGGCAACATCTGTCATTTTATCAATTTCATATGATCACTGTCAATAATTGAGAACCACACTTAATAATATTAAATGTAGTAAGCTCACTGTTGTCACAACACCAGAATTCTAAACTTAAATACAATATCCAATCCAACTTTATTTGTTAAGCACTTTAAAAACAACCAAAGTTGACCAAAGTGCTGTACAGGAGAATAAATAAGACATCATGAATGTAAACAGTGATGGTGATGATGAAGACCACTGTGAGGAATATAGACAGTGATGGCGATAACACTGGAAAGTTCCCGTGGCAGACAACACGGACGAAGTCCGACGGCGACGAGCTCGATGTCCGGGCTGCAGACTCTCTTTCACACAGACGTGCCCGGCGTTACACCACCTGTTGTTTATGAGCACAGACAGTCCCCCTCCTTTCTTCATGCCGGTCGCGGTGGTGTCCCTGTCGGCTCGAACCGTCTGGAAGCCGGGAATGGTGACGTTGGAGTCCGGTATCTGCTCGTGTAGCCACGTTTGTAGGGTTTAAAGCTCCTCTTCTTCATCCTCCGTTTAACCCCCGCTCTGCAGCCTCGCCGTCTCCTCCTCAGCTCCTCTGGTATGGAGGGTCTCTCTCCAGTCAGGATGCTAGGGTACCTCAGGGTGATCATCTGGTCGCGGGTGTAAACAATGCGACTCGCCGTCGCCATGGAGACCCGTGCAAACAAATAATAAAAAGTGCTCAAAAACGCCAAAAAAGTATTTAGGCGACATGAACAAAGTAGTAAGAAAATAAGAAAACAATTAAAAATAGCAAAAAACACACTGAAAACACTGAAAACACACTAAAACTACAACAATGATAGGAGCTGCCATGATATGAATCAATACTCAATAAAATACTTTTGACAACCATCTCTAGTCTGTTGCACTGACCACATGAAGCAATAAACTGTTCTGCTAAAGTAACAACTAGTTGGGTTTTCTGTATGTTAACTATCCTGTTTGAGTAATACTGAATGCATTATTTAATATGAAATGTTTTTAATCTTTTACAAAAGAATAGCTTAATGCTAGTGGTACAGAGAGAAGAGCCACGACTTGGCAGCCAGAACATGACGCAGCAACATCTGGTGGACAGGAGGAGATAGAGTTTTGCGGTTGAAAAATCATTAATGAGCTGTAACAAGATCTCTGGTCAGGGGCCCTTGACCAGTGCATTTTAGATTTGGGTCTAATTCCTTCATTTTAGTCATTTTATAGATGACCTAAATGTAAGTGCACCCTTACAGTCTGTCTGAGCTGTCTTTGCACAAAACTATGTATTGTGACTATTTGTCCAACTCATTGACATTCACACAGCTTCAGTGTGGCACGAAGACAAGGCTATTAGGGCGGGCATCTTGTTTACATCAAAGCAAGACTCTTAGTAAACGGGAGGCTAAGAGAGGGGCTCTGTTTATCAGCTGTAGATGGGGCCTGGTACTGCCATGTGGCACTGGGCAGCCGCCAGCTACAATGAACCCCCAGTGAAGCAAGAAGGAAGGGGAGGTGAGGAAGAGAGAGGCAGGAATCTCAAATAGATTAAGAGAAAGCTACAACTATCTCCAGAGCTCTATATTTCTTGAATACCATATTTATGACCCACTCTCAGGGCTTCCTGAAACCTGAGCTTCAAAGTTCGTAAACTTATTGGAATTTCATAAACTGGGTATGAATGGGAAGCTTGTCCTCATAGTAGCCATTTTATTGTGGTAAGAGCATTTTAAACTGTGTGTGGGCATGTGTGTATGATAGTCTTGATACGCCCCTGCACAGCCCCCCTGAATTCCCACATTCGAAAGGTGTGAAGGGATTTCAGATGCTGTGTGACAAGCCGACAAGTGTTTGCATACTGAGCCCCTAACCCTACCTTCCTGACCTATACCTAACTATGAGTTAGTGTTTGGACATCTTCATTTGTCCAACAACATTCTCTAATGTACATGTTTTTCACTTCTTGACATGACTTTTTAAATGGATATCTGTGCTGCTGGAGATTTCTTTGGATCCCTGATCTAGTAGCCAGTAGTAGTACTGCATCTAAAGTCCCTCCACACTGATAGAGCCACTGTAGGATGAAATTTAGCAGAGCTGTGGGTCCCAGTTTAGTTTTAGAAGCAATGATGTAATTTAATTGGAGAACTATGAAATGTTAGTGTTACTATCTCTTACTAACACACAGCCTGTCTTCTCTCTCTGTAGGTGCTGATGACTGTGATGTAGCTATGCATGTTCCCTGGCTTTTGTCTATAAGCTCTACCTGGTGACAGGACTTTGGACGTTTAACATCTGTCACCAGCTGCTCCAGTGTCTGCGCACCCTGTAATACAGTCCACCATGCTGGATGCAGCTGTATAACAAGTAGCATTGGGAAGGGAAACTCTAGTTTTTCTAATCTCCCATCAGTAGACTATTATGTTTGTGTTAGAATGAGAAACTGAGTGGGGGAAAAAGTGGAAAACAAGTAACACTGAAGGGGCCGAAGTGCTTGTGTCAGTGGCAGAAAAGAAGAGCCATCCTATCAATAGGTTGGCCGCACCTGAGGCAGCCAGGCCCTGAGGATGACTAGTCTGTTTAGGCGCAGCAGCAGCAATGGAGGCTCCAGAAGCAGTGGAAGTGGCAGCGGCGGGAGTGGGCAGCTCAACAACAGCAGGCCCAACCGGCAGGTCAGACGCCTGGAGTTCAACCAGGCCATGGAGGACTTCAAGACCATGTTCCCCTCTATGGACTATGAGGTGATCGAGTGTGTGCTGCGCTCCAACAACGGAGCTGTGGACGCTACCATCGACCAGCTGCTCCAGATGAGCATTGACGGACAGGGCTCGGATGACAGCTCAGACTCAGATGACAGCATCCCACCAGAGGTCAGTGGAAAGGGTCTGTGGGCACCACCGGGGAATCTAACGCAGCCTGATGAGGTGTCAGTATTGACTGGGCCTGTCACAGTAATTATGCTATAGACTTATTGTGCGATATACAACATGGAGGTATTGCCTGTCAAAATATTGACTTACCCTAAACCTAACCCTAACCTGTATGACATGACCTCGATCATTTTTGCTGACCACGATATTCCCCATTGTGTTAACATGCATGTTTACTATGTTGTCACACCAAGCGCTCCCTAAACTAACAGCTAGCCACCACAGGTGATGCAGATGTTATGGTTTCACTTTTGGGTTACTGTTATGTCACTGCACGCACACCGTGCAGCTGCAGCCTGGATACCTTTTTATTCACGGAACAAATACTGTATTAAGTTACTGCTAACGGACACTGAACATTTCCTACTGCTACAGCTTCACTGAAAAAGAAACACTAATTGACTTCTACTATGATGTAAGCTAGTCAAAGGAAGTGCAAAGTCTTTATCTGTTAGCTTGACACTGGTTGCTATCATTCAACAAAAATGCATCTACAAAACAAAACGTTTGTTTTCTGAAATTTTTGGCAGATCAGTTTGAAATATGTCAGGCAGTAATGGGACATTAAGGAGCAGCCACAGTGAGCTGCGTGCAGTGGTCTGTAATCGTGAAATAATAGTGATCTCAATATCAAAATCATCATTGTGGCAATAGTAAGTAGTTGGACATCACACTCTGATACATCCAAATAAATAATCCTCTAAAAGCCATTTTTGTTTCACAGGTCCCAGGAATTTTTGAGATTTTTTTTTTTTTTTTTTTTTGAGAGTTTCGAGTATTTATTCTCATCTCTTTACAATACAGCAAATGGAAACCACAAACTGAAAAATGTGTCATTTTGATTGGTGTCCAATCACATGTACACGAGAAGCTACAGGCTGGTGTTATTTTTAGAATTTCATTCTGTACTCCTGGTATTGTTACATGCGTGATGCCTCCCGATGCCGCTGACCCAAGCACTGATTGATATTGAGTTTGTAGATTGAATTTGATCCCATCCTGAGCATTAAACTATAATGTACTGCTTACTGGCCTTTCTGTATTCCCCATCATAAGTCGTACGGCTGACAGTGCAGTGAACGGACAGGCTCTAATTAGTTACTGATTACTTCTCCAAGAAAGTAATCCAGTTACTTTACTGATTACTTATTTTCAAAAACATGACGCACAACCTGAATACACTAAAGCAATAGACCTTTCAGCCTTATTCTATTCTTTCTGCATTTTCCATCATGTAAAATTCAATCAAATGAAACAGTCTCTTTTTTAAAACTTGTTTTATTAGTTCCAGTCCTTTAACTTAATGCACATTGCATCAAGCAAAAATTTAATTAAATGCAACCGTCTCTGACTTGAAGAAAATTGTTGAACATTTAAACCTATTTTCTGCACATTCCACCATATTTTAATGAAATAAAGCAAGTCCTTCTTCTGTTAACTTATATTTCTGCATATTCCAGCGTATAAAACAAAAATATTTTTTGTATAATCCTTAATTATTTATTATTATTATTTATTTATTTTTTATTTTTTTTTCCTACGATGCGTCGGAAAGATTCAGAGTCTACAGTGGCAACATGTCCTCGACAATATAGCCAGCGACGAGCTTCTTCAGTTCAGCTGCACGAAGTCCTGTCGCTCTTAAGTCTATTTTCACCTGTTAAGCAGGAGAGAGGGCCCTCGGAGGTTCGCCCGGTGGAATTGGATGTGGTAGCCGCAGTGGTCATGTCAGTGGGGGGGATCCGGGTTTTTTTCAGTGAGTTTCACATTCCTGTGCCGGCTTGCTAGGTACTTGCTCAGATTTGAGGTGGAATTTTTCGCTGTAGATAAAAGTTTTCTTCCAACGCAGAGTGTACAGCAGACGCTGATGTTTTTGTCACCTTTTACCGAGTGAATCTCAAAGTAATGTCGGTACTTCCAAGCATTAAACGCTGAATGGTCCTGCTCTCTACATTTCAGCTCAGTCCTCTACTAGCCCCACACCATCCTCAGTGAGTTCACTGTGCACTTTATTTTCTTGTTTTCATATCAGTGCGTCCAGTTCAATGGCAAGAGTGCACATCATTTTCATTTTGATGTAATGGCAGCTAGATCTGGGTGTTTGGTAATTTGCCAAATATAAATAAATTGAAAAAGGACATTTTGAATTACATTGTTTTGACTCAATTTGTCTGCTGAATTATCAATGTAATATAGTTCTGTTTTTACATTCTCAGTTAACTATGTGGAATATCGCAGTATACATCGTATCGCAATGTATCGTGATATAATCGTATCGCGATGCGTATCGTATCGTGAAGTCCTTGTACCCACCCCTAGCGCCTTTCTAGTCTTCCAACCACTCAAAGCGCTTTTACACTATATGCCACATTCACCTTTACAAACACACATTTACATGCAGATGACACTGTATCAGGAATGTGACTAGTGAACGACCTTCTCTACCTCTTGGACACAGCTTGTCTTTACAGCACAAATGTGCCTGGATTTTATAAGAAAGAAAAGCTGCTCATGGTCAGTTTCCATTTTAGTCACACATAATAACATGATGTCAATGAATTGTTGTTGACATCTAAATTCAATGACATGAAGGATGCCACCCCTGAATGCAGTGCTGCAGAACTGTTGCATTCAGGCTTTGTACCAAAATGAATAAAAGATCACAGGGAGATCTAATTTCAGCTTGTTAACATGTGATTTGATTTTAAATTAAACCTCAGATAACTGACTGTAATGGCAATCAAAGTGGAATTCTTCCCAATTGCAAATGTGTGAGGGTAAGGCAGGTGTTAAACATTTAATGAAACAAAGCTTGAGTTGCCCAGTCTGTTTCTTTCTAGATTCTGGAGCGAACACTTGAACCTGACAGTTCAGATGAGGAACCACCTCCAGTCTACTCTCCACCAGCATATGATATGCACATTTATGACAGGAAATACCCTGAAGCCCCACCAACACCCCCACCAAGGTAAGGAAGGGGGACTGGACTGGATATGCAGCTGAGGCTTTGATTAAGCAATTATCAGATTAAGAGCCACTTTAAAAACATTTTCTATTTGGGGTTTTATTTAACAAAATCTTAAAATATATTTTACATACTAAATGAATACATGGTTTGTTTTCCGGCCTTCCTTCAGGTGCCTTTTTAAAGCTGTAATCTGTAACATTTCCTCACAGCTATGTCCTGTATGTAGTTGAGTTGTGTATTTCCATTATCCCAAATGTTTCCAACAATGTTCAAACTCAGAGAAATCTGTCATTTTATTCAGGTAACGCTGCGTTTCACCTGTCGCCTGTCTATGGCGTCATATCCCCTTTGTGCCTGCGTCAGCGTTGAGGTTGTCTGCCAGAAGCTGTCATACATTGACTGTTGATCCAGTCTGAAGCCACATTGTTACCATCCACTGTTTAGATCTTGGTGCTTTTTAACTCTAGATTTGAACCAGATGAAGGATTTTAGTCATCAGACGTCTGGATCTTAAGTTATCAGAGAAACAAGCTGAGCTAACGTTAGCAGCAGCTCGGCTCACAGCCCCTCCGGGACGTCCTTTGTCTGTCCAACAGCGTGGGAGAAACAGTGATTTTTAAGGTGGAACTGCTTTATTCAGTGTTTTTAGTGGTTTTAATCAGTGGGTCTGTTTGTTTTGGAGAGGAGGAGACCTCTGTGGATCATTGGGCTCCCGGTAGAAACCTCCTGAACCATGAACACACCATTTGACACCACTTGTGAGGCTAAAATAGGTAGCGTGTATATATCACAGAGTGGTGCATTATATAAACACACACATTGATAATATTACCAAAACAGATACTCAATAATCTAAGAGTTAGATAATCATCTTCAATCATTTTATTTGTATGACAGAGTTACAAATTGTTCCTGTAACTCTTGCACTTATCAGGCATTTCCTCACTCGTAAGATTCTTTTAATGAAATACAGGAAACCAATAGATGTTTCCTCTCTCTGGCCATCCCATGTGATTTTGTGAGCGAGCGATTTAAATGATGTAAATAATTATTATATATATATATATATATATATATATAATAAAATAGTTAATAGACAGCTAGAGATGATATTGAGAGATTGATAATGTACCTAATGCAGTTGGTAGAATTACTAATGTGTCCTGTTACTCCATCATAGATTTGAAGCAGAGCCTCCTCCAGGTCACCAGCAGGTCAGAAGCTACCGGAACTGGAACCCTCCTTTGCTTGGAAATCTCCCAGACGATTTTCTGCGGATCCTGCCACAGCAGTTAGACAGTATAAAGGTAAAACAGGTTCAGCATAAAGATGGTAAATGGGGGCATCTGGTTTCTAATTTTCTTCTTCTTCTACTAATTAAAAGGACAGTTCACCCCAAAATCAAAAAATACATATTTTCCCTCTTACCTGTACTGCTATAACATAAGATGTGGAGCTGGTAGTAGAAGTAGTAATTGTAGTGTACCAGTAGAGTAGTAGTACAAGCAGCCGTTGTGACCTCTTCAGGTGAACCATAATCAAACTACATGGATTAACGCTAGAACAGAGAACCTCTCCTGCCTTTCCTCAGCAGACCTCTCAGAGCAGTGTATCCCAACCTTCATCGTCATCCTCCTCCTCTTCAATAAGCCAGTGGACAGCCCAGTCTGGCTCTCGGCCTGAAGCTGCAGGGACCACTGGAGATCCAGGTTTGACAACAGGAGCTACGGAGCAAGACAAGAAACTGAAGCAGTATCTGGAAGACGAGCGCATCGCCCTGTTCCTGCAGAACGAGGAGTTCATGAGAGAGCTGCAGCGCAACCGCGAGTTCCTCATCGCCTTAGAGAGAGGTACGACTATGTACATTTGACTCATTACACACAGAAGAATCCTGCTCCTCACTGTACTGTTATTGGTGGTATAGTACTGTAAATGGGATATTAGTCACGGGAAATAATGCAGAGAAAGTAAAAACATTAAAATTTGAGTTTGAGAGTTTGACCTCTAGTACTATGGACAGAACTGTTTATCAGTCACTCAATTTCTATCTTCAGTCTGACATTGCCTCCCCTCAATGTCTGTGGGGGAGGGGGATTATGATTTCAGCGTAGTAAAAACAAGTGGTTGATATTAAGAAAACATGCTGTCTATGTAAAATAAAGTCTCGATAGCAGCATCTATCTTATCTGTAGCGGCCACCATTGTAGTTATTACTAGGGATTCCTAGTAAACCGATGGGGTTCTTTCAGGGCAGGTATAGATACCAATTAATACTATTCAAGGAAAATATATATAGAATAAAGCAGTGGAGTGTAAGTACATTTACTCAAGTACTCTACAATCTTGAGGTACATGTACTTCACTTGAGTGTTTCCATTTCCCCATCTGTGGCACAGCAGCCTTCAGTGTTGATGGGTTATTTAGCGACACCACAAAGTTCTGACAACAGACAGAGAGATTAATTGCAATTAATTTAATGCAATCATATAAAGTATAATTGTAATTATGCCAATAATCAGAAAAATGCTGAATATCAGATCCGATAATTTGGCCAGGCCAATAATCAGCCTGTACCTAGTGATTACTCCTCCTTGCTTCCGGTGCACAGCTTGGCAGAGCTTCACAAACGGCATTAGTCGCGATGATTGGCTAATTATTAGTATCCCTGCAGTGTTCATTGGGTTAAACACTTTTTCAACCGAGAAACCGCTGTTACATGTCATAATAATGACAACAATGCTAGATTTAAAATACAACATTTAAAAAAATTCTAAATGTTTGAGAGGAAGGAAATATTATGGATTTGTTGGAGTTCAAGGATACACACACAGTTTTTTGGTGAGTTCTTGAAAACTCCACAGGGCACCTTTTTTTTTCTTTTTAAAAAGCTTTTGTTTTTTGTGCAGTTATTACCACAATTTGCCTTGATGCTCAAGTCCAATGCTTGTCTCTTTGGAATTACTTTTGTCTAAATAATGAAACTTAAACATATGATTGCAAACCATACAGCAGTACCAGCAACCCAAAGCTACCAAGACTAGAGAGTGTTGGAGCTGTTTGTTTTGTTATCATACATCATCACTGGGCTCCACAATATGGTAAAAAATCACATTGTGATTAGTTTTACAGATATTACCATATAATTCTCAATTAGTTACGACCATTTTTGCATCACTATTTTCATTTTTACTGTAAAGCTATTAAAATCATGACAATGTGATATTTGTTGGGGACTGTACCAAACAAACTTTGTAGTCCCACGTTGAGCTTTTATTAAAAAATTGCACCCTCTGCAATGTGGATATTGCACCATATTGCAATTTCCATAATATTTCAATTATTGCACAGCCCTATTCGTTCTTTTCTTTGATTTTCTTTACTTGAACAAAATTAATTCCATGTGTCTCCATTTGTCATAGTTTTACATCCCTCAGCTTATGATCAAGGCAATTGCTTCCATTGTTTTAGTAGGTATATTTAGAGGTCCACACTAAAGTTCTTTTAGGTGTTTTAATAAAGGATGGATGTCTCTGAGTTCTTTAATTGCGTTATTCACTTGATCTCAGAAATCCCATCAATCAGTAATCATTCTAACAATATGACTCTGATTAAAGAGTCCATTCTGAGACAAAAGTAATAACCACCTTTGTGTCAAGTCTTTGACTAGTGGAACAACATATTGATCAAACGATTGTCCAGTAACTGATTTGACATACAAAGAGGCAAATCATTTTGGATACAGTAAAATATTCAAATATCCAGGCTCTGCTCAGACAAGATTGGTGAAAAGAAAAATGCTTGCCTTGGCTGTTCTGGTGCAACAATGCAAAGCTTTGAACTGTTTTCTCCTCTCATCAGGCATTGGTCGAGATGAATGGGCGTGGAGGTTTAGAAGTTTGAGCATTGCACCATTATACCAGAACTCATCACATCTTGGTTCCTCACATCAGGGTCATAACATCTGCTCTCTGTTTTTAGATCGCTTGAAGTATGAATCAAAGAAATCAAAGTCCAATCATTCATCTAGCATGGAGAATTCCACAGGTAGATATCACTCATCAAGCTTCCTCTGCCAAGCTATCTGCAACTGTCTTTTCACACTGAATTCTACTGAATACTGGTCTGTGTTTGTCTATACATTCACTGTGATATCTGTTGGTTGTGGCAAAGATTAGTGCTACGGACATCATAATATATATACACACACACACACACACACACACACACACACACAATTTGATGTGTTTGATGCGGGTAAATAAAGTTGCTGTGTCTGTGTGCAGGAGAGCAGTACTCTGCAGCTTCACTGGAGGCCGTCTCAGATGATGCCCTATTCAGAGACAAACTCAAACACATGGGCAAATGTAAGTCGCCAGACTGAGAATACTGCTGCTAATTTACAAATAACTGCGCTATTTTTTTAAGAGCATTGTCCACTGTAGTCAATAACCCAAGATGTTTTCTCACCTTCAGCAACGAGAAAGAAACTGTTTGAAATTGCCAGAACATTCTCAGAGAAGACAAGGAGGAGGAAGTCAAAAAGGAGGATGCTCCTGAAGCATCATTCGTATCCTTTGCTTACCCTTTGTCACATTATCTAGCTAACATTCCCTTTTTTGGTGTAAGTAGCCAAATATTATTTACTTACCATGATCAAATGTCATTTTTAAGGTGGGAATGCTTTAATTCAGCCTTTAGCGTCATTAACACTGAGTGATTCAGTAGTACCATTCAACTGTACACATTCCTGTAACATGCATGTTGTGTTCTTTCTTTAATAATTTCTTCTGAATATGCTTTTACACCCTCAAAGTCTTCCATTATCTACATAAAGTCCTTCTATACTCCATCACCACCATTATTGTTGAGATTCCTGCTGCTCGCATACATCATCATCCCATGGATCAGCCTCAGTAACTGATGTCTTTGTCCACTTCCATGAGGAGTTTAGGTGTTCTTAACTAAGCTCCTTTCCAGACTGGGCGCAGCCAACTCAACAGCGAATCTTCTCGACGATGTAGAGGGAAACCCCTGTGGTAAGATGTGCATGTCACCCACACAGTGTGAAATATTTTTGGTTTTATCCCGATGTCACAGAGAAGTGGTTCCTAACTGGTCTAGCTTCAGGGTCCAAGTGTCCCCTCACACATCGGGTCCAACCACACCTAGAGCAGGCTAATATTGAGGACTGAAACTGCACCAAAAACAATATCATCAAAAACAACAGCTGGCATTGATTTATTTGTGATATATACATGGATATTTATGTTATGTAAGAAGTTCCTTCATTTATTTGATTTTTCTAATGGATTTATTCTTTTTGGGTGTTTATGCAATTTATTGGTTTATAACAATAATGTGTGTCTGATGTGTTTTTATTGGAGGAAATTTTCCACATTAAATCACCTCCTACCTCATGAAACTTCCAGAATATCTGAATATCCAAATATTGTTCATTTTTCCTGCTGGACACAAGATGTCTCCTACTTCACTGTAAAGTCCATTCTCAGTGGTGGATTCAAGTTTCTACATCACACTGTACAAGTTGCATACTGGATAGGAAACTCTGCACATACATTCTGCACAGTGAAACTCAAACATCACACTGTAGGAGCAAGAGGAAACACTGATTTCTGACTGGAGGGGGCTTTAATGGTCAGAATACAATAGACAATGCAGTAACAGAATCTGGATTCATATTTGATCAGCACTACTTAGTTTGGCAGTTTGAAAGTCAATTTTACTCTAAATGGGACCGTAATGTACTAAATGAACATCATGCTGTATGGAAGAAGAAGAAACTAGAGATTGAGACCATAAACTCATTAAAGTAACTATTTGCTGAGCTAATAAATCCAATAAGAAGTCGTCTCCTTTCTCCATAAGTCTGTATAATATTGTTTTTTATTGCTGGCCTTTATATAGACTGCAGGTTTAAGACACTTCCAAGTTGGCTTCACTTCCCAGACCTTGAAGTTCTTCACATTATATGTACTGTCAATTAAATAAACACATGATTCAAAAGTTGGCCCCTCCTCAGCTGCTCAGAGTGAGAGAAAGGGAGAGCAGCAGTGGTTGAGCGAGGTACAGAGTGAATAAGGAGAGTTAGCATTAGCAATAACAAAGCAGTCAATCAGAGAAATAAAACTTTAGTTTCCGGTTTTTCCGTTACGTTCTAAAGCACAAATAAACCCACTCACAGGTCCATACAACCCTGTGAGAAGTAGCCACATTTTGTGTGATTTTTATCCTAGGTCAGAAAGACACATACTGTAGACCTGCAGCTCTTTACACATCCATGACGGAGCAGAGGAGGGACACAAAGACAGCGATGTAACCTGCTTGCTACATTTTTATGAGGTCTGACCTCAGACCTTGGTGCCGCCCAACGGTTAACTCCCAGAAACATCCTGAATACAGCAAAATAAAGAGAAAATACAGGCAGGGGGCTGCACACACACACACCGACATACACTACTAGTGGGTCATGTTATACATTGTTTTTTAAGGAAAATCCTGCTCATTAGGTTTAGACTTTTAAAGCTCTGACCACACCTATGCCCACAGATGGGTGTGGTGGGATGTGGCGGGTACTGCGTATTGTGAACGCACCTGCTGTGTTCTCATTACAATGAATGAGAAAGCATGTTTTGTTTTCTTTGTTTTTTAATGCAGCTCTATAGAATGTACTGATTATTGTTATGATACTGACATTCATGGCTACCTGCTGTTGTGAATATCTTCAACAAATCTAAATAAGCATGACTTATTGATTGGAGACACACTGTTTTTTGTGTCTGTGTCCAGAGGAAGATGGTCAGCCTAGAAGAGCAAACACTCAGGAAGAGAATGAACAACGCAATGAGCCAACATCATGGTAAGATTCAAATGAGTCCTCTTATAAAGACCATGTTGCGTGTGTGTGATTGCAAGTAACGGAACGCTGCTCACATCTGTCTTTGGCGAGCTGGGAATAAGAACAGGCTGTGAAGGGTGCAGGAGAAACTACAGTGGCCATAACGCTCAGTGTTTGGCTTGCCTGTTCTGGCCTACTGTAGAAACATGGTGGATTCCATAGCAGAGGACCCGCTCCCTCTGTAGATATAAATCGCTCATTGTATGTAACGAAAACAGTGATTGTTATATTGAGGTCATTAAACACTAATGACAACACAGACATTAATATTATATTTCATTTCTGACAATAGATCCTCCTTAATGTTACACACTGGACTTTTTTGAGGTTCTGTCCCTTTTACGTCAAACACAGTCAGTGATGCTTTTGTGCCTGTTGGCTCACTGGAAAGGCTCTGCTACACCAAAAATGCGATTTTGTGTTTTTGGAGTGTGTAAAGTAGGCGTGTGTGTCGGGGGATTTAAGTAGTTTGTGGGTAAACCGTGAACCGTGAATTTAATGTTATTTAGCCTGTCATTCTGGGAAACTGCAACTGGTCCTCAATATGTGTTCAGTGACAGAAAAAACATAGCCTATTTTGTGTGCTTAGGACTGTTTTACTTTTTGCAGTGGTATTGAAAGAAGTATATTGTTTTTTTTAATACTACACTTTTAAAAAACAAAACGAAAAAAAAAACAGATTTTCCAGCAACCTTTAAATTTAATGATTTACAGTTACAGATTTTATTATTATTTTACATTGTAAATTCACAGGCTGTTTTTGTTATTGTATTAATATTTCTATGTATTTTTAAAAAATACAGGAAAAAATGAAATAAACATGAAAAACCCTGTAAACTTACTTAGTGGTATCAGAGTTTAAAATTCAGGTACGGTGACAACCTTACAACCAGTGTCCTTTCACTGCTGCCCTGACAGTGTTGGTAATCATGTCCTCCTACAGGTTGATCTCATCAGAAGAGTTGTTCTGATTAGATCAGAGCTCCACAGCTTTAGTGTGTCTTCCTCTACTTCTCTGTTTTTTCCCTCTCAACAAAGCTAAAAATAAACCTTCTTTTCCAGAGTTTCAAACAATCGATCCCTGTGCTGTCTGTAGCCCTGTCAGCCAGCTCTTTCACTTTGAAATGCCACGAAGTATGGCTTATACAATATCTCCATTCATCATTTTCTTTTGGGATGAAAACCACACTCATCCACACTCTCTTCTGCATTTCAGATCCTCCAATGTTGCACCATATCAGGGTTACCATGGCGACGACAGCATGACCCATGGGTGGTGGCCTTGGAGCTCTTCCTGTCCCCACCTGCTCACCCTCACCCTAATCCAAACCAGCCAATGTAAGGCTCAGCAATGAGCTGAGACTCCCCCACCCCCTCCCTTCCTTCCCAGGGAGAGGAACTGGACTCTTCCTAGCACTGGGCTAACTGTTTGTAAATGCATTCTCTGTATTATAACACTTTGTTGATATATAATTTTAAATGTAAAGGAAAATGCATTAGTCCTTACCAGTATTTGTTAACTGCTTCCTTTAATCCACGGAGAGGAACACTAGCACAGTATATGAACCTTTGTTACTTTTCCAGTCCTGTACAGTAGCAGACTGTGTGTCTGATCGGGGTCCCTCAGGCTGGGCATTTCAAATCCAAAGTGTGCACATGCCCCTTTATATACACTAAACCATGTAGAGCTTTTTTACCATGTTTTCTTAATCAGATTGTAATATTTAGCTGTTTTTGAACATCAGAGGTTATGTAACTGAAATTCTTACGTGTCGAGTATTGTGGCCATTAAAGCAAACGTCAACACTCCTCCGCGGCCATAATGATCAGTCGATCACAGTTTAGTAGTTTGGTTTGTATGGCGAGATGAAAACGTGTCATTCAATCAGATGTAGCACCACTAACGGCAGAGTTGCACAGGTAAAAGTACATTAAGGACATTGAACTCAAGTCAACTTTATATAGCACCTTTCATACAAAGTGCTTCACAGCGCAAGATTAAGATTAAAACACATGGTTAAAACAATTATAGACAAAAATGAATACAAAGACAAAAATATAAAAACACAGCAATAAAACAATTGAATATAACAACAAATAACCACAAGACTTAAAACCTGCAACAGAAAAAACAATAAAATATTTAAAATAAATCAAAGTCCAGTAAATAAAGATAAGGGATAAAAAGTATGAAAAACCAATGATAACTAAGGCTACGAGGAACTTTAAACATACAATATGTAATTTCTGCTGCTGGGGGGGGAAACCATAACAAAAGACGAAGTTTGATGACATCGTGAAGTAGCGTGGAATCATGGTAGTTGTTGTCATTGCAGTCAGCTTCTCCCGGTTAGGATTCCTTCAGTGTTCATCGTTCAGGAGGTTTCTATATGTATCACGATACAGGGGTTACGATTCAATATATTGCAATACTGAAAATCTAACTTTAGGAACACTATCATAGTATAAAGAAGACACCACAATATCCATAAAATGGAAAAGTCTGCATTTGTATTTATATAACATTCAACATCATAGCCCTCAGTTTACATTTACAACACTGCTATCCAGCTGTTGGGGGTTTAAACACAAAATTCTTGAGTTTTTTTAAGAATTAATACAATGTCACAAAATAAAATATTGCAATATATTTTTCTATATTTTCTTACAGCCATAGTCATTACTGTAATTTTTCTAGAATAGCATTGTTCTCACCTCGCCTTTGAACCAAACTAGGAGTGTGAATCCACCGCTCTAGACATGCTTGAATTAAGCGTGCCCATAGAGCTTCATTCACTGCTTCACTAGAAACTTTGCTAACATTCTGCCAGGTTTCCAGAATTCCCACATTAAAGCTGCAGTAGGTAACTTTTAGAAAAATACCTTTCGCCATATTTGCTTTGCTTACTTTTACTATATCCTATAAAGACACTTAGGGTTGGAGGTTTGAGGACCGTTGATTGTTGAGTCTTTGTGTCTTTATATCTTTCTCTGCTCTGAGTGGTTGTTTTTGGTCAGTCCCAGTGGATTCTTGCAAATACCATTAAGAGCACTAGGAGGAGCCAGAGGAACCTGATTTTTTATTTTTTATTTTTTATTTTTTCAGATTATCTGTCTCATATACTGTTGTCAGGATATAATGAAGGTTTTAGCAAATGTGAGAAAATAAATATTTTTATAAAAAATTACCTACTGCAACTTTAAACCTAATCTATATTTTTGCAAGACATTATGGGAATAAGAAATATCGCAGCGACTACATTGCCATATCTCACTGTTCCTGTAGTCTTTGAGTAAATGATGTCTTTGTTGATCTCATCTCCCTGAGTGAAGGGGAACACATTTCTAAATGCCAGTGTTAATACAGCAAACAATGGCATCATGTTCAGATGTAGGAGAATACATTTTGTGATCTAAACGTCTGTTTTAGAGGATAAAGCATCTGAAACATGATTGGATGATTATACTGTTATAGGATGCCATTGGAAGTGAAGTCTGACGTTGAAAACACAAGAAATGCCTGTGAGGTTTTCATCCATCCCTTTCTACTGCTCTTTCCATTTGTATGTGTAGATGTGAAACTAGCATGGAGTAAAGATGTAGTCAAAGTCTGATGTAGCCTGTGTGAACAGAAGGTGTTTGAGGAGGTACACAAAAAAAATGCGTGCTGTGGATATAAGAAAACTGCCTTTTTAAGGTAGAGATTTTCAACAAATTAAATGGATTAACTTTCAATCTATGAAATCAACTGTCTTTCTCCCTTTGTGAATTGAATTTTTTTTTTTTTAATCCCTTTAGAAAATATTCAGTTAATCTTTCTGTATGCTGTTCTCAATTATTAATCTGCTGAAAGTGGAAAGTTTCTCACTGAAACTCAGATTTTTAAGGGGCGTGGCCTACCAGCATGATTTGTGACATCATAAATAGTTAGGAAGTCAGTCCTGGTCCAGTATACAACTTGTACAGTGTGATGTAGAAACTTGAAGCCACCAGTGCACATCCACTGAGAATGGACTTTACAGTGAAGTAGGAGACATCTTGTGTCCAGCAGCAAAACTTTAGAAATCAACAACATTTGTATATTCAGAGATTCTGGAAGCTTTAATGAGGTAGAAGGACGAGATGGTTTTTTTAAGGATTTGAATGTGGAAATTACACATTTTTGCAAAAAAAAAAAAAGAACAACCAAGCAAAACAAACATATCAGACACATTATTGTTCCAAGTAAACTATTTGTATGTTGTCTTATTACATGTCTGGAGGGGATCTTTAAAGTCCAGTTTGCATCAACTTGTTTGAACATTTCACTTTAAAGGAAAATGTGCAAGTTGACTATCATGTTAAAGCTGCAGGAGGTTACTTTAAAAACACTTTTTTTTTGTCACATCTGCTAAAACTTTTGTTTTTTGTTTGGTGGCTTGAATCTTTGGGACTCAAAGCGTCTGTATTTGCTGACCTGTGAATGAGACTCAACAATCAGCTATATAGTTCTTGGCTCTGATTGGTTGTTTTTGTCCAGGCTCAGTGGATTCTTGCAAATGCCATTAGGAGCACTAGGAGCAGCCAGAGAAACCTTTTTTTATCTATTTATCGATTATCTATCTCATGTACTACTCTCAGGATATAATTCGTTTCAGAAAATATGACAAAATACATTTTTAATAGGGATGCTCGATATTGGCTTTTCTGCCGATATCCGATATTCCGATATTGTCCAACTCTCAATTTCCGATACCGATATATGCAGGCTTTTTACACCAAAACTGTTAGGTAACAACATAACGTGGAATTAACACATTATGCTTAATTTTATTGTGATGCCCCACTGGATGCAAACATAAATGCCACATGGCTTTCCAAATGTAAACACTGTCTGTGCAAAATAAGAGAACAACTTCAACTTTCATTGTATTAATACTGAAAAGAGCGCTAACGCTAATCGCTAGCTAAGCACTAGCTTTGGTTAATGTGTTTAATTGTATTATGCACCTGAAGGAGTGCTAATGTAAATTCTAAATTGTTTGCTTGTTAGCCACGGTTAGCAACCAAACAGTCTAGCGTGTAGTTGTTGTTGTTATACGTCATCTAGCGCGCGCCGGTAAACGTCCCATGCCGCGTTCATGCAGACTCGGAAATGCTGAAGCCTACAGAACAAACATCGGTTATAAAGACCCGATACCGATAATTCCCGATATTACATTTTTTAGTGAATATCGGCCGATAATATCGGACGGCCGATTATTATCAGACATCCAGAATTTTTAATGAAAATAACTACTACTGCAACTTTAAAGGAAAGTTAATCTATATACGATTTACTTTTAAAACATGAATATTTAAAAACATCAAAATGATGTACAGTACAAAATAGCCATGTGAAATTAACTGAATGATCGTAAATGGCAGACAAGTAGTATGTTCAACAGACTGAGACAGGAGCCAGTCAACATGAGTCACAGGAAGCATGAACGGATGGCTGCCTTTTTGTTTTTAGTCTGTGACCTTTCACCCGCCTCCTGAATCACTTTTGATTCCAGATCCACAATGTCACCACGTACTCTCATATCCTTGTTCCATAATACTCTGGAAAACCCCATTTCAGGGTCTTTGATATTTGTGTTGTTGTATGTTGAACTGTTTCTCAATGAGCTGGCTTCCAGAGTTGTTTAAGACGTGTCTGTCTGGCTTTTGCTGTGATCTGTAAGTGGGTTCATGTTTGTGTTTTCTTTTAGGAAACTTGTTGATATGTTCTGTCAGGGAACAGAACAGAATGATTAGTCTTCCAAAACTACACAAAACACTGTACTTGATTTTACAGACGTCAAGATTTGATGCAGAACTAACTGGAAAATCCACTCAAAGCTTTAAGCAGTGCAGTAGCTCGTACACAAACACATACTGCTGATGTCCTTCTTGTTCCAGGGTTTGTTTTGTTATTTGGACGGGAAGTTCTTATTGGTCTGTGGAGCTGATTAAACGTAGTGTAGATCACATGATGTCACGTACACTACAGCCACACAATATGCTGAGTAAAGAGCGTGACAGTGTCCCTGCACTTGCACCTTTGCTTGTCACAGGCAGTGGGAAATGTGGGAAACCACTACCCTACAGCTAAATGTATGGAGTCTTGAATATGCCACAAGTATAATACACTTTCAAAGTTTTTAAATGTTAAATTGGTTAATTAATTGATTCCAAAGGTAGTCTAAACTGATTAGACAAATAATTTATTTCAAGCCCCTACAAGGAACTTCTAGTTTGTGTTGATTCTGGCAGGCCCTGTGGACAGAAGTAGTAGTGTTTCTGCTGCCTCATTTGATTGATGTCAAGGGGAATCTGGCTCAGGGGCAGGCATTAACAATAACTCTAAAGAAATGTCCAGTCTTCTCTCTGATGGTCTCATGTGTTTATGTAGGTCATATAGAGGCATCAGTATTAAATTTAGACTTTTTCACAACCGGTCCTTGTATGTTTAATTATTAATAAATACAATTTTAAAGTGAATCGCAAAATTAATTTTAAACATAATTTTAAATTTAACTTTTTTGTTTCTCTATTTACTGAAGTTAATTGCCCGCTATTTTTCTTTTTAATGTATGTATGTATAATTTTAAGACATGTAAGTAGTGTGCCACCAAATTGTTAGTCATACGGTGGCTCTGTGGGATAGACTTAAATTTGTAGGTGGCACACTACTTACACATCTTTAAATTACAGTGATTGTCATTTAAAGGCAATGCAAACATATTGAAACTGTATTTTTCAATCCAAAACAACATTTAGTTCATTTAATCTAAAGCCAATTCAGTTAATATTTCAAAATCAATGTATTTATTGATTGTAATTAGACACTGTAAGGTCTCTAATTTTTCCATTGGCACGCTCCAGACTCCATATGCGTGGAACAGGTTATGGAAAAGTGCTGGAATTTTCCAATGGTGTAAAATGATGCAAGCCACAGTCTGACAAGTGCATAATTTAAAGGACCAGTGTGCAGGATTTTTTTTGCTGTGTAGTGGTCACTTTAAGTTGGTCAGCAAACATGATTGCGTTTCTGTCAGGACTGATGACAGAAATTCAAAGGTCATGAATGTACATGAAGTGAGGTCGTGCCATTCAGCAGCATTGAACGGTTTACAGTGAGCTTCAGGCTCTGCTCAGGATCTTGTAAGAACGTATTCTATACCCTAAGAGCAGAATCCACATCCTATATATGGAGCTCCTCTCTATGCCGTCACTGAAATCCCAACAGGAAAACAACATTAGCCATTATTAGATTTGAAGGAACTCTCCACTTCTGGTTCAACAACTCCGTTTCTGAAGAAAGAGTCAACATGTTTGTTTCTCTCCACAGTTGTGTAACAGTCGATAGTAATTGTTGTGTTTTAAGTTTTCTTGTACGCAAAGACATTTCTTAGTCATTTAAATAATTGTGTTGTACTTTGTCTGATTTGTTTGTGAATTATATTTGTAAATATATTAACATGACCATTAAAGGTTTTTTCTATCAAGTAAAACTTTTTGGTTTCCTCAAATCACTTATAAATGTCTAAAGATGAAAGCACAAGTGTTAGAGTTTTTCTACCATGAATGACCTAGACGCAGACCCCCTGCAATGGGATGGTGTATAAAAACGCACATCACATTTAAGTATGAATGTCTTAGCATTTTAATGTTGTTAGAGAAAGTTTTGGACATGCAGGAAACGGCAAAGTCAGGTGACCTTCGTCCTGATCTGCACCCATTTTATATTCATTCCCATTAAAATCACATAGGGACAACCAACCCCAAAATGGGGATGGAATCTTTTGAACAGAATAAGCTTAAAGAGAGTAAGGTCACCAGATTCCTACCTGACATTTCAGGCTTCCATTGCACATTGAAGGGGAATCGATTGAGGGTACAGTTTTTGAGGGATTCAAATGAAAGTAAAAAGTGTGATAACCAACTCCATTCTCCCCTACAGCGAATCTGGGGGAAATTAATATTCCAGCGTAGGAGTACTGTGCACAATGTTTGGGGCTCAGCAGCTCATTGGCATGGAAAATGATGAGCAAAAGCAAGAGTTATTTGTAGGAATGTTTAAATAAGTTTGGTAGCTCCCCCTCCTGGAGGCAATTCAGCTGGAAGAATGTGACACTATTCTTCAGTTCTCCAGCACAAAACACTGTAACTCCAATCAGACTGCCTGCTGAAAGTGCAGTGACAAACCACTCTCACATTTTCTGGAACTGTCCCTCTGTGGCTCCATTTTCAAGTGTCCACAGTATCCTGGAGACACAAAATGTTAATTTATACTTATGCACATTTAAATTCGGCAAACAAGCAACACAAATGAATTACAATCATGGTATCATGTACATCCACATATACACATGAAAAAACTAAAATAAATACATTTAAAAAATACTTAAAACAAACCAAAAGTTGTGACCATTAACCACTAAATCGGTACATTGCCTCATACTGGTAATCCAAAGAAAGCGATTACAGGAGCCAATTGGTTCAAAAACATAACAGTCTAACATATCTGACATAAAGTTTTGCTCACATTTTTTTGCACTAAAGGCAGTTTTTAGTTTCAAAATCAAGTACTTTGGTGATGTAGTAGAGCTTCTCTGTGCAAATTGAAATAAATACTCATTGAGGATGCTGTTAGTGCTATGTAAAAAGGCTTTGACCAGGAAATTAAGAAAGACATCCACCATAAATGAAAGGATTGGCTTACTTTACAATATATACACAATGGAGAGAATTACATTCAAGTTGATACTTTTAATGCAAATTGATCAAACTGACGCACCCATGTGTCAACTAAAGCCTGATTTGTATAGTGGTAACATAGTGGTGATAAGGGAATGTCTTCCGATTTAAAATAATGATTCTTTCCAGTGAAGATTCTTTATAGGTTGATATGAACATGTATGTGCATGTGTAGATTTTGTTGTTTTTAGAGATGGATCCTTCCCTTGTTGTTGATTTATTCATCTTCATTTAACTTATTGTCCTTTCTCTTTCTATAAATTGTTCCTTTTGTGTCTGGCTGGCACATATGTATCACTTTTGTTTATCTGAATTCTTCAAAAGAAAGCCTAAAAAAAGAAAGTAAATGACAAACAAACTGCATGCACATGCTAAATGCCTCAGAAGAAAAATCCACTTGGACCAGTTGGTGGCGGCAGTGCACCATTCTGTAGTTTGTTTGTCAAAGGAATAAGAAGGGGAAAAGAAGTTTCTGTTACCTTAAATATATATCCAAACAGAATCAAAGTTTAATTTAACATTCTTTGCATGTATACCCTGCTAAAGCTGATATCTGTCCTTTCTTCCCAACAGTAAACAACAGATGCACTTTTAGCAGTTGTGAGGGGGATGTGTTTATAGATTGTGTTCATGTTATTTCTTTTTGGTTTGATTTACAGAACAAAGATATAAGATTGATATTTTATTATTTTCTCTGCAGATGAAATTGAGATAATTTACTTGAAAAAAATATATAAATAATAATATTTACTTAAAAAATATTGTAAAAAAAATATTATATTCACAAAATGATATGGCTTAAAAGATTTTAGATTTTATACTTGTATAGATACTGATTTTGAAGATCCAGTTTGTTACAATTCATGAGTGTATAAGATGAAGTGCCATGTCTCTACAGTAACCAGAGTTGCGCTCTGTAACTACACCGCTAGATGCCACTAAATTCTACACACTGAGCCTAAAATCTAGCTAAAATGTGTTACAACTATTAAACATGAAATTCAATCATCAAAAACAGGTATAAAATACAGTAGTTGCAACTTATATAAAGAATATAGTGTTGGGCATACTCTTATAGGGCATGTACTGAATTAATTGAATTGCTATTTACTCAATAAAGTTTAAAAAAAAAAAGAAAACAGAGCTGAAAAAACAGACAGCAGGGGGCGGTCTTAATAGTATTACCATGGCAACTGTGCTGACGTGTAATGAAGACCCTCCCACCCTCCTTCAGATGAAAATAGCTCTGTTGGCCTACCCTCCCAGTCAGAAGCCATTGTACAACCACACAGAGTACTCGGCCGCAGAAACAAATACTGTAATTACGTGTTTAATTGTTTTTAATCCGAGAGAAACCCGAGCAGCATAATTGTAGATTTAAACAGTAAAACAAAGTCTATTGTCGAGGAAGTCAAGAAAAACAGGTCGAACGACGACTGTATTTTCCATCCGGGACGTTAAGCTTGGCTGAGGGATTCAACCGACTTCAGTGTAGACATCGGAAGAGGAAAAGCCGCCGTCTAATTCCGCCCCAGTGGTTCATTTCCTCCAGATATCTTCATTTTACAGTCCGTGCTTGGCTTTTCTCTTAGGTCTGTGCCCTAATTTAGATGGCAAGCTTCCCAGACTCTGTAAACGAAAATGATATAGGTAAGTAAAAATGCTACATTTATCATTTCTATGTTGGCAGTTCCTGGGAGGAGCAGCGTGGTATTATTGGGATGCCAAGTTAACCGTTTCCAGGCAGTGCAAAGTTACCCTCTGAGTAATGGCCGGCGGAGCACGAAAAATATCCGAACACTAAACAATGTAACAGCTAAACTACTGTAACAGCTAAACTACTGTAACAGCTAAACTACTGTAACTGCTAAACTACTGTAACAGCTAAACTACTGTAACTGCTCTTTGACTCAGTGCACCGTGGTGGACTGTCCGCGCATTGTTTACCTATTAGCTCAGTAGCTAAATCAATTTAAGCTAACGTGAAGAAGAAGAAGAGGAGGAAGATATACTGTTTTAACGTTAACCCACACCGAGCCACCCTGTTATTGCATTATAATGGCTATATAACTTAAGTTTAAGTTGACGTACACTGAACCTCTGGGCTTCGTATTACAGCTAGCGTCACTGTCCAGGTAAAGTCTGTGGGTTACATTGTATGCGCCGTCACGGTTAACTGAGAGCGCATTGTTCTGTTTAACAAACCGAACTTAGTTATAAACCCCAGCTGCCTTATTACAGTTTAGTATGCTTAGTTAGGACGTTATCATTTCACTCTTCGTGCTTATGATAATAGTTTAAAATAAATGTCCCTTTCGCCGCTTTGAATGTTGATTCAGCCTCGGCTCGGACCCTTCCCTCCCCCACACACAGCAGCAGCAGCAGCGGGTGATTCAGAGCCCTGCCTCACACACTGACACTGTAGGCTACGTGCGAGCCCACACGAGCTACTGCTGGCTGCTAACATCAATAATGTGTATCACGGTATTTTTTAAGATTCTTGCGGTTTCAAGGTATATCGATATATGTATACAAATATTAATTAAATACCAGATTTTAAAAAGCATATACGAGTCTTCAGTTCAACATTTGAGCTAATTCTGTTTTTTCATTATGGTCTATAGTTTTCTTCTGTAACATTATACTTACATTCACACTTTACACATGTTATTCAATTCCCTACCTGTAAACATAACACAGACACCCTATTCTTCTGTATAAAGGTTCAGATGTCTTCTGTGTTGTTTTCAGACAATCGTTAAATTGTCCTTCAATCTGTTGTGTTTCTGGGATCTATAAGATCTATAAGGAAAATGTAAGCCAAAGGTTACTTTTCAAGGTAAATCTGATTGTCCTATACAGGTTGACTTGGGGCAAGTAATGTAGTATGAAGTATGTTGCAGACAATTTCTTGATTTAAAAATTGAGAATTTAACTTATTTGTTTCGTAATGCTCCCCACCCACTGTTTTTGTACAAATGGTTTGGGTAGCACAGTAGGCCAATCAGCTGCCTGCATTTGTGACAAGCCTACTTGTATGAGTAAGGAGGTTACTTTGGGATGACTGGAACTCCTGTGGGTTGGTCTAGATAAACAGAGGGGCTGTAATGTGTTAATAAGTGATCCTTTTGATGAAGTAACGGTTTTGATGTTGTTTTTCCAGGTAAGGCTAAGTTCATCGGTGAACTCCTGGTGCCTGTTGCTCCCTTTGACCAGAAGTCTGGGCGCGAGGCTTGGACAGTAGCCTTTGCACCGAATGGTTCCTACTTTGCTTGGTCTCAGGGGCATCGCATTGTCAGGCTCATTCCTTGGACAAAATGCCTGAAGAACTTGTAAGTGTCATTTGAAACTGAAATGCACTACTACATTTACACAAGTATCCACAGCGCTGTTTTAACTGCAGTGTTAAAGACAAGTAGCTTGTAGTCGCATCCTTAGTGACACTGAATTAAATAAAGTAATTATATAAATGTTCCACTTAGTGAAAAAGTCATGTACATCTACAGTGTTGGCAAATTAATGTGCTATTAGAACTTTCCAAAAGTTTACGGTTTTTCAGTATCCCTCCAGCCTAATGCAGGAAGCAGAACAAACACAAAGAGGTGCTTCTCAGTGCCAAGGACACGTGGTATTATCAGCTCCCTTTCTGCTAAACAGGCTATTTTTCCACTCAATAGGGCCTTGTGACTCTCAGAGCCACACTTGGAAATTGTCTGTAGAACAAGTGCTTGTTGTTCCCAAACAGCAGGCAGTGGTTGGTTTGCTGATTTTTCCATCACAGCTGATCAGTACCTGTGTGAAAACACATTTAGGGTTAGGGACCGCTTTAGCCGTACCACCACGACTCTACTATATTTTAATATAGCAAATAGTTGTTTGCTGCTGCTACATTGGTGTTTCAAATGTCATATATGTAACCTTTTTTAAATTACTGCTAAAACAAACTGAAACTTTTAACTGGATTAAGTAGACATGCTCTACTATTTGGTCAATGGATCATATTGCAGGGAGGAATAGTACACACAATCAGTCACAGTGAGCTGAAAATGGCTGCAGACGATAGGGTCTTAGTGTGGTTTGTGACCAGCACACCACCAACATGTCATCAAGGTAAACCATTTTCGGGGAAAAACACTTGAACCCTGCCAGCAAGGTTCAGCTGCTCGTGGCCGTTCACCACATGGGTCGAAACAACCGGGCTGTCTCTCTTTGACCTCCTCTACGTGTTTCTCTGTTGTTGCAGTTCAGTGGGCCCTGGTGGAGAGGGCACCAATGCCTCAAGCCCCCGGCATTTGTCTCGTCAGAACAGCGACGGAGGCCAGGTAATCCCAGCGGCTGGTGAGCCCCGTGAACACACCATTGACTGTGGTGACATCGTCTGGGGTTTGGCCTTCGGTTCCTCTGTGCCAGAGAAGCAGAGCCGCTGCGTCAACATAGAGTGGCACCGCTTCAAGTTCGGTCAGGACCAGCTGCTCCTGGCAACAGGCCTCAACAATGGTCGCATCAAGATCTGGGATGTTTACACTGGTGAGGACACATTGTTTTAATTACAACCAGTTCCCCTCTTCACCTTAATTAGATGAACCAGAAAATATTTACAATCACAACAATCAGAGAATATGGACATGTTTTCTTAAAGAACAACCCAAAACAATTGATTCATTAATCTCCAACTATTTTGATAATCACAGTCATTCGGAGTCATTAATCCAAACTGGGAGTCTTGTTTGGACAATCTCAAAGCTGTAGTTAGAAGCTTGTTTCCAAAGTTAACGTATATATATCCCCCCATTTTTTATTTTCTGAAGCCAACAAACAGCCTTTTAGAAGCTGCATTCTACAGTGATTTTATCCTCCATATTCCTTCTTCCAAGAAGATGTTTACATTCGAAAGCAAATTGAAGTGAAAAAGAAAGGTGTGGATTACAGAAACAGTTAAAGGTTATACAGCACAACTTTTGCCACATTGTCATCATTGAAGCACTGTCAATGAATAGGTATGAACAGTAATTCATTGGAGCCACCATTGGAAGAAAGCCTCGGTTTAGTCATGGTGTGTCTACACTAGGGCTTTTACTTTTTATTTGAGATTAAAATGTGTGTTCCAATGTGGGGGGAAATGTAATATTCCCACCAGGCTTTACGTTAGTGGCTCATCTGATCAAATTCATGCTTGGCAGGTGTATATCTGGGGACCAAAGGAAGTACACTGTTGAATTTGGTGCAATTTGGACATGTGCAGTAATAATCTTCAGGACTCTTGATGCAAGTGACAGCGCTGACGGCTCAAGAGTTTAAATGTAGACTTTTACATGGAATAAACTGACCATTTCATTGTGGTCCAGCAGAAGGCACTCTTAAAATGCACTATCCGCTTGACCTACTGCTAGAGTTGGGAACCAAAATCTGGTTCCAAATTAAACCAAATCCAAAATGCCAAGAATCCCATACACATATGGATATTTCAGTTCTTTTTTTTTTTTTTGGTAGCTAGCGAGGAGTGCGGTTTAGAGGAAATAAACAGGCAGAAGCGACTAGCAGAGGAATGCAGTGACAAGAGATTTCATACTGTAAATTGAGTTTGCCAGCTGTCCAAAGTGCTGTGCTACCAACACCAACACTCCCCTGGTGCACAGAGAACTCACAGGCTGGTAATAGTGTCACTAGTTGCACGGCTAATATCAGAGATCCCTCATGCTCATTTCGATGTTTGCGCCCATCAGTGACAGTGAGTAACTTAGTAGGTATCAATGCAGCAGGTGATATTGCTAACTTAGAGTTGCTTTAGGGCATTTCTGGCTAAACAAGAAGTCCCTTAAAAGGTCACATATAGCAAGGATATGTGGCACATTGGCTTTGTTTGAGGAGGCGGTTTTCAGGATAATGACAGAACTGTAGCCAGTGGTACCGCAATCTCAGGGCACACAGTGCAGTTGTACTACATGAGGCAAAATGGAGACTGTACTAAAGGGTAAGACAGCCCACACTGACCAACTCATGGAAATGTCTGGAATTTGTACAAATTAATCAATTATGTTGCAATTCACTATGGATGTGTTTTTCATTAATCCCGTTTGATTTGATGGCTTGTTGCAGGAAAACTGTTGCTGAATCTGATGGACCATACTGATGTAGTGCGAGACTTGACCTTTGCTCCTGATGGCAGCCTCATGCTGGTCTCGGCATCCAGAGACAAGACCCTCCGCGTATGGGACCTCAAAGATGATGGTATGTAGATGAGCTTTTGATTCAATTTTCCTTTCTGTGATTTCTTTTCTTTCTTTCAGTTCACAGGGGAAATATTGGCCCTCTGAACTGAAAGGCCTGTTTTGAAGAGTAGAAGAAAAGTGCAGGACTAGGCTGTAAACATGAAGATAATGTTGTTTGTGTCTTGCAGGTAACATGGTGAAGGTTTTGCGGGGGCATCAGAACTGGGTGTACTGCAGCGCCTTCTCCCCTGACTCCTCCATCCTGTGCTCAGTTGGCGCAGGCAAAGCAGTACGTACACAAGTTCCTTTTTACTGATTTTCTTGGGTTTGCTAGCTAATCTGTGTGCAAATGCTTGTGACCAGTTATGCTCAATCAACCTTCAAATGAAAAAAAGACTCCCTATCTGACCTGCCCTCCCTTTTCAACCTTAGAGCAAACTGTGCTCCGTGTCATGATAAGTTGAGCTGCCTGCATCTAGATTCTGTTTGTTTTTTGTTTGCAGTGGAAAAAAAAAAGGCTTTCGGTGTTCTGAGTTTGCATGCAGAGCACTATTTTCACTATAGTTATATAGCTGAAGTAAATTTGTTTCATCATATAATTCAGATAAGTATTTATGTTGGAGTGGGCCAGACCAAACTACACTTTTTTGTGTGTGAAATGTTGAAAAATTACAGTAACATCCAAAAGACCCTACCTAAGTCCCACCCCTTTTTGCTCTGTGCTCAAATTAAAGTCAGAACCCCAGCCAACTTCCTCCTTTCTGTACTTGCTTGCTAGGCTAATTTCTGTTGAAAAACACAACCACATTTTGAATATGGTTAAAAGATAAAAGCGACGTATATAATCATATCTTAGGTTAGCTAATGTTAGCAAAACGCTAGCTAACAGGCTAGCTAGTCTACATCAATCATTAGGTAGCTTACGTAGGAAAGAAACATATTTGTAATTCTTAAGTTAGGTAGCTAATGTTAGCAAAACGTTAGCCATCTAGCAACTAACAATTGATGTGAATTAGCTAGTTGATATTTTCCTAACATTAGCTAACAAGATGACTGTGTGTGTCGCTTTTATCTTTTAACCATCTTCAAAATGTGGCTGTCTTTTCAACATAGTTGAGCCAAGCACATAGTACTCTAAGTACAGGAAAGAAGGAACTTAGCTGAGGTTCTCGCTGAGGCTTGCTCAAAAGTTATTGGAGTACAGAGCAAAAATGGGCGGGACTTAAAAGGGGTTAATTCTGCACTCATGTCCTTGCATATTATCAAAGTTCATGTAAGAAATATTTACTTCTTTTTTGACATGTTGAATTTATTTCCCATATTTCAGCAGCCCTTAAGGCAGACATGTTTCTGGATATTGATTCCATAGATTGGCCACCTTTGGTTCACCTTATCTACAATGTTGTAGCTCTAGATCAAACTGAACATGGTGGTAATGGTAGACATGGTGGTAGCTTTTGTTAGGCTGTGTGTGTCCCTACAGTGTGTGTCTTGCTCTCCCTGTCACAGGTGGTGGCAGAGCTCAGTGTGTGATTGGTTTTGAAGGGAGCGCCGCGCTGACATTTTGAGCAGCCGGTGTAAACCGGGGACGCACAGTGCACAATGCCCAAAGGCCTGGCCAGGGGCAGCCTGGCACCTGACCCGCAAGGTCAATCTGTACGTAGGTGCTGCTCCGTGTCTGTCTACCTCTGCTGTTGCAGTTCCTCTTATTTATTTTAATTTCAGTTTAAAACTATCATTAAACTGGTTATTAAATACTCCCTCTACCCCCCCCACCCCCCTCACCTCCTCACCTTTCTCCCAAACCCACTTCCACACCTCCCCCCTTATCTTTAAATTGCTCCGTCAACTGTCTGCACACGCCAGCTTCTCTTTTGTTCCTAGGACTTCTGTTACTGTCAGTTTAAATGTTTCCCATGTAGCATACAGTGTAACATTGGAATGCTGCCAATAGCAAGTTATAGAAAACCATTCAGGCAGCACAACAGTTTAACAACCAACCTGCCCCCTTCCCCTTACTGGTACTGTTAGCCAGCAGCTGCCAGTGTTTTGCAAATGTTACACCAGCCCCTTTTTTTGTGCAGGTTTCAGATTATTGTTGATAATGACATAAATGATTACAAAATATTTCTGTTCCTTTTGCAGAGCACTTGTGTTCTGCAAATGTTGCCTTAAAACTATTGATCAGTCAACAAATTGGCCACTTATCTGGTAACTTATTCATCTTCAGTTCTGTGGTTAACCCTGTTGGCAACAACAGTGGAGCAACAGTTAATTACACTGTATTTCATCTGCATTTCTCCACTATCATACTTCCATCATACTGAAAAACACAGCTTAGAAATCCAACAGGAAAAACAACAGTTTTTAACTAGCATTGGGGAAACTAGAAAATTAGTGAACTAGCTAGTACAAAGAAGAAGAAACTGAACCATTAGCCAGGTGACTGTTGTGATTTTCATATGTATCATTAACTGCAGTTGTTCACAAGCAGTGTTTGCAGCACTTATAAGCAGTGATAAGGTGCAGAAGTTATGTATAGTTCTCAGGTGATGCATAAATATTAACACTAAAAATTCAAACCATTTGACTGTTAAAAGCAAAAAGGCTTCCACAGATGATCACTTTTCTGTGTGTGTGTGTGTGTGTGTGTGCGTGTGCGTGTGTGTGCGTGTGCGTGCGTGTGCATATGTGTACTTTGCCAAAGGTATCAACCCTTTGGCCATAAAATATTCTTTTCTCTTGCAGTATCTGTCTCTCTTCGTAGGCTTCTGCCGGAGGTGCGAGCCTATTGTAAACAGTGAACTAAAACTCTGAAAGGGGAAACCAGTGGAGTAACATTATGTTACCTTAAGTTACTACTTGTTTTATTTTCTCTTTCTTTGTGTAGACTTTTTATATTAAATATATATTTAATAACATATTAAAAGATGTATACATTTTTCATTAGGATGTTGTAGTTTAATACTATTATATAAACATGTTTAGAATGTAATTGTCAATGTAGGTCAAGTGTTGCATTTTGACATAGCCTTGCTCATTGTGTAGCATGTCCTCTTTTCTTTGTATGGCCTGGTTAAAGTTTACAAAGCTTTACAATGACATAACTTGAGCATAACTGTTTAATTCTGTTTTAATTCATGTTGCTTAATTTAAGTTCTAAATGCTTTATGTGCATATAGTAATGATAAGTTTTTTAAGATGGCACATCTACTACACCAAATCACTCCATAGGCTATAACAGTCCTCTCTTCACATTGCAGGTGTTCCTATGGAACATGGATAAGTTGACATTGATCCAGAAGCTGGAGGGGCACCACAATGATGTGGTGTCTTGTGAGTTTTCACCAGATGGGGCGCTGCTGGCAACTGCCTCGTATGACACCCGGGTCATTGTGTGGGACCACCACAAGGCCACTATCCTGCTGGAACTGGGGTATGAAATACACATAATATGGAAGCCAGTGTTATGCTGCCATGGAGTGCATTATTAATCATAACCACACAGGTCAGGGTGGGGTATCCCAACTGTTTTCATTTGCCAGTTATCAAAAGAACTCAACTCAAGGTCCATTTACTGTCCTTTTCCAGAACTTTCATGCGATTGAAAGCCATGGTAAAAGCTCATCTGTGTTGAAGACAACCAGATTTTGAAGGTGGTTAAAAGATTTTAAGAGTTGCTGGGGCACATGTAAAATCAACACACAATAACCATTACAATGTAGTGTGTCTTCACAGACACATTACACTGTCACATCTTAAGTGAGCTAATGTTAGCAAACTACCAGCTAACTAGCTAGGTAACACATAGCTACATCAAGTTTTCCTAATTTCAGATCATAGTCAGACAGGTTTGTTTGCTCCTTATTTCTGTTAAAGAAGAAAGAGATTTGTAAAATGACAGGTAGATTGGTTGCTTAATATAACCTAAAGTACTGTTTGCCAGAAGAGATTGGGTCTAATGTCGCTTTGTTTGTATTATTTCTGGAAGGCTACATGTTGCCCCAAAGTAACTTGGTGTTGGTTATTTAGATATACACACAATGTACATAGGAGTACTTCACTGATGAAGTGCTAAATAATAGTCTTGTCATCCTTCTCTCATCTCTGCAAAGACTGTGTGGCTTGTCCGTTTTTTGTTAAGACCAGAATGAGTCTCAATTTACATTGTTTTGCCTTGTTCATAAAAGTTAACACCAGTAAATGTATCCTTCCATCACATATTGTAGTTCCTGCTGTTGGTTTCTTAATGCTATATTACCTAACGCCCAGAAACTATACACTGGCACCTGGCTCAGTGGAGCTGGGTTTCTTTTTCTCAAGACTGTCTGCCCTAACAACTCTAACTAAAGAAGGCACAACTTTGGATTGGCAAATTGTAAAGCCCCTGGGTGTACTGTGTGGAAAGGTGTGTTTTATTGTTCATAAGTTTAACTGTATCAAGAGAATAAAGGTGCTGTTTCTCCTGTCAAACGTTATATACACATTCAGTTTAAAAACAGTGAATCTTAATTTTTAAGCTGAGAAACTTTCCTGTGATACTGATACCGTTGAACTCCTTTTTCTCATCTTTCTCCAGCCATCTCTTTCCTCCTCCATCACCTATTTTTGCTGGAGGGGCAAATGACCGCTGGGTTCGCTCTGTGAGCTTCTGCCCTGACGGCCGCCACATTGCCAGCATTACTGACGACAGGTAAGACACTGAATGATATCAGAGTTAAAGTAATAGTCTTTAACTCCTTATGTCTCTGAATTAACATCTATCTCAGCATCCTACTCTGTTTTCTTTGACTGGGGAATCTTTTAAAACGAAAGTGCTGACCTACAGTATAAACCCTGAAAAACAATTACTGTATCATTTAAACCCAGATATAGTGGGATATTGTGTCTGTTCTAGGAAGTGGGCTGTCTCAGCATGAACATGTTTTAGCAGCAGATAAACAAGTGCATTGTTTGCAACACTCATATGTTCAACTCCTGAACGAGCAGTGACCCACATGTGTGCCTCTTGTGTGGATGTTTGTTCACTAAAGCCTTTTTTCTGATGCCTATTAGTGGAAATGGGCTGATGTGTAAACAGCGTGGGGCAGGAGAAAAGCTTCACTGTTTGCTACAGCTTGTTTTTAAATCTTGAAGGGAGTCATGAGTCTTAATGGAACTTAGCGAACGTATGTTGGTCTGTTTGGATAGGTCACATGACTGTCACAAGGTAGCTATAAATCACTGATGGCTGTCTGGCCAAGCAATAGACTGTTGAGAAAATGTGTTGAGAAGAGAAGCAAGAGGAACCGTGGCAAAATGGTGGCTGTGGTGAGGGGAAAAATGCAAACCAATAAAACTCTCACTGAAGGCTCCAAGTATATTAGGGAAAATACTGTTTTTGACCAGCAGTGTAATGTATTTATTAAAGTGTGTCTTTGCCTCATGTATGCTAAAATCAGCGATGGTGGTCTCGTTAAACTTTCTCATTGTCGTAAAAACTCCTTCATAATATATTGTTACCCATCATTTTAATTTCCATATTTAAATTCAATTCAATTCAATTTTATTTGTATAGCGCCAATTCATAACAGAAGTTATCTCAGGACATTTTTCAAATAGAGCAGGTCTAGACCGAACTCTTTAAAACATTATTTACAGAGATCCAACAGTACCACCATGAGCAAGCACTTGGTGGTACTAATGTAATAATGTGACATTGGTTTGAGGTAGTTTTTTTCATCATTTCACAAAAAAGGGTGTATAACTTTTTTACAAAGTTGTAAAAATTCTATACTGTACATGACTGAATAAATAATAAGTAACTGTTTTTAAAAGTTGGAGTGCTAAGAATGACTTAAGGAGTCTCCCAGCCTTAGGAAAGAAACCGCTCTGTAGTCTGGTGGTATGGCAATCTATCTCTTGCCCAATGGCAGCAGGGTGAACAGGCTACTAGTTGTTTCCATGTCGGGGTTGCAGTTATTGGTGTACAGTGTGAACAGGAGGGGACTGAGCACACAGCCCTGTGGGGCTCCAGTATTAAGCACTAGAATGGAGGAGGTGTAAGCTTCTCTTAGGGGTTGACTTTTCAGAGCCGATAAAGATGTTATTAGTAATCAAGGAAACTGATGACCGATAAGTATATTTACTCAAGTACTTTTTTGAGGCACTTATACTTTTACTTTAGTACTTTCATTTCCCTGTCTGTAGCAAAACAGCTTTCACAGTCCTTCCAGAAAAATGCAGAGTTTTTTGTGATTGTTGCGGGCAAAAATCCTTGATTATTCGGCACGTTTCCTTAAAAAATGTGATACACAAAGTGCAATCTCTTACTGTAACGTAAATCTACATACTACTAATATACTTACAACTGTAAGGTTTTCATCGCGGGGTTTGCAGCTTTTCAATGATGTTCACGTCGCGTAATTACGTCACTTCATAACGTTCCCATGGCAACAGGGGAAAATGGCTGCTCTTGTGTGAAGTAAACACAACATTTTTCAACTCTCTGCTAAGATATATGTGACTTTTTTGCAACGAAAATGCATGGATTATGAAATCATGCAAGCCCTGAATATTTTGTGCGGAAATCGGCAATTTATGCGGCAAAAGTGCGGCGTATTTGAAAAAATGCGGCCCCTCATAAATATGTGGACTTTGTGTGGCTGATTATGCATTGAATTATGTAATCGTGTTTTTCTGGAGGGACTGCTTTCAGCGTTGCTAAGCTATTACTTGTGATACGTAACCAATCACAGTGCTCTGGGCAGGACGTTTAACAAGACAGAGTGGTGACTACAGGCCGAGTGAATTACTAGTAGCGTATTTTAAAATGTATTAATTTTTTGGACAATGGATTTAAAAAAAATTATACCGCTGGTCTGAAAAATGCTGACTATAGGATCCAATAATCAGCCAGGCTGATAATCGGTCTCTCTCACGCTGTGATCTAACAGAGTTCTGCAATTCAGCTCAGGTAGTGATGTTCAATCAGTCTCACTGTATGTTCACCTCTCCGTCATTACTCAGGGTAGCAATGGGAAAACCCAAAGATGGTGAAAATCGAGGCAAGTGGTCGTTTATATGTATGCCAGCTGTGCTGCTGGTCAAACCCTGACATGAAGTTAGTCATCACCAGCTGGGCGGCTGTGGCTCAGAGGCAGAGCGGGTCGTTCTTTACTTGAAAGGTTGTGGGTTCGATCCCCGGCTCCTGGTGCTACATGTCGAAGTATCCTTGAGCAAGATATACAAGTACAGGTCCATTTACACATTTAATTCGATAAATCTTACAAATGCAGAGGTAGTCCAGTTTCTTGCATGCCCTTTGCATTCTGACAGCAGTGTCTGTTTCTGTTTCTGTTTCTGCTCAGGCTGGTTCGTTTCTGGAGCATAGAGGAAAGGGCTCCTCAGGCCATTGCCTCTGTCTCTAATGGCCTCTGCTGTGCCTTCTCTGCTGAAGGAAGTGTCCTTGCTGCTGGGTAAGACACTAGCACATGTTTAGACACACACCATCCTGAATACACTGATCATGATGATATAATATTACCTCAGTCACACCATTATCGACTCCTGCCTTATGTAAGAGCAGCCAAGGAAACCTGTTCTCCATGTTTTATCCTGTCTCCCCGGGCAGGCTGCTTACATTCTTAGCGTCAGTTTTGGTTTGACATTTTCCAAGGAACACCCTTACAATGTACCAGTACAGAGCTTTGTAAATGCTCAGAGTGATACCGCCTCCTTCTGTTTGATTCGTCATCATTGTTTTGTGTTTTTTGTTCCAGAACTCGTGATGGTAGTCTGCACTTCTGGGAGTGTCCTCGTAGCGTTGCCAGTCTGCAACACATGTGTAGGATGGCTGTTCGCAGGGTGATTACCACCCAGCAGGTGGAGGCCTTGGCCATTCCCACACCGCTCCGTGACTATCTAACCTACAAAGTCATCTAATTCCCCCATCAACCCCCAGCACCAGCTGACTCCACAGCACCTGCTGCAGTAGCAGCATGCTGGAAAACCAATGAATCCCTTTTGTTTTTGTTTTTTTCTCATAGAACTTTGGTTGCACAAGTGATCAGGACAGGAGGAAAAGTGTTAAGTTTTACTGAAACCCCAGAGCCATGTGTTGTCTCAAACCCCCCCCACATCCACTTAAAGCAGGATATTGTGTTTGGACATATTTATTTTTCTAAGTGCTTTAGTAAATAGTGTGCTGGGCCCAGCGCACCATCCATACCTGTGAGGTCAATTTTTTCTGGGGCCTTTTGTCCCTGCTGTCATATCAGTGTGGTACCTGTAAGTGTTCAGCTCCTCTTCCAGCTGGTTCTCTCCACTAGGTTCAGTAAATCCTTCAGCTTTTCCTCCAAATTGAAATGGCTGTTGCACTTAATGTGAGAAGCTTTGTGGTGATGCTTGCTCTTAATGTTGGGTTTGTCAGTGGGTGAGCTAAAGGAAGAGACTCGTGGGAGGTTTAAAGGATGCAGGATTTTGAAGGCCAATACTCAGATCTGTGAACTACTGATGCTGTGGATGTATATTCTCTTTACATTACATTATTGTCAGGGCATAGAAGAAAAACAAAATCCGGCAGGTATATTTCTCTGAAACGGAATTTGCACGGCCATGGCACACTTGTTCACTCACCAGAAACAGCTAGCTACTTCATTAGCTGGTCAGCTTGCATGTTAACCAACTCCACTATAAATACCCCAATAGGAACTCATTACAGATATATTGGTTATTGTCGGCAGATTAATGAAAACCATATTTGAAATATGGAAATGCCAAAGATATTTTTTAAAGTGGTTTCACCATTCTGTAGTTTGTCCAGCTTGAAGTTCATTTTTCAACTGCAAGTTGTCCCGCCCAGTACATTCCTTGTTAGAAACACAAATTTAAGGGAGCCATGTCAGTGTTTGTTGTAGGTTGAGCAAAAAAAAGAATATTGGGTGATTATATAATTATAATTGAGATTTTTTAAAACTCTGAAATATCAATATAGGTATTGGCCTCAAAAATCATGTATCAGCTGTGCTATACATTTCCCCCTCTGTTTAAAACTGAGAAATTGTGAGTGAGTAAGTGAGTGAGTAAGTGAGTGAGTAAGTGAGTGAGTGAGTAAGTGAGTGAGTAAGTGAGTGAGTGAGTGAACCACCCTTCTCTGCCCTCTGGAGCAGTATAAAGCCTTGAGACCAATGTTTAATGATTTCATACTAAAGCAAAGCGTCTATGCCACTTAACTGCTACCTATATTTGATCTTGTACAAAGACCTGTATACATGTTCCGTGTCATATCTGTGTGTATATACAAAATTGTATAATGTCTATAAACATATCAGTTTTAAGAATTTTTCTCACTTTATTTTGTCATTTATATCCTTCTGTTAAACATTTGTATTTTTGTATTTTGTTCTCCTTTTAAATGTGAAAATGTATATGAATAACTACACGTCTTACTGCTTCAGCCCAGAATGTTAGGTGCATTTTCTTCCTTTTCCCTGTTGCACTTGTTTGCTGTCTGTAAAAATTACAATAAGCATTTTCAGAAACCCTGAACCTAATCCAAAGCAACTGACCAATCACCTGCTAGTCTGTCATTCGGTGTTAAAGGTCCAGTGTGTAACATTTAGGAGGATCTATTGACGGAAATGGAACATAATATTTATAGGTATGTTTTCATCCGTGTATAATCACTTAAAAATGAAAATTGTGCTTTTGTTAACTTAGAATGAGTAGTTTTTACAGGGTCCTCTTCTATGGAGTCCGCCATGTTTCTACAATAGCCAAAAACAGACAAAGCAAACACTGGATCTAGATAGGGCTTTGTTTTTATGTTTTTCACGAGTTTTGTGGCCACCATAGTTTCTCCGAAGCTCTTGGAAGGTTGAGCTGTATTCATTTGGTTACTAGATGCCACTAAATCCCACACACTGGTCCTTCAAAGACTTCATGTTCATTGAACTCCTGATAGAAAGAATATGCACATGATAATCCAAAATCTTAGAATCTTCAACATCTTGATTGTCATTTTCAGTTTTTACGTTGGTGAGAAGAGATGTGAAGAAGGGAAAGTGAGCTTTTAGTGTTTTCCTGTTTGCGTCTCTGTAGGAAGGCGGGTGCAACCTTGACGGGTTTGAAATGCGTGATGTTTGTATATCTGTAACCATTGTGATTGGAAAAACACAGTCCTGCCTCAGTGAGATGCAGTATAGCGGTAAATATATCAAATATATATGAATGTATAAAATTTCAGCAATTTTCTTGTACATGTGTGTGTTTGTAGTTTCAATAAAGGCTTTTTGACAAGATAATGGTAGGACTTGACTGGTTTGTTTTAGGTTTTGTTGAATTCCTGTTCCTCATGGGGCTACATGCATTAAACTGCACCCACTTCATCACATTTTTCAAACATGGGGCCACCAAAGGGGCCAGTCCAGTCCACCAGTGCATCCTTTTCCTCCATACATTCTCATGGAACCGCCTGTGTACACCAGTGCCTGTGTGGAAAGAGGCCTGTGCACACAACTCTCCAAAACTGATTGAGAGGAGATGGGCTTGACCCGCACCCTTCCGTAATATAGAGACCAAGAGCTGATTACTGATTAGCTGGAAGTGTCTTAGGCCAGTTATCTTGAGATCACAGCTTTATCTGCGACTGTGACTGTGAGTGTGTCCGGTCCAGAGTCTCTCCAGATAAAGGGAGAGATTTGTCTTGCAGTAACAGGTGCTGCTGCTAACAGCAAAATAATAGAAAACTTCCAAATACAAAATATCTACCTTTCCTACAAATCTCTCTCTATTATTGCAATAAGTTTCATTTTGCAATAAATTGCAATAATAAATGAAATTCATGTTAAAGAACAAATAGGAAACATACCTTTCAATTTGAAATTTTTTTTTTTTAAATATTAAAAAACCCACTGTTTTGTTAATTGAAATGCCACAAGGATGCACAATGTGACAATGACTGGTGAAGAAACAGGTTTTAAGTAGACAAACATTGTAAAACTCAGACTATCTGTGGCAGTTGTCGGAGGAAAAAGTACCTTATAGCCTTCAGTGATCCTCCTATCAGCTGAATGGAAATCTACCAGCAGCTGAAACACACACACCCACAGCTGTGTCCAATGTGCACATGAACGGTGATCGGGTTTATTATTGACCCAGACTGTTAATACCTGCACTGTAAAAACAAAACCGTTGAGGAAACTCAAATAATATGGGAAAATAATTTCAAGGCAACCTAAACCTTTTTTCTGTTTTCAGAAAGCATGATAATGTTTCTCACAATAGCAGAACAGAACAGTTCAGTTAATTAATCAACTTTATTTATAGAGCACCTTTTGCACAAGCTAGTGCAATGCAGAACATTTTACAAAGGACTGACAAGCTGATAATAACACAAATGTTAACAGTAAAACAAATGTAGGCTAATGCACACAAGAAATAAAAATGATAAAAATATAATAACAAAACCAACAAGATAGTTTAATAGAAAATAAATTAGATAAGTTTCAAAGATGTCAACACTTTCGGTTGACTATGGCAACGGCTTGGAGCAGAAAGGCCAAAAGACTTTGTCCTGTGCTTTCGAACAACTGAAAGAGTGCCAGAATACCTGTGAAACCATTCTGGTTCATACCTTGTAAGCATGTCAGACAATAAACTGGGGCATGGAGTGCTTATAAAGACAAGTAAAAGAAGGTTAAATCAAAACACTGAAAGGCAACCAATGTAAAGACTTTGAAATAAGTGTGTTGTGTTTTCTCCTTAAGGTCCCAGTCAGTACTTATCCTGGTTGATGTGTAAAAAGCTTTGTGACATCCAGGAGCTAATAAAAGGGCATGAATTGGTCCTGTGTCATCAGGAGACACGGCCACATATGGCACCTATGTAACATGTATAGATTAAAATGTAGTGACCCTACAATTAATCCTTGGGGAACCCCATAAGAAATAATAATATGTTGTAAAAACAAATGTATTAAAACGTACCCAGGAAAATTGATGAAGAATACGTGAAAATGCTAGTATGCAGATTAAAATCATGGTGTTGATGGAGACCAAAGGTAGAAGAAGTACTTCAATCATTAGATCTAGGAAGTTGTAATGTTGCAATCACAACAATGAAAGGACATTCAACCAACTGAATTCTTGCTACTGTGCAATTACCAGCAAATCCACTTTCTTGTTCCTAGTTGTAGATACAGATTATGTAGACATAGACTTGAAATAGTGATTGTGCCATTAGATATTTGATGAGATATTATGTATGTGTGTTATATAGTTTAGTATTAGTAGTAAGTTTTTTGTCATTATTTATCTTTATATTTTTTTATATCTGTGGGGGTCAGTATGGATCTGTTGTGGCAGGTTGCTTTCAGCTTCTCTTCTTCTCCAGTGTAAGAAAAAAAACACATGACATTTAGTGTTTTTCCACTTAGGGTTGTAATATGTCTGTGATCTCTGTATCATCATCATGTGGCTTCATGAGGATCTGAAAATCAGTGAAGGAGAGCAAACAGAGGAAGTGAGTCATCGCTGTGTTATGGGCTCTCAAGGACATGAGGGTGGAGCAGTAAGGAAGCAGGAAAAAAACAACTGCAGCCTTCAAGTCTTCATTTATTGTTAATTCCAGTTTTTTTGTTCATCATTGTCCCCTTAATCCTTTTTGATAACACTTTATAATCCCAGAACAAGAAGGTATCCATGTACACGAACTGAATATTCCCACGGGGATCGGGAGGAGCTGAGGTAAGGGAGGTGAAGAGAGCTGCTGTGGTGGAGGAATGTGTTACGTGTCAGGGTGCACACAGCAACCGTTTTTAGTCTCAGAGAAGAATCAAGAAGCTCTGGTTCCTCCCTGGCACCTACAGCAAGTTTCTCACATATAAGCAAAAGTCACAGGTATGAGGTAATAACTGCCTGCTGGAACATGGAAACCAAAGGTTGTGCATGTGACAGCACACATCTGGAGAGTTTAAACATGTGACAGTACAGAACATTTAAAGGGACTTCTGTCTAACTTTTTGCTCTTCTGAGCTTGGCGCAAACAGAGGAAATAACTCGTTGTGTAAGTGTGTGTGTGTGTGTGTCTGGGTGGAGCCATGAACAGCAGGCTGAGCCACAGGGAGCAGTTCTCCTCACACACACAGCACTATCAAATATTTGCTGGTAGAATTATCTAGAACAAATGCAGAGCAAATATGTCAGTAGGTGTTTATCAGGTATGAACTGATAACCATAACTAATATAAATAGGATTCGTTTACAAGAGAAAACACTGTTATCATCTAGAAATATATAAAGTGGGTTGTTTCTATTCAGCTAACACACATTCATGTCTATGCATTTGTCTGCATTAGCACAGGCACTTTATTACGTTTTGTCCACTGGAAGGGCACCCTAATAATTGTCCAACCTCCATTCCAAGCAGTACAAGTTAAGTGACAATGTACAAATACTACTGGCCTACTTCTGAGTGAGCTAAATATACAGGAGTAGTCTTACATGTCACTGTTTATGACACAGGGTGGTTATCCGTTGCTGGACAGGCCACTTTAAAAATGAACTTGGGGCATAAATTGAGAGTATACTCACTTCTTCTCCTGATGAGACGGAGGAGGGTGTCCTGGGGGATCTCCTTCCAGACCTGGATCAGGACATTAGTGCACACCTGGACGGTCTGTGGCGTTATTTGGTGGCGCCGGATGCACCAATACACAACATCCCAGAGGTTCTCCTCTAGCACGTGGAGGTCTGTGCAAGCCTCCAAGGATATGCCTCCTCAGACCATCACTGACCCACCGCCAAACTGGTCATGCTGAATAATGTTGCAGGCAGCATAACGATCACCACGGCGTCTCCAGACTCTTTCACGTCTGTCACATTTGCTAAGTGTGAACCTGCTCTCATCTGTGAAGAGAACGGGGCGCCAATGGTGGACCTGCCAATTCTGGCGTTCTCTGGCAAAATGCCAATCGAGCTGTACGGTGCTGGGCTGTGAGCACAGGTCCAACTAGAGGACGTCGGGCCCTCATACACCCCTCAGGGAGTCTGTTTCTGACAGTTTGGTCATGCACACCAGCAGGCCACTGGAGGTCATTTTGTAGGGCTCTGGCAGTGCTGCTCCTGTTCCTCCTTGCACAAAGGAGCAGATACTGGTCCTGCTGCTGGGTTGATGCCCTTCTATGGCCCTGTACAACTCGTCTCCTGGTATCTCCTCTATGCTCTTGAGACTGTGCTGGGAGACACAGCAAACTGTCTTGCGACGGCATGTATGAAGAAGCAACAGACTCTGCGGATATATCTGCAGCAGTTTTCAGAAAGTAAGGCTCTATCTGGACCAGAAGCTTTTTTACAACCTGGGTTCAGTAGAGCTGTGTCAACTTGTGAGGTTGAGATAGTAAAAGTGATCATGGGAGAGGCTCAGAGTTTCTTTTGGCAACATGTACCACTGTATTACTGGAATCACAGACTGAACCAGCAGAAATAAAATGACTGTTGAAGGTGCACTTTTATGGCCTTATAAACCCTGTTGAAGATTTGACTAACTCATTCACATTTTGAATTGTGTATGTACATTTATTTATTAATGTTCTGTATAGAGTTCAATCCAAAGGGCCATTATTTTCTTCATTCATTAAACCAAGGTTCAAACACTCTGTACCACTTACTTACATCTTCTAAAAGGGCCTGTTTATCACATTTAGCAAAGAAAGTGAATTTAAAATAATGCCAAACCAGATCAACATCAGCCAGTTTCTACGATCCCCTACAGACATGTAATAGGACATATATAGAAACAGTCTATTTTTTCAACAGAATCATCTCCTCCTTCTATCTCATTAAAAATACCAGAATCTATGAGTATGCTAATTTTGTTCATTTATGAAGTTCTCCTGCTGGACACAGGGTGCCAGATGTGTAAGTGATGTGTACACAAAAAACGTGCGTACGCCTTTTCCCACACATAAACAGGTATTTATTATATATTATTTATTATTTAAGAAGAATGTGTGGTGAGAATGTGCATTCATCCTGCATACTTCTGACTGGGAGTACACACCAAAAGATAACTGCAAGTGAAATAATGAGGTGGACATGAAATCATAAGAGGTGGGAAGTAACACAGTGCAGTGCAGGTATCTGTGCTTTATTTGAGTTTCTTTCTTTTACTTTATATATTTTACTGCTTACATTTTCCATTTTTCTGTTGTATATTATGCATGTAACAAGTCAAAAATTCGAGAAGGAGACTCGACCCTATCTGAAGTGTCAGTTAGCTTTGCCCAGAAACAGTCGGTAGAAATGTCCTTCAGAGAAACCAAGAGAGTACGTTTTTACTTTTATACTTTAAGTACATTTCAAAACCTGTACTTGTTCACTTTTACTTGAGTAAAGAATCAGTATTTCTACTTTTACTGTCTGTACTTCTACTTGAGTGTACTTTTGCCACCTCCTCATCATTGATAATTTCTCTGACGTTAAATAATAATGACTGAAGTATTACTGTGATAATGGTGTACAGGTACATGTGATACAGGCACTATAAATAGCCACAGTCGTCTGTAATGACAGCTGTTCTGATACTGGTGAGAACCTCTCTGATGCGACACAATCAATTTTTTCCTCTTTGCCGTTGTGCTTTCATTGACAGGTCTAATGAGTAGTGGAGCGGGTAAGTATCTATATAAATGAATGGATGACGAGTGGAAGCTTATGCCCATGCACACGATTCTACAGTGACTGAAATTTATAAAAACAGGATTGCATACTGGAGCAGGATTGACTGCCAAAGTGTGTGATGTCCCAAATCATGCAGGTAGGCTCCGCCCCTTAAAATCTGATTTTTAATGAGCACAGAGAAACTTTCCACTTTCAGCAGATGAATGTGAAAACATCCTTCTAGAGTCAAACTCTGCAGACATCCTTCAAACAGCACACTGTAGGAACAAGAAGAAACACTGATTTCTGACTGAAGGGGAACTTCAAACTGTTAATTTATACATAAAATGGGGTTCACTCTCACTCAGTTTCTGCTTACTGATCACTGACACAACATCAGAGAATCTGTGAGGTGTGTTTGTTAAAATAAGATCCAGTAGTGTGGATTTAAGCAGATCTTTTTGGTTTGAGTAGGCCGGCAAGTTTATTAACTGCACCAGTCAAAGAAAGTCACGGATGAGAGAGTTGGGCCGTGTGCAGATGCACTCCATCATCTTGACAGCCTGTGACTGAAAGGCCAAAACAAGGCATGTACACACAGGCAGGTTCAGAGAAAGAGGGTGTTGGCCCAATAGAAGCTGCAGTAATCCAGTCAGTGCATACCTACTGATACTTATAGAAGATTGTGCCAACAAGATTCCTCCATAATGATTCTAGAGTTGAAGCAGGTTTCCTTCCAGGTTGCCCATAAGAAAGCTATGCAGAGGTAAGCTCAGCTTTGGGGTGATTCTTCTCCCAGTTGGCCGAGCAATGATTAACCATCATGCTGCAGAATGTGTTTGTATTGGCCTTTACCTCTCCACAGGGCTCAGTGACCTCCAAATCAGGCCAACAATTGCAACCAATGCAGCAACAGGCCTGTTTAGTTTGAGCCACCTTCAATCGACTGCCCCCAGGAGGCTGCAGTGTTCATCAACAAACAGCATGCGGATGGTTTTACTTTACAGCCCTACCAGCATGTCCTGAGGGTAACCCTAAATAAGAGAGGGGCTTGGGACTGAAACTGAAATCCCCCTCCAGTCAGAAACCAGTTTCTTGTTCCTGCAGTGACTCCTGACTAAGTGACATATTTTATGGATATTTCATATTATATTCAATGGATTCAGTGGTACAATGAAGAGAGTGAGAGTGAACACAATAACTGCAGGAAGAGATCTGGAATCATTTTGAGCAGATTGTTGAAAGAGATGAGTTGTCGTCATATTTTAAGCACTTTTTATAAAATTCTCTATCTGTTATGTATTGTTTCAGATTATTTTTAATAATTATACATGCTGAATAGGGTTCTTTTTTTTAAAACAAATTCAGTGTTTTCTTCTCATTGTTGTATCAGCTCAGCTCTTTTAACTTTTCTAATGCAGGATGAGGCTGTTTATCAGAGAGTGAAGGCTCTGTGAATATAATAACTTGTGTTCAGGTCTCTACCATGCCTTCACAAAGATCTCGTGACCACCCACAAATATTTGGCGACCCCTAGTGGGACTCAGGCACGGTACAGTATTTATTGTGGAAGGCATGGAATCATTTTTATTTATAGTTTGTTGGCTTCTTAGATATTGAGTCTAAAACATACCAGAAAAATCCATGTCCAGTGGCGGACATACAAAAAGAATAGGGACACCCGCTACTTGAGATGAAAGTTGTGATGTATTTTTGGTGAAATAGTTCCAAACCCTGTTTAATCTTAATCTCCACTGAGTCCACCATGTCCATGTCATTAAATAACCCAGAATCCCAGTCCCAGAGTTATTACTGAGGACAAGCCCTCTGTGTCTGTAGTGGTAGCTACGGCCCTGCACATAGAGAATCTGGGTCTCTGGGCAAGAAATGAAGCTGCCATGTATAGTATTATGCATGCACTCTATATTATCAGAACTTGAAGTACTAGCCTTGACTGTATCTGAATATTGATCTTGCATTGATGATCTAATACATAATAGTCTTTCTCTGCTTTATCAAACTGTCAATGTAAATGACACTACAGATTTAGATCATTGCAGATAAGATAAAACAGAGGTTTCAAGTCACAATGTATGGAAGCGTATTGCATTCACTTGAAATTTTATTAGTAATTATTTGTGTTTTTCTAAGTAATTTTTTAAGTTTTGTTTTTCTGAGTAAGTTTCCCCCTGTTTTTCAGAGTAATTTATTATTATGGTTGGTTTTTCAGAGTCATTTTTTTCAGATTTTCTGAATAATTATTTTTTTCTGTTTTTCGGACAATTTTTTTTTTTTCTGAGTTTAGAGAGCATTTGAAACAATAGACGCATTCATTCCTTTATTGAGAGCTCGATTTAACGGAAACAAACATAACCGGCTTGTTTAGTTCAATTTTACCTAAAGTTCATAATTTTACTTTGATCTGGGTTTCAGACACTGGGAGATAGTCCTGTCTTTAAGTCATATAGATGGTATTATCATTAGTTTGTCGACTCTACGCAGGAACCTGAGGACTTTGCAGTTGTTCAGAAGGAAAGCCCATTCAGATCTGCTAGACATAGAAATATATACATAGCAAAATTGACCCGGTACGGTAGATAGTTGAAGATGGGGCATGTATGTGCGGGCAGGAGTCACCATAGATCCATGGGAGTCACTTGCAGGTTGGGGGTTCTTGCAGGAGTTCGAAATATCTCGATAATTCAGAAAAATTTGTCTGAAAAACAGGGGAAAAAAATGTGTCAGAAAAGCAAAAAAGATTATTCAAAAATTATTATTTCAAGTGAATGCAATACGCTTCCGTAACAATGGTCCATCAATGATTCAATCACAGCAGCTATCTCAGTTTCCTGGACAGGAGACTGTGATACAAGCTCTTGTTTTGTAATGTGTCATGAAGTTGGACTCATTAATAGAAATCAGAACAACATGGTTTTAGAATTAGGAGATACAGTAATATATCTATATATATATATATATACCTTCATCCACTCAGCAGTGATTATTCTGACCTCATGTCTCAGACTCATATAACAGCAATGTGATACTTCACTGAACCACTGCTGGGAAATGTGTTCTTCTGCCAGGCTCAGCCACAGAACAGCCGAGGGTTGAGATTCATGGTACTGTAGCTCATGGACACGTGGGCAGTGTGTGGCTTTGACTCCTTTGACCCACTGGTTCCCAAACTTTGCCTCAGACGGACCCCACACACCAGTCAGATGACCTCAAGTACCCCTTTCTTAACACCACTAGTCCAAATGTTCCGAATGCGTTGAGTAATTTTAAACTGGATGTTATTTAACATTATTCACTCTATGTTAATGGATAATATTATTATTTCTTGTAGTTGAACTGTCTGTTTGAGTTGTTTAACTTTGCATTCACACTACTTGTGGCTCTAGCTGGATGTTTCAACCATTCGTCTATTTTCAGCTAACCTTTTCATCTATACTCTTGGCTATTTCAACCATTTCTCTGTTATTTCTCGCTTACCAACAAGTTTTCATGGGCTCTCAATTGACCCTTCCTTAAGTCCCACCCCCTTTTGCTCTGTGCTCCAATAAGAGTTGAGCAAGATCTGCGTGAACCTCGGTCAGAGCCATGGTCAACTTTCTCCTTTCCTGTACTTAGATATTGCTCATTCTACAGAAATGTCCACTTTTGGAATGACTGGATGACTTAAAATGCATTTCTTTTTCTAACATTTAAACCAGAACTCATTGAGTTTATGAATACACATAAATCACAACTTAATGATTTCTGAAAATCTTTTTTGTGTATTCATTTATGGACAACATAGACTGTCTTTTTGTCTTTGGTATAACCTTACTGTTTTGGCAATATTAAAGGATTTTATGAAATATTATTTCTCAGTCTCTTCAGTACATGTAGACAGTGTAACACAAGAATTATATGAATGCAATAAACCAGGAGATTATCTTTTACTTATTTTAATCAGGTTTGTTAAAAGTGTGGCTGAATGGTATTTGTTCATTTGTTCAACCATATATTTGCTATAACAGTGAATATATTTGAAACACGGATACAAACAAGTAATGATGCAAACCTTTAAATCTTAACTCTTGATATATTCAATGGATGTAAATCATTATCATGTTAAATATGATACATTTTATTTAATGTGAAAGACAAAACACACATCCTATGTACCCGGCTGCTATGTGACATATAATCACAGCGTAAGTTAACTAGCTAACGTTAGCAATACGCTGGCTAATGAGTTAGCTAATTATTATTATTATTATTATTAGCTAGCCACTTATCTGGCTAATTATTTGCTAGCCAACATCAGCAAACTTAAGATGAAACTATATATGTATTTATTTTATCAAATAACTATCTTCAACATGTGGTCTTTTCAACATAGATTAGCTTAGCACATAGCATATCTAAGTACAGGAAAGGAGGAAGATGGGCGAGGCTTACCAAGGCTCACCTGGAACAGCTGGTGTTCAGGTGTTATACACACAGGTACAATGACAGTCTGTGTCCTTATGTGCTATTTCACCTCATTTTCTGAGTCTGCATTGACACAGCTGTGGCAGCAGATGGCAGTATATTCTAATATATCCCAAAGACTGTGCCATCACAAGACAATACATCCTTTTCTTTTAAAGGTTTATATTTACAAAAGCTTCTTTTGCAGACGGTACCAACTCATATCCTGAACATACATAAGCCTGCAATATAAATTCATCACATCTGAAAATGACTAAAAGTAAGTCAGTAAGTAAAGGTGTGTGTGGTCACTGTTACACTGACTGTTTCTGTAAGGTTTCTAACATTCACATTACCATCATTAACCAGGGGAGTGTGTGCAGAGCTCTCAGGGGACAAGTGCAGCAGGGGTCCTGTCAAGAGCTGTCAAGTTACTTATGTTAGGTACAAAGAAAAAGGAAATAAAAATATACCGTCTTCAAAATAAAAGCATACAACAGCCTTTTACTGAATGGTAAATTAAAATGTGTAGCTATGTTTTGAAGTTCTTGTACCATGTAACAGTTATTTAGGGTGGCCTGTTTGATGACAAAAAGTAGTCCTGAAGATGAAAGGAGGTAAGTGGGACAGATAGATAGGTTAAATTAAATGTTCAATGTGCTTTAATCCATGTTTTTCATTTTCAGCATTGATTATATTGGTTATTATATTGGTCATTAAAAGATGTTATTCTCATATCACCTTCATTAGCCTATCTGTGCAGTGACTGTTTTTTATTCTGTATTTATATTTCTTATTCATTGATTTCTTTTTATATTTGTAGTTTTTATCTCCCTGTAAAGCACATTGGTCAGTGTGTTGTTTTCTTTTTAAATGTATCTCTTTAAACTAATTGACTATTAAGAGGATTAGGGCCAAGTGAAAAATTTGAGTTCTAAGTAAAAACAAAAAAGTTCAGAATTATGACTTTCTTTTAACATTTACTTAAAAAATGTATTTGAGGTTTGAGTCCTTTTCCATGGAAGCCCTATTCTACCAATGTGACGGGGGAAATGATTCTGTTTGTCACTATTATGAGAAGCTTTCACAAAATAATGACTTAGTGATTCTATTTTCATATTTCAAGTCTATATTTTGAGAAAGTTTCTCATTATAATATACTGAATCTTTTTTTTCCCATCACATGGAAATGGGCTTCCATACATCTTCTGGACACACTCAATGATAATACAGAAATGTTGACGCCTTTATTTTGAAGGTTACACTTGAAGGAAGTGGATGTAAACTTGTGCCCCTGGTTGTCATTTCGGTTAGCTTGAAGAAGGAGACTTGTTACAGCTTCATGGAAGTACAAACACGGAAACTTGTGTGAACGATGTATTGTTTAGAGGAAGCGCCAGTGCGCGACGCTTCTTCAGGTCGCGCTTTGTGACGGGCCGCGCCGATGCGGAGGAATGGACAGAGGAGACAGAATGGTCCACGGCGGAACGGAGCCGGGACGGGCTGAAGAGGCTCTGCATCAGTGCCAGCTCATCCAGAACCTGGTGGACATCTCCATCTCCAGCCTGCAGGCGCTCAGGACCACATGCGCCGCATCCAACGACCTCACCCGGCGGGAGATCCGCAATTTAGAGGTACGGTTGAGGAGGCACGCTCGTGCTCCTGCTCTGGGGCTCGGGCCTCCGAAACTTTCTGTACAGTCAGTGCAGTGTGACGACATCTGCCAGCTTCTTGCTTGTTAGTGGAACCCTGTACAAACTGAAACAGGTGTCACCCATCACATTCTCTGACCTGTGGGGAGTGTTTACTACATTGACTTTTTCACAGCAGCCATTTTGACAGCAGGTAGTAGGTTAAACACAGGTGGTACCAGTGACACTTATTAAGGCTCTGTTCTGTTCAGGTCAGACAGAGTCAGGGGGCTGCAGTAGAACTTCTTCACAGCAGTCACTTTGACATGAAGTAGTAAGGTAAACACAGGTGATGTCACTGATACTGGAACTAGAGATAGACCGATTATCAGCCTGACTGATTATTGGATCCAATATTTAGCATTCTTCTGATTATCTGTGTTTTTACTCTTTTTATCCGATTGGCAATAAAATAAATGAATTTAAAATTGCACTACTTTGGCTGCAGCATTTACTTAAACATATGCTTAAAGTACTTATTTAACTTAACCTTACTTACTTGACATGAACTAGTAGGGTAAACTTAGGTTTATCAATGATACTAATTAAGTTTCAGTTTCATTTAGTGTAGCAGAGCCTTTTCAGTGGAAGGCAGCACATTGACTCTGTTGGACCTAGAATATGTCAGACTGCACCCAGTGGAACTAGGTAAGGCCCGATTATCGTATCCGATATTCAGCATTTGTCCGATTATCAGTATTGTACTACTGTTATCTAATTGCTGATAAAATAAATACATTTTAAAATGCACTACTTGGTTGCAGAATTGAATTAAACATAAGCTAAAAGTACTTCTTTTACTTAACTAACTTACTTGACATCACATAATAAGGTAAACACAGGTGTGTACAGTGATACAGATTAAGGTTCAGTTCCATTCAGGTCAGAAAAGCACTTTCCTCATAGACCATCATTAGAAAACAGACACTAACAGGCTGCCAATAAGGGCGATACTTACTCTTTGTATTATGAGGTTTTAATCTGTGAAGGTGTTAGTTAGTTAAACCTCCTAGAGGAGTGATTTTAAAGTGCATGAAGACATCTGAATATTGAAGTGGGTTGGGTATTTCTATCCTCAGTCAGTGTGTTACCTACAGTAGACAGTGGTCAGCAGACTGGAGTACCAGCACAGAAAGTAAGCAATGTACTGCTGGGGAGGGGGGTAGCAACGAACCTTTGAGCCACATGACAAATACCCGCTTAAAAAAAATCAATGTCAGTTTTAGTGAATGCTACATTTAGAATAGTTTTCCACTTTACCTGGCCATCACACAGCCCTTACTGACAAGAAAGTGAGGCCATGATATCTATCTGTGCTGTCTCCAAAGCCACCAGACTAGACCAGACATAATATTCAGTTTCAAGTGTTGAAAATATTCTACATATAGTGTACACTTCAACTGATATTGATTTTTTTGGGTGGCCAATAATAATTTCTTGTGCCTGTGTCACTGTGGCAGTGCATTGCTCTGCTTGTGTGCTGGTACTCTGTCTGTGTGTCTCATGTTGACGTCTGTCTGTGGTTCAGTACCTGCATGATTCATTGAAATATTACGTAGCTGTAATTTATTACAGACCACAACAGATGTCACATCAGAAGGATTTTAATCGTTTTTTAAGTGAAAATGAAAATTGTGACGCAAAATGTAGCATACCCACAAATCCTAAATCATTTCGCAACTTCCTCCTTCCTGTACTTACATATGCTATGTGCTAGGCTAGGTTGGAAACACAAGGTAAAAGCAACATACACAGTTATATTTTAAGCTAGCTAATCTACATCGAGCTAGCTAACCAGTTATTAGCCAGCTAATGATTGATGTAGAATAGCTAGCTTGCTAACTTAAGATATAACTACATACATGTTACTTTTGTCTTCTCAGAAAAGCAACGTCTGCAGCATATAGCCCAATTTTAAGTAAGCTAACATTAATGTAAGCAAAATGCTAGCGAACTAGCTAGCTTATCTACATCAAGATATCTATTCAGCTAGTCAGCTAATGCTAACTAGTCAATTAACGATTGATGTGGATTAGATAGCTGTGCAACTGTCTGTCTGTCTGTCTGTCTGTCTCTCAAAAAGGGGCATGACATAGGAGGAGTCAACTGGAAAAACAATTGAGTATACCGTAAACATCACAGGAGACAGAGTTGGACAGACTTCTATTATTTAAGGTCCACCTTGATAATAACAACCTGTGAATGTGACTATTTAAAAACAATGAGCAGATACACTTATTCCTCTGTTATCTCATGATGTCATTGGTAAGTTGCTAGGCAGTAAGGTGAATCACGGTGATCTTGCCAAAAGTCCCCACATTGCTCAACCCCCTCACAGCACACGGTCTGCTCTGGTTGGTTGACTTCCCACAGTCAGTGTCAGTGCTGTCACTGATATCACACTGTGGGCCTGACGAGTGGTGCAGCTGAGGAGTGGCCGCTGCTCTCTCTGGGGGCTGGGAGGAGCACAGAGGCCTTGTTGTGTACATGTGTGTGGCAAGAGGCTAAATTTAGCTGTGGTTCCCTCCCACGCATTCTGAGCATGTCCGGTTTGGCAAGAAAATCAGATGACGTGAAAAAAAGACAGTGGGAGGAGGAGACGAGTATGTGGCTGTGCTGGGGCTCATGTTACAGACAGAGAGGAGAGTGTGTGTACAATCCAGGATGAACTGACTGTGGTTTGTAGATTTTGACAGTTCTCCTTTTCCTTTTCCTGTCCCTTTATTGACCCCTTTTCACCTGTCCACCTTTATCAGTTCATATTATTACTGAAACTAGAGCTGGGTGCTACAGCTGAAAAATACATATTGAAAATGATTGATCATTTTTATTACCTAGCTTACCTAGCTTTTAGTAAAGACCAGGTGGAAAAAATTAAAAGAATGAATTGAATGACTTTGTTGAATTAAACGATTAAATGATAAGTTGATATCATGACAGGAGACGATTACATATTCTATGTATTGTATGATAAGTAAATAATCAAATATAATTATTGAAGGCCTAACTATTGATTTTCTATTGAACAATATTCTTGTTGCAATTGATGAAGTGTCTTTTGCCAATACATACTGCTGTTGTTGTAATGCCCAGACCTAATTGAAACCCATAAACCATGTTAATGTGAAATGTTGTAGACTGGATTTTGACAAAATTAAAAGACATTAGAATAGTTCCACTTAATGCCTGGATGCAGGCATAATAAGACATCTATTGATCTATCTGACACTGTGCAGATAGGATTTTCTTTTTTTTAAAGGAGAGAAGGGTCAAAAGTTTAAGATGTCAAAGAGAAGCCATGTCAGTCACCGCTGATAACAAAAGAGGTTCCTGCATGACCACAGTTTCACAAATTCATGTCAGTGTTTCTCACAGTGTCTCTGCACACGCTGCATTAAAATGGAGCAGATCAATTAAACGCCAACAGAAAATATATGCACAAAAACACAACAAAGGCCCAAGACGTGAAATATGCACATGCAAATTTATGTTATGTGTTTTTGCCCGTTGGTGTTTTATTTAATAAATAGTTGTATTGCATCACACTTTTGTCAGACACTAAGTCACAGAACAGCTCTGGAAGACACAGACAGACCAAGAGTTGCACTGCCAACTGTCAGTGAGACAGACCCTAGTGTGCACAGCTCTGTAATGAGGTTTTGATAGCTTTGACAGCCTTACCCGAAACTAAGCTCAAACCTAACTAAACAGTGTTGTAGCAGCTTTGTGTCATATGACCAAAATAGATATTAGTAGTATTGGTACAAAACAAGGGTCACTAAATGTGGGTTGTGGTATGAAAATATATTTGATATGTTTTATTAGCCAACTACACTCAATCGCTTTCCCTTTGAACAGAGTATCTGCTTGCAATATCTGGTAGTAGAGAGAGTAAAAATGTCATAATAAATTCCAATTCAAATTTTTAACTTTGCAGCTCAAAGGTCCAACTTGTAACATCTAGGAGGATTTATTCATTAGTGTATAATCACCTCAATATAGGAATTGCTGTGTTTTATGTTGAACCGCCATGTTTCTACAGCAGCCCAGAGCGGACAAACCAAACACTGGCTCTAGATAGGAGTCTTAGCATTTTTTGCATGTTTCACAGCCACTTTAGTTTCTCTTTCTTGCTTGGAAGGGGAGGGTGAAGTGAGGGCATTGCAATCTGCAACTACACCGACACTTAATCCTACACTACACTGGTCCTTGTAAAGAAATAATATTTACTGCCATTGCTGTGTTCATTGAAGCATATCCAATATCCAAATAATATAAATATAAGACAACAGATGATAAATAGTGTTCTATAGCGTACCATCGACAGAATGTTTAAAGTGATCTAAGTGAATATATTAGATTGTTTCTCTGCCTGCTGGCTTCACAGCTGTGTGCTGGAACCGCTCTGTGCATTCACTGTAAGAGTTTGTTTCTATGCCTAAATGAATCCAGAACCATCACTTTTGGTGATACTGTGTCAGTGTAGGGACGATGTGGAGGAATTGTCAGATTAAAGTTCCAAATGATGCAAATATGTGTGAGTTGGAAGATTTCAGTCAGCATGTGAGGCTGATGATATGAAGGCAGTCTATGCAAAGTGTTGGTGCTGATCAGGAAAACCCCCTGTGGTTCCCCAACTGTCTACTCGTTTTCTCTCGTCATTTTTCTTTCCTTGTTCTCGTTCTACCCTTTCTGAACTTTTTTTGTGGTTGCTTTTGTTTTTACTCGTCTGCACAAATTATTTTGCACGCCCCCATATTTTTACTGTCATAGTGCACGGACAGAGGCCTACTCAAAACCATGTAGATGATTAGCCTGGACAGCTGCTACTGTATTTGATCCTTAAATAGATTTTTACATTATATCTATTATATCAAGTGTGATACTACTTTATGACATTGTGCTTGCTTCTCTGCATTTTTAACTTTTTTCAATTGAATACCTTGTGTGTTTTGGAGCCACACTATGGTTGAAGTTTGTAGGGATGGCAATGTTGGTTCAGACTAAAATATCTCAACAGCTATCTGCTGGATTGCCATGACATTATGTACAGACATTTGTGGCCCCTAAAGGATGAATCCTACTGAATTAGGCTATTATCATATATATTGGACCTGATGATGGGACTGAATGAAAAGTCAGTGGATCACGAAACTCATTAGTAAAGCGATGGTGATTGAGGGTTTTTTTGATACAAAAGTTCTTTACATCGGGTCAAACTTTTGATTTGTTCAATACTTTTATATGTTTATGACCAAATACCTGCAAACATAATCACACTCCCATCAGCCTCAGCTGTACTTTCTGTTTAGTGCTATTTAGCAAATGTTAGCATAATTTGGACGGTGAAGATGATAATTGACTTGCTAAACATCTGCTTATTAACATTAAAGGCAAAACTCACTGCATCATCTAACACAAGACAAAATGCTCACACCCATTGTTTTCTATGTATGCCTACATACATGGGGCATTGAATTTAAGTGCATCAACTCGTCAGTTATTGCCCACTCTCATGGGTGCATCACTGACCATTTCCCAGCGTTTGTGTGGGAACCTATTATGCTCATTTCCAGCTCTGTATTCTTAGTCTGAGGCGCCACTGGGGTAGCTTTACAAAAACATCTTTATTGATCTCATACTGGCCCTTCATGCAGCCCCTTAGTTCATCCTCTCTCTGAAACAAGCTAACTATCTAAGCCAGCCACCCCTCTCCCTAAAAGCCAACTTTGTGGAAGCCTGCTGAGTGTTTCTGGGGACCGGGCCTCACTGATTACTGTACAAAAGCATGACTTCAGTGAATCTGGATCATATTTTGTGTAGGGAAATTTGTTGGGTTAGTACAGTACTTCATTATAATGCTGTTTGTAACATTTTACCTTTATCAAACAAATGATAGCTTCTGCAGCTTGCATATTGCACTTGCCCATTTTGATCATATTTAAATGAACAGTGCCCTAATGGAAATATAACCATAGCTACTTGTTGTTAGCAGTTATCTACTTTAACTGCTAAGTAGCTGCTGTTGTTAGCTAGCTAACAGTGCAGCTAGCCACCCTATTGGTTGACTGTGCCCAGACTGGGAGCTCAGAGCACTGAGGACACGTTGGTGTTTAGTACAGGAGCTTTGGACCGCCAGTAGCTCTGGTGCCTCAAACTCTCAGTCATTTAGCAACAGTTTAACAGATAGCAATTTTGCTAAAAGCAACAAGTAAGGCTAATATGTCCGTCAGGAAACTCGGAGAGTTCAGGCAGAGAAGCTGCAGGACATCAGAGGGAAAACCAGAAGACATGTAACTTTCCCTCCACAACCGAAAAAGTGCTACATACAAACATTTGTGGGGATAGTCCCTGCACTTTGTGAGCGTGCTCAGTCGTGCTCTCCCTGGAGCAGATAACCATTTAAAGAAATGTCAGTAAGCCACGTAAAGTCAAAAAAGAGTGAGTCAAAAAGCTCACATAGATTACTTTTACATACATTTACCTAATTATTTGACACTTTATCCTAGTTTAATATTACATCTGACATCTGTAACATTATTTATATATATATATATATATATCAGAAACTAAGAAAAAGCATAATAGGTCCCCATACCTACCTAATCATAGTGTCTCTGGGTAAAAAGAAGACCTGACCTTAGAAATGCAATGCTGATTACACTGTAGACTCGCAGTCTTCCTCTTATCACAGTTTTCAACACAAATGATGCTTTTGCAGTTTTAATACACACACTGTAGGCGCCCTACACCTTTTAAAATGGAGGCTGCCGAAAGAGTTCTTTAGAATGCATCTGGAGCAGAACTCTTCAGTGGTGGAAGGAGTATGGTGGACTTGTACATAAGCAGAACCAAAGTGCTATAGTGACGTAATAGTCATGTCATGCATTCCAATTTTTACTTGAAACTACCTTATAAGCATCAAAATATATATAGTAGAAGTACTGATGACACAGAATGAACCATTTAAGAATGATTATAAGTATTGATGCTTTTATGTGTGTCACTGAAATGTATCAGTTGGTGAAAGTGTGGCTAATTTTAATGGCTGGGTAGTTCACTCACTAAAACTGTCAAAATAAAATTAAATATAACAACATTTGCCTCTAAAATGTAGTAGAGTGAAAGTATAAAGTTGAATAAATGGAAGTACACAAGGGAAGTACAGGTACCTTTTTAAAATTAACAAATTATTTTTATATATTTTTTCTTTTGGGCTTTTATTGCCTTTAATGGATAGTGACAGGAAAGGGGTAGAGAGAGGGGATGACAGGTCGGATTCAAAGCCTGGGCCACTGCAGCAAGGACTCAGCCTTGGCACATGGGGCACCAGTTCTACCAGGTGAGCTATCTGGGCGACCCAAGCAAGGACAAATCATAAACAAAGAGTGCCACCAGTCTTATGGAAAAGAGGTGAACCGGAGACAGGTCCATGGGTGGCCAAGGCTCATTGATGCACGTGGGGAGCGAAGGCTGGCCTGTGTGGTCCGATCCAACAGACGAGCTACTGTTGCTCAAATTGCTGAAAAAGTTAGTTATGTTGGTTCTGATAGAAAGGTGTCAGAACACACAGTGCATCACAGTTTGTTGTGTATGGCGCTGCGTAGCCGCAGAGCTGTCAGGGTGCTCATGCTGACCCCTGTCCACTGCCGAAAGCGCCTACAATGGGCACGTCAGCATCAGAACTGGAACAGAACAATGGAAGAAGGTGGCCTGGTCTGATGAATCACATTTTCTTTTACATCTTAAATCTTGTGGATGGCCAGGTGTGTGTGTGTCGCTTAGCTGGGGAACACATGGCACCAGGATGCACTATGGGAAGAAGGCCATCCAGTGGAGGCAGTGTGATGCTCTGGGGGACGTTCTGCTGGGGAACCTTGGGTCCTGCCATTCATGTGGATGTTACTTTGACACATAGCACCTACCTAAGCATTGTTGCAGACCATGTACACTCTTTCATGACAACAGTATTCCCTGATGGCAGTGGCCTCTTTCAGCAGGATAATGCGCCGTGCCACAAAGCAAAAATGGTTCAGGAATGGTTTGAGAAACACAACGAGTTCAAGGTGTTGACTCGGACTCCAAATTCACCTGATCTCAATCCAATCGAGCATCTGTGGGATGTGCTGGACAAACAACTCTGATCCATGGAGGCCCCACCTCACAACTTACAGGACTGTGAATGTTATTGCTGATAGGTGTGTATATATAGCAATCCAGGTATATTTACTACAGCTATCATTTAATCACTCATAAAGAAGAGCAAACTTGATGCAATAATTATTGTTCACTATTGGCATATCCCAGTTCTGTCTTTCTGGACAGCAAAAGTGGAGCCAGAGCTCTGGGTGTTATCGTAGACACAGATCTACATTTTAAGAGCCTTATCTATAATCTCACACGATCAGCCTTCTACCAAAACTAAAGGTCTTTCTGTCAGAAGCACTCCATGCATTTCTAACAAATAGACTAGACTAGTTATGGTGTATTCACCTGCATATTTATATTTTGCACTTGCACTTATAAAGCACATTGTGTTGCCCTGCATGAAATGTGCTGTATGAATAAAGCTTGATTCAGTCACTCAGTAGAAATCGTAACTGACCTGAAAAGAGTCTTTGACCTTGATAACTATTAAATGGGAACAGAAATGCATTCTGGCCCTAGAATCTGGCTGTTGTTTTCCCTCAGATGAGAATGGATATCTTTCATAGAGAACATTATCGGGGGAAAACTAGAGGATTTTGACCGTCTCTGAACACCCTCGCCCTCTGCAGTGAGCCTCTCACAATCCGTGCGCCAGCATCTTCCAAATGTGCCAGATGTGTTTAAAAACCAAAGTACAAACTTTTGTACAAGTCAGAGTCCATTAAGGTATTTATATTACAATTTAAAATGTGTAACTTTAAAGGGGAGTCTATTGGCAGAAATTGAATTTCAGTAGTTTGTGAGTAAACACCAGTGAAACGCTTGCTTTGCATTCCTGTCTCATCAGCCCCTACACAGCGCATATTTTTGAATGCATTTCCGCTCCACTGAAGTGATGAAGAATAGCTGCAGAGGAAAACATTGGATTGTGTGAAATGATAAGGAGACATCATTTAACTGTCATCTTGTTGCGCTCTCTTCTTCTATGGTGGTTTAATGGCACCTGGCTGAAGAATTAGCTCCATCAGCTAATTCTACTGTTATCTACTATCGCAAAATGGTGTGTGTGTGTGTATGTATATATATATATATAATATATTATTTTATTTTTTTATTTATTTATTTTTTTTCCTGAAACTTTCACTATATCCTGGCAGTAGTACATGAGATGGACAGATTTTTCACAGATCTGTGACAAAAACTGGTTCCTCTTGCTCCTCCTAGTGCTCCCTTTTAAGAATCCACTGGCCCAATCAGAGCCAAGAAAGATAGAAAGATGCTTTGGGTTCGTGGCTGAAGAAAGGTTGATTGTTCAGTCTCATTCCCAGCATCTTTACACGATAACCTGAGAATGAGTACAACAGTAAACTATCTTTCTCAGCTCTGATTGGTTGTTTTCGTTCAGGCCCGGTGGATTCTTGCAAATACCATTAGGAGCATAAGAATAGAGTCCATCAGCCTTCTTATAAGCAGGTGAAGTAGCTTCACACTTTCAACAGTTTATTTGATGGTTTAACAGCAGACTTCTGCTGTGGACCACCAGCCAGGGGGATTTCCTCAAACTGAACAAAGTCTCATTTCTCACAAACGCTTTACATACATACAGTACATGACATTTATGGTTGATATATCAAGAAGGTCAAGGTTAATTGTTAACTTGCCTTTGAATTAGTACCTCATACGTTTCTTCACATGAAAATCTAAAGATTACAGAGGTTAGTATGTAAATATATGAATTGTATCTAATGTCTGCCAAATAACTGCACTTCCAATTGTGAAGATATTGTGTTTCTGCTGGTTGATGACGCTTTTCAGTACAGCTTAGTAAGACAGAGTGAAGCAGTCTGTGTTGTGCTGGCTTCCCCTACAGGTGAAGCTCACCAAGTACATGTGGACACAGCTGCAGTGGAAGCAGAGGATTCCAGAAAGAGAGAGACCTGAAGCTATGGCTGGATACCCAAGACTGGATCACTGGCTCCTAACAGCTGACCTCACACCCCAATTCATACAGGTATGTGTGTGTGCGTTTGCCTGTCTGTATTTTTGGGTCTGGTGATGCCCAGTTATCCACAGAGGTCTCCTCCTCTCCAAAACAAACAGACCTGCTGATTAAAACCACTAAAAACACTGAATAAAGCAGTTCCACCTTAAAAATCACTGTTTCTACCAGACTGTTGGACAGACAAAGGACGTCCCAGAGGGGCTGCGAGCCGAGCTGCTGCTAACGTTAGCTCAGCTTGTTTCTCTGATAACTTAAGATCCAGACGGCCGATGACTAAAATCCTTCATCCTGACAAGCGGCCAGTGAAACGCAGCTTTATCTGAATAAAATGACAGATAAATAGAAAGATAGTTTGAACATTGCTGGAAACATTTGGGATAATGTAAGTACACAACTCAACTACGAACACAGCGTAGCTGTTTATACACTACTCAAAAAAATTTAGGGAACTCTTAATCATCACAGTATAAAACCAAGTCAATTAAACTTCAGAGTTATCAATCTATCCAGTTAGGAAGCATAAGCGATTGTAAATCACTTTAAACTGTTTTGGTGCAAATGAAAGTGACAACAGGTTCACTGGAGAGGCAACAGCAAGACAACCCCCAAAAAGGGAATGGTTTTGCAGGTGTTGGCCACAGACAATAGCTCTCTCCTTATCCTATCCTGTCCCTGTCACTACGGGTAGCATGAGGCGGTACCTGCAGCCCGTTCAGGTTGCACAGGTAGCCCAGCTCCTCCAGGATGGCACATCCATACATGCCGTCGCAAGACGGTTTGCTGTGTCTCCCAGCACAGTCTCAAGAGCACGTTGTGTATTGGTGCATCCGACGCCGCCAAAGTAGTACCTTGATTTTAGGTGTAATTTTGAATCCAGCCCTCAATTGGTTAGTCATTTTTGTTTACATTGACCGTTGTACATCATTTTGCTCTAAACAAATGACACAATGTTGTACAGTAAAGATTTTAAATTTGAATATTTTGTTCATGTGATTTCGATGTGTGATTTAAGTGTTCCCTTAATTTTTTTGAGCAGTGTATATACATTTCAATGCGGAAATGTTACATAGCTTTAATGTGAAAAATGTCAACTGCTCCCAACAACTGCTACTGTGTTTGTGTCCACTGAAAAGGACGTTGAAGGGACAGGATATGTCAGTCTCTAGCGATGAACTATCATGTTGCTTTGAAGAATGAAGAGAAACAAAATGAAAATTCACTCTTATTATCAGGCTATTATGTCTTCTTTATGGTCAAGCTAAAAAATAGCAAACGAAAGAAACTGGAATTGTAAGGCAGAATACTTGGCACCATGAAAATAAATTAGTAATTAAATACACCACATGAAGAAACACAGCCATTTGGTGTCGTAGTTTGGTTTAACCGTAGGGCTGGGAAATGAATGCCTCACCGGACAGCGTTTCTGTTGTCTACAGATCGACAAATAAAAGGAGAAAAAAACCCACTAAAGTTGACATGGTGGATTGTTGTCAGAACCACCCTGCTGGTCTTTATCACAGAGAAAGTAAGGGGTCTCAAGGGCGGCTGTGGCTCAAGTGGTAGAGCAGGTCATCTACTTAATCCGTTGGATTTGTGTCCAGCTTGATCCCAACTTGCTATGACTATGACTTGCTTTAGTCTAGATTGTAGGCCGATGTGCAATGGTTTCTTCTTCTTCTGTGTGAGAGGAGTGTGAGTGGAAGAGCTGAATGAAATTGAGTTTTTTTCTCTATTTCTATTTCTTTTTGCTTTTTTTTGTGAATATAGTTGTTGTTTAGTGTTGCTTTGGTTGGTTTTTGGTTAGTTTAGTGTTTGTTTGTCTTTCGTTTGTCAGCCACACTCTGAGGAGCTGAGGTATGGCGTCCAGCAGCGGATATGCTTTTTTTTTTTCTCACTGTCTGACATGAAATCGGACAATCACTTTTCCTGTTTTAGGTCCGTTAAGATTACCAACATTATTTCTATTTGCTAAATGCCAGAATAACGAGAGAAGGATTTTTTTAGACAATTTTTTATTACTTTCTTCAAAGTCAGAAGTTTATATACACTAAGATTACTATGCCTTTAAACAATTTGGGAAAGCCCAGATGATGTCTTTGGAAGCTTCTGATTAGAGTTAATTAGAGACACACCTGTGGATGTATTTTAAGGCACACCTGAAACACACTGCTTCTGTGTGCAACATCATGGGAAAGTCAAAAGAAATCAGCCCAGATATCAGGAAGAGAATTGTGGACTTGCACAAGTCCGGTTCATCCTTGGGTGCAATTTCCAGATGCCTGAAGGTGACACGTTCATCTGTTCAAACAATTATACGCTAGTATAAACCCCATGGGAATGTCCAGCCATCATACCGCTCAGGAAGGAGACGGGTTCTGTGTCCCAGAGTTGAACGTGCTTTGGTCCGAAATGTGCATATCAACCCAAGAACAAAAGCAAAAGACCTTGTGAAGATGCTGGCTGAAGCTGGTAAGAGTGTGTCGTTATCCACAGTGAAACGAGTACTGTACCGACATGGGCTGAAAGGCCACTCTGCCAGGAAGAAGCCATTACTCCAAAAGACACATGAAAAAGCCAGATGACAGTTTGCAAATGCACACAGGGACAAAGACCTTAATTTTTGGAGACATGTCCTGTGGTCTGACGAAACTAAAATCAAACTGTTTGTCTTTTTTACAACAGACCAAAGGGAAGACGAATTTAATGTTAGAACAGTACTTCCATGATATGCAAGGTTTCTATAATTCAGCCAGGTACATTGTAAATCACAGAGCCGAGTCAGACCTGACAGACCAAGAAGTATTCAGACTGAAAAAACAGATGATTAAAGTCAGGAAACAACTTGTTTTTTTAATGATGACGAAAGTACGGATTTTATTTTTATTTATTTCATTGATTGTTTTTAGTCTTGTTCTTAATATCTCCATCATTATGGATGTTTTTAAAGTAGGCAGTCTGAATGTCAATGGTGCCAGAGAAACAAGAAAGAGAGCAGTAGTGTTTGAAACAGCTAAAATGAAACACATTGATGTCCTGTTTCACACAGTGATGTTGGAAACGAGGCAGACTGGAGCAGAGAATGGGAAGGAGAATTGGTTTTAAGCCATAACACCACCCTCAGTGGAGGAGTGGGCTTTCTGTTCTCTAGAGGTTTTACTCCAACCTCTCTGGAGGTCAGGCATGTTGTGAAGGGGAGGTGCCTTTCAGTCAAAGCTCTTTTTGAACATTTTAATGTGGTTTTTTATCAACATTTATGCTCCAAACAACGGTGCAGAGAGGAAACACTTCTTTGAAAAGATGAATGATATTTTAAACAGCTGTGGCCCGGAGGATTATTTATTTGTGGGTGGGGATTTTAATTGTACTGAAAATTAGATTTTAGATCGCAACCATGCAGAGCCTCATCCAGTATCCCAGCATGCCTTGAGGCAGTTGGTCTCCTCCCATGGCCTGGTGGATGTGTGGAGAAGGATGCAAACAGGGTGCAGACAGTACACATGGTCCCACGTTAGTGAAAACAGAATCTCCTCGGCCAGACATGATCGTTTTTATGTTTTTAAGCAGTGTTGTAAAAATGTTTAAGATTTTACCACTTGGTTTTACTGATCATTCTTTGGTTTTATGTAATGTTTTTATCAGAAACATTTTACCCAAAAGCGCCTATTGGCATTTTAACGAGTTTGTCAGTCTGAGGCAGTGGTGGGACCATGGAAAGATCTATCAGAGATCTGGAGACTGATATTGTGGATCTTGAGTGTGCAAGTGAGTCCACAGGAAATCGAGGATATATTGAAATCCTCAAGACTAAAAAGATGGCATTAGCCAACCTGCTGGACACTAAAGTACAGTGCTGGTCCAGTCCCGGGTTCAAAATATCACAGAGATGGATGCTCCATTGAGCTTCTTCTTTGGACTTGAGAAGAGACAAGGGCAGAGGAGACAAATCCAGTTTCTGCTCTCTGAGACAGGGCAAGAGCTGACAGAGCCAGGCCTCATAAGGAAAAGAGCTGTCGAGTTTTACGCATCATTGTTTGAAAGCAAATTTAAAGAGAATGAAGAACTGATGGAGGAGGTCTGTGGTGGACTTCCTCAGATGTCTAAAGAGGCTAACTCACAGCTCGACAGCCCACTGACTCCACAAGAGCTGTACACTGTACTGCAGAGCATGCAGGGGTGAAAGGTTCCAGGCATCAACGGCCTCACTGTAGAATCCTACAAAGCTTTCTGGGACATCTTGGCCCATGACATCTTAGAGAGCCTGGTGTCTGGGTCACTGCCTCTGTCATGTCGGAGAGCCATCATCACCCTCTTGCCCAAGAAAGGAAACTTACAAGATATCAGAAACTGGCATCCTGTCTCTCTCCTCTGCACTGATTATAAAATATTATCCAAAGTCCTGGCCAATAGGCTGAGAGGAACCATGGAGCAGATTCTCCACCGGGACCAGACGTACTGTGTGCCCGGCAGGTCTATGGTCGATAATATCTACCTCATTCGGGGTGTTTTGTTGGTCTCCAGTTCATTAGGCATAACCACTGGATTGATCTCATTAGATCAAGAAAAGGCTTTTGACCGAGTTGAACACGACTTCCTTTGAAAGGTCATGGAGAGGTTTGGGTTCAGGGCTGGTCTCATAGCCAAGATCAAGGTGTTGTACAGCGACATTGAGAGTGTGCTGAAGTTTAATGGTGGCTTGTGTGCTCCTTTTAGAGTGCATAGAGGCGTCCGGCAGGGCTGTGTAATCGAGAAGTTTTCTGTTGTGTCGGCTGTGAGGGGGAACTGGAGGAAGGGTGAGGCCCTTGGTGTTGGTGAGTGGCGTGAGGGCCTCCCCGTTCTCCCTCAAAGCCTGACATGGAAAAGAGAAGGCTTAAAGTATCTTGGTATTTATCTAGGGAACAGCGACATCGGGAAAAAAAACTGGGAAAACATCATGGAGACAGTAGATACCAAACTGTCTAAGTGGAGGTGGCTCCACTCACAAATGTCTTTTAGAGGGAGGGTCCTAATTTTAAATAACCTGGTGGCCTCCCTGTTATGGCACCGGTTAGTCTCTCTGGACCCTCCATCAAGTCTTATTGCTCAGATTCAAGCAAAGATGGTCAATTTCTTCTGGGATAAATTACGTTGGATACCACAATCAGTGTTTCTATCCAGAGAAGGGGGGCCAGGGCCTGGTCCACCTGGCTAGTAGGACAGCCACCTTCAGGCTCCAGTTTATTCAAAAATATCTGACTAGACCTGAAGATCTGGTGTGGAGAGATGTTGCCAGTTGCATACTCATGCGTGTAAATAACCTGGGGCTGGATGCTGCTCTGTTTTTAACTGATTTTATTTTTTTTAAAGTTAGTTTAGGTTGCCTCCTTTTTATCAGGGTGTTTTTAAATCCTGGGCGCTGTTTAAATGTAAAAGAAGTGAGAAGTGTGACTCTCTGTACTGGTTGTTGAAGGAGCCTCTAATCTGTGGTGCCAAGCTGGACGTGTGCTACAGCACCGTGCCTGGGCTGATGGGGGCGCTGTGCAGCTCAAAAATGGTCTGCCTGAATCAGCTGGTAGATGCAGCAAGACCGGCGCTCACAGATCTGAGCTCTGTGCTGGGGGTGCGCTCTGTCCGTCTAATGCAGAGGAGCCTGGAGCTCTGGAAGAAGAGGCTGACAGAAAAGGGGAGGCCTTCTCCTCAAACACGGTGGGGGAGAAGCTGAGCCTGACCCTACAGACCCATATCCAGAGATCCACCTGTGCCCTGGGTTTACGGAGCTCAGCGGCCCCCTACTGAAATTCTATGATGGGAAAAAATTAAGCCTGCACAAGGCCGATAAAAGAAATGGAGATCTGTACATAAGTTGTGTAAAAACTATCCACAAAACGGGCCTGTGTGATAAAGCGATTTGTGTGTGGACGGAGAGGCTGAGCCCACAGTGGAGAACACTATATAGACCTCCTCTAAAAAAGAGAATTGGAGATCTCCAGTAGAGGTTTTTACATGGTGCCATTGCAACCAATGCCTTTTTATCTGTTTTTAATCGCAGTGTTTTAAATGATTGCCCATTCTGTGGGCTGACCGAAAACATTTTTCATGTTTTTACTGAGTGCAGGAGATTGGCATAAATTGTTAACGTTTTAACCCATGTTTTTAACCTATTTGGTGTCATTTTTACTGCCCCTGTTTTTATTTATGGAGTTAGATTTAAAAAAACAGAAAAAGGAAAGTGCCAACTCCTAAACTCTTTAATTGGTGAAGCCATAATGTCAATCAACCTGACTCGTAGGGACAAACTGCAGGTTGGAAGCCAAGCACACAGTTGATGCGAATTCTCCGCCCCCTCGTCAAAGCCCGGCGACAATGGAAGATTTTTCAATAAAAACAACATTTGCACAAAGCAAGCTGATCCACTTTCCCATGTTGATAAGAGCATTAAAATGAGAAAAAATAATGGGACAAAAAGAAATCAAGGGACATTTAGAATAGATGAAAATGTGCGATTAATTGCGAGTTAACTATGACATTAATGTGATTAATCACATTTAAATATTTTAATCGTTTGACAGCACTAGTTTGCACAGCAGTGGGCTCATGAGGAGCTGTTGTGCCGGGTGACCGGTAGAGAACTAAAATTTGCATCCTTCCTAAACTGATTTATTGATTGAATAACTGTTTGCTTTAAGCCAACTGTAAATAAAGTGCTGTTCAAAAACCAAAAAAATCTTCTTTCACTTTACTCCGTTATCCGACCTGTGGCCCTTTTTCTGCGTGTCATTCTTTCTCTCCCCTTTCCTGTCCTATCCAATAAAAGGCAGAAAGCCCAAATATAAATATATACAATTTGTCCTTATAAATTGTTATTATTATTATTATTATTATTATTATTATTATTATTATTATTAATTAATGTTTAAAATAATGAGTCAGGGATGTAAGGCCTGAAGAGTTCTTAAAGGTAAGGAGGTGTTGATCCATGAAGGGTTTTGTAGTAATAAGTAATGACTTGTGTTTGATCTGGATGAAATGTGTTCAATCTGCTGCATTTTGGAGTAGTTGGAGTTTTTCGTTCTAAAGAGTGAAAGACCCAATCTAGATAAGATGAATGCACAATGACAGTTGAGCTGAAGATGACACCTACATTTATTTTGGATAATGATATTATTTTTTTGGCCCAGTGATCATCTGTTTTGTCTTTGTTTCTGACAGGTTTTGTCCAGACTTGCACTGGTAGATTTCAGCTTTTGTTTTTTCAGTTATCATGGAGACAGCTTTTTCAGCTGTGACCGGTTGAACACTGTCCAATTGTTGGGAGTGATGCCATCTTAGATCAGATGCTGGCCACTTTTCTGCTGAGGACTTACATCTGGGTTTGGGCTTTGATGTCAGCAGGCTAAGCAAGGTAATCCAGGCAGCTTTCTCCCCAGCACTCATCACTAGATGGCATATGTAATCCCTCCAACATGATCTGGGTCTGCCCTGGAGTCTCTTAACAGTTGAGTGTGCCCTGAAAACCCCCACAGTGTCTAGGAGGGAGCAGTGGTTCTACTTCAAGCAAAAACAGACCTGTGGAAATCCCAGGTTATTTTACCAAAAAAAAGGACGTCCACTAATCGGAAGGTTGGCGGTCGATCCCCGGCTCCTCTCGCTGCATGTCGAGGTGTACTTGAGCAAGACACTGAACCCCAAATTGCTCCCAAATGAGTGTGTATGAATAATTAGTTTCCGTTCTGGTGAGCAGTTGGCACCTTGCATGGCAGCCACTGCCATCAGTGTTTGAATGTGTATGAATGTGAATGGAGTGAGTGTGGCATGTAGTGTACAGCGCTTTGAGTGATCGAAAGACTAGAAAGGTGCTATATAAGTACAGTCCATTTACCATTTAAATTAAATCAGATAAATGATATGAATAAATGTAATGTGGCTATTGACTGGCTACTCTTAAGGATTTTGGGGAGAGACGGAGGCTTGTTTTTGGTCTTGGTCTTGTTTTTGGAGAGGAAAATCACAAACAGCCTGGGTCAGCTTTTGGTCCATGTTTGTATTGTACAACTAGTGACTTGGCAGTGATTAAATGTCGGTTTATTCAAGGTTAAGAAAAAGTGTTTCTTGCTAGATTGTTTAAACATGCAACAGTGTGATATATTGGGCTTCACCTCCTCCTACATTTTGTTGTCCTCAAGTTAAGAAGTTTTCAAGTGTCTTTAACTGGATAGATGAATGCTTGTTTGGGCAGAAACATTTTAATTGAATTTATGGTTTTAGAATTTTCCCTTGGGAATCAATACAGTTTTCAGCAATCTTTCCATTTTAATTTTGACATTGTGTTGTCCTGGCCATGTCCCACCTGTCCTTTTCAAGTTAATCATTAACTGCCATGATGGTTTACATCATTTGTCAGATACCAGACTGGTAAATGATTCTACTTTACTATTTACATAATGGTGTGTGAGTGTTTCTGGTATGCCCCAAGTTTCTCATAATTACAGTGCACCACCAACCAGTCAAACTGGTTTTAACCCAGCTTAGTTTCAACTAGAAGGACACTCTGAGAGTGCAGACCTCCACCAAGGCCAACAGTCCAGTCTTCTATGATATGCAAATCAGCAAGGGCACTCACTATATATTTCTGTATTACAACTGACCTGTCTCTCAATGTTAATAATAATTTGTGTATCAACCCCAGGATTCAATCCCCTCAAAAATGTAATGGGTTTATGAAAATCAGGCCAGTAGTTATCCTGCAGACAACCAAACAAACAAACAGCACTGAACGCAAAACCTCCTTGGCAGAGGTAAATACAAGTGATTAAGCGACCCTAACAAAGGTTCCATGATTGTAACTGATACTGCAGCATTACCCATTACAATCGTGGAATTGGAGGGCGCTTTTACCATGGCCACTACCATGCCATAAGTACCAGTCATTACTTTACACACACACACACATATATATATATATATATATATATATATATATATATATATATTATTTTATTTTATTTATTTATTTTTTGATCACCTTAAGTATAATTCCTGAGACTCTTACTGTCGATAATTTGAGTTGCAACATCTAGCTAAACAGGAGGAGGTTCACAAGGTAGGCCTGGAGTTTGAAAACATTTTAAAACCAGGAGAGAAAGAGAAATGTACTGATGCTGTCAGTAGAGAATAATGCTGCATTCTGCTACTCAATATTATTGAAACTGAAATAATGGTAACTAGCTCCCTCTCTCTAACCCTCCTTCCGTCACAGACAATTATGTCGCACCCTCGCTGTCGCTCCTTCACTTTTAGTATATCAGTGACTTCTCCTCATTTCTTTATTTTGTGTTTTTGGTTGAATTTCCTCTCCACGTCTCTCCTTTCTCCTGAAGCTACCAGCATCACCACAGTTAACATTATTTAGGTCTTTAATTTAAGTTTTCTTTCCTCATATTAGTTGATTTGGATGTCCAGATTCAAGCAAATATATATTAAATGTGCATGGTTCTTATTGAGAGGCTATTTCTCCTTCTTTTGGTTTGGTTACACAAATATCATTTGCTCCAAGATCTTCTAAGCATCACTGTCACTGTCTTTACAGTTTAATAGGGTGCAGTCATTAGAGCTGGAACAAACACATATGTCATAGGTATTATTACTAAATATAGTGTAACTAATATAATGTAGTAACAGAATCTTGATTCATGTTTGATCAATTACAAGGTAGCCACGCCCTAAAGCATGCCCTGCATTATGGTCTATTTTACTCTAAATGGGACCATCATTTACTAAATGAACATTGTGTTGCGAAGAAGACTAGAACTAGAGAGAGAAGAATCAATTGCTGCAGTTTTAACATATAAAAAGCTAAATGTTTTTTGTTTTTGTCAATGTTTTCAATGCTTTTGATACTTTATTCATTTGTCAGTACTGTCTACAATTTGTTTAGACTATTTCCATCTTTTAGCATGCATTCTGACACCTTTGATCTTAATTTAGTTAGTTTTCCATTTTAAATGTGTCTATTCTCCAAACAGGAATAGAATGTATGAAACAAGAACATAGCAGTTGCATCTGACTGGTGTCAGTTCACTTGACAGTTTCCATAATAAGACACAATTTGATCAGTATTGAGTCAGACTGATGCCGTTTTTGACCATTTGAAAGCTTTTAAGATAGTATTTTGTACTATAATTTTTTATAATAGTTTCTCATGCAGGTTGAATGCATCCCTCTTACAGGGGTCTACAGGGGGTGATCAAAGCTATAGATTACTTCAATTTCAGTGAATGTGAAACTCTTTGACTAAGACGACCTGAATGTTCTGTTGACATTAGTGAGGTCTGGTAGGTATGTGCTGCAGTGTGTTGGTTGGCCAGAGTCCTGTAGTGTTTTGAGTAACAGCAGTCATACCGCTCTGTGTGATGAGCACTCACCCAAACTAGAATGTGTTGAGTCAGCTGCTCAGCAAGCCTCTGTCCCTCCCCAGTGCGCTATTTATACACACCCAAACCAGCCCCTGCACATACCAACAAACACACACAGAGACATACACACATTGTCTGATCTACTCAGAGGCACACACTTGCTTACACACAGCTTGGCAGACTTGAAAGCGCTGTGTAAACAATAGTGAACACAAACGCTGGAGGAAGGCTGAGAGCTGTGACTTAGGGTGACTCAGTTTTTTTTCCTGACACTGTGTTGAGGAGGAAGCAACAGGTGGGCTCAGTACGGCAGAGAGCAGGAGACGCTTAGGCTGATGGGAGCAGCTGGACTTTTTACAAACCTCACAGGATCACAGGACGCGGAGGTAGGACAACACTGAACTTTATGTTCAAGGTTGCCTTTTTCTTTGGGAACATACATTCGTCACAGAGCGGAGTGTGTTGTCCCACTGAGAAAAGTGGTTTTGGTTCGTTGCACTGCTAGTTATGAGTGTGATTTATGTGTTGTTTTGTGTGCATAGGACACTTGCTTTATGTATCATAGGCATTTGAGTTGCATCACATGCATCTGACAGTTAAACTTTCACTTTAAAGCTGCAGTTGATAATTTTTATTAAATGTTTTTTGTAATATTCGCTGAATCTTTCATTATATAAAAAACAGGTTCCTCTGGCTCCTCCTAGTGCTCCTAATGCCATTTGCAAGAATCCACCGAGCCTGAATGAAAACAACCAATCAGAGCCAAGAAAGATAGTTGATTGTTGAGTCCCATTCCCACGGTGTCAAAAACAGACGCCACTTTCCACCACTGAACTCAACACAATGCAGTCCCCTTTCTTGTAAAGCTAGTTTGACATATACAAGACTATAATACAACCTTTCTTAAATGGTTGCATTTGTTCAGTGTACTAAAAGGGTTTTGGTAACATGAACCACAGTATAGTATATGCGCCAGAGGTCTTAATTTCTGTGGTTCAGGTTGGAGCTGTCTGTATGTCCTGGTCCCTGGCAGCCTTCTTTGTCCTGACCAGTAACAGTTCACAGAACTGTGGTTCACTGTGAGTTACTCTGCAGGAATGTTTGGTCACTGAGCAGAATAAGTTTATAATAGGTGACACCGGTGGCTGTCAGTTTCTGATGACCATGTCTGCATTTGTCATGCATCTATAAATGTTTTTGACTGTCAAATCAAATGCATTGTACATGTATGTGTTGTGTTTGACCATTGTGATGTCAACTATTGGTTTGTACTATGGGTTGAGCTGCTCTCATTGGCTGCACAGTTTTGAGTCTAAAACACTGAAATAGGTTTGTGAAAATATTTTCGGAGAGAAATAATCAACAGCAAAAGAATCTTGATCCATATGTCATCAGCACTGCCTAGTTCGACAGTTTGATCTGAGTTTGATGCGTTGAGCTGGACGGACTCTCTGAGAACGACTTGTCAATCACAAGGTAGCCCCAGCATCTATTTGACCCTAAATGGGACCATAAGTTTCTAAATGAACATCATGCTGTATGTTTACTAAGCTAATACAGCCAATGGAGGTGCCCCCTGCGGGCCATTACATAGAATGCATATTTAAGATTCACATTCCACGTCATCTTAACTTCACATTTATATGACATGTTGTCCAACCATGTTGGGAATTGAAGGTGTATATAGTTGTTTCCAACAGCCACACTAGAAGGCAGTGAAAAGCTGGCTGTTACAGAGAGACGTTGAGACACAGTATCGTTTGAACATGGCCAATAACTGTGCACATTTTCAGACGGACTCCCCTAGTGTTGCACTCTGTTGTTCACACAGAGCGAGACAGAAATCGCCATGTCAAGAATGAAAAAGAGCGCTAGAAAGAAAGTTTCTAGGGTAGAAAGTTAAAGTTAGTTTCGGAAAGTTAGTTTTAAAGTATTATGGACATTGCTGTCTGTAGGGGCCTTTGTCTTTATATCTTTCCTATACAATATGAATACATAACTATAAAAACTATTCAGAACCTGAGAAACATTTTTTGTTTTGTATATTTTTTCATGTCCCTAGTTTCAGATTTTGCATGTGCGTTCCTGTATTACTGTGGAAGAGGTGAGCAATGCCCCTAGGGGCAGAGCTGGGATCAGACGTGTTCCCACAATATTGACGTGAGTTCAGTAGTGCATGAAGAGGCAGAGATAAAGAGAGAGAGAGAGGGGCGAGCTGGAGGCTTTTCTGCATAATGGCATGTAATAAGACTCCTTTTTCCAATGAACAGCAGGAATGGAAGGGTGTCTCTCAGGGACTGCGCAGTGTGTTCTATACTGGCATGCATTTATAGATACAAGACTGTTCTAACATTCTAAAATAATTAGTTGATTTTTTGATAATCAATAAATCAATAAATCTTTTCAAAAATTCTCTAGTTCTAGCTTTGTAAGAATTTGCCTCTTTATGATGTTAAGACCACTGTGTAGGATTTAATGCCATCTAGCGGTGTTGTTGCTGATTGCAATGCCCTCGCCTCACCCTCCCATTCCAAGCGTGTTGGAGGAACTATGATGGCCGCAAACCTCTAGCCCCTATCTACAGTGAGTGTTTAGTTTGTCCATTCTGGGCTGTTGTAGAAACCTGGTAGACACTGTAAAAGAGGACCTGCTAGCTCTTTAGATAAAAAAAATTCTCATTCTAAGCTAACGATAACACAACAATTCTTATTTTCAGGTGATTATACATGAAAACATATACCAGTGTTTCCTCTATGTTGATTTTGGAGCGGCGGCCCGCCGCTGTTAAGTTTCTGCTGCCACAGTATCAGAAATGGGGCGGACGCACAATGTAGTCACGGTTGCCTTTTAAATGATCCTGCTGACATAATGCACCCCCGTTGGCTGCCGCTCACATTGCAGTTTAACAACAAGTAGAACTATTCATTATATTTCGGACAGGCCTGCCCCCACTGCTAAAAAAAAATCCTAGAGGAAACACTGTATACATGAATATTATGTTCCATTTCTGACAATAGATCTTCCAAAATGTTACACACTGGACCTTTAAAGGTGATAGTACATTTTATATTTTTAGATAATATACTCTGGGTTGGACAAAACATGACATCTGGAGCTTTTGGAAATTACATGGGGCATTTTTTACTATTTTATTGGCCAAACAATTAATTGAAAAAAATGATCGTCAGATTGACCAATCATAAAGGAGTTCGTTTCAGCCCTAATTCTTATGAATTCTAATGGGAGAATCAGTAATGTCAAATATGTGGATAAAAGAAAAACACAGCAAACCTAACCCTAACCTTGGATTGTACACTTACGCATATAAGAAAATGTCATATTCACCGATCCAGATTCCTTTGTCTGATGGTGTTTGAGCTTGCACTGGACCATAAAGCCGCCATAATGTAACATGTGGCTGTAACTGAGCTAGCTAGTAACAGTCGGCTAGCTCGACACAACCATGGTTTGGATATATTTTAGCCTCTAAACACAGACCAGCAATTTGTAATGTGTGTAAAGCCCCACCAGAAAGTTATGATGTTGAGAATAATTAAATTGAATTCATCCAATGCCCATGAATTTTGTGCCACCTTGCAATTTTGTCCAATCACGACAAAAAACGTTTCCACAAATTTGACCAATCATTGTAGTTTCCTACTCAAAGCGTTGAGCCATATGTCACCAAACTAATTTCCTTGTTTCTAGTTGTGATGATGCAGACTATGCAGACATGTGCGATGCAAATGTCTCACATTTATCCAAACTGTTTTTCTTCTCACTGGAACAAGTTGTCTTCGTTTTTTTTAATGAATTGCACAAAAACTTTTTAAAAATTGCAGCCATTTTTGCAGTTTGCAGCTTTCTCCCACAATTTCATCACAACATGCACCGTAGTTTTTTAGATATCCGCCTTGAAATTTTAGGTTGCAACAATCCCTAAAAAAAGCCAGCAAAATCCTGGAGGGACTAGAAAAGTCACTTCCGAGGGCTGCATTACCAATTTGATTAAGCTGTATCATTATGTTCAACTCCAGGTACCGGATCAGAACTGAAAAAAGTGTGTCAGTGCATCTCTTGTAAACACAGGTGTTACCAATGATACTAATTCAGTTCCATTGCATGTAGCAGAGCAACATGCACCCTGACTACCTGAATGGAACGGAACCTTAATTAGTATCATTGGTATCAGCTATGTTTACCCTACTATTTCTTGTCAAAATGGCTGCTGTGAAAAAGGTCTACTGTGGAACCAGGACAACAGTCTATTTTATGTGACAACATGTGACAACTTGTCCCGCTCTCTGTCCCTCTGTGGTTCCTGTAATGCTTGAGCGCTGTGCAATCGGAAATCTGATTTGTTTCTTAGTCTTACTGCTTTGTGACCACCAAAACTGTGAAACTGCCAAGAACATTTTCTAATTGACACAATTCTTTTAGTAGTAATTTTCCTGAACAAGTGTGAAGAAATCATTCTTGGTAATCATATATTCCAGTCAGCTGTATGGTATGGGGTAATTCCCAGAGAACCTAGAAAGCAGAAGGTTCCAAAGAAGTGTTTACTCATCTGATGTAGGAAGTGCTGCCAAATCTTATCCACATGTGGATATGTGGATAAGAGAAGAAAGTTGTTTTGTTACAGTGGCCTTAACTGCTTGGAGAAGCAGTTAAAGAGCAAAAGGGGACACAAGTTCCCGTGGCTTCTCCCCAAAACTCTTTCCTAACAGCAATTCCCTGTGAAGGAAGAACAAACAGCTCTCCCTGTATTGGTTTCTGTTACGTTATGTAAATATTGTACAAATAGATAATATATGATTTATAATAAATAATAAATAAATAGAAACTCAAAATTCAGTAAATGGATAACTATTCAAGTGAATTTTTTTGACTGAATTAATTTTTGTGACTGAATTAATTCCTACAAGTAACCAGTATCAAATTCAGTTTCTCACATTTATAACAAAACAGATTTGTGTGTATAGTGTACAGTAATGCAAAATGATGCTTTCAGCAGGACTATCGAAGACAGCTTCTTGTCTATCTAGATGCAGCTCCAGTGACTATAGTTTAGAGAGCATGCATTTTACTTGACTGATAAAGAGAGAATTTGCATCCTCAATCATTGCGCATTTCCTGACCCACCAGTATCAACCAACTGGAGGGGTGTTGACCCTGGGGGCTCTATATTGCATTCTGCTTTGTGCATAACCTGTAAGGAGAGGAATGACTATAAACTGAACTGTAACTGAAAACAACACTAGTAAACCATTTGTTTCGTGTGTGGATGTAGTGTGCAGAGGGAGGGGTGGTGGTCCATCGCTGTTGCATTTTGTGCGCGTTTATATTTTTAAGCCAGAGCATGTAGAGTTTTGTGACAGACATCTTTGGTGAAAGTTTGAGACAGAGCCAAAGAGGTGGTGGCATCTCACTCTATCATCATCTGTGTCTACACAAAGTCTGCATGAACACAGCTTGTAAGCTTATTGCACGTCATCAGTTTTGGCTGAAATTCTCTATTTCCTGTCAACTATGCCCCCCCCCTTCTCTGTCCTTCCCTCCTTGCCCTCTCATTACCATCTTAGTCTTATATGGCCTGGCTTTGGACAGTGCAGGGGAATGTTACAGCGGCGAAGAAAAGGCATGGAGAGGAAGTGGAGGATTTCTTGCGAGGCAGGGTGGGGTGCAGCACTGATTAGACATATGCACTGAAAAACATTAGCTTCCGGAAATGTGAAGGGGGGGTAACTACAGCAACAGTTTCAAAGCTTATCACAGCGATAACAATTTCAATGGAGTGCTACTAGGAAAAATGTTCAGTTCCACAATGATTTAGAAGCCAGCTCATAAAACAAAATGAGATATAATTAGAATAATTTCCACTCTAAATGAAAATGAAACTGATTCTGCCCAGAGGGAGTTAGGCGCCCCATGAACAGTCGCCACTGGTCGCTGATGCACGCTGTTGGCATATCAGGAAGACAGACTGACTATCTGGAAAGCCAGAGAGAGAGAGAGAGAGAGAGAGAAAGGGGGGAGGGAAATGTAAGAAGGAGGGAGGAGAAAAACAGGGAGTGTGATAACAGCACTGGGAAGATTTATTGGCTCTCTGTCAGTGTGTTTCCCAGCAGCCCGCTGTACTCACTGATTATTCTATAAAAGTGCCTGGATTATGAGAGTGGGGGCTTCAGTGTTCAGCAGATACTGTCAACCACATGGTAACGTACAGGACCGGAACTCTGCTGTATCTGTCTGCCAGCTGTTAGCATACCTAACTTGTGATAGAAGGGTTAAAAAAGGTGTTTTCTTCATTTCCTTATTTGACAGGAGTGCTTCTGGAGAACAACTTTGAGCACATTTGTGAAATCTTGCTGCTGTTTCAGGCACTCACACTGTGTGTTGTCAGTTTTGGGGTGTGCGCGTTCTGTTTGTTCAGCTGTTTATGTCATTGTTGGCAGTGGTGAGTTTTGGCTCATATTTGCCTGTTAGGTGGAGGCATATATCCAGACTCACGTGCCTGTTAGTGTGGACTCTACCCCTCTCATTCAGCCTGTGTGCTTCACTGTTTACTCAGAAGAGTCTTTCTGTGTGGTTAAGTATGTGCGTGAGAAACCAGTAATTAGTGTCAGGGGAAGATATTTTGGTTGAGAGGTTTGGCTGTTTTCTTTGTGATTTACCTCGATGAGGTTAGGGTAGGATAGTCTTTCTCTCTTTTTCACTCACTGTCCTGTCTTTCTGTCAGTATTTCTCCATCTTTCCTTTCTTTTCAGGCTTTCGTCACCTATAAACACAGGCAGCTGAGGCATGCCCAGGCACTGCCCAGGTATCGGTATGCGTCAGTGAAGTCTGTTTCTCAAGCCTTTATTTTTCACCTTTTTGTTTTCTATGGAAGTGGAGTTAATGGGAAACCAACCTCATTGCTAGAAACCAATGTTACATTCACTGTGAATGAATGTCAAATATGTAACCATTTCACTGCAGAGGATCACTCAACTTGAAAGCAAAGCTCTTGCTCACCCTATATATTGCCCCTTTAGGTATCACTCTCACTGAAATATCAGTTGCAGCCACACGGCACTCATTTCGATCATTTCTGTGAACATATTTTGGGAATGTTTAAGGACAAATTATGGGAGAGCTGTGTGGAGCATTAAAGTAGAACTACAGTCAGTCTGTTTACAGGTGTTGGGAAGTACTACTAAATATGTGAAAAAGCTTGTACAAAGCCTTTTGTGGTTCCAGAGGGAGCTGTGTGAAGTGATATCACTTGAGTCAGCGTCGGTTGTTGCTGAAGACTACAAGTTTGCAAAAAGTCTTCTAGGCTTTGACAAGGAAGGAGAAAGCATGGAATAAAAAATAAAAAAATCTCTGGTTCTGCTGCATCAATTTTGTCTGGTTGGTATACTGTACATTGTGAATCTGACAATATTATGGGAGTGTAATGTTAAGTCAGTGGAGGGTCAGTGAGTAGGATTCAGTGGCGTCTAATGGTGAAGTTGCACATTACAACAATTTGAAGCCTGAAGTACGTAAGAGAACCTAGGGTGGAATGCATGAAAATTGCAAACACCCCTATGTACAGCCAGTGTTTGGCTTGTCGGTAGTACTGGTAGAATGTGCTTTACTTTAGGTCTAGGGATTTTTAACTAGCGCTTAAAGGGACATTGTGCAGGAATTTCTCCCATCTAGCGGTGAAATTTTATTTTGCATTCAAATGAATAGTGCTCTCTAGTGCCTCGCGTTTTCAAATGCGTATTGCAACTACGGTAGCCGTTATGTACCAAGAAGCCTACCTGTCGAGGAGAAAGCAGGCAACTTCAGCGTCCCTTTGAAAGTCTTTCTCCTTCATTAGCTCTTTCCACCTGGGAAAAGCTACTCCGATGTTTACCCTCGTTTTTTGAATTCGCCGGTCACGTTGCCTTTTTAATTCCCTTTTTCGCTTTTTTGGCGACGAGGATTCCTTCTCCTGTGGCTCATAGTATGATCCTCCATTATGAACTAAAGTGCAGTGCAGACTTTCAAATGTGCCGGGACAGTGACAAGTGCCTCTCACTGATCTCCTTCTCCATTATAGCTGCTTTCAGTCACGTGACGCTGGCTCTGAACGAAAACGCGTTGTGGATTAGATGGACAGGTAGGCTAATGCTTTATGTCCCTCTCTGCGATTATAGTTTTTCAAAATGGCAGAACGACATGGACGCCTCCATGGACTTGCCCGTCCAATGTATATACAGATAAGAAATTCGTCCCTTACGAGGATAAGTCAGATCATTGGCAGAGGTAATTTTACACCAATGAGGACACATTTATGAATGAAGACATTGATTTTAGCTAATAAAATACTTAAAACACTACACAATGTCCCTTTAACCTGTTAGACCCTGCAAGCGCTACAATGCTTAACTGCCTGTAAAAAGTTAATAAAATGCTGTGGTGGTTTTTTTTCTTCAAATGTTTCCAAAAGACGAGGCTTCAACTCTACCAAAACAGCAGTCCAAGTGTATTTTTCTCAAACACAGTTTGTTTGGCAATCATTTAAACAATTAACTAAAAAAGTAATATAATGTGAATATAAGGGACAGTCGAAATGAAACGCAGCAGTACACATATATCCGTTCACTCGACTCAGTCATGTTAGGTGTCAAATTAAACTAGATAAGCTCATGTTTCTGCTGATACCAAGCAAAACATAATCCGACCTAACCAGCTCATGTCAGCAGCAAAGCAAAGACGCAGCAAAATTGAGCATTTTATCATCAAAATGTAAAATTCTGTGTTTATGTCTCAATATTCCATCAAATAACAAAGCAATTGTCATCAACAGCAACAAATATTGTTTCCTTACCCTTTCTTGGTTAATATGGCTAGGGCTTAACAGGTTAAGCCTTATGGCTGTACAAGCTACTAACCGACCATATATGTTAAAGGTCCAGTGTGTAACATTTAGGAGGGTCTGTTGTCAGAAATGGAATATAATATTCATAGGTATGTTTTCATTAGTGTATAATCACCTGTAAATAAGAACTGTTGTGTTTTCGTTACCTTAGAATGAGACATTTTTATCTACAGGAGTCCACCATTTTTAACCACCATGTTTCTACAGTAGGACAAGTCAAACGCTTGCTCTAGGGTTGGGGGTTCTTCAGAAGTTTTGCCCCGTTGTTTCTCACATTTGGAATTTACAAATCAGCAACTATACTGATAGATGCCACTAAATCCTTCACACTGGTCCTTTAACCGCTGGACCTTGGTGGATGCAGGTGTTACCTGAAGGAGTTCCACTGACTTTCCGCCATTGCTCCACTTGTTCTCCACGGTGCTTCTCACTCAGACAGGTCAGCTCTTCTTGTGTTGACACACTTGCACTGAGCTTGGAGTCGGTTTTAGTTCATTAAGGTAAGGGAAATCTCAGAACCCATCAGCCTCTGGGGTTAACGACCAGTATTTCGGGATATAACGAATATAGACGCCAATTACCAACTTGATTTGAGAGAATGAGATACATTTTAAAAAGCAAATACACATCCGGTATCGATAATTGTGAAATATCACTGGTATTGGTATTGGCTACAAAATTTCTGGAATTGTGACATCCCTACTTAAACGCGATTGGTCAATACTGCTCGGACTATAAACCGAAACCTGAGAGCTTCTGATTTCAAAATCTTGCCTACCGATTCTACATTCATATGCCGATACCTGTTTATAGAGATTAAGATAAGATTTGGGGCTGAAGTATCAACTTTATCCATATAGTTTACCATCTGATGGAAAAATAGTGTGGGCCACTGCACAGATTTAAACTTTTTCTATTTCTCACATCATTGTCAAGCACCAAACTTTTTTTTGCTGTTATTTAAACTTACAACACTGAACTGCTGTACACTGAGTGATAGGGGAGGATCATGGACAGATAAAAAAAGGTTGCTGCTACCATGCATTTTTTTTCTTCGGAACCAAAGTGGGCGTGTTGGATCTACATGTTGTTGTGCATTGTGCAATGCCCTCTGCTGATAATCTATACAATGCTTTTAGTGGAAATGTGGGCTGGTTCACTAAACAGTACCAAGGTTCCAAGAATTTTGAGTGGAACAGGTTCAAGAACCAGAGATACTTTGGTGGAAAAAAGCCATGATTGGGCAGGCCTGATCACCAAGTGGGTGGACCCAGGCTATACATATGTTTTGGTGTGGACCTGGTGCTGCCAAGTACAACGTTATTTAATTTGGTGTGGGCGTTATTCTAAGAATATTCTTCCCATGACGGAAACATTGAAATGGTAAACAGATCTGTTTCCTGGAGGGTATTTACATAAAAAAAATCTGAATGAATATGAATAAATATGAGAGTTAATGAGAATATATAATGCATAATGCCACACAAAACACTACTATAAAAAAGACTAAATAATAGAGAATAAAAGTTGGATAGATGATTACATAAGATTTTGTAATTTTACAGTCTTCATTACATCAGCCCTAAACAGAGATCAGATTAATATTCTTCCTGGAAACTCTCCAAGCAGACTTTGGCTGGCTGCATTCTCTCATCCAGACTGTCTGAATCAAACATACAAACATGCCTCCTCTGTTTACCAGGAAGTGTATGCCTCCATTTTAATGGGTTTTTGAGGCTACCTGAAAACCTTTCATTTTTCCTGGAATGAATGGTCTGGTATTATAAATACAGCATCAGCAAGGTTATGTATCCCACTTTTCAGAGCAAGAGATAACTTGTGGCAGTGATTATGAAAGAGTGTGGTAAGTGCTGGAGGCAGTTTGGAGAAAAACTTTTTTGTAGAAAGTTACGCAAGTTACTGACTGCCACCAGGGTGGACTCTCAACGTCTTGAGGATGCTGTTCCCATCGTGGCAAAAGGCGTTTCATCATAACAGCTCTTTTGTTTCCCTTGGAATTCCCTCCAGGTGGACCATTACCATGCATTTGATTTGTTGTGCAGTGAGATGTTGGCGATGAGCTCTTCAGATAATAATCTCAAATAAACCATGAATGCACAGATTATTTGCTCTGTCTGAGAGAATTCTGTTATGCATATCTTGGCCAAATAAAGGTCCAGTGTGTAACATTTAGGTTGTCAGAAATATGATATAATATTCGTAGGTATGTTTTCATTAGTTTATAATCTTCTAACAACAAGAATCATTGTGTTTTTGTTACCTTAGAATGAGCTGTTTATATCTACAGGTTCCTGTGGTTTCGGTTAAAATGACTATTTGGACTATGGTTTGGGTAAAACTGGTTGTGGTTGGGGAACATTGTGGCAATGGCTAAAGGAAACCAGCTTTGACTGCTGGTGAGAAACAAAACACAAACAACAGTAACAGACAGATTTCAAGTCCAAGTTTTTCAGGAAGTAAAACTACACCTTGCTTCTTGTGAATTATGACAGGTAAGGGTCATGGTCAGGTATGTAGCCCTGCAGACTGTTGCAGATAGTTTCAGCTTTGGGATTGGTAGATAAAACAGTAGCAGTGTGTGTGTTTACACAAACAATCACTCAAAGAGAGATGCAGCTGATGGAACAGTAGCCCCCCTGCTAAGAGCTGCTGTTACTGTGATGTGGCAAAATGTCTGAATGGAAGAAGGTGACGTGAGTATATGATGGGGGCAAAAAAAAATATGTAAATGAGAATCAAAAAGTCCATGACGAATTGAGTTTGCATTTAATAATGGGGTGGTGGTATAAGTGGTATAAGATCTTACCTTTCACTGTAAAGTGAAGTAAAGTCATTAGAATGGCAGTGGGGAGAATAAACACATTTTATTCCATTATTTAGGGTTGTATTTTGTTCATTGCATTTAGATCATACATTATTGAACGGTTTTTGCTTTAAGCTGTGGCACACAAAGTTATTAAGAGAAGACAGTTAGGACACCTGACCACATGGATAAAATGTACTGTATATGCCCCCTGACATATTTTACTGAATAGCCAGGTCAGACAGGCCGAGCCGGCCCTGCTGGGATAGGGTTTTTTAGATGTAACTGAAGGCACATGAGAAAAAATTTGGGTGGGTTTTTGTAATGTGGGTGAACCAACCCTGTAAATTGATAGTGTAATATTAAAGCTAAACTGTATCATCACACCTTTTTTGTTTGAAGAAAAGACAACCTTGGCTCTGAGTGGTGCAATCTATCAGCGCATTTACATACACTGCAGTAACCTGCTTACTGTATCTGTGTGTACATGCAGCAGGTAATCTGATCTCTCCTGTATTCTAACCTTGTGTTGGATGCATGATTTGTTTATTTTAACTAAGAAGACATTGTGTTGGTCTGGAGGTCCTGGCTTTTTCTGCAAGTTCCCAGTTTAGTTCCTGAATTTAGTTCCATAGTATCATAGTAGGAACTATAACCATTGAAAATATTTAATATTGGTAATATTGGCCTTAGACTGGAAAACTAAATGAAGTAATTCTGTGTTGCTGCGTACTGTGTGACATATAACTCTGAAATTCCATGGGGCGCAGTTTAATGGCATCATTTTTGTGACATGGTTTGGTTCCTTCATCCACATGTCTCCAAATCCCACCGAGAGCATTTCAGATGTGCCGTTTCTGTGTCTGACTTCCAGCCAGTGCGATCTGCTCTGCTGCTTGTTGTGAGTGGGTTGCATCTTCCGTCAAAAATAGGCCATCCACATATTCTCAGCAGAGCAAAGTGGAGTGACACTTCTTGACCAATGCTGAGGAACTTTAAAAAAGAAATAACAGAAAGTCAGATCACATACGCTTCTATGTAAGTTTGCATGTATTCGATTTTAACATTATCTTAGATCTGAAATAGGTGATAACTAAACTTTTAGCAGGAAACAAATTCCATTACCTCCTCCATATCTTCTTTAGTTATACATACATATGCTTGTTTTTTTTCTCAGGAGAAATCCCTCCTGGCTCTCCCTAACATTGTGTTTCACTCCTCTCTCTTGTGTGTTTAACACTGGATTCCTGGGAATGTCAGCGCTCATGTTGACTGTTCATTTCTTCTTATAACTCTAAAATATAATCATTATTCATCATCATCAATCATTATTTTTCAGGAAACACTTACTAGAGAGCAGGGCCTTCATTTATCAGCTTTACATACAGATTATACAAATGTGCTTCAGACATCTGACACTGAGAGTGAGATATATCAGTTTGCACATTTTGCATAACTTTAATCACATCTCTGACCATCAGTGGTTGGGCTGTGCAACCACCAGAAAATACAGGAGCAGACAGATAACTGAATGTGCTTGTTTCTTTATTCATATAAAAAAGCTTAGCCTGCAATAGTTAAAAATCTGAATTATAGTTTTTATGAATAAATTGAACATTAGACATCCAACCACAGGATCTGCACATAAGAGGCATAGTAATAAGTGTAGCTTTTGTAATATTTAACAGTAATATAAATGGCAATCATAACAACAACATGCTGATTAGGGCTGCACGATATTCAGTATACGTCATATTGACAGATATTGTTTTCTTAAATCTGGAGTAAAAGATTTGTAGACAGGCATCTCTTCAGAACTACTGTTTTTCATTAAAATGCTGTTTTGTCACACATTTTACCTTTTTCAAAAAACTGTAGCTTCTGCAATTTGGATATTGCACTTTTGAAGTTTGACAATGTTGCGATGAATTGTGCAGCACTATTGCTGATGTTTAACTGGTATAGTGTTACCATGTTCAAAACTTTTGTTTAGCATGTCAGAATGCCAACATTTTGAGTTAACACTAAAAGAACAGCTCAGGCAGAATGTCGTTTGGTCTTCAGTTATTTGGTCATCAACCAAACTACTGGATGAATGAGATGAAAGAGGATCACCAAAGTTATTACAATTCATCCTGAGGTGGACATGAATGTCTGAATCGAATTTCATGGCTATCCTTCCAATAGTCCAGTAGTTGAGACATATTATATTGATGAAAGATGTGACCTGCTGATGGCGTTAGCTAAGACATTAGTCACTAGGAGTCATCCGTTGGGGAATAGGGGTGTCATGTTTTCTGATATTGTATCGATTCTTAAAACTACTGTATTAATTTTTATGTTTAAACCCCAAACTGAGTGAAATGTGGTTGCTTAAAAAAATGTTAACTTTTTTAATACAATTTTATGCATGTGGTGGTGTGTTCTTGATACTATGATAGTTTTCCTAAAATTATATATATTTTTAAAAATTGCCTGTATTGTGACGTATGTTGCCAGAATCTTGACAATACACAGCCTTATTGGAGAACTTGAAATTCTTTTGAAATTCTTCCCAAAGAACCTGTGTGTAGTGATAGATACTATAACTCTCATGCGTGCTGTGTATATATGCCTGTATTTCCTACAGAATAGAGTTGTTATATTGATATTGACAGATATCAGCCATCGGCAGCCCTGCTCTCTAAATATCAGCATTGGCCATTGGAAAACCCATAATGGTTGACCACTAACTTACATGATGTAGTTCAGTTTTGAATTATGCAATACCAAGTGGATGTGAGATCTGATTTTCTGCTGTTGCCAGGTGGTACATGGAGAGATTGTCGAGTAGCTCAACTAATTTAATACATCCACATGTTGAGTATAATAATTAGTTTAGGTTTTTAAAGGTTTCTTTAGAAAAGAGTGACTGAGAGTTAATTAAGAGTGCATGAAAAGTAGTTCAGAGGATATGGTTCGGGAGGCAGACACCCTCACCACATTCAAGAGTAGGCTTAAGACATTACAAAAGTAATGGATAAATGTTGGAACGTCCAGCTTTTGCCACTCCATGGTGGTTGTAGTACAAATGCAAACTTGACCAAGCTGACCTAAACATTAATAGTTAAACTGCATGGAAATATTATATGATGATGTTTGCAACATAAGTGATGGTGTTGATGGAGGGGAACATAGGTTTCGTTTGTAAGCGAACTGTCAGAAAAACATGCCGGGATTGATCAAAGGAATTGATAAGCTCGGAAGCGAGTTAAGGTATGGGACAATTTGGGTTCTCAACTGGAACAGGTTCTCGATTCCCATCCCTAATGACAAGGACATTTTGAGAAAACCGTAACCTTGGAAGATGCCCTTCTTTTAACTCGCTGCTGGCTGCTTAAGGGATTAGTTTAAGCTAAACTTGAAGATTTCATTTTTGCACGGAATGCAGAGGTCAGGTGGCAAAAGCCTCAACCTCCCAGACACATTGCATACAAATAGTGAGCCTGTTGTCATCCCAGCCTGTCCATTTCACTTACTGTGGACACAATGCAGGAAACAGCCAGTTGCCAGGAGATTAAGCCAATCCCAAATGCTGAGAAAACACATTCCAGTAAAATAGAAGCAGTGTAAAGCCTGTTTTTACAGTCAGCCAGCAGATTCCAGGAATCAGTCTTAAATCACAACTGTCATTTACGGCAATTCAGACAGAAAGTGACAGTGACTGCTTTCTGATTGAGTCTAGACCCACTGGTTGTTTTTCAACCAAATGCCTTCTTCTCCCGTACTTCTTAATACTGACTTGTTCTCATATCAGTGTCTTTTTTCTGCTTCAGCCTGGCTAATTCACACTGAATGAAAAGTAAATCAGCCAGTTGGCAGGTCCATGTTCCAGGCTGCTCAGATGAGACAACTTTTCACAGAATACCCTCCCTTCTCCACTTGCATAAACTCTGTTGAAGCTTGCCCCACTGCCTACAGAGACATATTCTCACATCTCAATAGTTTTACATTTCTAGCTGTGCCCCTTTTAGACCTGATGATTCTTGTTTTAAATATACACACTCTGGAACGGCATTTAACTGGAACATGGCTGAAAGCATCGATCAGCAACTTTTATGGGCTAGACAGAATGAGGTTTAAATCAACAAATGTCATGATGTGTTATGATAACTGCTGCATAATGTGGTCTACACCACACTGGAACAGGGCTGACAGTAGAAAAGTTCAGGTCAGACTAGTGACTTCTCATATTACTAAATATATCCTGCTAACTCATTCTTTTTCCTTCCTTTTCTCATTTGTGCCCTTTCTATTTGCAAGAATGAAGTATCAACCTAAACTTCTCTGTTGTTATGCCATCATGATATTACTGGGTTATTTTGGTTTGGGTGCACACAGTCCCATGGAATTCAACTGCCAAATTAGGCCAAATTGAAAAGTCAAGGCAAGAGTCCTTTCCACCTACAGTATCAAAGTTTGTCCCCTTTCTAAAACTGTAAAGAATTACAAACCAACCACACCTACTAATGAGAAATATACAAGCTACAGTTCAGGAGTGTCAGAGCACCACCGACCCTGATAACAGCTGCCTACACGTCACCGCAGTGACTCAACAAATGGAGCTTTACTGTCTCACTGTTAAAGCGCTGAGCAGCTGAAGAGACAGATATTATATCATGCTGTATAAAAGCAGTGGTCCCAGACTTTTTCCTTAAAGGTCCAGTGTGTAACATATTAGTCAAACGATTAATCGCATTAATGTCATAGTTAACTCGCAATTAATCGCACATCTTTATCTATTCTAAATGTCCCTTGATTTCTTTTTGTCCCATTATTTTTTTCTCATTTTAATGCTCTTATCAACATGGAAAAGTGGATCGGCTTGCTTTGTGCAAATGTTGTTTTTATGAAAACAACATTGTTTTTATGAAAACAACATTGGCATATACTGTAGTGTTCAATTTCACACTAACATTCTCACTTGGAGCAAATGATCTCTCACGCAATGTAACACTGTCCATCAATAAAAGGGTGATAAAGAGTTCGGTCTAGACCTGCTCTATTTGAAAAGTGTCCTGAGATAACTTCTGTTATGAATTGGCGCTATACAAATAAAATTGAATTGAATTGAAAAAAATACTTTGTCATACAAACAGCCCCTTCAACAGCCCTTTCTAAGGGATCAAAACAGGGTGATACAAAATAAAATTACCAAGTGCACATGTAAGGTAAACTAGGACTCAGCCTATAGTGCAGTTAAACCATGGCTCAATACTTTTCTCAAGTTTGCTTTGAACATAGCAGTCAGACTACTGCTCTTTATTCACCAGAGGCTCAACCCAGCCTCTTATTTCAGAAAGAATGAACAGTAAGGGTTACCAATAAAATATAGTAATATATAAGTAATGTCTACTACTCTTAAACAAGTGTGTGCGGCGTGCCTGTTGTTTTGTTTCCGGTCTAGCTAGATCCGGTGTGGTGTTGTAGTTTTTCTAACGTTACTAGTTGTTGCAACAGCATGTGAAAAAAACTACAAAGTGTGCTAGGCGTAGAAAAATTGATGCCGTTAAAATGGGTTTGCGTTAACCCCGTTAATAACGCGTTTAACTGACAGCACTACTTAGAATGAGACATTTTTATCTACAGATGCCATGGGTCACCTTCCATGGAGTCTCATTCCCAGGTTGTCATATAAAGACGGTGGGAATGAGACTGAACAATCAACTATCTTCAAGCCACGAACCCAAAGCATCTTTCTATCTTTCTTGGCTCTGATTAATTGTTGTTGTTTCATTCAGCCTCAGCAGACTCTTGTAAATGCCAAGATTCCCTCACAGATTGTCTGTCTTGTGTACTACTGTCAGGATATAGTGAAAGTTTCAGCAAATATGACAAAATGTTTTATAGAAGTTACTTACTGCAGCTTTAAGAGTCACGACCCCCCGGGATAATCAGGTTGGTGACCACAACCCTGCCTCTCCATGTGTAATATTTTCAGAGATGGTGTAACCACAACATCCCTGGTTCTATTCTTGTCACATGTCCTACTCCCTCTCTGTCCCCATGTTTCCTGGCTTAATCTGTACGGTCACAATCCAATGAGTGCAAAATGCCCCAAAAATTACCTTAAGAGAGAAAGTTGCATGTGTTACGTAAGCATAGTTTTTGGTCTCATTTATTGGTTGTCTTAGAGCGGCAGTTTCCTGCTGTCCCAGCTGACAACCCTGCTTCAACTGCCAGCGCTGCTTTCTGCAGATGTTACATTGATATCAGCAGATTATGTCAGCAGATTGTGTCAATTGTGGTTGTCTGCCAGAAGCTGTCATACATTCTCTGTTTATCCAGTTTGAAGCCACATTTTTACCATCCACTGTTTAGATCTTGGTGCTTTTTAACTCTAGATTTGAACCGGATGAAGGATTTTAGTCATCGGACGTCTGGATCTTAAGTTATCAGAGAAACAAGCTGAGCTAACGTTAGCAGCAGCTCGGCTCGCAGCCCCTTTTGGGACGTTCCACAGTATCTTGTAGGTCCTCATGAATGTACAATACACTATTTGCAAACTCATTGTGCTGCTCATTGTGTCAAACAAAGTGTATTAGATAGAAAACCTACCAATTTACAAGCCTTGTCGTGTGGATGTTGTGGAACCTGGTTAGCGCTTTGTGACTTTTGGGAAGGTAGTGAAGAAGTTGGTGTCGAGCCCTGTACTATAACTCTCATGCGGCCTGCTGTAAACATATGCCTGAATTTCCTATAGAACACAATAAAATGTTTTGTTTTGATTTCTGCATTATATATCAGCCAGCAGGTAGAAAAAACGATATCGGTTGACCACTGCTGAGAATGGACTTTACAGTGAAGTAGGAGACATCTTGTGTCCAGCAGCCACCCTTTTTGGTCAAAAGCACTGGTTTAAAAGTTGGACAATATAACAGAAACACCTTATAATACCTTATAACTACTTTGTCTTGCCTCTTGTAATGCTTTGTTTTTGTCAAGACCTGGTTCAGCTCAAATTATGATCGTTGAAGCTTGTTAAAGCAGACATAGATGTCAGACATGGTGAAACTCTGCCTGTACCTGATGCTGATGCTGTTTTTGACTGTCTGATGCATCAGCAGTAGGACAGTGTAGAAGACCTTCATCATCAAAGACAAAGAAGAGAAGTACAAAAACTGGAACAGGAATAATCAGACAAACACACTCATGGTAATTAACTGTATATCCTTTGTCTTGTCCTGAAAGCAGCCACTGACAGAGACGTCCTCTTTGTCCCCTGCAGGCTGCAGCAGGGAAACTCTCAGTGGACAGGTTGCTGCAGATGTCCAGCTCTGAGCTGCAGGACACGATGAGACGCTTGGGCTCCAACTCAGAGGATCGTTCTCGCCTCACTGCCGCCCTCTCCTGTCTGAAGAGCGCCAATGAAACAGGTGAACCGGGAACACCAGCTGTCCTGCATATTGTGAAGGGTTGAATTATCCATTCTGTTTAATCGTAATATTAATCGTTATGTGATATATTTAACAGCCATATTTTAAGTTTTATATATTCCATGTTCCAAGTTGCAATACACCTTTTTAAATACTGCTACAAGTAAATGTCTTGCATTATTGAATGATTTAGTTAAGTAAATAATAAATGTTATTATATTTTATTATTAAGGGTGTAAGAAAATATTGAAAAATAGATATTAGATATTAACAGGGACTGTGATAATTACAAATCCAGATCCCACTGGTCTGATGGCATAACAAACTAGGGTGGCGTGTTGTTTGTCAATTTTCCTAAAATTTGAGTATTATTATTATCATTATTATTATTATTATTATTATTATTATTATTGATGTAGTTACATGTAAGATACATTTTAATATTGTGGCTGGCACAAGTACCTAATAAATGTAGTGGAGTAAAAAGTACAATATTTCTCTCTCAAATGTAGTGGCGTAAGTGTAAAGTAGGAAGATTAAAACACTCAAGTACAAGTAACAATTGTTAGTAAGAATTGTTCTGTAATAAATGTACTTTTTACTACTGAGTAAACTCCTGAAGTGTGATGAATGATTGGGTTGAAACTTCTGGGAAAAAAACTAGTAAGTGGGTTGTTTTTGTTTTGTTTTGTTTTTTTGTTGTTTCAAGGGTCAAGAATAACATTTCATGCTTAACCTTTTTATTATTTTATTATTGTGATCACAACACTTCCTAAATAAAGTTGTGTTAAATCAAATTATCACAAACCAGCTGACACGGAACCTGGGGGGCAGGTAGCATATGGTGGGCTTAACAGAGACCTGGGTATGTGGACAAATACAATCAAAGGTCTCTTTTATTGCAAAGTACCAGTGTGGATACTCATTTGTGATCTCTACTCTTTGACCCAAGGAGGTGACCCAAGGCCTGACTTAGGCTCCTGCAGCTCCGAGCCCCAACAAGACAGCAATACCTTCTCTCCCATCAGCCCCCTCTCCAGCCCTCCCACTCCTCTGCAGGCTACCAGTGCTCATGGCCGCTCCATCTCCATATCAGTGGTGCCTTGTTCAAACGACCAGAGACCTTACGTTTCAGCTGAGGAAATGGCCGATGCATTCGCCCTGGAGCAGAGCTCCCCCCCGGCCAGCCGAGCCTTGAAGACGCACAACGCCAAGCCCTCCCACACGCCACCGCCGCCTTCCCGCAAACTGCTGCAGCTCCTCCCCAACATGACGAGAAGCAAGAGTCATGAGTCACAACTGGCCAACCGCATCGAGGAGGCTACGTCAAACAAGTGGGTTTTTAAGTGAATACAGCACTCAGTGTCTTAATGGTGAGGATAGAAGATTGTTCTCTTTTTCACTTTGTAGAAGATAGATTTTCTGTAAAATCCCCTAATTAGTATAAAAGTTTGGATTTCAACTCATGGCCTATTCTGTAGTCCCACCATCAGGACAAATGTTAGCCCCACAACTGGTAAAAGTTTGAAGTTTGAAGTTTATTAATTAACGTGAGGACTTAAGTCCATTATGTAAATGTGCCAGATTTAGCCATACAGGCTAATTTCTATCTGCAGTCCCTGGCAGATTGATGGCAAATCTGAAAGCACACATAAGCACAGACAATAGTAACACAAAGGCAATACTGATGTCTAACTATAGGCTATAGTTTACCTGCTACCAATGACAGCGCAGTTCTTTTTTCAGCATTTAGCACTGTGCAGCTGAATTGTCACAGTATCACAGGATGAAGTGGGCTGCTGTGTGTGGGAACTTGCAGCAGCTTTTAGCCACTGTCTGTCCTTGCAGGGCCTGCAAAAAGAACAAAGCATTGGCTGCTATTCATATCAACGGTGGTGGGAACCCTCCCGAGGACTCAGCACTGCGTTCCCCGCTGCTGTCTGCCCGAACACCAGGTCCTGTCCCAGCCTCAGCCCCATACATGATGCCTGCCAACCCCACGCTGCTGGACAGTGAGTTCCCAAACCAGATACAGGCCTGGATTTCTGCTCCAGTTGTCCCTCAGTGCTTCTGTTATTCTGTTTTCATCCATTGTCTCTTTTTGTGTTTTTCACAGATGTGACCATGCACAGGAGCTCCCCTCAGACACTGAGGAGAGATATCGGCCTGGCAGTGACACACAGGTCAGTTACCACCACCCCTCATCAACCTCCTACATAAGATATTTCTATACATTATGCTGTGGACACTGTGGTTGATGTGTCACATTATTTTGTGTGGGCCGTGTGTAAAGGGTTACAATTGAATTGACGCAGTGCTCCCACATTTTTTTCCTTTTCGTTTAACACTGAGACACTGTGACCTTCACACAACGTGTCATTAAGAAAACTACAATATTTGCCAGAGCTGCAGGACTGCAACACTGTCCAACTGGTTGTTAGATTCAGTGTGGAGAGTTAAACCTGCTTGATTGATTATTATCACTATTTAACCCATTCAGAACCCATGTGTTCCAAACACAAACAAATATTGTAATGGTGGATTTCTACTCTAAATGCACTCATAAATCATAGAAATAAGAAATTATCATAATAGTTCATGTAATTTTTTTGCCCATTCCAATGGACGAAGAATCTGAATGAGAGAATTAACCTAATAGTGATAGTACATTAGTTTATTAATTTTTCATGAATGGTTAACTTATATCAAAGACAAATGTGATGTTTATATGTCACTTAGCCAGGAGTTGTTCTTTCAGGGAAAACACTGAGAACCACTGATGTAAAGTTTGTTACTTCAGGTGTTTTAGGTGAATTTACTCTCCCTCAGATTTCTGCTCTGGCTTACTTCTAAACTTCAATTCTCAGGCTTATCAATCCAAATAACAGATCAGAAAATGGTGTCATTATAATTAAGAAATGTTCTTCTCTTTCGTTCGCTGTCCTTTTGCAGGTTTTCAACCAAGTCCTGGCTCTCCCAGACGTGCCAAGTGTGTCGCAAGAGCATGATGTTTGGTGTCAAGTGCAAACACTGCAAGTAAGAGAATGTGAATACAACCTCCTTGTTTGATTACACTTGATATCATTAGGGTTCCTCACATCCATCTGTTCACAGGTTAAAGTGCCACAACAAGTGTACCAAAGATGCTCCCTCATGTCGGATATCATTTCTCACGTGTAAGTTCTTTTTGTTTTCATTTTCCTATCAAGTTGAACTGTCAGGGAAATACGTTCCGTATGTCATCATTTTGGTCCAACTGAAAGAATTTCCACTGACAGAGAATTGACTGACAGACATTTGGGTTGATCACAGTGTGAGTGACATTTAAAAAATGGAATTTCAAGCATATGTGGTTAACATATATTTAATGGATATTTCATATTATATACTTGATAAACTGTACAATGAACCCAACAGTGAACTCAGTAACTGCAGGAAATTTGTGTAAAATTAGTAATTTTGGATACATTTTGTGCAGATTATTTCCTGTGAATATTAATCAGAGATGAGTTTTAGGAACTTTACTTAACTTTTTTTTTATTGTTGGAGCTAATACCAGCTCAGAGCAGACAGTGTGCTTTTGGTGATTTGCAGTGAAAGAAATTGCGTAATTATACAACAAACAATCTGTGGCTGTTCTATAAACAGTTTTCTAATAAATATAGCAACTTCTGATCAACCCATATCAATTTAAGGCTTAAATGAACTACTTCCAGTTGGTCCCAAACCACTTCAGGTTTAAGCACCACCCATGTCTCTTTAAGCCCCGCCCATTCCGAGTACAGTTACGAATACAGATACTTAAGTTGGTTGAACAAACACAGATAATGGTGTACTCGCTCAATCCCTAATGAAAAAACTTGTGATTGTCTGTTTTGAATTATTACCTTTATTTCAGCTGCATTTCAGTGAAAATACCAGTATTTTCAAATGTGGTTAAAAAGTAAAATCCTTCAGATTCCTCACTGTAAGATGCCACCGCAGTTATGGCTCAGTGAGGGAGGTGAGTTTGTATGCAACCTGGGCTCTTGCTCTGGACACTGTGTGGACACTAGGTGGTGCTGGAGGTTTAAATTTTAAATCAAAAGCAAGAAATGCCATCACCTGGCCATGTTAATGCAGACAGGTAAACCAAGATAGTTTCATTATGAGTTACTTTTATCCTTGTATTTGTCTTAAAGCACAGGTTGACATTTTTTTTTACACCTGTCTTAAAACAATGGAGGTGTGTTTGTGGTTTTTATCATGGCATTCAGATGAAACTACCTATTGTGGAAGAAATCATTGTTTGAAGAAACTATTCACTCAGGTTCCAGACTGAAGAAAGTAATCTTTACTTACACTTCAGAAGAATACAGATGGTTATGATGAGCACTCGTGCAGCATGGAGAGAAACACACCTACAGATTGTATCAGTACTTCTCCAACTTCTATCCTGAAGACAGTCTGTCTGAGTGGATTTACAGAGGTTAAAGACACTTCTGGGCTCTCTCACAATAGAACAAAAGGTTTCACTCACAGGGACAATCAATGTAAAATAGTTTGTCTCATTACAGAGCTCACTGTCTGACTAAATCAGAAATCAGGAAAGACAATATCAGGATAAGATCACAATAAAACTGTTTAGATAACACATTGTTTGGTGAAAGTGTGCCAATGGTTGAAAAAAGATGGAACATGGATGTACATGGTGGAAGTTCAGGCAGAACCAGATGTGTAATTTCAATTTGAGCAGAAGATTCAGTTAAAAGAAAACTGGATAATTTATATATAGATATATATTTTCTACCCCTCCACCCATTTAGATGGCAAGGTTTTACCTGCAAGACTCCCATTTTGATGCCTCTGTGCATCATCTTTGATGTATAAACACAATCAGAGAAATATAAATCATATTTGAGTAAGTACTAACCGGTTCAGATAATGGACTTTACTTAACTTTTATTTTAATAAACAAACTTATTCTGTAGACAGTTCTCTAACTCTTGTGATGAAAAACATTACACTGAAGCTCAATTCTGAGGCTGTTCTGTAAATAGTTTTCTAATAAATGTAGCAACTTCTGATCAACCTATATCAATTTCATGTAGGACTGCACAATTAATGGAAATATTATGGAACTTGCAATATGGCAATATTAATATAAGTGCTATATCCAACTTGAAGAAGCTGCCATTGTTTGATAAAGGTAATATGTGTGACATTCAAACAGCATTGTAGTAAAGTTCTGTAGTGTTGTCAGAAATCTTGTTGTCCAGATGTAAGAAAACATGTTTGGTTAGTACAGACCCAAAAAAATTAATCATTATAATTCGATTTATAAGTCATTTCAGTGAAAATTTAATTTGTGATGCAAAAATGATCATTCCCACAAGTTGTGAGTAATATTGCGATATCTGACAATAATCGCAATATGATGTTTTTTCTATTGTGCAGACCTAATTCCAGGCTTAAATGGAAAAACATCTGGTTACTCCATACTTCCAGTTTAAGCCCCACACATTCCAAGTACATATGCAAATACAGATGATATAGTTGGTCCAACAGATACAGATAATGGTCTACTCACTCACCCCTAACAGAAAGTATTTGTGCTGGTCATACTTCAGCTCTTTGTAGCCTCATATTTGGTTTATATACACTTTAGAATGCATCACTCACATTGGAAGCAAGTCAGAAAGGTATCTTTTAATGTCTGGTATGAACAGGAGGAATGATACAAGCAAAAGCTGTTTCAGCCTACAAACAGGAAACCTGCCTAGTGTTTTAAGACATATTTGAAAACCATGTCCTTCAATATTCAGTGTGATGTAAAAATGATGTAATCTGACTTGTAGTGCCAAGGATGCGCAGGGCAGAATCAGTGCCGTCGGATATCAATAACCGGATTGATCACACAGCAGAGATCCCACTGCAGTTCGGCACTTTACCAAAGGCAATAACCAAAAGGGTAAGTACTGGTTTCTTTATTCTTGAGATAAAGATTAGAAATGGAGTGTACAGGAAATAAATGGTGTTAATGCAATTAATGCAATTAAGTGTGTGTGTGTGTGTGTGTGTGTGTGTGTGTGTGTGTGTGTGTGTGTGTGTGTGTGTGGAGCCTCCCCCCAGTTTAAACCAGATGGACTCCAGCAGTAATCCGTCATCAGCCACCTCATCCACACCTTCCTCCCCAGCACATTTCCAGCAGAGTAACCCCCCAAGTGTCAGCGCCACCCCCCCACCCAACCCATCACCGCAGGGCTCCCGGGACAACCGCTTCCACTTCCCAGGTCAACTGATATCTCTCACACACACACACACGTACACAAAGTAAGCACGGTCCGTTCAAGACAGCAGTGTGTCTGAGCTGAGGCAACCAACAGAAGATATGTTGCTGAAACATTGTATTGGGTTGTACTGTGAATATTTACTACTCTCATAAACATGTAAATAAGTTGGTTCAACAGCAGCACAAACTTCACCTTCCAAAACGACCATAAAGCTGCATCGGCAAACATTCTAACCCTCAAAAAAGTAGGATTCATTTTTTACACTGACTTTTATTTACATTTTGGCATGAAAATGGTCAAACTGTTGCGTGTCAGAAATGAACACATTTACATAAAAGTTTTTGAAAACTAGAGGAGGTGCAAGGACTGTTGTGAATGCCTTATGTTCATATTTGGTATCTTTAAAATTTACTATTTCTAGGCAGAAAAACTTAAAAAGATTCAGTGTAATACTTTTATTTTTGACTTACGTTCACCAGGATCAATATTAATTAATCTTAACACCGACTAAAATACATACAATACCAAAAAAGGCATAACTTTTTACCTCTAGAATGGTCTTGGTCTCTATAGCTAATTTCCTTGTTCATGACAGCTGTACGGGGGTGGATTTTTATATAACTCACCTGTTTAAATTATATTAAGGCCTAAAGTTATTTTTTTAAAGCAACTGAAGAAAGATTATGTTGGCAAAGCCATTTTTCACCTGTTATGTCATAAGAGGAAACAATTTCAGACTTAGAAAATGGACCACCAGAAATAATTTTTCTCATTTGCCTTTCAGGGCTTCCATAGATTTCATAATGTAACATGTATTTGTGTAGTATTTTTGAAGAATGGGAGTTACTCTTGTAGTGGTGCAGTGTTTTGAAGTTGTGTTTTCCAACAGATGTTTCCGCTTCCGCTCATGTTCAACATTCTGGCAGCTGCTACGATCCTGGGTAAGAGACAACAACATGGGTACCTCTCATAAAAGTCAGTTGATGAGTTACAAGAAATGTCAGCACAGACATGTTTGAGGTCATTTAGAAACTGTGTCTCCATTACATTGTCTGTCCAGAGCACTGACAAGTTTAATTTTATACATTTATCACGATTCTAAAATACAAATTTAAAGGATCCTTATTATTATCATCATGTTTGTTCATGTTATGTAAAGAAAAACTAATATTGGCCAATATATACTTTATAAATCTTAAATATCAATATCAAGATACCAGTATTGGTCAGCCTTTAATGTATGTAGCATACACGATCCATAGATTTTAATATATAAATAAACTCTCAAACATATATGCGTATCGACCTCAAGAATCCTGTACAGTATTAGTCAATCTAGTCTATATGAGCTTATTAATCCTGTAAGTCATTTTGCTAATTCATGTGGCTTTTCTCCCAGAGTGTCACAGGTGGCCATCACTGAGGCACAGCTGACAGCAGTGGAGCAAGGAGGGGTGAGTACTGTACTCACATATAGTGAGACTGTGTGTCACTGAAAGAAGAAGGGAAAACTGTTTGTCATGGGAAGCTCATTTTCAGTGTCATTTATAGGGTCTGTGTGCTGAAGTGGTTTACAGCACTTGCCACTGTAGTGTTTGTTTTTTTTCTATCTCTGACATATTTATCATCAGGGAAGTTGGAAGTCCCAGGGGTAGTAAACAACTGTACTTCAGACAGCCAGAATGATCTGATTGATCCCCTGTTGCCATGAAATAATGAAATACACTGTATTAAAAGTTATTAAATAAAGACTACAACATACAAATGATGGTAGTGGACTCAATTCTAGTCCACTTGCAAATTAGTCTGGAACCTCTCAGTTAATTTCTGATTTGCAAGGAGCATAAACAACGGGCGGCCTCTGGATGCAATTGGATAGACCTACAACCAATCAGAGCAAGGAAACGTGTGATGTAACAAGTTGGGCGGTTTTGATCCGTTTTCAAGAAGGAAAAAAATGGTGACTTGGTCACAAATTTTCTCAGATGACATTTAAACAGTACACTAAAAACTGTTTCTGAAAACATTTGGATTGAGAAATATGCAATGCAGTAAAAGAATCTTAATTCATATTTTGTTTCGTGGGCCTGTGTGTTTCCCTGGACTGTCCTGCAGACTTGTGTAACTTTTCACATCTGGACCAGTGACGCTCCTCTGCCAATCATCCTGCCCCAAAAGTAAACCCTCCCATGTTAAATAAACAGTTCTGATTGGCCCGACCAGATCCAGGGTGGCTGGAATGCAGTTTTTTGGAAGGGTGGTTAGACACAACTGCCAGAGCAAATGAAACATGAGCTTGACAGATTTGTCTGGTTCCCAGGATCAGATCAGAATTCTGGACTGTAGATCTACAAAGACCCATGAGAGCCCTTACACTGTGCCCTATGAACCCACGTTGCTAAATATGTACCACTGGATGAACTGAATAATGCATTTAGTTTTCTCATGTTCACATTGTTCTCACATGGTCTTCTTTGTAAAGTTCTTTAGTTTCATTTATCAGTAATTAATTAAACATTGGATGTCTGTGCTCACTTATTCTGCCCTTTGTTTCAGGAGGACGAGGCAGAGGAAGACTACCCAGCTGAGGACGAGGAGGCAGCTGACCAGCGCAGCAGAGAAAAGAGCACAGAGGAGTGTGACCAGGATGGGCTGGAAGACCTGCCTCCTTCTTCAATATGTCGTCGGGGGGCCGTTGGCCGCTGGAGGGGCCCCATCTCCCGTATGGCCAGCCAGACCAGCGTGTACCTGCAGGAGTGGGACATTCCGTATGAGCAGCTGCAGCTGGGAGAGCTCATCGGCAAGGTGAGGACAGAGATGTAACACAGTTAGCGAGTATGAGTAAGATTCCACTGAATGTTAGTAAAAAAAAACATAAAAGACACATGTCAGAATCAGAATCAGAATCAGAATTATTGCCAGGTAGGTTTTTACACATACGAGGAATTTGTCTTGGTGCAATGTGACTGTGTGACTGTCCAGGGCCGCTGGGGGAAGGTGCACAAGGGTCGCTGGCACGGCGAGGTGGCCATTCGCCTCCTGGAGATCGACGGCAACAACCAGGATCACTTGAAGCTCTTTAAGAAGGAGGTGATGAACTACAGGCAGACCAGGCACGAGAACGTGGTCCTGTTCATGGGTGCCTGCATGGCTCCGCCCCACCTCGCCATCATCACCAGGTGCAGCTGCATGACTAACAACTGAGATTGAATTCTGCTGTTATCCCCTAATCTGCATTACACAAATGAATGTGTGTGTGATATTTTTGATATTGATTTGTGAATTCAGTTTTAGTAACAGTATAATATGTGTTTTCTCTGCAGTTTCTGTAAAGGTCTGACTCTATACTCTGTTGTAAGAGAAAGAAGCCACATGCTAGACCTCAATAAAACCAGACAGATTGCACAGGAGATTGTCAAGGTAAGGAACCCTAGAGCTGCGTATCTATCGTTTTAATATCAATACACAATGATTTCTGAATATATATGAAAGAAAATATCACATAAACATAATGAACTGATGTTCATTAAAGCCGTATCTATATCATTGTATTACCTATGTTACATTATATGAATGTGGCACAGGAGGTAGAGCGGTTGGCCACTGGTTTGATCCCAGACTTCTTCCGCTGTTTGTTGAAGTGTCCTTGAGTATCATATTATCAATAATTCAACTTTTTTTTTAGTTACTTTAATTTACTTTTTTAATTTTACTTGTTTTTGTATATTAAAAGTATTGATTTGTCTGAGCAATTCGGTAACGCATATGTAAATCATTTTTTGTCAATAATTATATCAGTAATATGATGATGAAGATAAAAGAACATACATAATTGTTAACAGTATGTTAAATCTAAAATATTTAGAGTTAAAATTTCCTGAATTAGTTTTTATTGAATCCATATGATGGCACTGATTCTTTAGTACCCAGATTCAAGGGATCCCTATTAACTTGTTTGTTTGTGTTATGTGTTGATGTTAAAAACCAAATATTGGTCAATAAATAAGAATTCTTTTCAACTTTAAAACATCAATATAAAAAATCTGCTAGTGGTTAATCTATACAGCATACACACATATGATAAGAATTGTATTGTAATGTATTAATGACTTTCTGTAGTCCAGGGTATGATGTATCACTATGTGGTATTGTATCCTGGTATTTATATTTCATCATGACCTGACTTGTTTATTTGAAGAATCCAACTAAATGATTTTAATAAAATTGTCAAACCACTCATCTTCCACTTGTCATAGAAATAACGTGTTCATCAAATCCATTTCTTTTACAGGGAATGGGTTATCTGCACGCCAAAGGCATCATTCACAAGGATCTAAAATCAAAGAACGTGTTCTATGACACAAACAAGGTGGTCATTACAGACTTTGGCCTGTTTGGGATGTCTGGAGTGGTACAAGAAGGCAGGTAGGTAGTGAAATAAACTCTAAAATATGGATCGGGGATCGCTGGGAAGTCACGGCTGTAGTCCTCATTAGTGCTGTGTGTGTGTGTGTGTGTGTGTGTGTGTGTGTTTAGAAGAAAGAACGTGCTGCGGATACCTCAGGGCTGGATCTGCTACCTGGCTCCAGAGATTGTTCAAAAAATGAGCCCAGAGGTTGATGAGGACCAGCTGCCTTTCTCCAAAGCTGCTGACGTTTACGCATTTGGGTAATGATTGATGTTGATTACACTTAAAGAGCTTGCTCAGGTTGATCAACACACACTCAGTGTATGCTTTATTTAAAGTTAAAGCTACAGTATGTAACCTTTTTATAAAAATGTTTTTTTTTTCATATCATATTTTCTTTTCTAAACTTTCACTATATCCTAGACAGTAGTACATGAGACAGATAACTAATCAGATCCAAGAAAGACAGAAATACACTTTGGGTTGTTTTCATTCAGACCCTGTGGATTCTTGCAAATCCCATTAGGAGCACTAAGAGGAGCCAGAGGAACCTGATTGTTTCACACATTATCTGTCTCATGTACTACTGCCAGGATATAGTGAAAGTTTCAGTAAATATGACAAAAGGTTATTTTTTTATAAAAGTTACCTACTGCAGCTTTAAATGTGGCATAGACACTGTAGTTTTTGAGAGATTTTAGATCAGAGTTCCTAAATCTTGACTTTGTTTTTATTTTTCATCTTTTGGAGCTTAGTTATATATAACAGTTATTTCACTCTCAGTTTTCCTTTTAGTCAAATGAAGGTTTGCTGGGGAAAGCTAGCATACAAACAGTGTGTGAGTTCAGCTCATGAGTGCAGACATGTTCTTCAACTTTTAGCCCTTACTGTAAAAACTTTATTTCTTTTTACTTAGACACACTCAGTTGACACATGCAGAGAGGGAATGTAAAAAAAAACTAGCATATGAGGTGGTTTCCCTGTCACCACCGTTTTCCTGATCTTATCTTTGTGTCTTGTCATTTTCAGCACAATCTGGTATGAGCTACAGGTCGGAGACTGGCCAATCACCAACCAGCCTGTGGAAGCTAAAATCTGGCTAGTGGGCAGCAATGAGGGCATTAAGAAGGTGCTGGCAGTTGCCAACCTGGGCAAGGAGGTCACGGTGAGTCTACTATCTCTAGAGGAGACCACTGCCATGTTGCCATTGTTATTGTTGTCTGTTGTCTGACCCAGTCGTTTAGCCATCACAATCTGGCCCTGGTCAAAGTCGCTCAGATCCTCACGCTGCCCATTTTTCCTGCTTCTAACACATCAACTTTGAGGACTGCCTAATATATCCCCCCCCACTGACAGGAGCCATGATAACTTCACAGTTCATGGTGATCACTTCACCAGTCAGTGCTCAGAATGTTATGGCTGATCAGTGTAGATCAGTGGAAACCAGAGCTGAAGCGTCCTGTACCACATATTAATCTTCCTCCTTCCATCCCAACAGGAGATCCTGTCTGCCTGCTGGTCCTCTGAGGCAGACAACAGGCCCACCTTCACCCACATGGCAGACATGCTGGAGAGACTCCCCAAACTGAATCGCAGGCTATCTCACCCCGGACACTTCTGGAAGCCACCTGAGTATGTAACATAGACGGAGAAGGTACATTCATGGTCCAGGGTGAACCAGGCTGTATCATCATTCACACCAACACTCAAAAAGGGAGTCCATATCATTTTATTCAGTCGGCCAAAATCTAAAATTTCATGTCATGTAAGCGGAATGAGATGAGCTGGTCAAGTCAAATGGAAAATATTGTAAATATGATTTTGTAAAGAAATGTGAATATTATGAAGCTTTCCTGCTGAGTATCAACTAATATAAATGACACTGTCTAATGTGACTAATATTTTGTATTTTGAGGAAAGATCTAGTAAGACATTTTATACCGAATATGGTGTTTTAGTTGTTGCTCCCTCTACTCTTCCTTCATCCTTCCCTCCAGTCATTTGAATAGTGTTTCTCACAGTCAGCAGTAATATTTTGTCTCGTGTCTGCTTCTTTCTCTTCTCTCTGTGATTTACTCTCCTCTGGGTGCCAACTGATCCACCTCTGCCTGCTCCTACCGTGCCTGTTCTCCACGGTCTTCTTCGATCCTACACTTTCACCTCCGTCGATGCCTCTGTTTCCCTGTCTCTCCATTGTTTTTCCAACACTCCTGACTTCTGTCTCCTCGCTCCATTCTTCTCCTGGCGAAGGCTGTGGGATCATCATCACTGCCATCAGGGCCTGCATGCACACTGTCCATATATGTACAAATACAGCAGCTGAGGGGCAAAGCTGCTCTTGCTTTATTTTTGATTGATATTGATGTTGACTTTTTATGCAGCATATAACATATCCAGTATATTTTCACCTGGTGTTAACAAGTGATCTGTATCTGGTATCGATTTTTGTTATCTTGATTCTGCCCGCATTCTGATCAGCTCAATAAAATAATAATAATAGCTTTTTGACAAGATGCCTCCTGCGTACAGTTACACCTGAGAGTCTTCTTCTCCAGATAAGTTATCCAGACACAGACTACATGTTCATACCGGGGTGTAAATGGGGTCTAAAACCTGTCTGAATCAGGCTGGTACTCTCTGCAATAGAGAACTGGTCCTTCTGACCTTCTCCTGCCTTCAGGTTGTGCACCAGCCAACTTGCCTTTGAGCTATTTAATTGGAAGTGTGTTGTTGTTTCTATAAATTCAGCCTTTAAAGTCCCACCCCTTTTTGCAGTAAAAAAGGGCATGCCTCCGTCAACTTCCTCTATATATAGTCACAACTTAAGATGTGACTATATATATATTGCTTTTATCTTTTAACCATCTACAAAATGTGGTTGTTTTTTCAACATAGATTAGCCTAGCACATAGCATATCTAAATACAGGAAAGGACAGAGGTTCCAAAAGGGGCGGGACATTGGAATGATCAATTCAAATTTACTTTCTGGGAATGCCCATAATTAAGTTATGTCAATTCGTAAAAGGTTGTAGGGTAATAATTGTAATATATCTGATAGTCAGTCATTCGTCTTACAGCCAGTGTACACAGCATCCATTCTGTCAGTTGCCACAGACAATCCACTGCCATTCTAGCTGGTGTGCATGTGTGTCTCCGTCTCTCGCTCCACTGGGTATAGCGCCGGAGTGATTCATGCATGATCCTTTTCCAGTGGACATTGAATCTGTAACGGAGCTGGATGCTGTCTACATTTCAAAACCAAAACCCTTGCATGCACTGACTATAAGTTTTCTAAAAACAAAAAATAACCCATCCTGGTCTGGCATGAGTCAGCGAAAAATACGTTAATGTCACAATAGCTGCTGTTGAAACTGCCAACTGGCTCCTCCAACTTTCTAACCACTTGCTGTTCTAGCTCTCTGTGAAGACTTTATTACTTTATTTATTAAGTCTTTATTATGTCTATCTGTATGTCAGTGGACAGAGTGCCTGATCACTGTTAATGCATCCTCATAGCTGGAAGGCTGCTGGGTTCAGCTGTTACTAGCCTATGACTCTTCCTAATTATTGTATTGTATTGTATTGTAATTTGGGTGAATTGAAAAGTATGTATGATCAATACTTCATTTTAATTGTATGGCCATGGTATAAGCAATATAATCCACATTTACCCACCTCTTACGACCACTGCCTTTGCTGTGATGTATGTGACATGCTGTCAATTCAGCTGGTCCTAAATGACTGTGTTGGGACAGCTTTTGCTCTGGTTGCTGCAACAAATAGATATAAGTGATAATAGTAATAATCTTATTTCAATGAAATGGTAAACCCCTGAGTGATAACTTCCCATACTCAGATTTAATGAGAGCTTCAGGTGAACTGACTGTTTGTTCAGTGTGTGTGTGTGTGTGTGTGTGTGTGTGTGTGTGTGTGTGTCCTTTCCTCAGGCAGGAGTACAATGTACACTCACTGAATGTGTCTGAATGTAGCACAGTGGAGCCCACTCAATCAATCAACGGCCTTGTGCATATATGTATGTACAGTACTGGCTGCAGGTTGTATTTAATGCACAGTGTTTGTACAAGGGTTTCAGTCTGAGAGCATTTTAATTGGTACTTCTTTCATATTTATGTAAAGATTTTAGACATTGTGTAAACTGTTGTTGGTGGATTGGTATTTTGTTTTGTTGTTTTTTTTCGGGGGGGAAGATGTGTAGAGTATTTTTGTACAGAATGCGTTGATACTTTGTAAGCTTCTTGTCTGAACAATTGAAGATATTAAAGCTTATCTCCAGTGACTCAGTGTGCTCCTTTTGTGGATACGATGTCATCAGTTGTCTTTTTATCCAGTCTGAAGCCACATTGTTACCATCCACTGTTTAGATCTTGGTGCTTTTTAACTCTAGATTTGAACTGGATGAAGGATTTTAGTCATCAGACGTCTGGATCTTAAGTTATCAGAGAATATATATATATATATATATATATATATATATATATATATATATATATATATATATATATATATATATATATATATATATATATATATATTAGATATTATATATGATATTATATTGATTTTTGTGTTTAAACTTCCAGCAGCTAGATAGCAGTGTTGTAAACAGAGGGCTATCATGTAGGATGTTACAGTGCAGGGATTGTGTTACGTGTGTATGTTTTGCCTCTGCTGTCCTGTGCCCTGTTCCAGGTACCGCCCTCCCCTCCGACTGGTCAGGCAAACCTGCAGTGGTTTAGCAATCAGGGCGATTGAATCAAGATATACTGAATCGTATGAACCCTGTATCCTGATACGTGTTGTATTGCCAGATTCTTGCCAAAACAGCCCTACTCTCTAATTCAATTCAGTTTTATTTGTATAGCGCCATTTCATAACAGAAGTTATTATCTCAGGACACTTTTCAAATACAGCAGGTCTAGACCGAACTCTTTATAACATTATTTACAGAGACCCAACAGTACCACCATGAGCAAGACCTTGGAGACAAGGGCAAGGAAAAACTGCCTGTTAAAAGGCAGAAACCTAGGAGAGAGAGAGAGAGAGAGAGAGAGAGAGAGAGAGAGAGAGAGAAAAAAAAGAGAGAGAGAGAGAGAGAGAGAGAGAGAGAGAGAGAGAGAGAGAGAGAGAGAGAACAGAAGGACCGAGACAGTGACAAAGGTGCACAGCAAAAACTACACTAATAGTAGTGACTGATGATGAACATGAAGAAAATGACGACGACAACAGCAACGATGGGGGACAATGAGCAGTGACAATAGTAATAATAGTAACTGTAGTAATAATTATAATAATAATAACAATAATATCAGTGATATTGGCAATGGCAGTCAAGCAGGACCATGGCAGGAGGCTCCACCAGGATCCATGAGAACCTGCGAGACGAGAAAGCACAAGAACTCCGGGGAAGAAGTGAAGTTAGTAACATGCATTAATGGAACATGAATGAGTGCAGAAAGAGAGAGGAAGAGAGGAGCTCAGTGCACCATGGGAAATCCCCCGATAGTCTAGGCCTATAGCAGCATAACTAAGGGATGGTTCAGGACTCACCTGATCCAGCCCTAACTATAAGCTTTATCAAAGAGGAATGTCTTAAGCCTACTCTTGAATGTGGAGAGGGTGTCTGCCTCCCGAACTACAACTGGAAGCTGGTTCCACAGGAGAGGAGCTTGGTAACTGAAGGCTCTGGCTCCTGTTCTACTTTTAGAGACTATAGGAACCACAAGTAGCCCAGCATTCAGAGAACGTAGTGTTCTAGAGGGGTAATAGGGTACTATGAGCTCTTTAAGATATGAAGGGGCCTGACCATGAAGAGCTTTGTAGGTGAGGAGGAGGATTTTAAATTCTATTCTACATTTTATAGGGAGCCAATGCAGAGAAGCTAGTACAGGAGAGATGTGATCTCTTTTTCTAGTTCCTGTCAGTACTCGTGCTGCAGCGTTCTGAATTAATTGGAGAGTTTTAATGGACTTATTGGGGCAACCTGATAATAAAGAGTTGCAGTAATCCAGCCTTGAAGTAACAAATGCATGGATTAGTTTTTCTGCATCTGTCTGTGACAGGATGTGTCTAATTTTTGTAATATTACGTAAATGAAAGAAGGCAGTCCTAGAGGTCTGCTTTATGTGGGAGTTAAATGACAAATTCTGATCAAAGTTGACTCCAAGATTCCTGACAGTGGTGCTAGAGGCCAAGTTAATGCCATCTAGAGTAACTATATCTTTAGATAGTGAGTCTCTAAGGTTTTTGGGGCCAAGAACAAGAATTTCGTTTTTTTCTGAGTTTAACATCAGAAATTTGCAGCTCATCCAGGATTTTATGTCCTTAACACGTTTGTAATTTAGATAATTGATTCATTTCATCGGGCTTGATCGATAGATATAACTGCGTATCATCTGCATAACAGTGAGAGTTAATGGAGTGATTCCTAATAATGTTGCCTAAAGGGAGCATATATAAAGTAAATAGTATTGGTCCAAGTACAGAACCTTGTGGAACTCCATGACTAACTGTAGTATTTATTGAAGATTCATCGTTAACATGTACAAACTGCGAGCGATCTGATAAATATGACTTAAACCAGCTTAGTGCGGTTCCTTTAATGCCAATTTGATGCTCAAGTCTCTGTAAAAGAATATCATGGTCAATGGTGTCAAATGCAGCACTAAGATCTAATAATACAAGTACAGAGACAAGTCCATTGTCAGAAGCAATCAGAAGGTCATTATTAACTTTAACCAGAGCTGTCTCTGTGCTATGATGAACTCTAAATCCTGACTGAAAATCCTCAAATAAACTATTGTTATGTAAAAAGTCACACAACTCTTTGGCGACTACTTTCTCCAGAATCTTAGAGAGGAAGGGGAGGTTAGAGATCGGTCTATAGTTGGCTAAAACCCCTGGGTCAAGAGTGGGCTTTTTAAGAAGGGGTTTAATTACAGCTACTTTAAAGGACTGTGGTACATATCCTGATAACAAAGAAAGATTAATCATATCCAGTAAAGAAGTGCCAATTAAGGGAACAACTTCTTTAAGCAGCCTAGTTGGGATCGGGTCTAATAGACAGGTTGATGGCTTCGATGAAGAAATGACTGAAGTTAACTGATGAAGATTGATAGCAGAAAAACAGTCCAAATATATATCTAAGTTTACATTGGCAGAAGAACTGGCGGGTTTGGTGGTTATACCACGGTGCTAGTCTCCTATGTTTTAATCATTTCCTTTTTATAGGAGCGATAAAGTGTAATGTTGATCGTAGTGAGCCTGTAGCACTATCGACAAGATTATCAATTTCAGAGGGACTAAAGTCGTTATAGGACTCTGTTAAATTCAGACATGGCATTGAATTAAACACTGAAGGAATCTCCTCCTTAAATTTAGCTACAGCACTGTCAGATAGACATCTGCTGTAGGAAGTTTTGCCTAATGGCTTATAATCTAATAGTATGAATTCAAAAGTTACTAAATAATGGTCAGATAGGAAAGGATTATGTGGGAAGACTATTAAATGTTCAATATCAATGCCATATGATAAAACAAGGTCAAGAGTGTGATTAAAACAATGAGTGGGTTTATTTACACTCTGACAGAAGCCAGTTGAGTCTATTAAGGATATAAATGCGTTACTAAGGCTGTCATTGTTAACATCCACATGAATATTAAAATCACCTACAATAATTACTTTATCTGATTTAAGGACTAAACTAGATAAAAACTCTGAGAATTCAGATATAAAATCAGAGTACGGTCCAGGAGCGCGGTACACTATAACAAATAGAACTGGCTGCAATGTTTTCCAGTTTGGGTGAGAAAGACTAAGAACAAGGCTTTCAAATGAATTATAATTTAGTTTAGGTTTAGGGACCATTAAAACGCTCGAATCATATATAGCTGCTACTCCACCTCCTCGGCCAGTGCCTCGAGGAATGTGAGTATTAATATGACGGGGGGGGTGGATTCATTTAGGCTAACATACTCAACCAGGTGGGACAACCAGGTCTCAGTAAGTATTATCAATATCATAATCTGATATTAATTCATTCACTAAAACAGCTTTAGAGGACAGAGACCTGATATTTAACAGTCCACATTTCATTCTCTTATTTTGTGCTACTGAGGAGTTAGTTTTAATTTTTATTAGATTTTTATGTTGAACTCCTCTTGTTTTTATTTCTTTAAATAATTTAGGTGGTCGGGGGACAGACACAGTCTCTATGGGGTTTTGGGTGGGTGACTGTTCTAAAGAATGCGCAGAGAAGTGTGTGAGACAGCAGCTCTGCTTCCTGGTCCGTACTGTGGACTGTCAGGTTTTAGAAATAAAGTTCGCCATATTTCTAGATAAGAGAGCCGCTCCATCCAAAGTGGGATGGATGCCGTCTCTCCTAATCAGACCAGGTTTTCCCCAAAAAGGCTTCCAGTTATCAATGAAGCCCACATCGTTTGCTGGACACCACCTCGACAGCCAGCGGTGGAATGACGACATGCGGCTATACATGTCATCACTGGTCACATTGGGGAGGGGTCCAGAGAAAACTACGGAGTCCGACATTGTCTTAGCATAGTTACACACCGACTCCACATTAATCTTAGTGACCTCCGATTGACGTAAACGGGTGTCATTACCGCCGACGTGGATAACAGTCTTACTATATTTACGTTTACCTTTAGCCAGCAGTTTTAAATAGGATTCAATGTCGCCCGCTCTGGCCCCAGGGATACATTTAACTATGGCCGCTGGCTTCGCTAACTTCACGTTTCTGACTATGGAGCTGCCAATAACCAGAGTTGGTTCCTCAGCGGGTGTGTCGCTGAGTGGGGAAAATGTATTAGAAACATGAATGGGTTGGTGGTGAACTGTGGGCTTTGGCGTTTTAGTCTTCCTTCGCTCAGTCACCCAGCCTCCCTGTCTTCCCGGCTGCTCGGTAACTACCGGGGGACGGCTAACAGAAGCTACCTTTGGTCGGACCGCACCGGCTACTGGGGGCTGGCTAACTATAGCGGCTAAAGATATCTCTGTGGTGCGGTACCGTTCCTCTAACTCACTAAGCCTCGCCTCCAGCGCAGTAAATAAACTACACTTGATACATGTACCATTATCATTAAAGGAGGCAGAGGAATAACTGAACATCTGACACACTGAGCAGGACAGAGGAGAGGGAGAAGCCATAGCTAACTGCTAATGTTACTGAAGCTAGCGTGTATAAAAAACTTTGAAAGTAGTGAAAAGTCGCTAAAAGAAGGAGTAACCCCGAGTGCTTAGGTAGAACTAGTCTACGTTTAAATGTTAAGCGGGAAAATAACCGCTGTAACGAGTAAAACTAATTTAGATTTAGCGTTCACTGACAGAGCTACAGCACCAAACAGTGTACACAGAGCAGGAAGTGAACCGGAAATGAGTCAGTACGCTTACCGTTGCACGTCACGTAATAGCAAGGTCAAGAAAGAATCTGGTGAAAACAGGAACAGGAAATAATGAAGGAAAAAGGCTCTCTAAGGCTTTACTGTACTTGGACACAGTGGTTCTTTGAACTAAATGCTAACATCAGCAAGCTAACATGCTCACAATGCTATCAAGTACAGCCTCACAGAGCTGCTAGGTATATTTGTGTAAAGTAAGACTTTGTTGAATTAATGCTCTACTTTTATCAAAGTAAAAGTGTAAAAGTACAGGCTGAAAACCTGAACTCTGAGTACCTTTCAGTTTAAAAGTTGAAAGTACTTCACTTCTGGTTTCTCTGAAGAACATTTCTACTGACTGTTTCTGACTGAAAAGCTAACTGAACCTTTAAATAGAGTCTTCCTCTCTTGTGTGTAACGTCTTTTACGTCGTTGTCATTGTTTTCTCAACGTATTTGTGTAAAAATGTATAGGATAACAGAATGCCTCTCCGAGTGAATGGTTTCACATCTCTTGACACTCTGAAAGTGAAACTGTCAGTCTGGAGTTCCCAGCTTACACCCAGACTGCGTTGGAGGGGCAAGGGGTCTGCTCCTAAATCTAGATCCTTAAAGTCACTTGCTCGTTCTTCTGGAGGAAAGGCCTCCATGACCTTTGTACTATTACTAGTAAGTTGGACTCAGCTAGTAGGGCCCTGGTGCGTTGCAGGAGATCAATAGCGTCAACCTCCTTTGACACTGAGGCGAGACCATCATCGATGTAAACATTTCTGTAGACAAAATCCTTCGCATCTGCGCCGTGTTCAGTTTCTCCTTGTTCTGCAGCTTTCCTCAGCCCATATGGTGCTACAGCAGGTGACAGGTTCCTGAACACATGTACAGTCATCCAGTAGTCAATGATCTCCTTATCTGGATCATTATCTCGGTGCCACAGAAATTGCAAGAAATTGCGATGGTCCTCTCTGACCTTGAACTCATAGAACATTTGTTCTACATCCGCTGTGATGGCTATTTGCTCCCTCCTGAACCTTAGTAATACTCCAACTAGAGTGTTGTTGAGGTTGGGTCCACTGAGGAGCATGTCATTCAATGATGTTCCCTTAAACACTGCGCTGGAATCGAAAACCACCCTGATTTTCCCAGGCTTCTGCGGGTGGTAGACACCAAAGGTAGGTAAATACCAGCATTCTTGCCCTGGCTGCAATTGAGGAGCCGGCTCTGCCTGCTGGTTGTCGCTGACTTTCTGCATAAAGTCAAAGAAGTGCTGTTTCATGTCAGGTCTCCTTCTGAATGAGCGCTGGAGAGTGGAGAGTCTGGGTGGGAGGCCTGTTCTCTGTTATTAGGAAGGGTCTTGCGAGGTGAATGAAAAGGTAGCGGTGCCATCCAGTGATTTTGGTCATCCATGTACACTTCGCTTTCCATTATTCTGAGAAAGTTGTTGTCATCTACTGACATGGCTAGTTTCTCATCTTCAGGTGTTTTTTGAAACACACTTTCCCCCAAACCATCCCGACAAGTCTCCTGAAAGATCTCCTGGCTGTAAGATAATGTTTGAAGACTAGGCTGCACTGGACCCTTTACTCTCTCTATTATGTGGATCTTGTTGGTACATGGCTTAAGAAAAGAGGAGCGTCCATTTTGAAGGACATGTGTTTTGTAGGCATTAACTTCCTCGTTCTTGTGAGCACCACTCAAGCATAACTCTCCGACTATGACCCAGCCAAGGTCAAGGCGCTGGGCGTACGGTGAGTTGTGAGGGCCGTTATGCTGTTCACGCACCTTATGCAAGCTCAAAATGTCTCTGCCTAGGAGGAGGAGAATAGGAGCACTAGTGTCAAGAGGAGGGATCTTATCGGCCACAGGAGTGAGATGAGGAAAATATTTAGTGCACTCAGGCGTTGGAATCTCTGATCTGTCGTCAGGTAGGTTGTTACATTCTAGCAGAGTAGGAAGATTCACTTTGGTTTTACCGTTGAGAGACTCCACTATAATGTTACTTGCTTTCCGCCCTGTAGTCTCCACTGAGCCGGAGCATGTTTTAAGAGTATAGGGGGATGCACTGCTGTTAATGTCTAGCAGATCGAAGAATTGTGATTTTACTAACGACCGGTTGCTTTGGTCATCTAGTGCTGCATACACCCTGTGAGCCTTTCTTGGATTGTCGGCGTGATAAACCTTGACTAAGCAGATTTTTGAGCAGGATCTGACCTTGGGGGAACTACCACATATTCCGGTTCATCTTTGGCAGCTGCATTAGCCTGTGGAGCAGGAGTTGCAGCAGTGACGTCCGTTTTTCTGACTGTCACAGTTGTTCTGGGGAGGTACTTTGGTGACTTTTCGACTTTTGCGTGACTTGGGGTAGAGGAGAGGCTAAATGCAAAACTGGGGTCGTTGCGGGTCTTGGCCTGGGAACATACAAAGTGAAAATCCTCTTTGTATTTGGATCCCTGTCCTATCCAGCGTTCCCGGAGGGAGAAAGGAAGCTTTTCCACTATTGGATTAACACCCCTTGATGTGTCTAGATATGCGAGTCCAGGCAAATATCCCTCCGCTTTAGCAGCTTCTAGCTCTCTTAGCAAGTCACCCAATTCCACAAGCTTGTGTGTGTCTCTGTTAGAGATGACTGGGAAAGTCTCTAGTCTTCTCAGTAGGGCATTTTCAATAACCTCTAGGCTTTCGTACATTTCCTCAAAGCGCTGCCATATCATATACACACCTGCTCTAGGATTGTTAACATGCACTGACCTTAACCACTTGGCTTGTACTGATGACTCCGGCCCAAGCCATTTTATGAGGAGGTTAAGTTCTTCCTGGTCAGATAGATTTAGCTCCCTTGTGGCTGCTAGGAAAGACGATTTCCATGCCCAATAGTTTTCTGGACGGTCACCAAAGGCAAGGAGCCCAGAGCTAACCATTTCTTTTCTCACCAGATACTGGGCTAGGTCAGTCTGAGGAGTTGAAGGTGAGTATGCCTTGTACTGGACCTGATCAGGTGCTTGAAAGGTAGCACGCACTGGGTTTGCAGTTATCTTCCTCCTTAAGTGATCCGTAAACTGTATTCTGTGCACCGTTGATAGGGCATGGGAGTCTTAGGGTTTTGTCCTGTTGGACTAGCTGCTGTGGCATAGCATCATGAAGCTCTTGGTGAGCATGTTGTTCAAATGGTTGAGTTTCTATATAGTCTCTGGTGAGTTTTGTTGGATCTTCAAAAGTCAAATCCTGAAGCTCACCAAGAGGGTCTCTTTCGATCTGTTCAGCTGCTGCTGCCTCTTCATATATTGCTGCCTCTTTTGATGCTGCTGCAGCTTCCTTCACTTGCTGCAACACATGAAGATTTGCCTCAATCGAAACCTTTTCTTTCATAATGGCTGCCTCCTTCTCTGCATAAGACACCTTTACTTTTGTTGCTTCGGCCTTGGCCCTAGCCCTCGTCGCAGCGGCGCTGACAGATGTCCGATTAGAGTTTCCGGAAGACTTGAGAGAAGAGGAGACTCTGGACCTCGTTTGCATCTGAGACTGACGTGTGCTTTCATTGTTGTCGCTCATCCTTGCAATATGTCTTGATTGAGTCTGAAGGTTTATGCTTCTGAGTGCTGTTCACAAAGTTATTGTGTTGCCTTTTCCCGCTGTGTGGGCATCATTTTACTATTCTGTCCTGGCAGATATGTCACTATATTGTTAGACAGATAGCGAACATCAACAATACGACTCAGTAGGCTTGACTCCAAGTTGAGTGTTTTCTTTACTGAAATCCTGGTTGTTTTCTTTTTTGTAAAACTGCAATACAGTATAAAATAAGTATGAATGTGTATCAATGCATTAGTTTCTGTTCGATGGACTTTGCCATCGCTGTGTGAATGTGTGTGAAAGGGTGAATCTGGCACATAGTGCTTTGAGTGGTCGGAAGACTAGAAAGGCACTATACAAGTACAGGTCCATTTACCATTTACCAATGTGCTTCACCTTTGACACTCTGCTGTGTCTTATCAGCAGTCATGTTACTGCTCTCTGTGACCTCCAGTAGAACAAGTCAGTCTATTGCTAGAAGGCATGTGACTGGTCATTCATCAACTTCTCTAATAAAACCACTGTGGTGGACTGAGGAGGAATAATACTGGTCACTAGCCTCATGTCAAGCAGTGTTCTATTAAAAGTACAAGTTACTTTAGTTCATTCTAGTTTTCCAGAAGTAGTTCAACTTCCATTGAGCTACAGTAGTTAACAATATAAAGAAAGTTATGCATCAAAAGCTATTTTTTACAACCTGGCAACACAAAGGTTGTCTTGCATATTCCATTAGGAATGATAGAACAACGCAAAAGAACCTGATATTTTTTCACAGATTATCTGTCTCATGTACTACTGTCAGGTAGGGGTGGGCGATATGGGCAAAAAATAATATCTCAATATTTTTGGGGATTTTGGCGATAACAATAATCAGTCGATATCCTTTAAAATGTGATTAGAATTGTCTGAGCTGGACTTGTGTCCACCAAACGCGTTTACAGCGCTGAGAGAGCTCAAAAACTCATTTTCCGAGCGCCCAGCGGTGTTAAAAGTTGAACAGATTTCAACTTGAAGCGCTCTGAGCGCTGCGCTAAAAAAAACCGTCTCCGCTGACATCTTTTTACCGCTGAAGGCGCTTAGCGCTCTGAACGCTGAAGCCCATAGGACCCACGTCTCGGCACTAAATCATCTGAAGTACCGGTAGCTTCAGGGACTGGAGGTGTTTGCATTTTCTCTCTACCATCGCAACGCGCTGCTAAAATGTTGCAAGGAGGATGCTAGCGAGAGGTCACGTGATCACGTCATGTGATCACTTAGGCCCACTAGTTGTGTGACTGAATCCTGCCATGCTGTAGAGAGCGCTGCTGCACCGTGTATTAATGGATGTGAGGAGTTTCCGGCGGGCGTTTCATTGTTTTTGTCGAAGTAATTTAAATACTCGATAATGGAAATTTGCACATCGTCAAAACAACAATGACGATATTATCGCAAACGATATATATCGCCCACCTCTACTGTCAGGATATAGTGAAAGTTTCAGTGAATATGACAAAAAATGTTTTTATAAAAGTTACCTACTGCAGCTTTAATTTCAAATAGAGCATAAACTGACTGTGTGTTAATTAACCTGAGCAGGCTGTTTAAGTGTAATCAACATTGATCTCAATCAGTCCATTTTCTTTCTTCTAAAAATGACCTGCTGCAGCTTTAAGGGTTTATGGAAAATACCCAGTATTACTACTGTATATACTGCAGGGTAGTTTCCTCTATAACAATGTATCAGATTGTTTAAGCTCATCATATGGTTGTGTAGTAAATCTAACAATATGATAGAAAACTAGTATATGGCTGGACCGTGTATGTTCATTGTTAACAGAGCTTCGATCGTGCCCATAAAATCAAGCCCGACCCGACCCGAGCCCGTGCACGCTGTGTCCGAGCCCGGCCTGACACATTAAATGTAATTATGAGCCCGAGCCCGATTTAAACCCGACAATTTTCAAGGTTCTCAACTGCAATTCCGAGTTGTTTGAACTACAGAAATCTGTTTAGAATCATCTTAATGAATAATGCAACAAGGACGAAGCATGTAAACTGCGTTGTTTGTGTATTCATAATGGAATCGATCAGCAGGCAGGCCCGGTGTGATGCGTGTGAGTGGAGGACACGCTGCGCATGACACGTGTTGCATTTTGTAACTTTGTAGCCTAACTTGTGCAACTTTGTACACATTTGTTACTTAGGCCTACTTTGCTAAAACATAAACATAATATTTCTGATTATGCCGTAGCTTTCTCTCCACCCAATTAGGCTAATAAAGTAATGATTAGAAAAAACACACAAATGCTGGATAGTGGCGGAAAATATTGGGCTCGGGCTCGGGCAGAGAATCGAAACTCTAATTGTTGATGACATTTAGGAGGATATAGGCAGCTGTGGCTCGGAGGTAGAGCGGGTCGTCCACTAATCGGAAGGTTGGTGGTTCGATCCCCGGCTCCTCTCGGTACATGTCCTTGAGCAAGATAAGGAACCCCAAACTCCTCCTGTTGATGTGTATGAGTGTGTGTTAATGCATTAGTTTCTGTTCGATGGGCTTTGCCATTGCTGTGTGAATGGGGTGAGTGTGGCCTGCAGTGTACAGCGCATTGAGTGGTTGAAAGACACTATATAAGTACAGTCCATTTACCATCTATTATCAGAAATGGAATATAATATTCATAGATCTATTTTCATTAGTCTATAAGAATTGTTGTGCTTCTTTGAGGTTTGTGGTCACTTCAGCATATTTATGCATTTTGCTCTTGCTTTATTACTTCCTTTAATATGAGTTACAGTATTTATTCAAAGCTGACGTTACTGTTACTGTTACTACTATCATCCAGCATCTTATTAGTATTTCAAAAGTTTTACTGCAGAGTAAACAGCCGACAACTAAGACTAACAATCTGTGAGCATACAGCCCAGATGATTCACTTCCTTGCGTTCTGTGGTTTCCTGGCCAGTAGTACATAAAGGAGTGGTGGGTGACAGAAGTGAAAGCATTCCCTTAATCACAGTACTATTTGTAATCTATATAACGGCTGGCCTATCTAAACACGCCCACTACAGTGAAATCGAAACCTATCTGAGGAAGAAATTCTTCCATTTTGCATCTGTCTCGACTCCAGAATCGTTCCTGCAGCTCACAGAACGTGCAGCACTATCTGAGACGATGGCTTTCAACCAGCAGTCACCTTTCTACAACCCGGTGAGTGAGCCTAACTCGGTTCTTTTATGTCACAAGTGTTGATTTTCCCGAAAGGCTATGCGAGGGCGGATTCTCGGGTCCCGTTACTTCAGGTCTGTCTGTATTCAAAGTGCAGCTGAAGTAATTAAAGACATTCTGACACTTTATGTGTTAGTATGTGTATTTCATCTGGAGTTCCTCATGTGGCTGCTGCTTCCTGGCTGGGAATCTAGCAGAAAGTGAAATGCTTTCCTGAGAGAAGAGAATGATGAAAGGGTGGTGGTGGTGGAACCCAGGGGTCCGCAGGGTGCGCAGGGTCCGCGCTCAGAGGAGCTTTCAGTTGCGCGTAAAACTGGAAAAGAACTGTTTTGCTTTCATGCTGAAGTTGAATAAAATAAACATGGAGGTCTTTATTTATATTTGAGGGTTTTTTCACTTCATCACCACCGTGCACGCTCAAAGTGACCGTTGCACGTACGCAGCTCACGGGAGCGCGCACAGAGAACACGTCAGTCATGTCAATGATTTGTGAGGAGGTTGAGTGTTTTTGAAAGATATTAACCTCTAACCCAGATATATAACCAGCTTTAAAAATGTTAGGAAAAATGGCTTCTCTGGTGTGCTTTAGTGCAGAAGAGCTCGCACACTGTAGGAAACGCTGTTTATGTGCGCAATCCTTCACGGCCTGCATTGTGGTGTAATGTAGTTAATGGTAGGGTGAGAATGTCAGGGTAACCAACCAGAGGCAGGAGAAGCGGGTGGTTCAGAGTTAACTGATACCTTAGGAACTTCTTCACTTTTGTCTGCCGCTCGGCCATTGTTCTCTCAGCTCTTTGGTTGTTTCCTTTCTCATACAGGACGAGGCTGTTTATCAGAGTGCAGGCTCTGTCTATAGTTCAGCTCTCAAAGTTCACATCTTTACAATCAAAAATTTAGAAATCATTTTCCTCACCAATTATTTATATATAAACAGTTTTCTCACACCTCTTAAAGTTGCAGTTGGTAACTTTTATAAAATTAACTGTTTGTCATTTTCATTGAAACTTTCACTATATCCTGGCAGCAGTACATGAGACAGATAATCTCATGTAGTCTCATGTACTACTGTCAGTGAAAATTAGGGCAGCACAATATTGTCATCATATTGTGATTATTTTGACAGATACTGGGATTGCAATAGCAGTTAGTGTGTAGTAGTAGTAGTGAATGATCCTTTTGGCATCACAAATTTAATTTTCACCAACAAAACCAAACCAAAAAAACTAATGTGAAGTAATGATACGCCCTGCTCTTCTTCTCATTGGCTAGTACTTGTTGCCTTCATTGGTTTGGTTTGGTTATGTTGAGGAGTGACATTGGTCACGGTCAAGGTAAGCCAATCAGAGGCAGAGTAGGAAAGGTCATGACTTTGCCATCCTGGGAAAAAAATATTGCATGCAGTAGGAACCATGTTCCCAATTGCTAGTATACTAGCAATACCAAGTATATCAGTAGAAGGACTGAAAAGCAGTTATTTATATGTTAAGTGCTGTCCTTTCTAGAGAATCCCCTTCACTGGATCCATCCATGGTGGTTTGCAGGAGGGGAAGTCCATCAGCATCAGTGGACGAGTCCTTCCTGGAGCCGACAGGTCAGACTGCTCATCATTTCAGCTTTTTCTTCTTTATTTTATACTGATGTCTTGTCTGAAGTTTCTTTTTTTTACTTGATAAAATAATCACATGTATAGATTCTTCCATGAGCTACAAACACAAAACCTGGCCCAGTAGCAGTGTCCAAATGCTTCTCAAGAAACAGTATAGGTAGATATGTACAGTATAGACAGAGGCAAGTGAATACACTATAGATATATACAGTAGGACAGTGTAAATATGTGTTAGGGTGTGGGTGCTTAAATAGTACAGGTAAGTGTGCAGTGGTGTGGCGGTATAGTGGAGAGGGGGTCAGTAGTGGGGAATATGGGAAGATAAAACAGTTCAGTCCATGGAGGGAGGGGTGGAATTAAGGCCCAAAAACACAATTTTGGAAAAGTCATGCCCTTCACGCTGACTTGATATTTGACACACGAGCCCAGCTTCATGTGCTCTGCAAATAAAATCCTCTTGGACCATAAAAGTCCTCTGTGATGGTTGTTTTAATGCTAATTGGCATAAACTGAAAAACAGTGAAGTGAAGTCTACTGTTTTGTACACAGTAGTGAGGGACACACATGCCATGTCAAAAAACATGGCTGCCATCAATTCCAGTGTCTTTGCAAAGAGCGGGGCTTAGCGGGAAATTGGCTTTAACTCATTAACCATTTGTCTAATAAAACCTTAAACCTTAAACTGTTTAAGCCACAGGGTTAAATCCCATTGCTCACAATAAAAACAGGTTGAACAAGACAGAAAAAAAGCCACATTTCGGGAATGTTTTAATGACAACAATAAAAAAAAAATGTGGGTACTGAGGAAACACAAAACAAAACAAAGGTAGGATATCATAAGAAGCCTCCAGAAAGAATCGTTTCAGTGTGGATATAATACCCCTAGGACAGTGAACAATTCCTAATGAGGGTGAATGGCAAAGGTTGTTGCCATGGAACACCATATGCAGCTGCAAATGAAAAATGAGGTACCTGGTAGATTGAATGCGCTGCAAATGTCTTGAAAAGATTACAAAGCCATGTCATTATAAATATCATCTATGTTATGAATGTTACTGTTAGTCCAGTGAGAGGATGAAATAGGTCTTCATCCGATTAACAGTGCTTTGTCATTAAATATAAGCGAAAGTGTATGCCACTTACAAGTAATCTCACATTGTGATTCGGCTGTGCGCCAGTGTCTGGATGAGGTGGGGAAACAATTCGACTGAAGTTCAGCTGACATTTTTTAGATGATACATTGGCAAAAAGGATATCCTGCAACTTTAATGCTTGCACCCTAGGAAACGGAGGCGTTAGGGTCATGCCAAACCAGCAGTGGTACAAAAGTACAAAAGACCAAAAACAGAACTTGAAATTGGGCAGTGCCAGTCCACCATCTCCCCTCCCCCTCTTTATAATGGACAATTTCAAACGTGGGTGTTTAGTATTCCAGATGAAGTGTGAGATATTTGAGTGGATTTTGTTACAGTAGTTGACTGGGGGATAGAGGGCATTTTTACACAATTCTTCTCATAAAAAGCAAAATAATGACATTGACACAGTGATTTGAATGACCACTTCTGCTCTCTCCAGGATGCATGTGAATTTGCAGTGTGGGTCCAGGACCAATGCAGACATTGCTCTCCACTTCAACCCACGGTATGACTCTGGTCAACCATATGTGGTTGCCAACACCTTGCAGAATGGCAGCTGGGGCTCTGAAGAGAGGAAGCACAATGCTCCGTTCCCTGCTGGCTCTCCCTTCAGCCTGCTCATCATGATCACCCGTGATTTATACCAGGTCTGTAGGGTCGACCTCTCGCACAATCCGAAATGATCCACTCACTTTTGTCAGAGTAACATTCTGACAAACGTACACAATTCTTTTTTCTTTTTTCTTTCACTATATTTACTGTTTCTATTACATTTGTGTCTCTTTGGTGTCTCTCAAGTTCAAGCACTCTCAAATTTGTCTACACTCAACCTTTCAGTGAGCTACAATTTTGTTTAGTCATTTTCTCATTGGCTGTTCTGTCTTTAGTCCGATCACACATTCATTTCAAGGAAAGTAGGGAAGCAGTGAGAGAATGGTTGGAGTATAATTATTACAGTTGACAAAAAATGGATCTTAACGCATTTCAAACACCTTTTTCATTTTTTTTATTTATATTGCACATGTAAAAGTATTTTTCTGTGCTCAGGAATGAGACACTAATATTATTCTATATTTTCTCTCTCCAGATTAATGTCAATGGTAGCCATTTTATGGACTACAGACACCGTGTCCCGTTTCAGAAGGTGGACACCATCTCAGTCGCCGGGAAAGTAGAAATTTCCTCCATTGCCTTCCAGAACCCTGTGGTGAGGATGCTATCAGAAGCAAAGTTGCAATGAAATGAAAAAGGCTTTTTATGTAAGCTTACATGAGCGTGCCATTTTTTATTCACCACGATAAAAAAAATGTGGGTACTGAGGAAACAATATTCAAAATGCCAAATAATGATAATAATAATTACAAAAACAAACAAAAATCACCCCGAACTAAGAGCAAACACATAGTATCTCTCAGGCACTTTAAAACACCCTCATATTAGGGACATTCACTGTTGGTTACCAACACTCCATCAATGCAGTCAGACACACACACACACACACACACACACACACACAGGGAAACTGGAAAGAGGTTTTATCAAATCACTTTGAAAGACAGCAGTTGAGGTGAAGGGATCAATTTAAAAGCTCTTACAGGGAATCAGCTGCAATATGTAGAGTATTTTAATGAGATTAAATAATTAATTTTGTGTTTACTTCCCTGGACAGCCGGCATTTTCTGCTCAGCCTGCGTTTGCTTCACAAGTAGCCTTTCCTACCCAGGCTGCCTTCCCTCCTGCATTTCCACCTCAGCCTGGATTCCCCTCACATCCTGGATTCCCCCCACAGCCCGGATTTCCCTCGCAGCCCGGATTCCCGCCGCAGCCTGGATTTCCTCCTGCAATGCCTGTGAGTATCAGGCAGCATGGAATTACCATACAGTTCTACAGACATTTTCCAGAGCTGCTCTGGTGGCAGCACACATTGCTAGTGAAACAAACAGTTACAGTACAGAGTTTTCACTTTCACTTGCCATGTAGATAGTTTTGGTTTTATTTGTCCAAGTTTTGAGATATCTGTCTCTGTTTTTTGCGTCTACCCAATGCAATGAAGGTGAAGGAAATTTTATGTTAATGTTACAAAGTAAAGCTTTAATTCTTCTAGTTTTGGCGAGTTGTGTTTTCGATTTTAAAGCTCCAGTGTGTAGCATTGAGGCGGGTCTATTGGCAGAAATGGAATATTATTATATTATATTTATAGGTATGTTTTCATTAGTGTATAATCACCTGAATATAAAAATTGTTACGATAATATTTCTTGTTACCTTAGAATGAGCTGTTTAACCATGTTGAACCATTATGTTTCTACAGTAGCCCTGAACGTACAAGCCAAATACTGGCTGTAGACAGAGCCTTTCACATTTCTCACAACCTCCATAGTTTCTCCCTCAACACTTGGAAAGGGTGTGAAGCGAGTGAGTTGCAATCTGCAACTTCACCACTAGATGCCACTAAATCCTACACAGTGGACCTTTTGGGCTTGTTACCTGTTAATTTCGTCTTACCCGAAAAATGAGGACAACAGCTGAAGACGGCAGACAAACACAGCTCAGCTGAGCAGGTCCCCTTGATTTTGCAGTTTGTCTCTCGTCACTCACCCCTTACAGTGTGAGCTTGCTCTCCGTTCATCAACACTAGTTGTTGCTGGTCTCTGGTGATCGGGAGTATATATATAACTATATAAATTTGTCCCACATTAACACTAAAATAAAAAAGCTTACTAGAGTTGTTCTGATATTGATACCAGTATGAGAATTGAATAAGACAATATCTGCCATGTCGCACATGTGTTTATATTCCAGTATATGAATATATTTGATATATTGCATAGCCCTACTTTAAATACTGAGCTGCAGCTGGCACCTGTAAATGCATACAAGGGCCGCGTGATGTGCGACCGATCAAGTTTTCTGAATCAGATTCATGCTGGTCTTGCTGCAGTGGGGAACTCTTGGGACATTGATGGTACTGAACAGTTCACATGTCGCCTCTATGGCTTCGGTCCTAGAGTAAAGCAAGCTGATGAGGCAACAGAGATAATGGTCAAGAAAATTTGTGGTTTGAGCTTCGACCAGGTCTCTTCATTGATCTTTCAGCCTTCACACCTTGCAAAAGGGGCCTCTTGCTGCAGTCAACTTCTAAGTATATATCTGGAAATGGGCTCAAGAACACTACCCAGAACAGGGCGACAAAAATTATGTAGTTCAGAGCAGGGACGCTGGAAGTCAGTCAGAGTTGGGGGTGCTGACAGAGGCTATTTAATGATGTCATACTAAATGCTATGCAACAAATTAAAACCAAACCTAAAAAAAGTAGATCAACCCCTAATTAACAGATATATTTCATGATCTAGATCTATTACCCAGTCAGGCATATATGAAATATTTTTGGGATATTTCATATTTTATTTTCAAAGTTTTCTTACACCCCTGAAAATCAAGAATGGCTTACAACCCACCATGAAGCTTGGGCAAACCCTTGTTGATGGGACCAGAAATGTCCCGAGTTATAGGTCAGTAAGTAATGTGTAAACTGATGTAGTGAGGGTTTTTTAGGTTCATACTAAATGAGAACATTTTCACAAACTAGATCATGTTGACTTTCAAATGAGTCCTCATACATGCCTTTTGGTGTTATAGTTCTTCTGTTAGAAACTTTTTTATTTGGATAGAAAATTATACTTTCATTCAATCATACTTTTAAACAGTTAGCATACAAAATAATGAACATACAGGAAATGATGCAGGCATAAAGTTCAGGTTGGCCTCACTGGAAGACTGAAAAGCCGGCCAGCACAGAGATAAGGGGGGAGCAGTATTGTTTACATATGGGGAAAACGGCACACATTTCAATAAAGTTACAGAAATTGTGGGGAATGAAAGGGAGAACTAGAAAGAGAAGAGGAAACTGTAACTCCTGTCTGACCTCTGCACAGCTAACCCATCATGGCGTGAAGTGAGTGTGAATGTATTATCGGTTTTCGGTTACGAAGATTTCAGACACAGCCCCCAGGACTGGTGTGTGAGTGTGTGTGTCCTGGAAAAGAGGCCTTACAACATTTCCAGTAGATTCAGGAATAAACTTAGATTCTGCAGTATATTACTACTTTCTAGAGAAGTCGTCAGCCATCATGTGGTTTCCCCCACAAATCTGGACCATCTCCAGGTTGCATTCCTGCAAAGTTTTTTCTCCCTGACGCTTCAACATTGTTGCATTAACTCTTTGATTGTCTAACTGAGTACTTTTCTAACACAGGACGAGGCTGTTTAGCAGAGAGTGAAAGCTCAGTGAACACAGCTTGTGTTGTGGTTGTTCAAAGCTTAGATCTTAGATAATAATCTAAACTTTAAAAATAACAGTTTCATTTAGTTTTCTTCACAGAAATGAACAAAATGCTGAGCTATAGACTTACTGTGTATAATTTTTAAGTTTCATTACACCACTTAAAATTAAGAAAGCCTCATGACCCCCTATAAAGCTTTTGGGTTTGAGGTAGACGTGACTCTCAGACAATTTGAGGTTGTGGTCAATAGTCTACCACGGGTAGACTAGAAGATAAAGAAGACAGGAATTGTAACGGCATAGGGCATAACACTTCCTTATCTGTAACAGATCAAGAATTACAAACAGCAACTGCTCTCTACAGATTTAAACTTTTGGTGCTTTTCTGGCCAAACTCTATTCAGTGATTTCACAGCAGCTGTATTTCATTAGCTCTTTCGTAGGAAAACCACGTCACTGTCTGGATGTGATGGCAAACTAGAAGCAGTTTTATTGTACTTGTCTATAATTTAACTCTTTAACAAGAATGGATTATGTGTGTGTTTGTATAATTCATTTTCCTATACTGTATCTGTGCAGGTTGTTCCATATAAAAACATGATCAGTGGTGGACTTCAGCCTGGCAGGACCATCACTATCCAGGGGACTGTTCACCCCAGTGCCACAAGGTCGGACTTCAGTTTCCCTTTGAAACCAATATTATAGAAATGAACGTCTCCTCCAGTCAGAAATCTGTTTCTTCTTGTGCCTACAGTATGATGTTTTAATGTGCAGAGTTTGACACTAGAAGCATGTTTTCACATTCATCTGCTGAAAGTGGAAAGTTTCTCTGTGCTCATTGAACATCTGATTTTAACATTTGCATATTCATAGCTTCTGGAAGCTTTAATGAGGTAGAAGGAGAAGCAGAAAATATTGTATATATGTCTGGAGGAGATGTTTAAACTACATGACTTTACACCTCAAGACTGAGGACTGCTTGAGTAAATCAGTCGAGATCTGTGTATTTCTGTGGGTGGAAGAGAGCGAGTCACATGAGGTGTACACGTAAATTCCTGATACGGGAACAACCTCTCTAAAGTGGGACCCTTCCTCATTCATTCTTGTGACCTAAGTTTCAGTTTAAGTGTTCCCCTGCATGGTTCATAGCAGCGTTCCTTACTTACGCAACATTTGGCAAGACGATACTCTAAATAGAGAAACCAGATCATCAAATGAGGTGCCATGAACTGTTGAACCTCCCCTTTGCCTGCAACTGTAGTATGTGAGTTATGAAACAAATGAAATGTATTACCCAGACTTTCAGGGAATACATAATGTTGGATAAGGATGGTCTGACTCTGCAATTTATCTGAATAAAGGTCAGAAGCTGGTGGATCTGCTTTACCCCTCTCACACCATGCCTGACTGAAAAGAGGCCAGTCATGTGAAACAAACAGGAAACGACACCCATTTCCTCATTTTAAAGAGGAAGAGCTGTCAGTTTCTCAGCATTTCATTTACTTAAGCAATCTGATACTGGTACTCTATAGTTAAAGGCGTACTCTGTAGGATTTTCCTAAAAAAACAGTGTATAGACTCTTAACAACATTATACATAATTCCTCTCAATCATCACTTATGATCCACTCATGTGTTGCAGTTTCTGTATCTGCAGAGACCATGCAGCCCTTTGCCTGTATTTGCAAGGAATTTGCAAGAATCCTTTGTTGCGTCTCATTCCCAGGGCACACACTTTGGGGCTCTCAGAATAAGACTCAACAAGCCTGAACAAAGAGTCTTCTAACTTTCTTGACTCTGATTTGTTGTTTTCATTCAGGCCTGGTAGATTCATGCAAATGATATCTGTCTCATGTACTACTGTCAGGAAATAGTGAAAGTTTCAACAAATATGACAAAAAGTTTTTTTTATAGGACTTACCTACTGCAGCTTTAAAGGGCAACCTCAATACAGTTAGGGAATTCATCAGAGACAGATAAAGTCAAAAAATTGAACCTGCAAAGGTCAAGATATTCTGACTTTTAGTCCCTAGTTTGGGTAAAGCTTTAGAAACCCTGGATCCTACACTTCCCATAATGCAACTCAGTTGAGATTTTTACTTAGATCAAGCTCAACAGTCTGTCATGCAGGTTTACTGATAAAAATTCTGTGCAGTCATCCAGCACAACCGATCTCACATAACTGAATCTCATCTGGAAACTTTACTTGCACAACCACTTACATTGCATTGACATTATAGCTATGTTTTCAGCGGATAAGTAGTTGTCCCTGTGACTAATGGACTGACCTTTATCTGTGGAGACTTAAATCTGAGAAAGCATTCATGTTGTACTCACTACTTCCCCTGTGTTTGCTCTCAGGTTTAATGTGAATCTCAGCCATCACTCTGGCGTCGCTCTGCATTACAATCCACGTTTCAACGAGAACATTGTTGTTCGAAACTCCAAGCAGGGGCAGCAGTGGGGCTCCGAGGAGCGCAACGGAGGGATGCCCTTCCATCGGGGACAGCCTTTCACGGTACCAATGCAATACTTCACCCAGACCCAGTGGAGTGTTACATTAGGCTCGCATTTTATTACAGTACATCATTTTGCACACACACACATAGACACACACACACACACACACACACACACACACACACACACACACACACACACACACACACACACACACACACACACGACATCTAAAGGTTAATGTCTGAATTCTATAGTACATTTCTGAAATTAAAAACTGAAGATAAAAGTCAGTTTGAGTTATTTGCATAATTTGTGACTAAATGAAAAATTCTGCAAAAATGAAAGTATAGTACAGTGCCATCAGATATGTCCATTTAGAATTCTGACTTTGTTCTTTTTTGCTCCATTGCTATACACTAAATCTAAGTAAGTAAAGCTTTATTTATGAAGCATTTTTAAAAACATATGGTTACCAAGTGCTTCACACACACACATACACAAAATATAATAAAACAAGAAGAAAAGATTGAATTACAAAATGAAACAGAGCAACAACAGATAGACCAAACAATAACACGCAATAATACAAAAACAAATAGATAAAAAGGCTTGCCTATAGAGATGGGTTTTAAGGAGTCGTCCAAAGATCTCAGCAAATGTAAATGATCGGGGAAGATGATTCCCAAAGGTCTGTACTAAAACAGTAAAGACATAGTCACGTTATGTTTTGTAGTTGGAGAAACACAAAGACAGTTCAACAAAAAGTGAAAGAGAAGAGAGAAAACAAACAAACAATAACGCACAAGGTGACTTGAAATGGTTCGTATATATGAAGAACGAGAAGGATGAAGACAGTCATAATAAATGTAATAATGATGGTGACATGATGCAATTAGTGCAATTTGAAGGGATGTTTCAGCTGTTATTTGAAACATATGTTTTGTATGATTGTGAGTATGGGAGAGCACAGAAAGGTATAATAATAATAATAATAATAATAATAGCAATATAATATATTCTGATTTTATTTGGCATCTCAAATATATACATGAATATTCAAAATACTGTGACAAATTCATACATATTCATTAACATTTTAATTTAGAAAACTACTACTAATACAACTGCTAGTGATATTGTTAATATTGTTGTTGTTATTATTATTATTATTATGGGGGGGTCTTGAGGTCACCAGCAGTCCAGTACAGTAGTCTTCCCTCTTCCCACTACTTCCCACTTGAGCCTGAGGTGTCTTAAAGCCCCGATGTGTGGAACTTTGGCGCCTCCTAGTGGTAGCATGAGAACGCTATCAGGGAGGGTCCTCAGATATGTGATTTTAAAATGGCCCTTTTTTTCTTTCAGCTCACCATCTGTTGTGAGAATAACGCCTTCAGGATTGTGGCCAATGGGATGCAGGCACACACCTTTAAGCACCGTTTCACTCCTCTCCAACACATTACCCTCCTGGAGATTGACGGTGACATCAGTCTGACCTCTGTGATGGTGTAGAGATCCAGAACCAGTCGCTGGTCATCTTACACATAGCATGGTTTCAATAATTACAACCATTGCATTTATTCACAAATTCATGATAACCGATTACTTTTATAAGATATTGTTTGTTTCTCTCCTGTGTATTCAGTTAACCACTCTCATTTTTATATTACTGCATGCTATACATTTCCTGAAAACTTTGTTTCTTAAAGGAAAAATGTTAAAAAAGTTAAATTCAATCAGGTTGAATTTAGTAGTATGAAGTTTGTCCACAGGTAGTAAAGGTAGTGAAATGCTGAATTAAAACATACTGTGACAGAATATGCAACATTGTAATGGTTTCTTTCCTACTAGAACCTGATTAAACAAGAAAAGGAACAATTCAACTACTTAACATACTATGGACAAATATACTTCCACTGTACAAAAATGAAGCCAAAATATCCTGGATATTCTGCCATCTTTCCCCACTCGGAGCCAGAGTCTAGGCAGTAATGATCATGGTTGGTGCCGAGGTATTGAAGTCCCGCCCATACGCCCAGCCAACTCAGTGTCGAGCAGGGCTCAGCTGTCAATCATGATGTGAAATCCCCTTTTTATAGCTTCAAATAGCTAATTAAAACCAAAAAATAAATAAATTAACACTTGAACATACATCAGCGTGATATGAAACTACCTAAAATCCCCAAAAACATATTTTAGAAAAATGTATTTGACGTGTACTTTGATTATTTAGTTTGTCCCATCTGCTGACATGGAGGCAGCAGGTTTTATGACCAATATTGCAGTCAGCCACCGAGGGCGATTGAGATGTTTTGGCTTCACTTTCTCCATCTTCATATATGTTGATTGTTGATACCTACATTTTATGAACATAATCTGAATACCTTAAAATCCAGAGGTGGCAAAAGTACACTCATTCTTTACTCAAGTAGAAATATAATACTTGTTAAAAAAAGACTAGTAGAAGTAGAAGTACTCAAGTAAAAGTGAGCAAGTACAGGCTCTGAAATGTACTATAAAAGTCAAAAGTACTTTCTTGGTTTCTCTGAAGGACATTTCTACCGACTGTTTCTGTGCAAAGCTAACTGACACTTCAAACAGTGTCTTGTCTTCCTCTCCTGTCTGTTTCATCATGTTACGTCTGTCATGTGTGCACCGGTCTGGATGTTCGGAAGACATGCAATGATGCCAAAAATAATCTAGAATTCTCCTCAAATGCATTAAAACTAACGTAATGAGCCTGTTTTGAAAGTGTAAGGAGTAGAAAGTACAGATATTTGTGTAAAAATGTAGGAAGTAAAAGTGTGAAAATAAATACTCAAGTAAAGTATAGATACTGGAAGAAACTATTTAAGTACAGGAATTAAGTATCTGTACATCCCACCTCGGCTCATAATGCACTACAACTAGATAAATATATTTTCCTGTATTTCTTTATATCATAATGTAAAAACAAGACTAAACAGTGGGGCACAGCAAGATTTTAAGATGAATGCCAACACATCTTAGTTTAGTGTGTTAGCATTCTAACATTTGCTAAAGGCTGATGGGAATGTCATTAGGTTTGCAGTAATTATTTTTCATAATCCAAAGTATTGATGCCAAAGTAATTACAGTTCTCGCTGAGGGGAACATGAATTCTATTCTAATTCCATGGCAAGGCATCTAGTAAGACGCGTTCAGACATTTTCTTCAAAGCTACAAATGTCAACCTCATGGTGGTGCTAGAGGGAAAGTCAGGAGATCACCGAAGTCTTTAGGATGCATCAAGAATGTGTGTAAAACATTTTGTGCCACCACATTGAGTAACAGCAGAGATTTTTCAGAAGATACAGTAAGATAGTACTGTCCTGCTGGTGGAGCTGCAGGACATTTCACTGAAGTCATTAACTCATCCTGATCAGATGCCCAAACCAACTCTTCTTTGTCTTCTTTCGACACAAATGGGCAGTGGCCCTACTCCAAGCTCATTCTTGATGTCTGAGCCCTTTACTCTGTCTGTAAGGGCGAGCCCAGCCAACTTACAGAGGAAACTCTTTTAGACTGGCCATTTTCCACAATCTCATTCTTTCAGCCCCTATCCAAAGCTTGTTGCCTTCTGGCTCAGCTCCCTCTTCACCACAATGTCCCAGTACAATGCCCCGATAACTTGCTGATGGTGCACCAATCACCTGTCCATCTGAAGCTCCATTTTACCCTGACTTGAGATTGACACTTGGACTACAACAGTATACCCGGAGGAAGCTCAGGTCCACAAACCATGGCTCAGCAAATTGAGGGCCAAAAGAATCAATTGGGTTCTTGCTCATTCGTCCGACAAGTGCACTGTTGTAGCAGCACATATCGGTAGAAACCAACAGTGAGCAAGAGCAGTGTCCTTTTATTGGTCTACACAACCAGAACACCTTTTGAGCTGTGATATCTTGTACAAAAATGTGTTGCACTTAACATGTTTGAACCATCTCTCTAACTGAATTCCCAGGGTGCTCTGCAGTTTTCAGACCCAGACCTTTCCTTCCAGGAAGATTGCAGCAGGTTAGGTTGTATCCTCTTTGTAATTTTGTTAGTAAGTAAAAAAAAAGAAAGAAGGGCAGACTGAACATCTCTACCAACTGGTAGAGGCTCGTAATTAAAACACTATGTTCACTTGAAAAGAAAAAAATAGATTTTTGTTGTTATAGCCCAAAGCTACGAAGAAGTGTAAAAGCCAATTTTTTCTATAGTTTCATAGTGGAATATGAAAGTATTTGGGCCCACAAGGGGAACCGGGCAGTGATCTACACAACTACATTGGTGGTTGAGATCAAAATGGAGTAGATGTCTTAACATGCCCGTCATCCAGATAACACTCAAAGAACGAGAGTCTATCGGGGTCCAATGCAACCTACATTCCTCTCAACATTTCATAAAGCTGCTTCCAAGAGAATCTGTAGCTAAAATGTTCATTAGCTAGCCTCACAAGGCAAATGGCTTGCTTCAGCAGTGACTATCGTGCCTGAAGGGGCGATCTTTTACATCCACAGCTGAGACTTGGGTGGGTAAGAATGTCTTTTTTTTTTACCTATGCTGCCTGGATAACAGTGAGATTTCAGTTTTGTGATGTAGTAAATCAGCATACCAAGCTTACGTCATGAATTGTTTATTAATGTTGATTACGTGGTTTCTTCTCAAAAAACATGAAATCAATGAGGAAGCAGGCTCCTACCATCACAGCCTTTATCTTTACATCCAGGTCCATTGGAAATGAGATCCCGAAGTTATCTGCATCTGTGAAGCCTTCCTGCATGAACCCACCCCACTGCTTACTGATCTGTCCCACCACAGCTGACTCATCCAAAGACATCACCTCAAAGATGACGTCAGACATGCAGCTACAGTCACACCATTGCCCCTTGATCTTCAGCTGGGGACTCCTCATCTCATTCAGGATGGTGAACTTGGGCAAACCAGGGTGCCAATTCTGCTCCACGTAGCCGATGGGGTTCCCAGGAGGGCTGTGCACCTCCAGCTCCTGAAGGCAGCAAGGGAAACAACACATGGTGCACCTTAGGGGGCGAATCACGGTCAAGACTTCCTGTCCAATGTTATCATGGAGGTGAATGGTGAAGGGTCTACCGGGGCCACATGCCTGCATGGTGAAGATGTCATTTTCCTCTGTGGCCACAAACACCTGCTGCCCCATACTATTTTTTACTGTGTAAACATTGTTCATCTCCCAGCCAATAGCAATTTCAGCCATTTCAACCCTCTGATGGACCAGGAGCTGACTGGTCTGAGTCAGGTACTCCAGTCCAGGTGGGCAGCCCACAGGTCGGCCAGGTGTGGGCATCATCATTGGAGCAGTAGGCAGTGTGTATGGTGGACGATCTGCTGCTCCGTGGCCCACTGGAGCTGAATATACTGCATTATGACCAGACTGCATCCCAACATAGTACACTGGGTCCTGAGGCAGTGGTCCTGTAGTTCCCTGATAAGCCATGATGTAAATCTACCTGTTGATGCCAAACATAAATTATATAATTGAGTACACTGTATCTTTTTATATATATTTTGCTCAGTTAAAGGTCCGCTGTGTAGGATTTAGTGATATCTAGCGGCGTAGTTGCAGATTGCAACTTCCTTGCTTTACCCTCTCCTTCAAAAAAAAAGTAGAAAGTACTGTGGCTGCCAAATGTGCATAAAATGCTTCTATCAAAAGGCAGTTTTTGGATTGTCACTTCTGGGCTACTGTAGAAACATGGTGGTTCAACATGGCAGACTCCATGGAAGACAACCTGTGGTGTCTGTAGATACATTTTTATTGCCAGTTTCGAGTTTAGTTGCCACTGTAGTTTTCTCCTAAATAAACTAATTTATGTTTGGCATGGTTGCAATCTGTAACTTCACCACTGGATGCCGCTAAATCCTACACCCTGGTCCTTTAAGTTTGCTTTAAAGATATATTTTACATTAAGGGACATTTACCTATCCAGTTTCTTTCCAAGAGTTAGACGAGAAGATTGATACCACTCTTGTGCCTGTTCAGGAGGGGATTAACCTAGCCTAGCATAAAGACTGAAAGCAAGATGAAACCAAAGGACAGGTTCACAAATTATGTTAAATTAGTTTGAACTTACATAATCTAAGCATTCTACTCAGTTGAACAGCTCATAGTGATACTATGAAAGATTCAGTCTACACTTTAAGTATAGAAGTATTCAACTTTTTACACAGATTGTTCATTTCCTGCCATCACATTTTAAATGCTGTTTAAATCTCAAACAAAGCCCCCAAATGAAGATATTTGAACTCAAAGACATACATTAGTACTCACTGACGCCTACAAAAAATATATAGTATGTGCAGAATTGTATATAATAACAACATTGGACTGTCCTAACATTTGCAGCATCATCATTAAGTAAAAATAATTTCTCATACACTGCATGCTAGAGAACTACTACATATGTTGATAAGAATTGCTACCCACCACATGTGTGTTTTCATAAGACGACGTCTCCTGCTTGCTAGACAACAGATGTGTGATATGTGAGATGTTTTGTAGCGACGCTTTAGCAACTCCTTAGCAACAGGTTGTTGTTCTTTTAGCAGAGGTAGAGTGGAGTCAGGTTGCCCCTTTTGAGGATCCTCCCTCACTGTGATGAGTTAACAGACCCTGTTCTCTCAGGACTTTATCATTTTGTCATGTTACTATTGGAAAAGCACATGTGTAAATAGGTTCAGTGATGTGAAAAAGGCCTATTGTCATCATGTTCACTGAGTAATTCATAATGGTATTAACAATTACAAATATCAGTTGTAGCCCGACTCCCCACGCAGTTCTATGGTACAGGGAATACAGATGCTGCTATTTAATTTTCCCATGTCAACATTCCTCTGAGTGGATTAAAGGATATTAAGATCACCTGTTACGCCAAAGGTGGGGACTGACTCTTCAGTAAAGATGGAGAGCAGCTTGGTGATTCCCCTCTGAGCCAATCAGCGTGTGACGACACCCATGAAGACATAAGAGAGGTTGGGAACTGCACACCCGGGGGCATTCTGATCCCTCCTCTATTTGGTGCAGAACTCGTGTTATGAGAAATAGTCAGCCTGAAACTTCTTTAGCACCCACTGAGATTTCTTTTCTGTCTTTCTTGTCATTAAAAGTGATAGAGTATGCTGTAACTGAACACAGAGTAAACATAGAACCCCTTAGTGCCTGTACCTGTGTCTGTGGTGTAATTAGTGCAAGAGTTTCCTTTCCTCACAGTTACTGTGTGTAAGTAGGCTTACTTATGTATGTTTATTGGTTGGTTTTCTTTAAGGCCCCTTAAGTCATAAAAATTGCTCTGTTGGGTGTGATTACTTTGAAAGATTAATAAATACAATTACGTTGCGATTTTGTCTGGATCTGGATTACTTTAAAATGGGTGCCCGGTTAGCTCAGTGGGTAGAGCTGGCGACCCATGTTCTGAGGCCAAGTCCTTTCTGCAGTGGCTCAGGGTTTGAATCCGAGCTGTGGCCCTTTGCTGTGTGTCATCCCCACTCTCTGCCCCCCTTTCCTGTCTATCTTCGGCTGACCCTATCAAATAAAGGCAATAAAAAGGCCAGAAAAAAAAAAACTAAATCAAAAAAAAAATCTAATGTATATTGCACCTTCATATTAAAATTAACTATAATGTAATTACAATTTTTTTCAAATGTAACATGGGTTTATTATAGTTAGGATGCTTACTTTTTGTAATCTGATTATGTAAACCCAATTACATGTAATCTGCTACTACCAAACATGGCTGCTCCCATGCTCTACACTGGTGGTTCCCAACCACTACAGGTCGCCAAAGCCGTCTTGATTTTAAGGTGTGTAAGAAAACTTTCAAAAAGAGTAGGCCTATATCTCAGCATTTTATTAATTTCTGTGAAGAAAACAAAATGAAATTGTTATTTTTAAAGTTTAGATTATTATTTAAGGTATACACTTAAGACAGCCTCATCCTGTATTAGAAAAGTTAAAACCACTGAAGAGCTAGAAGAACAATGGCCAAGCTTCAGGGATGGGTGCGGATCCAGAGGGGTGGCACAACACATTCATTTAGATTACTTTTACAAATCATATAAATTAATACATATAATTTAATGATCTGTTATGGCCAAATTTTAGAATATGTGATCAATGAAAAAGGGCTTGTATTTGGACAAATGTCTGAATATTTGGAAATAAAATAATTTATTGATTTAATGCCACCTTCAGATATTTCTATATTTGCTATTGTGCCACAATAATGTAATGTTTGTTCAAATATCTTCATTTGGAGGCCTTTCCAAGCAAGTATTGATATGAGATTGTTTTTGATTCAATCAGTATATATTTCTGCCACTCCTTAAATACTCCATGCCACCCACTGGACACCCCATTAATATTTCTGTAGACCCGCCCCTGGTCTGGGAGAAGAAAACACTGAATTTGAATTAACAAAAAAGCACAGACAGAGAATTGTATTAAAGTTCCAAAAAATATGAGGAAAACTCATATGTTATATCAATATCAATATTCACGGGAAATAATCTGCTCAAAATTCCTCCTAATCTACGGTACACAAACTTCCTGCAGTTATTGTGTTCACTGTTTGGGTTCATTGTACAGTTTATCAGATGTTCTCTACTGTTATTGTTGTCCACTGAATATAATATGAAATATCCATAAAACATTTCGCTGAGTCAGTTCACCCAGTGATAGAGAGGGGTCCCTTAAGGAGAAAGGTTGGGAACCAATGCTGTATACAGCGGTGCAGCAGTCAGGCTGTAGCATCAGTGTTTGTCCAGCAGGGGTCGCTGGTTGACCGCCTGTCGCTGTTGTACTGAACCTTTCCAGCCCGCTTTGATAACGTAGCTAAAAGCCAGCCTGCGGCTTCTGTTCCCTACGAGCCGTGCTGCGCCCACTAACCAGCGGTGCAACATTTGCTTTCCTGGAGAACAGTGAGTATTCCTTCATATCAGAATGAATTGTGTGCTTACAGTGAGGGAACACTTTGTTTGAAGGCGGCAGTTTTGAGGCAGGCGGTCAGTCGGGCTCACCGGATCAGTTTCACAGATCCCAGTGTTTTGTTCCAGGGTTTGCTTCACCAAAAATGAGGGCAAAGAACTAAGGGCTGTGACTTGAGCCAATTAGGCTAGTTAGCTAGCTGTACTGCTAACTGGAAAGTAAAAAAAACCTGTAATGAATTATTGTTGGGTTGTGCCTGCAGAGCTTTTTCATTCGCAGTAGAATAAAAACGCGACATATGTGTTATTAGGTAACGTTGCTCCCACCTACTGTACCAAACAGTAGCCCAGCTAGCTAATGTAGCCGAAGAGCTACACCTAGTTTAGCTATGTCATGCTTTTTGTCCCCTGACTACACTGAATGCGGAGTGGGCTGATAAATGGAGCTCTGTGTACGTTACAGTGCCAGGTGTGGGCATCGTTTGAACCTCCTCAGCGGCTGAGCACATAAACAGGAGAGCATTGAACAGTAGCTGCTGGTTATTGTAGGATGAAGGTATGGAAGCCCGTTTCCGCCAATGTGACAAAAAAGATTCTCTAAGTCATTATAAAGAGAAACGTCTCAATACTTTGACTTGGTAATGACATCGGATCACAAAGTCAATATTTTGAGGTTTCTCATTATAATGACTTACTGAATCCTTTTTTCCATCACATTGGCGGAAATGGGCTTCCATATGAAAATAGCGCTAATGTTGATTCATCTGTGGCCCTTTCACTGTGGCCCTTTCACTGTGGCCCTGCATATATCGAAGATTACAGTTAACCCGTTAACTCCTCACGACTGCATTTAGTATTGTTGTCGAATTTGTTCTGTTAGTGGTGGAAACTGTGAAGACATGAAATTAAAAATGTTTGATTTCACATTTTTATTATATTAGACAATGGTGATTTTCTTTGAAAAATAACATTCACTGGAGTTGTTCTTCTTGACATAACTCCTTGTACTAAATGAGATACAGCCATATTTCTGTCGTACTATATTTAGTTAGTCACAACTCATTTAACCCATAAGAATACATTATAAAATGTCTCTTAAAGGTCCAGTGTGTAACATTTAGGAGGCTCTGTTGTCAGAAATGGAAAATAATATTCATAGCTCTGTTTTCATTCATGTATAATCACCTGAACATTGGAATCACTGTTTTTGTTATCTTAGAATAGGGCTGCACAATTAGTTTAGACAGCATTTTAATGAAGTACTTTTATCACATTGTGCAGCCCTGGCTTCTACAGTAGCCCAGAAGGGACAAACCAAACACTGGTTCTAGATTGTTACCCCCAGAGAAATGAGGGACTTTTGCTTTACACCGCTGGATGCCACTAAATCTTAAATACTGGTCTTGGAAGTGGAAAACTTCCACTGTGGACTTGAATGGGTTAATGACCTTTTAGGAAACTTTTTGGTGTTCTGGCAAATTGGTTTGGAGATAATCCACTGGCCAGCACTATGTTTGTTTTGTAGTCTCGGTGACTCTGCTTTTACTCTGTTATTATCTGTGTGTTTGCAGTGCAGTTACCACTTCCAGGCACAGATTAGACTTTCATAACACCTGAATGACATTTCTAGCCAATAGGAGAGATGCGTGCCCAATATTAGCGATGCCATAATTAAAGCAGGAGGCGGTTGTTTGTTTGGGACTCCAGCCTGTGCCGCCCTGTGGAGAGAGGAGTCTGTGTGTCACTCAGCAGCTGATGAGAAGCAGGCTGAAGGATGTGTGTCTGCCTGTCTGCCTGTGTCAGAGCCCCTGATTTTTGAGGTTTTGGAGAGACCCAGTTAAACATGAAGCCAGGAATGTGTTTTGGTCCTGCCAAGCTCCTCCAGTGGGCCTCTGTAATGTAAGAGTGTTGGAGGTCCTCAGTGATGTAGGTCTGTATTTTACACATGTGGACAGTTACAGCAAGCCATGAGACTCGGGCAGACGTTTGGATGCCCACTTGAGAGAAACATGATGTTCTTGCTTGATCTCACTCTTATGCTGTTTTATTTACTCACAAAGTATGCAATGGGCTGTCACAATGGGATGTTGGCTGTTTTATATGGTTGCCACTTATTTTAGTAGTTATTGTCCCTGTTAACAATTCTATATCATACAGTATATATCTTAAATGGTGTCATTACCTTACAGTCCAGAGAGACAATGACTTTCTGACTGTTTCACCTGATGGGCCCAGTGTATAACATTTAGGAGGATCTATGGTCAGAAATGGAATATAATATTCATAGGTATGTTGATTAGTGTTTAATCACCTGAATATGAGCTGCTTTAATCTACAGACAACATGTTGAACTGCCATGTTTCTACTGTAGTCCAGAATAGACAAACCAAACACTGGCTGTAGATAGGAGCGTTTTTAGCCACTGCATTTTTTCCTTTGAACTTGGAAGTCGAGGTTGAAGCAAGGGGGTTGCGATCTGTAACTACACTGTTAGATCTGCTAAATGCCATCATATCCTAGACAGTGGTCCTTTAAAGATCTCCTCAAGACATGTGTTAATACATATATACAAAAAGTTTGCTTGGATAATAATGTGTGTCTGTTATTTCTGCAAAAAAGTTGTCAGTGTTGTCCATCTTCACATGAAAATCAAGGACACTTTTTCATTCATATGTAGTATTTTGTGATTATGACAGAGTTTTCTCTCCCTGTCTCTCTCTCCAGGGGATTTGTCCCTGTTGGTCACAACAAAAGCACCAGACGAGTGAACTGGACGTGCAGCTCTGTAGGGAAACGCAGCCTTTAGCTTGTCACCATGTTTAATCTGATGAAAAAGGATAAGGAGAGGGAAGGGAGTCGGAAGGAGAAGAAGGATAAAAAGGAGAGGATGTCTGCAGCCGAGCTGCGCAGCCTGGAAGAGATGAGCATGCGGCGCGGTTTCTTCAACCTCAAGAGGGAGGCCAAGCGTGAGTCCAAGAACAAACTGGAGATCTCCAACCCTATTCCAATCAAAGTGGCCAGCAGCAACGAGCTCACCCTCACTGACATCGAGTCGGATGGCTTGAGTAACCGCAGCAGCATGGTTCTGGACGACCAGCTGAGCGCCGCCAGCTCCACTGATGATCTGAAGGGCGAGGGCGGAGGAGGACAGGATGGACACCGCGGCTCAGTGCGTGACCGTGTGGCTCACTTTGGTTCGCTTGCCAAGCAAAACTCATCGCAGATGGGTCAGATGATGAAGCGCTTCTCCTTTTCCCAGAGGAGCAAAGAGGAGAGCCCTTCAGAGGGCTCCACCCCCTCAGGCCAGAACTCTGCTGCCCCATCCCCGCAGGTGGAGAGCAAAGTTTTCAGCATGCTCCGCAAGCACAGTCTCAAGCAGCAGGCCGAAGCACCGGCCACCAAAAAGGTCTGCATCCCCGAAGTGGTTGACAAGACCTTCCCTGCGCAACTGCAGCTGCCGGCCGTTGTCGCGCCGAGCGCACCGGAAACACGCGAGCTGGAGCTCCAACGCCGCAACACTGGCGACTTTGGATTTTCTTTGCGTCGCACCACTATGTTGGACCGCAGCCCTGACGGAGGAGTGTACAGGCGCGTGGTCCACTTTGCTGAGCCTGGAGCCGGCACCAAGGATCTGGCACTGGGACTGGTGCCTGGCGACCGGCTGGTGGAGATAAATGGACGGAATGTGGAGAACAAGAGCCGGGATGAGATAGTGGAGATGATCCGTCAGTCGGGAGACACGGTGAGGCTGAAGGTCCAGCCCATCCTGGAGCTGAGCGAGCTGAGCCGCTGCTGGCTGAGAAACACAGAGGGCCAGCGCAGGGAGGCCAGACATGTAAGTAGCTTGTACAAACAGATGAAGGTCACCGTCACTATCTTTGCCACTATGTTTCGATATCTTGGTCTTTCAGTCAAAAACTTTCACTTTGTGCCCAGTGTCAGAAACTTTTTTACAGGAACATTTATATATAAACAGCAATGTCCCACATTCTCAGGGTGCAGGATTTGTCTGCTTTGTTGACAATCTGTTCCTAAGACAACATAAAGTGTGTGTTCATGAGGTGGCAGGAGATGCCAGTAAAGTTACTACTTGTGCCTCTTATTGGTTTGAAAAGAAAGCTGCAGGAATGAACTGAATTGAATGAATAGTATGGTTCTATGAGTATCCAGAAGAACTGTGCTTTCTTCGCCAAGATGGCGCATTTCTTTTTACCTTCGTGTAAATTCTGTGAAGATTTCTTCACTTACCTGAATAAAATGTCTAGTTTAGAAATCTTCCAACTGAAACATCCTTGTCAGTAAATGGAGACCTTGTTTTTGCAGTGACGTCTAAGGCTGGATATTGGCAGTATATACTGTAACCAGAACAGTGGGATCTGCATTTGTATTTCTCACAGTCCCTGTCGCATCCTACATCATAGCCCTCTGTTTAGAACACTGCTATCTAGTTGTTGGGAGTTTAAACACAAAAATCATTACAGTGTGTTTGGGAATTCATACAATATCACAAAACCAAATATTGCGATATGATATTTTGTGATATTTTCTTATAGGAACGTCAGCATTCTGTCACAGGCAGAGCAGACGGCACACAGCAGCTACACCACACTAAAGCCACAGACTGAAACAACAACCCACACTAGCTTTCCTGCTCAACTCCTACTCATCCAACTTCCAAACATGAGCATGCGTCTTGTTCTTTACCTCCACTTGTCGAACAAGTGACCAACAAACATCCGCCGGGGAAAAGGGCACTGCTAACATCAGTTTACAAGCTAGATAGCTAATTAGCTGCTCAACTGCAATGATGAACATTTTCTGTCAACAGAGCATCAACTCTTCCAAACTATTACCTGTCCACACCTTCTCACAATTTTGCAAGTGCAAAACTCTAGCAGATTAAGTCTCAACTAGCAGATTACCTGCAAATTGATCATAACTGTGTCCCACATTCTCAGGGGTGTTTGGGTTCTGCTTGACAGAGTCAAGTGCTTTTACAGTCATAACTAATGGCCTGATCATGATGTGGGAGATGGTGCTTGCTGTAGGCAAGTTGTGTTTGAAGAGTTTTGTTGCCCATTTTAGCACTTCTATGTAGAGTCTGTATCCTATTGTTCTGTGTGCTCTGTCAGTGATCACCCACACATATCTGCTCTGACACTGAAAAGTCCTGCCTCTTTTAAACGTTATGCAACAGGTACACAGCACTAACCCTGCAAACCTGACATACTATGTCTGTATGTGTGTGTGTGTGTGTGTGTGTGTTCTTTCCACAGTCCAAACACATGCAGGTTAGGTGGCCAGGTGATCTGTGCTTTTAATTTCACTGATTTATTTCATTGAACGTTTTGGCTGACAGACAGTTAGATGCTGCTTTGAGTTTGGCGGTTTAGTAGTGAAGCATCTGCTGCTCTTGCAGATTGTTACATCCCTGTCCTACTCCACTGACTGATTGACTCCTCCTCACGGTGCATTAAAGGCTCATTGTTTCCTGTGTAAAATGTCACACATCTGACCACACCTAAATCATTCTTGTCACAATTAATTACCATCAGCTGACCAACGCCTGCTGTGACCTCACGGATGAGGGTGTGGCGACATGACATGTTTGCAAGTTTCAGCTTATAAAGAGCACTAACTCAGCAGCAGAGAGAAACAGGCCTTCAGTTTGTCCTGTTCCCCCTGTTAATGTAAACCCAACACTTCTCCATGTTAATCTGTAGTGTTGATAGATTCTGCATGATGTACATTAACACACTACTAATTGTGTCATACTCCCTACTCTGCTGCTCTCACTTTCTCTTCTGTCACAGAAACACTGTTTTCACTCACTAATTATTTTCAGTCGTGTCTACTCTTATCTATTTTTGATCTGTTAAAGGTCCAGTGTGTAACATTTAAGACGATATATTGTCAGAAATGGAATATAATATTCATAGGTATGTTTTCATTCGTGTATAATCAATATAAAAATGGTTGTGTTTTTGTTACCTTAGAATGAGCTCTTGTACAGAGTCTGCCATGTTAAACTAGCATGTAGCCCAGAACGTACAAACCAAACACTGGCTCTAGATAGGACCTTCACTGTGGTCAACATAGTTTCTCCTAAACACTTGGAAGGTGAGCATTATTAGTTTGTTGCCATCTGCCAGTTCACTGCTAGATGCCACCAAATCTTACACAATCCCTGTGGAGATCACATTAAATGTCATCCAGTGGCTCAATTGTCCCTGGCTTTCATTGTGAAAATCTCCAGGAAATGTTAAAATGTAGCAGCGATTGAATATAAATTGTGATTGAAATTAACAAGTGAATGAAACATTTATTTCAAAAATAACTATATTTTGTATAAGATTACTTATACTACTGACACTATACATTAAGATTACTTATACTACTGACACTATACATTAGTGTCAGTAGTATAAGTAATCTGCTGCAACCTGGGTTATTGCTATAGCAATTTTTTTGCTGTTATCGTCTAATAGCGTCTAACATGCACCGAAAACGTCTTAAAATGTAATAGCTACAGATACATTTTAATTTCATTGAGTGTTTTGGCTCAAGATGGCTTTATTTGGGTCTATGTGACAGACAAATAGGCTAGCTGGTTGAATTTGGCAGGTACTGTAGTAAAGTGTCTTCTAGAAAACAAAGCACATGCAGGTTGTTGCAGAGTCCCAGTCTGACTCTGGGTTTTGGACTGTCGGTCAGACTATACAAGTAATTTTTCACCAAAGTCTGAACAATTTTCTGATTGATCAATCAATTAATCACATATAGAATAACCTAGTATTGAAACAGTCTTAGAGGTCCTTACAATTGTACTCTGAGTGTGTAGATATCCTGCATTAACAGTAGCTCAGTGTCCTCTAGTAGGACTTTGTTTGTTTGCCTCCATTGGCTTTGGTTCAAGGGTCCTTGTGACATAGTCAGACTGAAAGGGACTCTGACTCCCCCCACACAATTGAATTCATCTGCTCTGGGAGGCAGGCAGTGGTTCTATGTAGCCCATGTTGTCCAGTGAGTGAGTGTGAGTCACTATGACTACTTTGTGTCATGTGAGGAACTGCTCTAATGATTTCCATGAAGCAAACAGGAAGTGCACACCGGAGGGAGCTTTGTTTTAAGTGTTTAGGTAATGTTGGTTCACACACACACACACACACACACACACACACACACACACACACACACACACACACACACACACACACACACACACACACAAATCAGCTGCAGAGGTAGGCTCATGAAGTTAAAAGGAAGGTGTGTGTGTGTGTGTGTGTGTGTGTGTGTGTGTATGTGTATGTGTGTGTGTGTGTGTGTGTTAAACAGCAGGCCTGACTGTGTCTCTTTGTCCAATTTAATGGATCTTACCAGCTTCACTACTGGTTTAAACAGCTGACAGAAGCGCCATCATTCAAGCTTTAAGAGGGACACTGCATCTTCCAGGTCCCATTACTCCCAACTCACTGCTGTTAGCTATTTTACATGGTTTTCTATTCCTGTTACAGCTCCCTGGGTATCTCTTGAAATGTTTCAATATTATTGCCAAAATGATACCTGAGTTTTGGTACAGATATGTAAAACAACACTTTGGTACCGATATATGTGAGAAATTTAAACCTGTTTTCCTACAGAACCTGTTATTTGAGCCATGTCTTGATCATGTTCTTCTGGCTTCGATCCTACCAAGTCCAATCTCCTCTGTGTTTGGGGCACTGCCGGTATTGTTATCTCACAGGAGGGCCACTGCAGCATTTCAGTACTACAAGAAAGCACAATTAAAAAAAGTGCAAATAGCAGTTTCTATACATTTTAGATCATCTTTGTTGTTCACAGCCAAATAACAAATTGAAGGGGAGAACCCTGCGCTATCCTCATTATCCCTTTACACTCATTTGCTGGCATTATTTAGCGCCAAACAAAATACATTTTTTAAATAAAGGGGTCATCTTGTGTTCCGACTTATTATTTGACATTGACATTAAGTTGCGTACCAGAGAAAGAGGGATGGAAGGCCAGAAACAGCAGTTTGGGATCCCTACGCTTAATCTCTACCTAAATACTGATTAAATATGAATCTGGCACACACTAGTTTTTTTTATAAGCTGCTTGATCCAAATACTCAGTTCAAATTGTTGACATGATAAGAATGAAAGTTCAGTGAGAGAGAATGGGACTTTTTTTTGACCCCCACTCGCCTCTCTGCTGGCCTTTTGTAAAGTGGAGAGTGGAGCTTCCTCCTTCACAAATGAGCTTTGGCAGAGTGCAGACACCGGCTGCAGATAGAACTTTAACCACGCAGTAGTTTCATTTTGGGCTGCCATCAAGTTACTCTCGGAATTAACATTAATTGGCCACAGCTGATGTGACCTGCCACCAGCGACATCTGTCTTTTCAAACGGTGAAAGCGACGGTAAACTGCAGGGTTAAACAGCGTTGTGTCAGTCCACCTAAAGCTGGTGCCATGAGTCTTCCACACAAACATGAACACATCAGGATTCACAGCAGACAGACAGGATGCACCTATTCTTTAAGCTGCAACTAGGAATGGCAGGATATTCTAAAATTAAAACTGTAGGATGTCTTGGGAAAAGGATAATAAGACGAATACTGGCTCGAGTTTAGCTAAGGCTAGGTGCACACTAAATTGGACAACTGATTTCCAAGAACTCTTTCAAAGTCAACGTTTCTGCTGATAAGCATTAAAGGATTGACTGATGGAGTACTTGTGTGAAAGAAATGAAGCAGGCCTGCTGTCTCTTTTTAAAATGAAAATGACTTACCAATACTCACGGTATACCAGGGTATCAAAATTGACAGTTATCATACCATGTACAAATCTACAGTATTGAATTCTCCCATATTAGTGTTATAAAAAATGTAATTCTAATGTGCCCGGTTAGCTCAGTCTGTAGAGCTGCTGCGTGTCATCCCCTCTCTCTCTTTTCTGTCGATCTTCAGCTGTCTCTATCCAATAAAGGCATGAAAAGGCCAAAAAAAACCTTAAAAAACCAAATAACCAAATACTGTATACCATTTATATTTTTTGAGATGGTTATTGTACCATTACAATCTCATACCATTGCAACGTTTATAGGTGTCCTATAAACATAAATATTATTATCTTAGATTATTATTTAAAATGAAATTAAAAAAGCATCATAATAAAGCTGCAACCTATATCTATTTTTAACATTTTTGAATTTTCAATGTGTACACTTCTGTGGCAGCAGTGCAGCGAAGGTGGCCTTATGCAGAGAAGCCATGCGACCTGAAGTGCTGCACATTCCCCGAGAAGAGGCCTGGTCCAGCTCATTGAGTTGCTCCAGTAAAACCTGATGTGCAGCATTCAGCTTTGTACATGCACACAGAGGACAGAGCTGTTTGCGACTGACTGTCCTTAACTTTCCTACTTTCTTTGAGGTTTCAAAGCAGCCAGGCTTTACTCTGTAGGATGCTGGCACTTCACTTGTCTCTTAAGCCCTGCTTTCTGTCTCATGCTTGCTGCTTATTCCTCTCCTGTGTTTGACAGCACGTTCTGGTATTTCCAGGTATTGGCATCAGCTCTGTCTAGAAGCAGATTGATTCATTTGATGTTTTTTAGTCAATTTAATGTTTATTGCAGACTCATAAAAGGTCACATGTACACTGGCTCCCTGATACTATAGTAGGTCTTTTAATTAAAATATTGTTGTAGTTGAAGCTTGATCGATTGATCTTCTAACCCATAGACTTATTAATTCATTTTGCAATCTAATGCTGCTGTCCTGCTTGCAGTAATAGTAATGTAGTAGTAGGTATCAGACGTTTTAAAGCACATATTTTCTTTTGTTTTTGTTTCTCATTCCTGCTCTCTGCTGTCCACCATGGTGTATCCTTATAGTGCCTGTTAACTTTGGCACAGTTATTGTTATTTCGACCCATTCAGGAAGCAATTCTGACTTCACTTGCTTCCACTTTTATTCAGACCCTCTCAAACTTTTCTGCTTCCTGTGTTCAAACAATTTCCTCAGACATCCATATAAATGAGAGTTTTTAGACTTTTCAAAATGTTACCATTTTGTGTCATTGTTCTGTTATGTAATAGATACTCTCCAAGTTACTGTTGAACGTAGGTGGTAGAAAGTATAGTAATAACTTTAGCTAGAACAGTGGTCTCCAAACTTTCTTGTAAGACCGACCCCGCCACAGCTCAGTCTGATGAACTTGAGTACCTCTTTTTGAATTCATTTCAAACTGGATATTTATTAGTTATCAGGCCGCTGCGGTAAGGACTCAGCCTTTGTACATCTGTCAGGTGAGCTACCAGAGCACAAGCACAACCTTCACTCTGTAACACCACAGTGTTTTTGTAGTTCCAGCCACTCCAAACAGCGTGAGACATTTCTAGCTGATCCCATCACGTCAGTCATCATATATCATACATCATATCATATCAATAATTAAAGTTAACTAGTTAATAGCTTTCAATCAGGACCTTCAGTATTTGATCAAGTAGCTCATGGAAACCAGCAGAATATTCTTTGTTTTCCTCTCAGTTCAGCTCATCAGTAGGAGTATTAACAGTCAACACAATAAAAATAGAAGTCAGTAGCCATACCTGATTTCCCAGCCACACGTTCATGCTTTTAGGCCAGTAGAGCAAGTTAGGCAGTCCTCATGTCAGCTTTCATTTTCATCAGAATGATGCTATGTATGGTAAAGTCACTGAAAGCACAGGTTGAAACATTTGTGTGTAATGCATTTATGTGTGGATGAGAAACAGACATTTTTGAGTTCCAAACAGCTGCTGGAGAGAATTCCATTTTAAATTAAAGGGGGGTGTCCTAGTTAGCTGTTGGACTAAGACACATAGTTCCATAGCAGTTTCTTTGTTGTATGTTGCCCTTTCTCCTCACATTTCCTCTCAACTCCAAATTTTCAAAAGAGCTAAAAGCACATTGAAAGTAGAGTTACCAATGACGTCAGCGTGTATTCAAAGGATGGAATGCGTACATGAGTTGTGTAACTTGAAAAATTCTCAAACTTCCTATGATAAAAACACGTGTGAATTGTTGCTCGGGAAGCTGGCATCCTCCTTGTATGGCATAGCTTTATATGATATTTTTATTTTCCCAACCACACTCATAAAAAGCCCGTTAACTGGGATAATATACAGTGTGGAAATAGTCAAGCAAACTTGTTAGCTTGTAAATCTGCTGGAGATTTCTGCCCCAAAGTGTCTGAACGTTGCAGCAGGAATCCAGATTGAAAGGGTCTGGAAGGAGAGGGGAGGCTGGAGCGTGAGAGAGAGTGGAGGTTAAAGTAGCAAGAAGCCATCTTCACTTGTCTTAACAGGCCGACTGGAAACAACGGGAAGCAGGCCTCTCCCTTTAGGTCTCACTCTGGTATTTGTGGAATCTGCTTTGGAACAAATAGGCCACTTCCTGACCCTTTCCCCATGGGATCTTCTTATGGAGGAAGAGGAATGAGGTTTGAGGCTGAGGGCTGATGGAGGAGGGAGAAAACTTAATGTCTGTGAATGTATTTGATAAAGAGAATTGTCTGCCTTCAAAAAAGTTCTATTTCCCACACAGTGTGCTCTGAAAGTCAGTATGTAGCACGTCAGTGTTTTAGCCCATGTTCAGACTGACAGCAGTACTGCATCAACTACCAGTCCTTGTTCATTTCAGTGGATCCTTTTACAAAAAGATTAACTTTTTAATTGCCAATGGGGAAATAGTTTTTTCACTTTCTACACACAGAGATGGTGGAGTGATTAGCTGGCGCCCTGGGAGCAAAAAGGGTTCGGTGCCATGAAGTAACGGAGCCAAATCAGTGTCTGTGTGTGTGGTAGAGCGAGAGTAGTCACTTGTGAATGCAGCAGTGCAGAGGTAAAGGGGAGCAGTGAAGTTGTCAGTCTGGCAGTAAATGTACAAATGTTTACTAAGGCTGCTCAGTTAATTGAAATTTGATCATGATTACAATTTTGGGGCCAAACGATCTCAAAACTAATAAAATCGGAGGGAAACGATTTTTTTTTCATTTTCTGTTGTGCAACGTTGTATAGAACAAAGCTGAGCCCCTGAATTGGGACACAGTCACAGTCTGCGTATTTTGCGCATGCGTATTTTCCGTCCCTCCCCCGCAGCAAGCACTGAACATCATGCGCTCGGTATACTCGCCGTTCCCGACCTGTTGCGCGACAAACTAGGCCAAACTAGTGTTGTCACGATACCAAAATTATTGTTTGGATACCGATACCAAGTCAAGAATTGCGATTTCGATACTTTTTCGATACTTTTCCTGAAAAGGGAGAAACACTTTCAAATATCATTGCTGTGCTTTATTTTAAAACCGGGACAAGATTTTAATCATATAGCACACTAATGAATGAACATATGAAAAGCAGATATATTAAACATTTGAACAAAATATAAAATATCAAAAATAAATTAGAGCAATGACATTCAAGGTAAAAAAAATAATAAATTTAGCAGCATTATCTCAGTTATCATAAGAAACGTAAGAGAAAACATAACTTTATCTTGATTCTGAACTTTGAAAAAAAGGAAATAAAATTTAGCAGCAATATCTCAGATATTGTAACTTATTCTGTCAGTTGTGCAACCTTTCCTTTCAGAGGAGAAAACTCCATTGAGCCCGCGGCTCCAGACTTCTGTAGCAGAAGAAAATGGAAATATTTAAAATATGATGGTGATAAATTTGTCATAACAGAGGACCTAAATAGTTTGTGTGATAGTAACAATAACTTGTGACTAACTTAGCATCTCTATATGCAGTGGTTATAGTGATAACTGCTAACATTTACTTAACCATAACATTACCATAATTAATAATAGGTAATAATGAGTTAACCTAATGTTATTTAAGCTGTGATATATGGATTAATATAGGCTAATGTTTCCTGTACTTCAACGTCTGATTTCTTTGATGGTTAACTTTATATTTGAGTCCATAACTTCTTACAAGGCGTTTCACAAATACTCCTCCTTTGCGTAGGTCTGTGCTCTTTAAATGCTGTAATAACCCAATATAAATAAATCACTGACAAACATGCACATGCTCTGATTATAATCATATAGCCTATAGATCATTTTAGCTGATGTTTTGTATGCTTTATTTTAGCAGCTTGCAAATGATTAACGTTATCTGTGAAAGTTGCGTTTTCAGAGATGTTGAATTAGCCGTAGGCAGGCTATTGGTTAGCCATGAGGATAATGCCCATAGTCAGTCTACTATTTCTCTAGATAGCCTCGTCAAACTACGGTGGTGCAAAATAGTGACTTCTCACAAAATATCCATAGCCTACTCATTTGACTTATTTAAGGGCATGAACGTGATCGTGTTATCTTTCACATACTAACCTGTCGGTCTTTAAACTCCTTGTACAACTCGGCGTCCTTGTCGGCCAAGTGTTTCTCCAGGTTGGAGGTGTTGGCTCCCTTTGTTTGCATTTGTTTGTAGCACTGACGACAAATAGGTCTCGACTTATCGGTAGCTTTGCCCTCACTGTCAGCAAGGTAGGCAAAGTACTTCCATATTTCACTCCTCGCATCATCTTTTTCTACCAGTCGTGGACCGGCGGCCACAGTGTCACTTGTGCTCGCACATGCAGCCATCTCGTTACAGTGTTTGTCACATGACAGCTGCAGCTTCTTTGGTGCGTGCGTGAGGACAAAAAACACAGACGTCCATAGGGAGGCACTGGAAGCATGCATTGCACACACCAAAATGAAATACGTCTCTTACAAATCTGGAACGTGGTAATTCTTAAAAGTATCGATACTAATAAATGTAGGAATCATGACGTTTTTAATTTCCAAGAATCGCGATACTTTTGAAGTATCGGTGCACCATGCAACACTAGGCCAAACATCACTGATCCACATCCAGTAGTCTTCTGTTCTGCTCCATTCTATTGCAGTGATATGCTACCACACTTAAAGCTACAGCTGACACTTACTTTGCCCTTAAGGATCCTCTTTTGAATTTTCTCATGAAGCTCATCATTTATTAGATGAAATACAAAAACATTTCTGCTGCCTGTTCGGGCCCAAAACTGCTTCCATGGGTTGGGCTCGGTTCAGGCTCTCACAGAATTGTGTCGGGCCTGTTTTTTTGGGCCCAATCAAAGCTCTCTGCAGACTTTTTTTGGTTATTGGCCTTGTGAGCGCTGTCATTGGCTGATGCTGATTATCTGAAAACGCCAGATAATCGGCCCGATTAATCAGCTGACCTATCACTGCATTGATCTATCACTAGCTGGCACATACCTGTTTTCTTTGTGCATTAGAGCTGATGATTAAGTTATAGTTAATCATCATTTATCAACTCAATCACACTGACTAACTGTGCTTTTCTTTCACACAAAGAAAACTGCACCACAAGCATATGTGACATTTTAATGAAGCATCATTTTTGTGTAAAATTAAAATTCTCAGTCTCAGCAGGTAAATTCTTTCTGTGTGTGTGTGTGTGTGTGTGTGTGTGTGTGTGTGTGTGTGTGTGTGTGTGTGTGTGTGTGTGTGTGTGTGTGTGTGTGTGTGTGTGTGTGTGTGTGTGTGTGTGTGTGTGTGTGTGTGTGTGTGTGTGTGTGTGTGTGAGACAGAGGGAGAAATGGAGCTGTCTTGATGTACGATATTTTTAGACATCTACTCTGAGGTTCAGCCACTGTTCTGTATACTATTAACTACATCCTAACTTGGCACATTGTTTCCTCATAGACGTAATTAAAGAAAATGGAGTATGTGTCACCAGTGATGCGAGTGTCTCATCACATCGCTTACAACCCGTTCTGTGGCATTCCTGTCTCCTGCCTTGTCTGTCCTGACTGGACTGCTCTCTGAACTCTCACACACAGATGGTTACAGTGAGGACTGAACAGAGCCTTTCAGCGCCTCTTCATCCGAGCTGCAGCACACCAGCACCAGTACTGCTCATTTACAATGCAAACATGCTAAACAAAAAGAGCGACACGCTCAGCAGTGCAGTATTCTGGGTAAACCTGATCTGAACTCAACTGATGGACTGTTTGTGATTTAGGAGCTTTTTGGTCAAGTCTCCCTTAAAAACAAGTTCTTGCTCTCAGTATGTGGTTGAATAAATCATCATGGCATTCAGAAATGGCTGCTTTGGAAGCCTGATGCCCATGGAAGGAGAATAAAAACAAAGAATCCAGATGGTAATATTTCATTGCAACCACAATCGCTATAGAAGGGATTATGGAGAAACACAATAAGCGCTTCACCGTCAGATAAGTTTTTCTATTTCCAGATACTCATGTTAGACAGAATCACTGTGAGCACTGAGGGGCTTTTGTTAACAAGAATTAGGCTGCACTGACTGTAAGGACGGGTGTGTATGACACCCATGCATTCATATGTCACTTGACTCATTCATACCAGTCTGTTGGTTACACACTGTTGGTCTACATTCCTGTTTGTTGTCATTCACACAAGCCTTACCTTGTCCACAGATATCACTATTAAAGCAAAGAACTGTACTGCACCTTGCATTCAACCCTTAGAATCTCACTAAAACTATTTGCATGAAGAAAAAAAACACAACCTTCTTGCATCCAATCTAATTCTCATAACTCAAGTCAAATCTCAACACAAACAAAGCCAAATTTCAGGTGTAGGTTTAATGCATTCTGCTCTATTAACATGTGCTGTATGTATTTAACTAAGTCAAATTTTGCAGCTTTGTCATTATCAACGTGCAAATATTTGTAGGGTGCATCTCTCTCCTCATTGTATATGCATTTAAAGGTCCAGTGTGTAGGATTTAGTGGCATCTAGTGGTGTAGTTGCTATAGCCGATCAAACAGGCTGATTATCTGGGATTGCCAAGTATCCAAGTATATTAGATTGTAATATTCATGAAAGAATGTAATTCTACATGAATGCAGGAGAAACTACGGTTGCTGTGAAACTCTAACACCCTATCTAGATCCAGTGTTTGGTTTGTCCCTTCTGGGGGCTTACAAAAACTGGTTGTTTTGCAGCACATCGTGGCTGCATCTTCATTAGTGTTTTAGACGAGTGGCTGATCTTAATGTTAATCTCTATTATTATTGACACAGGGTGTGATACACATTAGTCAACCATCACTCTGTGTTGCCTGTCAAAGGATTATGTGTGCCTGATGCTCCTGATTTGCCAAACAAGATGGTTAACCCAACACTATTGGGCTCTTAATCCTCTTTCCTACTTACTCACCTCTCACTTACTCCTTCACAGCCTCTCAGAACCAACTAGCCAGATCAGGGCCTCCTACCAGGTGTTACAGTGAGCCTGAGCTGGCCGCCCTGCTGGGAGGTAATCCTCAAGCCTTCTAGAGACGGGGATTAACCAGCCCTGGCACTATAAGAGGAGGGCATTGTTAAATGAGGTGGAGGAGCCTTTGCAGTAGCTGATGAGTAGTCAACCAAGTAAGCTCAGCAAGGGACAAACACATCTATTAGCATTTATATATAGATTAGAATATTTTATAATCAAGCATGTGACAGGCTTGGGATTAATTTGTTGTTGGAGAATGAGGCCTTTGTTAAAATCCATCCATAAACCAGTATGACTGTGCAGTATGACTGAAATCTCATATCCAGATATAGGTAATTCATGTCCATATAACAATACAATCATGATATTGCACATTTTCTGTAAATTCAGTCAATACATATTTGGAAAGGCCTATTTCTTATTATATTTTACTCTCATTATAGTCTTTGCAGATGTAAGTTTCCTTTTGCAGTATCTGAGTCTGGGGTTTGTTTCGAGCACTCGACTGTACTTTTTCCCTCTCATAGACCCTCTCCGTACTGTTGGACATGATTCTTGCATCGGTGATAAAAGAGATTAGTGGTGTTTGAGCCTGTTGGCGGGGACTGGTCTGTGGCATCATTTGCAATATGTACACTTTTTATAACCAAAACCACTTCTGTGTTTGTTTGTGTTGCGTTCATGCAAATGTCAAAGTGTGATTTGTTACACAGCAATGTAAATGATAAAGCATATAATGAAAGGAAGACATTTTTCTAGCACCACATGATAAATATGGTCATATTGCACAGCCTTCCCAGTTAATGTTGTCCACTTTTCATATTTTGTGTTAAAATTGTGCTTAAATACAGATGTAAATAAAGTTTGTATTGTTACACAGTACGTAGGACAAAGCTGTATGCACAGTAAACCCCATATGGCAGAGAGGGGAAACACTGTATATGAAATATTGACTATTAAAAATCTTTGTATTTGCCATATCAACTTTTTCAAATCTGTTTAAACTAATGTTAGATGACACTGGATAGACAGTAGCCAGATGACACGCATTTGACTGCACAGTGAAAGAAAAAGCATGCACCATGTAATTTCTGCTGCTAGAGGGTCATTCACATCAAAACAATAACAAAAGAGAAATTTGACGTTATCATGAGGTAGTTTGGGATCATGGGAGTTGCCTTCACTGCAGTCAGCTTCTCCCAGTTAGGATTCCTTCAGTGTTCATGGTTCAGGAGGTTTCTACCGGGAGCCCAATGATCCACAGAGGTCTCCTCCTCTGCAAAACAAACAGACCTACTGATTAAAACCACTAAAACACTGAATAAAGCAGTTCCACCTTAAAAATCACTGCTTCTCCCACGCTGTTGGACAGACAAAGGACGTCCCGGAGGGGCTGCGAGCCGAGCTGCTGCTAACGTTAGCTCAGCTTGTTTCTCTGATAACTTAAGATCCAGACGTCCGATGACTAAAATCCTTCATCCGGTTCAAATCTAGAGTTAAAAAGCACCAAGATCTAAACAGTGGATGGTAACAATGTGGCTTCAGACTGGATCAACAGTCAATGTATGACAGCTTCTGGCAGACAACCACAACGCTGACGCACGTACACAACTCAACTACATAGAACATAGCTCTAGAGTTTATAGACATAATGTTACAGAGTATAGCTTAGCATATAAATTGTTCAGAACATACTGTAGTGATGTTTAGAGGACAACATAGTTCTTTTATCAGCTTTGTGTCACCATTCAACTTTCTGCTTGACCCACAGTAAGTATTTCTCCTTACAACAGTTACAACATCACTGAAATCAGCTCTCCCTGCACTTTCTTTCTACGTTAGTCTGAGCTTTATTCCCACAATTGGCCCTTGAGTGTGCGTGAAATGTCAAAACCCTGAGTTATAATCTTGAGCAGTGTAACAAGTCATAAATATAACATGTCTTGGACTTTGGCACATATCCCTAAATAGCCATTCTCCTTCTATAAGACGAAGCTTTCCCTTAAACAAACATTGTGGTGAGGGCTGAGGCCTGGACATGGCTCAGAGGACTTTCCACTATATGTAGCCTACTCTATGAAAATGTATGTTTTCAAATATTTCTAGTTCCAGTGTGTAGGCACTAGACAAGTTATTGTAGACTTGTTTAAATGTTGTGGCTATACACTTGTACACCTCGCTCTAAACTTCTTTGCAGCCTCATAATTAGTTTGTCTCTGCTGCTTTGGTGTGGGGTGTCTCCCTCCCTTTTTTCTTGCAAACTGAATTATTGATAGAGATGCTGCAGGCCAGATGAATAATAGAGAAGACTGCTGAAGGAAAGACTTGTCAGAGCAAAGAATGGAGGTCTGCAGAGTACAGCAGCTGTTCTCTGGGGAATTACAATTGGTCATATGCTTCATTTTTCTTATGTTACACAGCTCCTGTGTGCACACTCAAACCAACAAGTACTGTGTGTGTATATATTGTGATATTCCTCTATATTCAAATTGATCTGGGGGTGTGCAATATTCTGGATGAGATGGACACAGTTGAACAGATCGTTGTAAGTTACCTTTCAGAAATAAAATCGAATAACTCTTGAATAGATGTTCTTTAATCATCATGAAAAATGTTAAGTCATCCCAAAAAAAACTACAACTTCTGTGGCAACTGAAAATGACTTTGCAGTTTGCATTGGGCTCTCCCTACAAAAAAATGGGCTAATATCAATCCAATGTCAGGCTGAATGAATAAAGTGACTATTCAAGCATTTTTCTGGAGCTAATGGTGGCAGTCACTAAAGAGGGGATGCTTCTCGCTTCCTTCTCATCTCTGTTGAGAGTTGCAAATTGCGCAGTACTGATCAGGCAGGTGAGCATTTCCATTATCCTGCATAGAAGATTGGGCAAAACTCCAACTATGTATTGCACAGTTGGCTGCAAGTTTGGGAGCAAAGCAGGTAAAATGGGTTCGTTTCACAATGGACTGCAATCTAAGTTTTTAGCACTGGTCCTGTGTTGCTATACATGAAATATCCCACATTTGTGAAAAATGGAGCACTGCTAGTGGACTGGTACTCAGTCTTGGCGACTGTTACTTGAAGTAGTTGGTTTTGGAAGACAAACCATCTGATCCCTACTGATTGGTAGCCCCTTCCTTACCCTGGAAGTATCCTCAATGCCAATGTTAAAATCAAGACCACATTTCCCATAAACCCAGTTACTTCCTTTCCCTGCCTCCCCTTCAGAAGGCGGTAACCATGTGAGAGTGTGTGAGTGGTGCAGTAGTGCAGTGTCAGTGTCTCTGTCATTGCTGACTGCTGCTGACTGAAATCCACACTGTCAGCAGTCTCCTTTCTCTCTAGCACAGTGACGCAGCAGCACAGTCAAAGCACACTGCCTCAACCCAGGCACCTGGCTGTTTCTATGGTAACAGACTGCAGCGCTCGCCACTCTCCTGACTTGTTTGCAGTGCAAGTTGGGGAGTAAACAGTCAATTGCAACGGATTCTGACCAAAATAAAGTTGATGGATATTATTGTAGAGAGGACCTGATTATTGTGCAAGATATAGATTCAATAGTAGGACCACGTCATGAAAACATAGATGTCATCCAGTCTGTTTACTCTCAGATGACTGGTTTAATATGGTCTAAAACTTATATTAGCAAGAGCCTATGGATTTAGATAGACTCTATCAGTTTTGGTTTTTGCTGAGATTGATGCCATATGATATGGATATGAGATGCCTTCTGTAAGTTTATGGAATTCCTCTGCAAGTCTTTCCTCTGCAATAATTACAGGCCTGCAAATGCTAGGATAGAGCAGGCAGTGGTTCAGTGACTCAGTTGATCGTATCAGCCCAGAGACTGCTCAGAGACACTTAAACAAGCCGTCTAATGAGCAGTTTTATCTTGCTGAACTTGCATGTCAAGTTAACCAAAATACAAATAACTGTGAGTGATTGTTAGATTTTAGCGCAGTCAACCAGAGACACTGTGCCCTGATTATCTGTGGCAGGGTACCTGACTAGATATTTGTTCTTCCAAACTACTAACTCGAAACTATGTGGACCTGCCTTCTCTGAGAAAAAGATATCTCTGCGTAGGTACAGGTGAAGTTATTACCCACAGAGATCCAGGGTTTGATTCCTGGTAGTGGTACCTCCAGGTTGGTTGTGTAATGAATACAATTGGCCACATTATGGTGAAAAGTCTGCAGATCCACCGCCCACCATAGAGCTTTGATTGAGCCCAAAAAGTCAGGCCTACCCAATTTTAAGCTCCCTGATTGGATGGTGGATCAGTGTGCTCTCTGCGACTTACAGTCAGACTCTTCCCTAACGTCATTTGTTTAGTTGTATGAGTGTGTGCACTTGCTCACATTTAATAGTGATGATTCACGGCAGGAGACACTTTAATCCTTCACCAAACATTGCATATGGTAGAAATGAAATGGGCTATTACTATGGCAACCCTGACCATCAAATATACAGTCGGCTGTGGTTTGACATCTCATTTCTAAGTGCTAGCTGTAAACCTCAGAAGATTTTAAAGGTATTCTGTCATTGGACCTAATTCCATAATACCTTTAATGTCTCCTGAGGTACATTCATTGGGTTTATTTTTTCTAACTTTTGTATGACATTTGTCACACAATATTTTCTGGTTTTAAAATCATAACCATCTTTAGGTCGTCCAGGCCAGGAAGGTCTAGTTGTGCCATTTCCTGTCTCCAGAATGGGAGGGGTTGGGGGTGGAGGGTACAGGAACTTCCATTTGCTCTCCCCTATGAACTATTGGAAGGATGTTGTTACTATTTATGTCTTGAGCTGAGTGTTGGAGGAAATTGCAGTTGAGGAGCATGCACACTCAAACATACATCAGTGGTCTGTTTATCCTGCTGCATCGCTCAGTACTACAATGCCCAGTGGCATTCCCTCAGCTCTCCCGGTTATGACTTGTATCCTGGTTTTGATCATATTTGAGATATAGGGCTCTATTTTCATGAACCCTGTGACATGGTGCACATTGTAGGCAAATGCACCCTGCCCAGTGTGTCAGGGGCCAATCACACTTTTGTAGGGTTTTTCCATTGGCGCTTTTGTCCATGCAGAGTCAGACCATGCCACACTGATTTGCATTTCCATTACCTGTATAAACGCACTGCACCAAAGGTGGACTTTCTCCGGAGTTGGGCCAAATGTGCCCAAACAAGCATGTTATTCGAGGCTAGGGATTGGGCCGATCCGATCCCGTATCGGTATCAGGACCGATACCAGCGTAATTCACGTATCGGAATTTCCCGATCCAACCTGCGCAGATTTCCGATATCCATGAGGCATGTGTGCGCTTTAACGTTGTCTGCTGAAATGACTCCACAGGTGATTCCTGCCGGCCAGTCTGCTAGCTTGGAACCCTTACAGTTGCATATTTGTTTTCAGAATGGGATTTTTCCTGTTAAAGGGATTTCCTGTTTTTCTGACTTCCTTTTCTGACCTTATACTTGCCTCAAGTTGCCTTTTGGGACATACATACATACATACGTACATATCATACTTGCCTGTTGAGGAGTTTATTCATATTATCTCATATAAAATCAACAATAATGATAATAATAATATTAAAGAAAACAGAGCTCTGGTATCGGAATAGTATCGGTATCGGCCGATATCCAAATTCAGGTATCGGGATTGAATCGGAAGTGAAAAAATGTGGATCGGTGCATCCCTATTCAAGGCTCAACTCATGTCTGTGCAGGAGACCAGAGAGATCAACACAAAATCTCTGTGTCCAGCTCTCAGTACTTTTTCTTTTTTTAAAGTAATTTTTTTGGCCTTTATTTGATAGAGACAGCTGAAGATTCAACACGTCAAGCTTTGAAATAACAAAATATCCTCAGACTTTTATTGTGAAGAGTTTATAGGAAATTCAATTAATCAGTGAATTTGTGGAGCTTAGTTAGCGACTAATGTGGAACTCCAGGTGACACTCTGCCCATATGTGTTAAAAAGACAATGAAGTGTGTAGTCGTTGCCACATTTACCTAGAGTTTAGTATGAAGAAGGACTGACCGGAAAGAACAGTCATGAGGGAGTAATTAGTGGAGAGAGAAATTTGAATTGATCTACAATTTTTCATGGAACTGTGTGAACTGTTCTCATTGTGTCAGTTCAATGTCAATTTCAACAATTTTAAACGTTTTGTGTTTCATTTTGGCTTATTTTGTTAAATGATGAAAAGAAAAATCATGTCCCTCAAAGTATCAATAAAAGTTACATTTTGCCATTGTTTCCAAAATTTGTCAGCACTGGTACCAAAAAATCCAAATGATACTCAACTTTCTATGAATCACTAGATGTTAACACACATATAGTCACATTATATCACGTGACATTTTAGACCAATTGCAGCACACTCATAGTAGGCTGCTGGTGGGTGAAGAATTTAGCTCGACCAGCAAATTTACTGCTTTGTTTTCTCCACAAACGGGCTCTTTTGTTCATACCAACCTGCTAAAATTCACTGAAACCCCAAAAATACAGAAGGTAATGTGCCACCATTACACAACCACTCACTCAACACATATTCACACTCAACTCAAAGGCCACACTTCAGCACATGTCCAGTGCCACTCAGCTTATCTGCTGTTGAGTTTCCGTTTAAGCAAATAGGGCAGTGAATGGGCTCTGTGTTTTATCCACTGTTCCACAGCTGACCCAAGCCCTGGGGCTTCTGTCAGCCAGAGAGAACAGAGAATACAGATTCTGTACCAGGTTCATTGTTCACTACAGTATCCTATCACCACTGCGTGTGGGTGTGTCCATGACTGTAGGCTTTCATATGGCTTGTTGACTTGTAATGTAAATACCTGTCAAAATATAAAATATCACTCTGAATGAGTCAAAACGTGTAATCACGTGTGAAAGATGTTGCTGGACTGTGAAGGACAATTATGTTTACACTGCCCAGATCAGATCTGTTTTTTTCATGACAGCACAAATCATATGGAATCTGATCTTTTCAATTCTGATTCAGGCCGGATTTTTTTGCAATGTGAATACCTGAATCTGGGACCTGATATAGACCGCATTCAAAAAAGAATTTAAACAGCATACCAAAAAGAATAGAAGAAAGAAAATGTAATTAATTAAAAGAGAATTAATTTAGAATTCACCGCTAAGGCTTGCAGTGTGAACATGGCAAGAGTACATTGGTATATCAGGAAAGTGTGTCCAAGTGTGGAGACTGTGCCCTAATACTCACCACATCTGAAATGCATCTTGTCAACTTGCTCATACATCAGGGTTCAGTGTTAAAGTTTAGTGGTACAGAAACCTTTTTTTTCTGCAGTTTGAGGTGCCTTTGAAAAACTACCGTTTTATAAGCCTTGTTTTCATTAGTGTATGATGACCTTAATATACGAATCATTATGTTTTTATTACCTTAGAATGAATTTTTAGCTACAGACACCGCGGGTCACCTTCCATGAAGTCCAACATGTTGAACCGCCATCTTCTACAGTAGTAGTAGCCTGCAAATGTAGGGGCTTGGTGGCCTGCGGGACCAGTGCTTAAAAATATTACCGTCTATCCCTGATTTAAGCTAGTTAACTTGGTTGTTTTTTTTTACATTTTTTTGAGGCTTTTATTGCCTTTTAATTGATAGTGACAGCTGAAGAGTAACAGGAAAGGGGGGAAGAGAGAGGGAGATGATACGCAGCAAAGGGCTGCAGGTCGGATTTGAACCATGGGCCACTGCAGAGCACTTTCCTGAATCCATTATGGAGTTCAGTATGTAAAGCAGCTTCAGCGTTATGGCTGTTTACTTGCACGCGTTGTCCCTAATCATCAATACAGTCGATGGAGTTTCAGCCACTGGGTTTTAGTCAATGACTTGCTTCCAAATCTCACTGGCTCTGTTTGGTTTTTGAAACCGTCACTGGCCTGCAAACTGTAGCCCCGACCCCTTGCCCTTTGACCCAGCATGTGAGGTCAGAGGAGTGGTATTCTTAAGAGTTGTGTAAAAAGCATTGTCCATGTTTTGTCCTGCCCACGCATACCACAGAGATTACTGCAGCCAGACAGAATTAGCGTGCTTGGAGGAAACAAGACATGACTGTGAAGCTGATGGCTGTTTAGTCAGTTTATCATGCTGTGAGATTACAGTGTTTCTTGTTCACTGCCCATATCTGGTGGATCTAAATGCTGTTGGAAGTCATTCAACATAGTGCCTGCTTACAGATATACCCATTGGCTCTATGAAGGCTCATTTATTAAATCACTTTACATAGGAATTATTGTCAAAAACTGAACATTTTTACAACGTGTAGACCACGTAGGACCACAAAGAACTCCAAACTTGCTTAGTGATGCCATGCAGTTAGGGTATTAAGGGTACTTAAGAGTGTTCTTTGTGGTGCTAGGTGTCATGTTGGTCTTTCTAGTACACTTTTCTGTACTGTCAGTCTCTGTTGTTTGCTATGTTGTTTTTTCCCAATGGTTTTATTGGCTGTTTGTTAGTGGTACTCTGTGGGATGTAGTCCGTTGCAGTTAATGGGGTTTGCTTCTTGTCAAAGAGTTTTTTCTTCTGAATGAAATCATTATTCTAGACCTAAACTCCTTACAACACCATGAGTTGCGAGATGTTCCATCAAAAACTGATTTTCCCCTCCAAATTTCACTGACTGTTTCATTTGAATAATTGTTATTGAACCAGAACTTATCAGATAAGATAGAATAAGTCTGAATACCTATGCCAATAACCATCCTACTGTTGCGATCCTAATATATATACTAATAACCATCCTACTGTTGTGATCCTAATATATATACTAATAACCATCCTACTGTTGTGATCCTAATATATATACTAATAACCACCCTACTCATAACCATCTTACTCGCGTTCATCTTGGAACCCAACCTTGTTATACAGATTTGCGGATTAGTTAAATCTTCCACCAAGTTTGATGTTGGCCAAAATAAGCTCTGTTTGGACATTCCACAGACTCTGCACTGCCTGTCATCTGCAAACATGCTTGGACAGATTCCCGTGTTGTTGGCATGCACTCAAAATGTCATAGGTCCAAATAATGACACAGGAGTCCTCCAGCAATCCTTTGTAATCAGGTACTCCCTCGCCCAGGTAGAATTTGATAAAACAGAAATGACCAGAAACTGATAAACTGATCGTGACAAGAGACAAGTTGTTGTAAAGTGAGATGTTGAGTTTTGTCTCTAGGACTCTTACTGACCTGGGTGAGGCTGGGTGTGTGTGTGTGTGTGTGTGTGTGTGTGTGTGTGTGTGTGTATGAAGTCATCTTACTGTTGAATCACATGTACAGACAGACATCATGCACCCTGTCTGACGTACATCTGCCACCCTGCACCAGAAGTGAAGGAGCTCACTCAGGCATCTCACACACACACACACACACACACACACACACACACACACACACACACACACACACACACACACACACACACACACACACACACATAGTGTCTGATGTATTGTCTAATTCACTTGGCCTTTGATTTAATTTTAAACAGGCTTACATCTTGTACATTTTGTCCTGTATGAACTTGATCAGGTTAAGTTAGTCTCAGTCCAGCACAGTAGGGCAGACTTGTGCCAATATGATACTTGGTACAGGTACAGGTACCAAAACAGTACTTTGTTTTTGATATCTTGCTCTGATGAATATAAAACTGTTAGACAAAACCCTTTCTTTCATTTAACAAATGTACTGAATTGTAGATAATGAGGCTGTTAAACAGAAAGTGTCAGCAGTCACATCTGCATATCCTGATGTGTGCAGGAATAATGATTATCTTCAAGCTTGCAGCCAGGAGACAAGCTCTGCTGTGCTCCTCAGTTGAACATTGTTGGTATACAGTTTGACACTAATTCATTGCCATTTTGTAGCTGTAACTTAGCGGGAAACAGTGATGCTGACTTATAGTGGAGCAGCCCCACTACACAACCACCCTGATGATGGCAAGCTGGAAGCAGTTGGTGAATAAAGCATGGCATATTGGAAAGGACTTGAACAGTTGAGCATTTTGGGTGATTCAGTTTTCTGCTCTTTCACAGACAGATGTGCAGGTCTATATCAGTTTCATCTGTGAGCTTCCAGTCCAGAGTTAGGTCTGGGGAATGTTTCGTCTTGTTCAGGACAAAGACTGCAGGGAGAATGAAACCGCTAGCCTGGCTCTGTTAAAATTGGAGAAAATGGTTCAAAATAAGTTTTATTCATTTATATATAATGTTTAGAAAAGAAAACGTACCACAGACAAGTTATGGTTTTAGGTATTGTTGGTTGGTAGTGTTATGTTGCCAGATTTGAGCTACCTTAGAAGTACACAGCGGCATCTCAGGTATTCATGTTGTTAACGGCTGAAAGATAATGTGGAATGGAGAGGGGTGTGCGTGTATGTAATGTTGCAGTCATGGCATTCCAGTAATTGTGCTGATTTTAGTTTCCTAATAAGCTTAACCCAGTTTTCATTTGTTAGAAGGAGCCTGAGCTCATTGATGTCTGAACAACAAGGTCCAAGGACCAAAACAGCCTGGACATGAGGTGAGGGGGACAAAACAAAGGCTTTCATATAGTGGGGGGAGGGGTGTGTATCATACTGAGCAATGACAATCAGTCAGTTCAGAGACTGAATCAATGTGTCCTTCACAAACATGTTCAATCCTGTCAACATGGGAATGAAAATGAAATCAGCCCCCTAGTAGGAAAAATGATTGAATGGATTGTGTGTGTGTGTGTGTGTGTGTGTGTGTGTGTGTGTGTGTGTGTGTGTGTGTGTGCGTGTGCGTGTGCGTGCAGGACTTTGGCATTAACACTGTCACCATCTGCTGAGCTCCTGACAGCAGAGAACATTGGAGTACACTCTGCTGGTTGCGTTAGAGGAATGTCACACTGAGGAAATGTACACTTAAATTCTGTGACTTTAGTGCCTGTAGCTATTTATCTGCAAACAGAGAATCTATGCTAAGCAAGATAAAAAAAATATGCACTCATCTAAATAATCAGAATATGTAGAAATCTCGTCTGTACAGGGAAGCGTACACTGATATCAGTCTATCTTGTTCACTGAATTCCAGGAATCAATTGTACGCATGAAGATCAGTTTACTTGTGATAGTACTGCTCGGCCTGTGAGAACAGCTGTAGAATATCTAGTCCAGCTGTTAGACTTGATGTCTATCTGTCAAAACGTTGGTGACCTACACTTAGAACTGTGCCTGAATACATCCTGTGTGACAGAGATGGAGAACCAGAGCTGCTGTTGTTTTGCTGACATGCTGCTCATCCTACGCCTCCTGTGCAGACACTGTGCAAGCTATCTGGCCTTAAGACTCTACATTTACCACTGAAAGCCTTGGTTACAAAGTAAGGGTGCAGAGTTTGGAACACTTCAAGGGATAGTTGGGTATTTTTGAAGTGGGGTTGTGTGAAGTGTTTATCCATACAGTAGACAGAGGTCAGCACGCCCCCAGCAGAGCAATGCACTGCTGTGGATGGGGCAAGGTTATTTTACTTAACTAATAAAAAATAAATAAGAGCTTCACTTTAGAAAAAGATGAAAACTAACTGAAATAAAAAATAAACAGGAAATGTCTTTTCTCAATATGGTCAAATTTGTCAACACAACAAGCATGAGGTGCATATGTTTATTGAGACTGAGTCAATGTGTTTGTATTGTAACAACTATTCTGAACTCCTTCAATCTTGCCCCTGACAAATACCCCCATTATAATAAAGGGAAACAAACTAATAGAGAAACAAATAAAAACGTAAAAATACAAAACTCTGAAAACTCTTTGGACGTGGACAGCAAATAACCATTTTATGATAGATTAGATTTGATGGCCCACCTAAAAATAAATCTACATCAGTTTAAGTCTGCTTTATTAAGAATATTTTCACCACTTTACCTATTTATTTGGCACTAGCTGTAGAACTTCTGTTCTCCTACTCTACAGTGCGACTGCACTGTATTACACAGCAGATTAGCTGTTTGATCACTTTCTTTTAGGGCTGTGTATTGGCTAGAATCTGGTGATACATGGACAATACATATCATGATACAGGGGTTATGATTCAATATATTGCCATATTTTGTGATTCTGTAGGCAGTATGATCTGCATTTGTATTTATCACAGCCCCTGTAACATCCAACATAATAGCTCTCAGTTTACAGCACTGCTATTTAGTGGTTGGAAGTTAAAACACATCAGTAGTGTTTTTAAGAAGTGATACATTATCATAAAGCAAAATATTGCGATACTCATGTGTATTGATATTTTCTTACACCCTACTTTCTCTGTGTTATTGAAGAACCTGGAGATTATTCTAATATGACGTTTTCACACATGAAACTTGGTAAAGTCGGAACAGGAATTGTTGTGTGCCACTCAGCTGACTTTACAGCCGCCCCTTGTACATGTGACATACTACTTTGCCATTCATAATAGTTGTTGTCACTCTTGAACACACTGTTACATCACTGCATTTCTCTCCTCACCATTCCTACCCCACCCTCTTCTTTAAGCTGCGCTCTATTTCCCAAGACAGCCCAGCCTGTACACCCCCCCCCGTCAGCTGAACTAAAGCTGTCACTCCATTCATTTCAATTTATTTGCACATCAAAATCACTTTGCCGTTCCCTCCCGAGAATATCATTGCAGCATCTGGGAAATAATGGAGGCTTTGTGTGGTTGCAGGATACCAAAAGCATGTGGAGCTGTTCCTAGTCCTCTGGCTCCATCTTGTGGTTTAGAAGTGGAGGTGATTGTAAAGAAATGGAGCTGCAGCAGATACCCAAGTGGTTGATATCTGCTGGGATGTATTTTTTTATGTGGGTTAGTGATGCGCGGGTCAAGAAATGATTGGCGGGGCGGGTGGAGCGGGTCTTTAAGGATTAGCTTAATTACTTTAAGCGCCTATATATATATATTTATTTATTTATTTATTTATTTATTTATTTTTATTAAGATTTGAATTACACAGTCACACAGTCCTGCTCTCTATCATTATTTTACAGTATACATAGTTTGTAAATATGGTGTCTGTGGCAATTTTCCCTACACATCTACTCACCAGTGGAGGGGTGATTGATTGGCTTTCCAACCCCCGGCAACAAGCCAAAAAGTCTGTGTTTGATAGTGGACCATTCTACAGAATTGGATTATTCTCCAACTCTTATATCGGGATATGACTTTTGGTCCATATCGCCCAGCCCTAATCTAGGCTGCTTCATGCAAATCAATGGGGTCTGCAAGTGCTAATTGCCGCCTCCGGAAACTCACCAAAAGTTTTTAGATTAAACCTTGTCGACGTAAAATTAAGACCGATTCACCAACTGCATCAGGTATTTCTCACATTATTTTCGTAATATAAGAGAACTTTTCCATACAAGTCGCCATGTTGGTCAGGTTTGAAATCCCAGAGCAGAAAGCGTCCAATCAAGTACAGCAAGGTAGGGTTGTAGTAGGGTGTAGCCTTTTGTTGTTCAACATGCATAAAGCGTCCAATGCTGGGAAACAGCGCGACCCCTCACTTTCAAAAGCGCACAGACAGCTTTAGTCCTGCTATTGATTGCTGTTTTTCCGTGTAATACAGCTCTCTTTACTAATAGGAGACTGTACTTGACTGGGAGGTTTTCATTCAACTGGAAAGAAACAAATTTTTACAGGTAGTTGAGTTTTGAGGGGCAGCATCACAAGAAAAAAGATTTTTCATTTATTGCCGGCAGCGAGGGAAGCCTGTGTATTATTTCTGGTAACATGTCACACTACTTCTGCTTTTCTTTGCACTGCCTTCCTTCATATGCTTAGACTTCCTCCTCTCTGCTACACAGCACAGTTTCAAACAGGAAGGCAATGCAGCTTGCAACACAACACATTCAAATCTAGACCCAAAGAACGTTATTGTCCTGTGTGTTTACTGAAACAGATGGTTGGAAGAGCAGAGACAGAGCAGAGTTGATGAAACAGGGGGGAGAAGGTTTTTGGTTGGATTTGGGGTTCCGATAGCCGCGCCACCACACGTGGGATTGCAGTGCAAAATGATGATCGGACGGAATGCAAAGGTATGTTACCAGGATGGAGTGTCACAACTGTAGTTGGTGCAGATATTCGGGAACAAGCAAAGCTCCAAGTTTGTTAGATGTATTTTCAGTTACAATACTGAGCAGCAGCTGAACTCTCTCCTCACTGTTGAATGGTGCTACCAGTTTAATGTCTTTTTGGCAGTAGCTATCCAGCTAGCTAACAAGGCTGCTGAGCTACTCTACTGTAACTTCAGGCTGTGATAAATCATCTGATGTAAATTCTTAGTCACCATCTTAGAAGACTGTAATAGTGCAGCCTATTGATCAAAAGAACACATTAGTTTGCCTTGCTATGGGCAACCATGAGGTACCATGTAAAAGGGGGCTATGTATGGTATAACTACGGTTCTATGAATTCTGGATGACCGCCAGAATTTGCCATGTCAAGTCTTGGCGAGAAGATTCTGTAGGGACATCTTTCATGATAACGTGAGTTTACGTAGGCGTGGCTGCCCTTCATCAACCCAGGTCACATGTGCTGTGTGAGATAGATAACATCCAAGTTGAGCATGGCCTCTGGCAGTCAGGAAGAATTGATGAAACGCTGTCTGCCACTTATTCTTACATTTAATGCAGCATAAAAGTAATGCATTAAGTTTCAATAAATCTCCACCACCACTGCCATACTGTCCTGTCCATGTTGTTCCTTTGCATCCTTTGTCAGTTTGTCCCAGTGTGCCAACTTTTTTGGTCATATTATCAAGCAAAAGTGACTGCTTCCAGCTTCTCAATTGTGAGGATTTGCTGCTTTTCAGTTTGATATTATTGTAAATTGAATATTTGTCATGGGGTTGTGGACTGTTTGTCAGGTCAAACAAGACATTTGAAAACTTTATCTTGGGATATGGAAAATTTTGTTGGTTACTTTTTAGCCACACTAGCTCTAGAGAAGGCATGTTAGTCACTGAACTGCTATGGTAAATGGACCTGTACTTGTATAGCACCTTTCTAGTCTTCTGACCACTCAAAGCACTTTTACACTACGTGCCACATTCACCCTTTCACACACATTCACTCAGTGATGGCAAAGTCCATCAAACAGAAACTAACTCATTCATACACATTCACACACCGATGCACGGCATCAGGAGCAATTCGGGGTTCAGTATCTTGCTCAAGGATACTTCGACATGTGACAGGAGGAGCCGGGGATCGAACCAACAGCCTTAGTGGACGACCCGCTCTGCCTCTGAGCCACAGCCGCCCAACTACTACTACTACATGACCTGCCATTAAACTTAGTACATACACGTCCTCCTTAATAATACTATCTAATAAGTAATCCCCTAACTGATCCTCTAACTGTTCATCTAGTGCCATCATAGGTCAGAATTTCACTTTGTCCATTATATTGGTTTATGACCAAATACCTGCATAACTAATGATTCCTTTAGCCTCAGCTTTACCATGCAATTAGTGCTAATAAGCAACTGTCAGCGTTTTACAAACTAAACTAAGATGATTGTGAACATGTTAGCATGATGATGTTAGCATGGCTGTTAAAAAAGAATGGCTTCATTTAATTGGATTGTTTTTGTAGTTGTGGTAACCTATCATGACGTCGCCCATTAGTTTGTGGAGGACCGTTTTGAAGTTTGGTCTGAAGACATTTCACAGATTCAAATAATAATAATAACGTTTTTTCTTTGGTTGTTTACTGAAGTAGCATCTCTAGCATCAGCTCCATAACCACACAAGTGCCAGTGTGCCCCCCCCAAAGGCTACCCTGAATGCACCATGATGTCAACTTCACTGTCCTACATTTTAGTTTTGCTTACCCACTAGATAAGCATTTGGACCCTGTGTGTTCTCAATTACATTACCAGACCCTTAGCTGTGTTTCCTTACACACACACACACACACATGTGCGCACACACACAAGCAGCTGAGATGACAGCAACTGCAGCAGTGTGTGGTTGAACAACGTGGCTGCTGATTGGACTGCGGAGGTGGTGTGGGGGAGTTCATGGCAGAGCCCCCTATTTTTACCACCTCTCTACACCCTCATATCACAACAGCTGTCCCCACATCTCTTGTCTGTCCACGGTCAGGAATAGCCGGCCTATCAGAGCGCTCCCCCTCTCCTCTGCTTTGCTGTTTCACTCTCCAGTCTGTCTCTTTAGCCGCTCACTTAGATCTCCTCAACTTCAGCCGGTTTTTGATTTGATCGGTGACTTGCAGGGACTATTTGGATACAGGAGTTGTGGAATTGCTTCACTGACAGGTAGAACAATTTGATCACTTTTTTGGGATCTTTAGTGGAAAATCTTCGATAAGCTCTAGCCACTGCAGCCGGTGGCACTATTTATAGACTAGAGTTAGCTGAGGGGGGCAGCATGAATGGTTTCCAGACTGAAATTTTTTCTGTGATTGGGAATTTTCACCTTTTCCTACTCAGATGTTAGTCATTCAGAGTGGTAGAACTTAAGATTGTATTGAACGTCAGTTTGGCCAGTTTGAAGAAGTGGTCCACGTATAGGTTGAGTTGGGTATGAACTGGTGGGAAATGTAGTGGGACGGAGGTTTAGTGCACTTTCATGTTTTGACACTGCTTTTCAGTTGATATTAAACATGTTATTAGGTGAGTTTGACTTTTGAAATGTGACATTTTAGGGTTTGGTTTCTTTCAGTTCATCACGTTTAGACTTTATCTGGCCATTATCTGAAACCAAACCTGGGACCCAGGTCAGACCAGGTCCAAATCATTTGTCTGTACCAACAATGCTAGAGTGGATCCAAGTGGGTGCTCTATTAGCTCTGATCACATGGTGCATCATCATGAAACATGGCATGTGTTGCTGCTCTGTTTGACTGTGGTGGAGCATCATGCTGCTGCCACTGTGACTGTTCCCTCTGCATTTGGGTCTGTTCAGGTCGACCACATTCCAGATCAGGTCTGTTTATCCGTGGCTTTATTTGGACTGGGTCTGACTTCAGATTGGGCCTGCTTTTTGAAAATGAATTCATGCATTTTTGGTTTGGTTAGGTAGATCAGACTTCCAACCTAGATATTAGTAGTCTACTACTACTACAATTGCTTCCAGTACAAATTGTAAACCCAGGCCATATTGTAGACCCTAATTCAGAAGAACAGAAGTCCATGTTAATGCTCATGTAGAATCAAATCTAGATAAAATCCTCTCAAAACTGGCACCTAAAGTTTTTCTCTCCTGCTCTGTAAATGAATAAAACACAAGGCGTTATTCTGGTAATAAAAGACTGAATTTAAGATATTATAAATTCTGTTAAAGTTCTTCTCCTAGTGTGGTAGCCTGATGGAACATATCATGAGTATATGATCTGTTGTGTGTAGATACACTTCAGACATGCTTTTGGAGTGTTGTCTTTGTTAAATATTTACTCAGCTTTTATGTATACAGTTTGTGTGTGTAGTTGTGTAGTTCTTTCTTGTAAGGTGATGTGATTAATGAGTCAGTGCTCATACCACACGGGAACTTCCTAAACTAGAGATTGTGTGACATACATTGTCACTGTGCTATAACAGTATCCCTTCTGTGGTCATGTCCCTGCTTTTTGGCTTTATGTGTAGATAGTTATAAAGAATGTCTTTTCTGTTTAATAGTAACGATTGCAGTGTTTTTATGTATATCTATGTGTATGTATTAGTGCTGTAAAACGATTAAAATATTTAATCACGATTAATCACATTAATGTCATAGTTAACTCGCAAATAATCGCACATTTTTATCTATTCTAAATGTCCCTTGATTTATTTTTGTCCCATTATTTTTTTTCTCATTTTAATGTTTTTATCACCATGGAAAAGTGGATCGGCTTGCTTTGTGCAAATGTTGTTTTTATTGAAAAATCATCCATTGTCGCCTGGCTTTGACGAGGGGGAGGAGAATTCTATTATTGGCATCCATTTCGGCGTCTCACGCTCGCCATCCGCTCAAAACGTAACGTCTACTACTCTTAGACAAGTGTGTGCGGCGTGCCTGTTGTTTTGTTTCCGGTCTAGCTAGATCCGGTGTGGTGTTGTAGTTTTTCTAACGTTACTAGTTGTTGCAACAGCATGTGAAAAAAACTACAAAGTGTGCTAGGTCAAAAAGAACGTTAATTTTGCGATAAAAAAAATTGACGCCGTTAAAATGGGTTTGCGTTAACCCCGTTAATAACGCGTTTAACTGACAGCACTAGTATATGTGTGTGTATATATGTATGTGTGTGTTTCACATGTGTCTTCATATTCAAGCAAGTTTATTTATGAGTTCAATTGAGTTGAAACTAATAAGAAAAAATTCCAAGCAAGTTTCTGTCTAGAAATGGAAATGGACATTTTGAAACAACTGCATTATGAAATGTTCTTACATTCAGTGTTTTCCCAGGACAACTTAAGATGGTTTGGTTTGATAGTTACTGTTTGATAGTATGTTAGGTTAATTGTCCAGTCAGTGCCCCCTGACCAAGGTCCGGTTCAGGTCTGGAGTTGGTCCCTGGGCTCTGTGGCCATGGCTTCTTCGGATGAGTCGAATGCAGAGAATGAATTTTCTTACGGGGATTAATTAAGGATGACTCAACTTGATGAAGTTGGTGTCAGATTGTTAAGTCTTGGTTATGTGTACAGCGTAGAATAAAAAAAAAGATGTTTCTGATGTGTGATACAGTATGACTTTAGCACCCGCTATAGGCCTATGCCGGTTTTATTGGCCTCGTTGGCCTTTCTCTGAGGGAGTAATGTGGGACAGTACCACTGTCTAATCCAAAAATAAGACCGTTAGTCAGAGTGCTAATTCTGTGACTACTGATAAAAGCCACTAACCATGAGCCAGACCTGGACACTGTCCCATACACAGTAAAAGTTGTTATGCAGGGGCATTAGGGTTGTTGATTCTCATCTTATCAAGCTTAAGACCTCCAGCCCATAAAAGCTGATAACAAGTGAAATAGATAAATTCAACCCTTGGATTTTCAGCATAACTTTCAAACAGAGCCATAGACTAACATTTTTTTACCTGTTTGTTTGTACATTGCCCATTTTAGATTTTGGTAAATTCTTTTGCTACCAACAATGAGGTAAAAACTGAGGTAGGACTAATCACTTTCATTCTATAAAGCATACACATGATAGTTTACATAAAATATACATTATGAACATGAAACACTCTCCCCCTTTAGAGTTTAAAGGTAAAGTTTGTAGTTTACTTCCAGACTGAGAAAAGGAGGCTGTAGTCAGCTTGAATTTGCGTTACTCACAATGCAGCTCAGATAGTAGTGGTGATATGGATCAAATCCTCAGCATATCCAACTTTATATTCTCATATTGATGGTAATATAGTCGACCATAAAGTACACAGTAAGCTGTTACAGATAGAGTATTTTTATGAATGAATTACATGTAAAGACTAATAAGCTTCTAGTGGAATTTTCAAGCAAATATTTACCAACATTTTCTGGTACCAGCTTCTTAAATGTAAAGATTCTCTGCTTTTGTTTGTCCTTTGTGATAGTAAATGTGAAGAGTTTTGGACTGTTGGTTGGACAAAAAATTTGAAGACGTCACTTGTCTCCGTGATGAGCATTTTGCACGATTTCCTGACATTTTCTAGACTAAACAACTCATCAATCAATTGTGAAAATAATTTGCAAATGAATGGCAAATCCAGACAAGTCAAAGTATTTATTCACATTGATCTATAAACACTATAGTCTATATACCACCAACAGGCAGAGATATGGCAAAATCTGTCAGTAAACAACTTTATATTGTCTTACTATATATATCATCATATCTCCCAACCTGAAGCTCAAAAATGAATCAGAGTATGATGGGATGTTGTTGGTCTGGAGCCATGGCCACGAGTATGCATAACCCTCTGAGGGATTTTAAATACCAGGGTCAAGATTGACTCCTTAGAATGCTTTTATGCTATTAGGTTTTAGTAGGATGTTATTCTTTGATTCCTTTTGAGTGTGGTGTACTTGCAATTTCTGTTTTCATTTTTCTAAACCTGCTCTTGTTCATCCTCTACCCTATCCATTGCCTTACCATCCACATGTGGCTCTGCCTACATTGAAACTTAATGAACTCTGAAGCCTGAAGGTCTTCATTCCTATTCATCCATCTCTGTGTATTTTCACCATTTCTTCCTGTCCTAGCTCTCCTCCTCCTCCTCCTCCTCCTCCTCCTGCTCTCATCTCATCCATCACAGCCCATGACAGCAGAGCAGCCAACATGGCATTCTCATCTCGCTTTTCCTTCTGGGAGCAAAAGGGAAGTGTCATTTGGACATTTCATAAAGCAATCTTTTTCACTCTGCATGGTGTTACAGTGTTTTTTCACTAGTTATTAACATGTATCTTTTTATCTATGTGTGGCCTTTGCCTGCATCACACTAAGAATTTGATGGCTTTCACTCATATTTATAGTACTTAACCCATTTGCTGTGACTTTGTGCCACATATGCCATTTGCTGGACACTTTTTTTGTTCTTGAAATAGTAAGACAAGTGTTAATAATGAGGTCTTTGAAGTCCAAAAATAATCTTTTTTAAAAATTACTTTTCAAAAGCAGCATGTTTTGAGGTTTGCACGGTGTGATAGAGACCAGCTTTATGTAGTCCCAAGGTTTTGAACTCCTTTTTTATATCAACACATTTAGATCAAAGAAGAGAACAAGCCAGGCAGCAAAAGTGTAAGTAAATATTATATGTGTTATCCTTTACTAGAGTTTTCACTTGGGTACATACTGGTCCTCAGCCATGTGTATTTTTAGATAGAACTTGACGAATTGAAAGCTGATATCACACATGTTATCATTTAGATCAGACCTGGCAAAACACTCACAAACCTCTCACTTTTTTCTGTGGGGTTTGCTTGAACTAGTGTTTGTAGTATTTGTGCTTGTAGTAGCTTCAGAAAAACCCTCTTTGTATACACCAACTTGTTATAAATGATGAACTCCACCAGTACATAAGTAGGAGCAAGTTCATGAGATATGATAATTAGCTTAATGCAGTGATTCCCAACCAGTGGTGATTGTACCGCAGGGGGTACGTGGAGAGATTGTAGAGTAACTCAACTAATTAAAAAAAATGAATTGATTAAAAAAAATCCACATATCCAACTACCTAGTCCTAGTCAACTATAACAATGTATTTAGATGTTATTGCAGTTGAACTAGTTTGCAAGCAAATGTAATGAATAAATAATTGAAATAAATAGCTGAAAGTAAAGGATAAACTGTAAAGGATCAATAAAAGTAATGAAAGAATTGTTGTTCAGCTTTTGCCAAGCAATCTGTTGTACGATTGCCAACCGAACTAGACATTGACAGTTGAAAAGATTGTAATATGTACTATTGTATCTACTTTTAGATGATTAATAATTAAATAGCCTTCAGTCTGAAATGATTTCAAATGAAGATATTTGTAGGATAACTGGTGGTGTTCATGAAGGGGTACTTGAGTTCATACTGGACTGTGGGGGTACGTCTTACAAAAAAAGGTTGGGAACCACTGGCTTAATGGCTGCCCCAAAATGCAATGAATTAACTTTGAGGATATGAAATAAGTAAAACTATATTAAGCATTTTAAACAGTCAAAATCACCTAGGGAACCAGGCCTCCAAGCCTCTCCAAAAGAGCATTAACCCTGTCTGGATAAAGATATGACTGAAGACCCCTTAGCCAATTAATAAAGAAGAATATCTTCTGCAGTTAGCAGCATACTGTAAGCAGCTGAGCATTCTCCTAGATACTTCTTTATAGCATCTTAAGTGCCCTGCAAACCCTACTCAAAAATACCTATTTAGGATTTTCAGTTCATCTTCTTCCAGTGAGGCATGTAGTAAGCAGCTGGCTGTTCAGTCCTCCTCTGAACAGAGGTTTTTTGTAGTTCTGGATTAAATGTTGTCTGTCTCGTTGAGTTGTGTGAGTGATACCCATAAAGGTATCTGATACCAGAACTGGTCGCCAGCTTTTATTAATAAAGCAAAATATTTGATCAATGTTGCATTGATAATAGGCCTGTCTGTTGGGTTTAGGGTTGTATATAATGACTTCAGATACATTCAGCTCAATGTAACATACCAGTATTTAGATTGCTGTTAGCATAAAGACATGATGCTTGGATTTTCCTTCATTATTCATGTCCTTATACCTCCTCTCTTTCCTCTCCATGAGTAGCCAGACAGTGATGGGCAGCCCAGCCGGGCCAAGTCAGTGCCAGCTCTAGACCCTGGCAGGGGGTTATTCCGGGCAAAAAGTCCCCCACCAGTTTTCCCTACGGAGTCAGCAGCCCGGTTCAGGAGTCCCTCCCCGCCTAAAGTCAGGATACCTGTTAAAGTGCCAGAGCGCTTCAAAAGCCCTGAGCCTCCATCAAAGTCAGCAGAGCAGTTTAGGAGTCCTGAACGACCACAAGCTGCTCTGAGCCCAGAGCCAGTAATGAACAGTGTGCAAGAGCAAAATGGAGATATGGGCAAAAGCGTGGTTAATGGTACAGCTAAAGGTAATATCAAAGTTCCAGGCACCAGCAATAACCACATGGATACTACAGATGACCAGGGTCTGACACGGAAGAAAGTAGTAAAGGTGGTACGTCGTGTCGTCAGGAAGGTCCTGCCCACAGAAGAGGACGAGGCCGCCGTGCCAACACAACCATCAGACAAAGCTCTGGAAGCAGCCAAACCTGCTGCAGAACCAGTTAAAGCAGTGCCAGCACCTTCAGTGTCTAAGACCCCAGCGGTGTCAGGGTTCTCCTTTAAACACGACGTCATCAAAACAGAAGAGAAAGATGACATTTCGCGAGGCTTAACAAACTTGATGGTCAGAGGCAGGACGAGGGAAGCCCGCCCACGAATACGCAAGGATGAACGTCCAGAAAAAATGGAGTTAGAGAAGAAAAATGAGAAGAAAGAGGATAAAGTTGAGCCAGAGGAAAAGAAAGAGGATAAAACCATCCTAAAACCACAAGAGGTCAATCACAAACCGACAAGCTCTGGTCCAGTTATACAGGAAGTCAAATCTCCTGTGGTTGCTGTAAACTCAACCAGCATGGCTTCTGAGTGTTCTGCATCAGCTTCTTCCAAATCGTCTCATTCCAGACCTACATCGCTCCCACCGGTTGTTGGCTTTATCCCAGGACCCAAGCCCCTGCCCTTGTCCCCACCTCCTGGTTTCATACCTGCACCCAAACCGGCTGCGTCTGCCAAACCCACCCCTGCAAAACTTCCTTCTACCACATCAGTGGCCCAAAAATCCTTTTCCCTCTCTCCTCCATCACGTTCAATCCCAGCTCCTAAATCCTCTCCACTTGCAACTTCTGTGAGCCCTGCTCCCCCCCGCCCCAATCGTGGTCCAGTGTCTCCCCCTCCAGGAGTCATTCCCATTCAGCAACCTGCTGTCAGTCAGCAAGAGGTACAATGTCCACACTTTGCATGTCTGGTCGACATTTGGGACATTGGTGTGGAAAATGCATGGCCATTTGAAATGCATGTTCAAAATAAATACCACAGACGGATGCCACGTATGTGTAACCTCAGTGTTGCACACTTCTACAGTCACTTGATAGCCATTGTAAGCCATTGTTTTTGTTTTGAGCCACAGTTGGTAGGACCAAAGTCAAAGTTGGATGGTCGATTGGTTAACAGTGGGGCTTTAGCTGGCAATACAACTTGTCTTTAGTTTATGAGCAACTATTCTCTTGTACTGCTTTGCTCCAAGGCACCTCAACAGTAGTTGCTGAGGGAGTAGGAAGTATGTGTTTACATTCTGACCACAATTTCCCATTCTGGTGACCTTTGAGTCACTAACCCTTAATTTCCTCCTCACAAACTTGGTTTTGCTGTGAAAATAGCCAGCTGTTTATTTGTTAGAAACGACAGAGGTTTTTGTGGTTTTGCAGATTTTAGGAAAAGCTTGCTCTTCATGAGATTTATGAGCCTTAAACCCCCTTCTGTGGCAGTGTTTATCATCAAGACAGGGACAGTTACTACTTGTTTTCACCTATGAGATATCACATAGCAGAAAGCTGCTCATAAGCCTGGTTTACAAAGGCAGAGTCCCACCAGAGACTGCTCCAAACGAGGAACTTCAGTAGTTTAGCTTGTCTAGTCAATAACAGGAGACTCATGTAGAGCCAATTACTGCAGTGCTGCATTCTTTGAGAGGAACAAGGAAAAAACGTGAACAGCACAACTCTCCCAGACTGACAGATTACAGATGTGGTTGCAAAAAAAACAGTTTTTTGTAGACTCTCATTGAATTTGTATGACAAATCTTTATGACAAGCCTTCGACTTCTACATTGTACTCATTGGCATAATAAATATGTGAGTTTCATTAGGATCAGGGTTTTGCCCAACCTACCGAATGACCTAAGAACAGCAATTGTTGTGCGTTGATTTAACTGAGATTTCTGCTCACTCTGTTCATTCACTTGCTCAGCTTGGTTTGTTGCAACTTGTGTCTTGCAAATATTCGTCTTTTAACCTGAGAGTTGTAGTTGTAGCGTGTGTGTGTGTGTGTGTGTGTGTGTGTGTGTGTGTGTGTGTGTGTGTGTGTGTGTGTGTGTGTGTGTGTGTGTTCTTGTGTATGGTAGTTGAACCACCTTTGAACATTCACTCTGTATTTACTGCTAACATGGTCTTTTCAAATCAGATTCCACAATAACCCCAACTGCTCTTAATGTTGATGACAGCTGTGTGTGTGTGTGTGTGTGTGTGTGTGTGTGTGTGTGTGTGTGTGTGGTCATGGGCTTTGCTATATCTGTATCAGTGGGCTTAGTGTAAATGTGTTGCTGCTTTGACCTGTAGGAGGCACCGCTCAGTCCCACTGAGGAGGCTCAGAGACGTCTGATGAGGATCTTCAATGCCCCTGTAAATCACCCTGCTGCCAATCTGTGTATTATTGATGTCTTGTCTTGGGCTTTGTCTTTACCTGCTTACCTACTTACTTATTAGCCTCTAACTTCTCTGTTAACTATGGCTCTTTTTGAAAAGTGCAATATTATTTAACCTATATTTAACCACGTAAGACCCATTCAGCAATGTCTTTTTCAAGGGAATCTCAGTTTCCCAGTTAAATATTTGGACTCTTTACCATTGCTTGCTTTTGTAGACCCATTTGAAAGTTTACTACACACTCAAATACTGAAGGCCCTGAGTTTAAACTAGCCATAACACCTTCCAGGTGTTTTCCAGTGATTTCTCCACACCTGGTGGTCGATAGTACATGGAGCTCAGTCCATATCCATCTATTGAGGATTGAAGCTATTCAATTTACAGCACTCTGGATCCACACTTTATTGCACATTCCCATTCAATTAACATCTTACTAATGTGTCAACAAGTAACAATAACTGTAGTTGTGTGAACTGATCTGCACTTTCAAAAAACATTGTCAGTGTATAGGAATCATTTTCACCCCATGCTTACTCCATTGCAAAGCCATTTTCACTTTTCCATTGTGCTGTCAAGTTTCCATGTGCATGCATTTTCTTCATCCAAAGTTCCATGTTGACTTTCTCTTGTTCTTTCTCCCATTCTTCCCCTCCTCCATCCTCCCTTCTCTCCATGCCTTACTCACACTGCTTTTGCTGGCTGTCGTTGTCTCTCTGTGGCTGCTTTGTGGTTAAGCTGGAGCCAGCAGTCAGTGTTCCGTCCTCTGTCCAAGCCCCTGCCCCTGCGGCCCCGCAGCCCCAGGGTTGTCTTCAGGTACTGCAGCCGTCCAGCCTTCCTCTGGGCCTCCTGGCTGGAATTTGTACTCGTGTGGCTTGTCGGAGTGTAAGGCCCGGAATCCTTCTAACTTTCCCCCCCATTTCCCTTTTCTGCAGTATTTCCAACGTCTGTGTTAAGCTGCGACCGATACAAAAAGCTGACAGGATATAAGATTCAACTCAGTCAGTGTCCACATCTGATATAATGGATGAGATGTGGATTGTTTTATTATTTGTTTTAGCATTGATTAAAAGGCTTAACATTAATTGATATGTTTTATTGTTAACCTGGTTGTAATATAGTAGAACATTTTGTCTCCGACACTTTTGCCGACATTTGATGTCTGTCTGTGTCCCGCAAAGGAATTTCTTTCATGGGAAACAATGACTTTTTGCATTATTTGGCACATTTTACAGAATGTCTGAAAATAATCTCTAGGAACAAGCTGGCAATATTGATACTAATTTTATCTCTGTTAATCCAGTACAAAGATAGATGTAGGACATTTTTAGCCTAGTTTAAGCAGGGGAAATGCATATGAGTAACTTGGAGATCTTTTATTTGAATTTTGTAACCTAATGTGCCAAAAAGAAGGGCAAAATCCACACATTGTGGGTTTAAGAGCAGTTAGAATTGGAGCTATTTTTTGACTGTATTCTGATGGGTGGAGTTACTGTAACACAAAGCCACAACTCCTGACGCTGACGCATTGATGTGTTAGTGATAACCTTTTTAGGTGAAAAGGTACAATACTATTTAAATAAATTAACTTTAGAGCTGCAACGATTAATCAATTAGTTGTCTAACTTTGAATTGAATCACCAGCTATTTTGATTAGCAATGAATTGTTTTAAGGAAAAACATCCAAATTCTCTGATTTCAACTTCTCAAATGGGAATATTTTCTGCTTTCTTTAGTCCTCTATGACTGTAAACTGAATATCTTTGGGTGGTGGACAAAACAAGACATTTGAGGGCATCACCTACGGGTTTGGGAAAAACTGATAAATATTTTTCACCATTTTCTGATATTTTATAGGCCAAACAACTAATTGATTCATTGAGAAAATGATATCGAGATTTTAGAAAATGTATGTTTTCACTTTTGACAGAGCTAGACGAGCAGTTTCCTCCTTTGCTATTGCTCTTGCTAGTGTTTATGGTAGTTGAGGTTTAATGTCCTGAACTTGTATTTGTACTGGAAACACAGAGATGAAAATGAGAACTCTTTACTTCACCAAAAGCCAAACCTGCTGTTGACCCCTAAAATCTTCTTTCTAAACAGTGGCTGGTGTTTGTACAGAAGCCATTAAGTGTGAATTACTCAGTCAGAAGCTTTTTGCTAGGTCTTTGCATGTTTCCTCATTAACATAAGCTGCAATTTGTAACACATTGGCATGACCCAACTGCTTCTTTTCATGACCCATCAAGCTGATAGAAGCAACCTGCATGGGTTTTGTGTCTTTTGGATGAAAGACTGGCATGATGACGGAGCGGTACATCAGGATACCTGCATGTGTGAGTGTTGTGTGGATAATTATTACGTTCAGGTGCTCCAACTCTTTTTATGGTTGTGATGCAACCATTTTATTCCATGAATCTGAACATTTCAGCAGTAAAAGTGTAATATATTAAGTGGATCCAACTGCTCTTTCATAGATGATCATGCTCGCAGAGTAACCCTGATTTCTCTCTCACAGGAGTGCTGGATAAGTATGACAACATTTGTTCAGATGCATTAATGGTCTACAGCTGTGTCAATGACATTCTATTTATCTGTGTGCTGATCTATTTGTCTGTATGTTTGTCTGTCCAACATTTGTTGCTCATATATAACTGTGACCTTTGACCTCTTCATGCTGGTCGAATCACCAGGGATCAGTGGAAGAGGACCCTGTGGCCCTCCTTCAGGCATCTCATGCTGCGGCTAAGCAATCCCAGGTCTGGCTTGCACTGTGCCTGAGTGTAATTCACCACCAGCTCATATCCCATGATCCCCCTGCACTGTGGAGTGTTGTGCCGTGTTGTGCTCTCTCCCTTTGCTTGTGAAATGCAGTGTGTATTGCAGTGTGTCTCGTTATTTTTTCCCATTAAAACAAACAGTTATGACTTATTTGCGCTATTTTTGGTTTTACATCCAAAAATATCTCCCTTTTTCTTTGTTTATTTGCTTATTATTTTTGGTTTATTATTGTGTTCCTTCCTCACCTTTGTCCCCTTTGTGTTCATCCATGGCATTTTGGTTATCAGGGTTAGCCATTGAGCACCCTTCACACACCCCTGAGGCTTGTTATAATGACTGGTTTGAAATTTCTCATCCACAAACACACATTGTTATCCACCACCCTGAAGAGCATGCAGTGCTCAGTGGACTGTAAGACCACTGCATGGTCATCATCTTGACAACCTTTCCTCCATAACCTTTTAGCATGTGCTGGTGTTGGACTGGAAACACTGGTGTTTTCACAAAGACACAGTGTTACTATGAGTGGTCCGGTGATGTGGCTTGGCCAATGTAACGCCTTTGTCCCTGCTGTCTATTCATTTTTCTCCTTGTCCCTTCTGTCCCCCAGGTGAAGACAGAGGAGCAGATCGCAGCAGAGCAAGCCTGGTATGGATCAGAGAAAGTCTGGCTGGTCCACAAAGATGGCTTCTCCCTGGGTGAGATGGGATTACTTGGCTTTTTTGCACATACAGCACCACTCCTTCTACACATTCCAGCGTAGGACATTTCAAACCTTTTTGTTGGCAGTTTTGCTTTCACTGTTAAAAATTTGACTATGTTTTTAAAAAAGTAATTGGTAAATAAAGTCGTTTTTTTTAATGAATCCATTTGAATTACTTACATTTAATCTTTTTAGTGCAACTGTCATAACAAAAATAATAAGATTTAAATGAATTCATATATTTTTATATCTATATCGATATATATGTGTATATGTACATATATATCTTATTTTCTGAATTGCATTGTGTCTCTCACTCAACTGAAATCGGTTTCTGCCACAGTAAACGATAAAACCAAACATATCAACAGGTATAGCTAGTAAATAACCGTAGGAATAAGTCAGTATTTTTCCAGCCCTAACAAATTGTTTTTGTAGAGTTTCACGTATGCAACAGTTTTTCCACCCAGCACCTGTGCGCAGTGTTTTTGGATATAGCACCTACAAACTACAAATCTGTCATCTTTTTGTTTGTGTAGAGATTCATATTTGCAAGGATCACAGTATATAGTTATAATACATTATAATCACAGGGGTGTGAACTGCCAGCCCAGGGGCCATTACTGGCCCTCCATCCTACTTTCCTCCGGTCAAGGATGATATCAAAAATGTAACCCTGCCTGCAAGATTACTTTTTAAAATAATTTTTTGTAGTTGTGTCATATTCATTTAAGCCACCCCTTTATATACAATCATAACTATAAAAGCCTTACATTGTGTCAGGGTGGTCCAACATATCTTAAGGCTGTGACTTGAAAACATTTTTTTGGTTTTAGTAATTTAGTCTGTTGCTGTTGCATTGTAGCTTTTTATAACCAGGCATGCTTTTTGAAAACATTCACAATAATAGAAAATACAGATCTAATAAATTCAGCATATTACTTAGAGGGTAAGTCAACTAGCATGCTACAGCTGATAGACAAGAACTGGTGTGCTGGCAAAACTTTCCATGTAAAACTCTCAAAAATGTATGTTGTGCATGCACAGGTTGTACCGTTAGACCCCTAATGTTCATATTTATTTAACATTTCATAGTGCTAGACATGGGTGGAATATTGGGTTGTTGAAATCTGTGTTGTCTCTTCTCAATGTAAGCGGCCTGAGAAGCTCTGGTTCCATCCATTAGGTCATTTGCAGCTTAAGTTTTAAGAAAATCCAAAAATTTCCATTCATTAGTTTAGCTGTTTAATTAGGCAGTTGAGATAAACAGATGAGTTTGAGCATTTGCAGCCGGCCTATAGCTATCCTTTGTTTTCTGTCGTTTCTCCTCACAGCCACCGTGGTGAAAACAGAGGCTGGCTCCCTGCCAGAGGGCAAGTTGAGAATCAAACTGGAGCATGATGGGACAACACTGGATGTGGATGAAGACGATGTAGAAAAGGTAAACAAATGATTAATGGTAATGCACCTGGAGGAATCTGAACCAGATCAGCAGCTCATATGTCCAAATTGATACGCGCTGTTCATTCGTACCAGTTTGATACTAAACACGAACATGAACATTGTTTATAGTTTTTCATTTTCACTTCGATGCCATCACGGCAGTGGAGGATGTACAGTACAAAATGTCCATCATGGATCACAGTATATAACAGTATTAGTATTATCGATTTAATTCTAAAATGTGTATGTTTAAAAGTAGATAATGTTTCATACTTTGTTTTAATATTGTTTTTTTCTGTCCCAGGCACAATCAAATAAAAAAAATTCAAATAATAAAAAAGGGATGCATGCTAGGCTTACCTTGCTCACCTTAGAGAACTAAAAGACCACCTTCGTAGAGACCTCTGCATTCATTTATTTTATATTTTATATTCTATAATGTCAACTAATCCCATGTGCGTAGTAACTCTAGAAACAACATTTGAATTTTTAAATATTCAATTCTAATCCTGTTCAAAATCTTATGACAACCAGGCAGATTTAGGAACTGTATAGCTAATAGGCACACTTCAATGTTCTTCAAAGTATTTGGCCCCCTTCCTGACTTCTTATTTGTTTGCATATTTGTCACACTTAAATGTTTCAGATCATCAAACCAATTTTAATATTAGACAAAGATAACCTGAGTAAATACAAATTGCAATTGTTTTTAAATGATGATTTCATTTATTAAGGAAAAAAAGCTATCCAAACCTACCTGGCCCTATGTGAAAAAGTAATCTTGATGATCCCCAAGACTTTTGGGAAAATATTCTGGACTGACGAGAAAAATCTGAACTTTTTGGAAGCTGTGCATCTCGTTAAACTAATGCAGCATTTCATAAAAAGAACATCATACCAACAGTCAAACATGGTGGTGGTAGTGTGATGGTCTGGGGCTGCTTTGCGGCTTCAGGACCCGGATGACTTGCCGTAATAAATGGAACCATGAATTCTGCTCTCTACCAGAAAATCCTGAATTCAATTCAATTCAATTCAATTTTATTTGTATAGCTCCAATTCATAACAGAAGTTATCTCAGGACACTTTTCAAATAGAGCAGGTCTAGACCGAACTCTTTAAAACATTAATTACAGAGACCCAACAGTACCACCATGAGCAAGACCTTTGCGACGAGGGCAAGGAAAAACTGCCTGTTAAAAGGCAGAAACCTAGGACAGATCCTCCGGCTCTAGGTGGGTGGTCGTCTGTCTCGACCAGTTGGGGTGAGAGAGAGAGAGAGAGGCAGAGAGAGAGAGAGAGAGCGAGAGACAGACAGACAGGTGCACAGCAACAACAGTATTGGCAATGGCAAAGGAGAATGTCCAACCATCAGTTCGTAACCTTAAGTTCAAGCACACTTGGGTTATGCAGCAGGACAATGATCTGAAACACACTGGCAGGTCCACCTCTGAATGACTTAAAAAGTACAAAATGAAGGTTTTGGAGTGGCCTAGTCAAAGTCCGGACTTAAATCCAATTGAGATGCTGTGGCATGACTTTAAACAGGCTGTTCATGCTGTGAAAGACTCATTGCCAGTTATCGCAAACGCTTGATTGCAGTTGTTACTGCCGAGGGTGGCACAACCAGTTTTTAGGTTTAGGGGGCAATTACTTTTTCACATTGGGCCAGGTAGGTTTGGATAGCTTTTTTCCCTTAATAAATGAAATCATCATTTAAAAACTGCATTTTATATTTACTCTGGTTATCTTTGTCTAAAATTAGCTTTTTTCCCTTAATAAATGAAATCATCATTTAAAAACTGCATTTTATATTTACTCTAGTTATCTTTGTCTAATATTAAAATTGGTTTGATGATCTAAAACATTTAAGTGTGACAAATATGCAAAAAAAATAAGAAATCAGAAACCTAACCCTTTTTTACAGCACTGTATGTGATCAGAAAGGCCCTCTGATTTATTTACGTCAGCCATCTGCCTATTTTCCAAGTAGCTGTCAATATTCCTCCATGCTTGATAGTGCTTGAGTTTTATCTTACGGTATCACTGACCTACTAGCTCCAGTTTCAACTAACTGTCCAGGGGTTCGAAGCTCTATCTATCTGTTGCTAGTTGAATGGCATCATCGTGGTCTCTCTCTGTTTAGGCCAACCCTCCGTCCTACAACCGATCAGAGGACCTGGCCTCACTGCTCTATCTGAATGAATCCAGTGTGATGCACTCCCTGAGGCAGCGCTACGGAGGCAACCTCATTCACACCTATGCTGGACCCAACATGGTCGTCATCAACCCCCTTAGCACGCCCTCCATGTACTCTGAGAAGGTAATCTGTAGACAAGATGACTGTTGTAGCAGCATATACTGGGTTGGCTGTGGTTTTGGAATTATATGTTATTCATAAACATTGAAAAACTGTGGTTGTGGCTATTAATTTGAATGGCTCAGTTTTCGTGTCTGCCCTTCTTTTGTGTTCCTCACCCTGCTGTGTGCATCTTCTCCCCTTTCTTTTCTTCCTCCCCCCATTAGGTGATGCATATGTTCAAGGGTTGTCGGCGCGAGGACTCGGCTCCTCACATCTACTCCGTGGCTCAGTCGGCCTACCGCAACCTGCTCACCACACGGCAGGATCAGTCCATCGTGCTGCTGGGCAAGTCTGGCAGCGGCAAGACCACCAACTGCCAGCACCTGGTCCAGTACTTGGTCTCCATCGCTGGGAGCACTGGCAAAATCTTCTCAGGTGAGCCTGCAGAGTTGTTTTAAAAATATATGAATAGATACAATAGACTGATAGTAGTCTGTAGAAGATATCTGACATTTAGTTGTGCAGGACTTTCAAAACACAGTGGAAACATTATTTTTAAGCGTCAACACCTCCGACGAAATGACTTGTTTCACTATCAGAATTTCATAACATTTGAAAACTCGAGAAGATTTGCACAAGTGAATAATTGAATCTTCCTTCAAGTTAGCAGAAGGCTAGTTAGAGGCTCAGCCGGCGGAAAATCCTGGTAATTTGTCAAACTTTTTTGGCTTCCTTGGCCACTGAGCAGCTTCCATAGGAATGAACAGAGCCTGCCCCCAATGTATCCAGTCATTTTAATACATTCATGATACTTACTGGCATGGATTTCCTACTCTCTGTGGAAACAAATAGCTGCAGACTTCACATTGCTAACTCAACCTGCTACTCTGCAACTCAAATTTTCCAATGAGTTTCCAGCCACCACTAGGTGTAGACACTGCATGCCAGAAGAGGGCAGCATATGCATTTGCTATATATATATTATTCTAGCTTATGAGCAGGAACAGCTAAATAGGAGTGTATTTCAAAAATTATTTTATTACCAGATGTATATGCAGAGTAGCAGCAATACTGCTGAGGTGACAGGCATGTGTTGTGCATTGTTTTTGAAATTATGACATACAGTCTTTAGGAGTATATGATTCAACTTTTTCCCATGGCCTAGTGTTAAAAAAGCAAACAGCAATTGCAAACAATCCAAAAAATGGAATTACAATACATATTTGATCGGCACCCCAAGTATCATAATCATATCGAATCACAAGATCAGCATATTGTTCCACCAACTAGCAAACTGCAAATGTATTATTGTTAAATTGTCTATAATATGGCCCCCAATTTTCTAAATTTGACTTTGACTCAAATAAACATATGTGTGACCATACGGAAAACAAACCAACAGTTTATCTAAACCACTTTATTTGGAGGCAAAACTGAAACTGAACACAGCAGAGATGTCACCAATGATCTCCCACTGTGTTCGCCCAACTATGGCAAAGTTGAAGCAGGAAGTGGGTCTATCAACTGTGGTAGATGTTTAAAGCAGACAGTTTGGGTAATGACTTTAATGTTTGCCTTTGTTTTCTCTTCCAAAATGACGAACTTATGGCTCAATTTGCAATAAACTGGAGTTATCTGTTAATGACAGTCTTTATTCCCCATGCCAAATCAGAAGTGGTCCAGTCGGTCATGAAATTCAGGTCGAGACACTAAGAAACCCTCCTGACAGCAGTGACACTGAGGGCTCAGTAAAACCCATAATGTGTACAGTTACTGACTGAGTTTGATTTAAATCTGCTGCAGACTCATTAGCATCACGGTTGTCTCTGATGTAATTTATAAGGGAAGGTTCTGTCTATGCGCTGGAACTTTATGATTCTTTGTCATATTGTATTGATTGTGAAAAACACTATTTTTAATGAATAGTTTATGTGCCAAGATTCGTGACAGTAGTTGCCTTTTCTTAACCCTGCAAGCACTTTTATTTTATTTTAGTAACTTTTTACTACTTTTTACTTTTAGAAAAAGTTGTGCTGTGATGTTGAATGTTACAGGAACTGTAATAAACACAAATGCAGATCCCACTGTTCTGCTTGCATTAAATAAGTCAACTTTTTAAACTCTTTTATGCATATGCTGTGTTCTTTATACTATGACAGTTGTGTTTTGAATTGCAATATATCACCATGCTTACAGTATTGCAGTATATTGAATCGTGACCTCTGTATCGTGATACGTATCTTATGGCCAGATTATTGCCACATACAGCCCTATTCAAGGATGTAATATGTTGCATTAACTACTCAAGTATTAACTGAATTATGGATTAGACTATTTTTTTTTTTTTTGGGTGATGCAGCTGAGAAATGGCAGGCCGTCTACACCATCCTGGAGGCTTTTGGCAACAGCTCCACGTCTATGAATACCAACGCCAGCCGCTTCTCCCACGTAGTGTCCCTCGACTTTGACCAGACCGGGCAGGTGGCCTCCGCCTCTATCCAGGTAACGCACACACAATTTATACACAGTCACAGTGGAAATATGTGAGCACACAGCTGCCCTCAGAATGCCTTCATTTCATACATACAATACTAATACCTGTGCTATTAGTTTAAACATACTACTTAAACAGCCTCAACCAGGCTGGGCAACTCTATAGAGGCCAGATGCCTCTATATAACCTACATAAACAAACAACACCATCAAAGAGAAAACTGTTGATTCCCCTTGAAATCAATGAAACAAAGCAGTGAAAACACTACCACTCTTGTCCACAGGGGCCGCCAGAATCAACAGAAAAAGGAGAATTCCTTGTAGGAGCTTTACATTGCAACAGTTCTAAACTAACATCAAAACTAACAGAAAGCATATAGTTTCAGAGAGAGTGTGCAGAATAAAACTGAGACTTCACTCATACCTCCCTGTACCGTGCTGTGTTTATCCACAGAAGACTCTGTCTGACTCCTGTTGTCTCTTTCTGTAGACGATGCTGCTGGAGAAACTGAGGGTGAGCCGACGACCTGAGGCAGAGTCCACCTTCAATGTCTTTTACTACATGATGGCCGGAGCCGACAACAGCCTGAGGTGATTTCCTCTCGCAGCATTTGAATGAAGTATTGAAATATGTCACACTTTGTTTTTCATACATTTTAAACTTTTTAAACTTTTGTTTCATGATTTTGGTTTTTAAATTCCAGGAAAACTTGTTCTGATGATTATAGTTCTGATTTGAGCATCACAGTTCATGTGTTCTAGTCGTTCCTGGGGTCAGTAGTAGGTCAATAGTTTACTCTAAAGAGCAGGAAAATTAGATTTTGGCTTTTGAATCATAGCCATCTTGCATCACAAATGACAGGTAGTCTGGGATAAACTAAAAAAAAAACGCGTTCTGGTTCCAGCATCTTGCCTCTCTCGTCCTCTCTCTTAGAACGGAGCTGCACTTTAACCACCTGGCTGAGAACAGTGCCTTTGGGATCTTACCACAATCTAAGGTAACCACACCAGATGATTTACCTGACGTGTCTGTAAGCAGGGTTTCATTTCACATGGTCTTTATGTATTTTGCTGCACTATTATAACCCAACCGAGACAGGATTTTTTAAGGCTGATACCGATATTGGAGAGTTTTAAAAATCATAATCATTATTAAGTTCTTTATTCAACTCACAACAAACATTTTTGATAAGAAGAAATGAGTCAGTTAGGTTTGATCTGATATCATCTCCTTCAGCCTGAGGACAAGCAGCGAGCCTCGCAGCAGTTCACCAAGCTGCAGGCAGCCATGAAGGTCCTGGGCATCTCTGGTGAAGAGCAGAAGGCCCTCTGGCTCATCCTGGGGGCCGTTTACCACTTGGGGGCCGCAGGAGCCACTAAAGGTAGGACTGACTGAAGAAAACAAAAGCTCTTATACAAAAATATTTCTTCTTGATCAGCAAGTTAAATCCTTTAGAGGACCTAAAAGCCGGGCTGGACCCACTCCTCCTCCATAAAAGAGGCGGTATTGTTGTGTGTGTTCTCATCTTATGTCAAATAAGCCCACGACACAATCTCCAAAACCATGCATCCCTTCTGACAAACCGATAACTTAAGACTTATCTTGGTTTATCATTTGAGTGTGAATAAATATGAACTAGAGAAATACATGTCTTTAACAAAATAGATGCGTATCCTCTCCTTTGTCTGTCTCTAAAACATATCCCAGAAGCTGAGCTCACCTCTCATTTTCATCTCCTGTATCGGACCGTTCAGTACAACTTGAGGACTGTGATGCCAGTCACTGTGTCACATCCCCTTTCATTAAATGACCCAGTGTGGCATTTTCCACGGATGGGAAACGGAAAGAAAAACCCGACAGCACTGTAAAATCCATTAACTCCCATGCTGCAAGACTTTTAATTAAATAAACAGTTGAAAGATATTGGTCATTAGTGCTCACTTCACCATTCATTAAGCTTGTCAGGGGAAAATGTGGACCTCTTGCTTTGTGCAGAGGAGGTTTAGATCAACTGAGGATTTTAGAGATGTTTGAATTGGTAAGAGCTGCATGTTCAGTCTGTGATAGACCTAATAAATGCTTTAGGAAATGGAGCCAGATAAGCAAATACTGTTGATGCAGTCACAGACACATTGATGCAGTAGTGACCCTTCAGGTCAGTTCTCAGTAAGTACATGCAGGAGGAGACACAGTAATATATGAAGTAAAATATAATGTCATCCAATTCAATAGCCATGTGATGAATATTACTTTGGTGAGGACCACAGTGTTACACTTGACCAGAAAGGCTTCTCTTAAAGGTTATATATTCCCTTCTCACTGGATGTAACAGCAGAGCACCAGCACCTCAGACCAAAACAATGGGACAGAAATGAAATAAAACTCACCAAAACATAGTCCTCCCAACATTTGTTAATGGTGATTTGGCTGAAATGAACGCTTAATTAGAGTTAGATGTGAAAACATTTCAGAAACTGGCTGCAATGTAAGCTAACATAAAGCTCCTTTGGGACAAATGCACTGTCGAAGTGCATCCACTAAAAGTTGTTGTTTTTTTGACTGACAGACTCAGATTGTTATTCTCAGTGTCTGACCTACATTATGGGAAGGATTCCTACAGAGATAGAGCTTTTGTTTAACCGGATAACAGCTGTAATATCACTATCATTCTCAACCAGACTCCATAGACAAAAATGGTAATCTTACCTCGCAGATCACTGTAGCATTCATAGGCGGTGCCAGGGCATCAGGTATGGGGAAACTAAATTATTATGACGATTGGCGGGTAGGGTAACTCCCAATGACAAAAGTAATATGACTTCATGAACCTTACTCAACTGTAAGCATTTGACTCTAAGTTACAATCAAATTTCCGATTATCATTATTCATACAAATTAACATTAATTTATCCCAAGCTCAGTTTGCCTTCACCAGTCTGAGATGTTTTTTTTTATTGTTTAAGAGGATCACACTCATTCATCTCATATGAATGAAAAACGTATCTAAAACCTGTGGCAGAGGTAGACAGAGGATGTCAACCCCGTAATTATTATTATTATTATCTTTTAAGACATTGATATTGATAATTCATAGAGAGATGAAAATGAAAAATCATAGCTTTTTCCACCACAACAGGTATTACAAGTATCTTGCAGACAGTACACCATACGTGATATGCAAGTGTAAACCCATATAATATTAGATATAGCAGGAGTTGACCAGTATAGACCAGGGTGGCCCAAGACAAACTTGACACAACACTTGACAGAACACTCAAAAAACACTGCACATTTTCCACATTTACGAACAAAGAGCAAAGTGAGACAGACTAAAACCTGTGACACCATCACTCTGCTATAGCTTTACATGGCTAATAGTTGTTGCTGCTATATTAAAATAACAGTTGGTGTTATTATCCTGCAGTCCTATCCAACACCACCACTAACTACAGTGTCATCAACAGAGACCATAGAGTTGAAATAACGTGACTCTGAAACTGTGTCAACAACAACTTTGCAAATAGTTTCATACTTAGTGGGCAGTGGAATAAAGAGAAAAAAGCAGCACTTAACGTGCTGCTCTCGTTTACATTGTAAATACAACTTAGCCAATCTCCAATCACCTATGATAAGTTGTTGGGCAGAAGGGAGTTCTTACTCATCCTTTCTTATTCTCATATCCCTGTCTCTGAACACTTGGATTATTCATTATACCCAGCAAATTGCTTCTCTGTCCTGCCAACCATGTATTCATTTCCATCACCTCATTACTTCAACATTAATGACAATGTGGCCCTGCTCGAATTAGCATAAACTGTGCAGACTTAAAGGCAAATCCCTTTCACTTAAGTAAAACATTTGACTGGAGTTGTCTTTTTACCCAGTGCCACTAGATGTCAGACTTGACATTTGATGCACACTCTCTCAGTAGGCAGCATGTTGACTGTAACAGCAACTAGGACTCCAGGTTTTTAATCTCACACACGTTTTTCAATTTGATGTGTGAAGAATGCAGATTTTTTTTAGATTTGAGAAGTCTTTCCAGCAGATGTTGGAACCTGGCTGCAGGCTTTTGCTCCCATTCAGCCACATTATTGAGGTCCAACACTGATTGGGTTGGGTGATAAGGCCTGGCCTACAGCCAGCGTTCCAGTTCATCCCAAAGGTGTTACATGGTCAAATTATTCTTAACCAAGCAGGGGAAACCATTTCTTTATGGAGCAGGTCTCATTCAGGGGGGCATTGGCCGTGTTTCCAATGTATTTTTATGCACATTTTGAAGTATCGCATTAAAAAGTTTGATGGAATCTGCAAAATTAGATAAAACTTGAGGCTGTTTTCTAAAAAGTGTTAATGCTTAATGGAGAAATAGTTTTTCGGAATAGTTTCTGATGTAGCGAACATTTTACTTACTTTACTTTTTACTTCCCATCATACGTTCATGATCTCTGCACAAAGGTCTGATGGGATTTACTCGGCCAAAATTGACAAAACATTTGGATGGAAACATGGCTACGTTCATGTTTAAACATGAATTTTAAAGTTTATTCTTGACATCGGAAACAGCAGTTGACAAATCATTCTCATCCCAAATCATTGCTCAGTTACCATGGAGGTGTACATATGCAAACATGCTGATACCAAGCTTCTAATGACCAACAGTGATCAGATAACAGATAATTAACATTTTTTGTATTTTAAGAATTACATACCCTGTAGTTTGTACGCACCAGAGGGTAAGAAAGGCTAAGCTGTAGTGAGCAAAGGTGGATGATTAGATATTCCATTGCTCTGATCTGACCAAATTTAACTAACATCACTATTGTTATAATTATTATTTTTTTGTTCATTTTTTTAAATTAAACAAAAGGCTATCAATTGTTCATGAGAATTCAAAATATTATTATTACTGACCAATAATTAACAGCCCCGATATAAAGCATGCATATTCCAAGCACCTCTAGGACCTCTCCCTCACAATGATAATCTTAACGTAAGGTGAATTTACTCATTACTGATGAAACGTGTGAAAATGGTGGAAAGCACTGTAAATAGTGAGTAAGTGGACAAGTTGTTGATTTTACTGTAGCAAAAAAGAGATGTGCAAAGTCTGAGACAGGAGATGAACAGTATCCCAGGGTTTCCCACAGGAAGTTGTTTAGCTGAGGCGGTAAACCACCCACATCCTGATGCTTCTTATCACACAGTGTAATTATTAAAAAATAGCCTAAACTAGAACTGCATGAAATACAACGGCTGTTGCTGTGTGAAGTAGTGCCTTTGGTCTTTTGCCCTAAAGCTAATGTTATATTTTAATAAAATTGTATTTTATGATGTTGGCTGAGGAGGTGGTTTAAGTCAAGGCGGCTCACCTCTGCGATGAAACACTGCAGGAAACCCTGGTATCTGATGAGAGCGCAACATGGACAAACATACACACACAATCACTTCTTGCATGGTTCTGTTGAATAATATTTGCTCCGGTGTCTAACTTCTCAGCTTGCTCTTCCAAAGCATTGTGGTGGGTTGTCAGTGTTGTATAATGCTAATGTTTATGTTTTCCTGTGACTGTGCATTGATGATACCATGAACTGTGTTATCTCTAACCCCCTCTCTTTACTTGCATGTTTGCATGCTGCGCCCTATCAAACGCAGACGGAGATGAAGGTAATGGAAAAACCACACACAAGTTGTTCACTGTTTTTCACTTAAAAAACTTTATTTCAGAGCCTCTCTTGTTTGTATTTTCTGTCTTAATGCCTTTATCATCCCTTCCAGGCCTTAAGTCATTAGCATTTTTATTGTTTCTGCTCCTCCTCCCCCTCCTCTCTTCATCTCCTTCTCTCTTGTGTTTTCGTGTTTCCCTCATGACGATCCTCCCCGCTCTCTGTCTCACCCTTTTCTGTTCCGTGAGATGAAAATCACAGGGATCAGAACTTTGGTGTCCCTTTAAACTGCTCTCTGTGATGCCACCCTGTGTCGGCCACATTCAGCTCCCAAGCTGCTGTCACACTACAACACATTCTCAAAAGCAGAGTAAAGCTTGTTCATTCTCTAGTCAGTGTTTTGACTTTCTTACCACACAACTCGTATTTCCCAGCTTACCCTGTGTATCCCCATGAAGTTTGTGCTTGGCAGAGGCTCCTGTTGATTCTTTGGCTCTGTGTCTAAGCTTTTTGATTGGCTGGCTGTGCAGGCTGTCATGTTGCCTTGGTTCGTTCTAACACATTGGCTTTGAATTGCCTCCAGACCAAATGGAGATGCACTCCTCATACAGACATTCATGCAAACACAGACGGAGTCAGGACATGATCAACAGTGATTAGCAGTCTAAATCTGAGTCGTTCGGTTTGTTTTCAGTCTGCTCTCCACCACATATCTGGGAAAATACCAATTTTAGCTTCTTATTATAAATAGCTTTTATTTTATCTTTTCAAATGCCTGCAGTGGCAACAAGTGACTACATTTGTTAGGGTTTCTGTTACACCTATGCAAGTTGGAGCAATTGCTTACTATCTAGACTTTTAATACCTAGTATCGGTTATGCTATGCTTCCCATAATGTAGCTTAATCACATTTTTTGCACTGTTTTGTAAATGCCCACAGCTTTAAAGCTCCACACCCCCAGTTTGTAACCCAGTCTTTCTGCTATAAATGTGTAGACTCCAAGCCCAGATAGTCAACTGCCGTTATTCGAGTAATTTTCTGTCTGAGCAGGAGGAAACGCAGCTGAACGTAATCCACTAAAAACACTGAGGGTGTTTCTGGCTGGAGTTAAGACCTTCTGTAGTCTCTAACTTTCAGACTAGAACCACTGTTTCAACAACAATAACCAACTCTGGTTTGGTCAAAATAACCCCTTAATTCACAGAGTTGGATGAGAAATGGGCTGCCATGTAACGTTAGCTGGTGCTTGTTTTTGCCACTGACAGGCTAAGAGTCTGACCACATTAAGGGAAGGATTCCTACAGATATGGACCTTTTTTTTTTTCAACAGTACAAAAAAACAGTAATTTCACCTCGTAGATAATACACTTAATAAACACACTTTCACATTCAGACTCACCAGAAACGTTTTGAAACTGTATTTCTCCTGATCAGATGATGATGGGATTATTAAGTAATGACTTGCAGCAGAGCAGCAGCAAGCTCTAAGTAACTACTCTAGTAACTAACGTTGTAGAGTAGGCTATGTGTTGCGGTGAATTGGAATGTTCTATACAAAATGGCATCATTTATCAGTCCACAGTTGAGGATGTAAGTGTAGGTGCCTGCTTTGCAGGGGCTGGGCATGTTGATGGGCTGTTAGTGAAACAACAGGACACACTCTCACAGTCTGATGAGTTAGGTACTACTGCCTACACCGCCACATAACTTAACTTTAAAATAAATGTGCCAAAACAATGGTTTCAAGTTTTGTAAAGATATAAACTCCCAGAATGCCAACTCCATCAAATCGCTATTTTATGACCATGTCTTTGCCTGAAAAAATGAACAATGAAGGTTAACAACAGCTGTACTGCGTGACCATCAGTGTGTGTCATGGTGCATCATGAGCACACATGACAGGCTGCATGTATGCACATGTTTTTGTTCCTAATGGTGCCAGTGCACACACAGTTTCTCCATGAATAAATAATTCAATATGAATATTTACCTGAGAGGGTACCCTCCTGATGACCCTGTAGACTTGCCTGCACTCTTACACCACAAGTTCATGTTGAAACTACATTCTTTTGGAAATTGGACATCATGACCAGACATACATTGAACTGACCAGGTCTTGGCATTCACTTAAGTTGCCATTCAAGCAAGTTGTCCTCACCATTGCAGTTTAGTTTTTGAGGTGAGGGTAGGGTAGTAGGGTAGTAATTAAGGATGATTTAGTCTGAGAATGGTGTGGAAAAGTTTCTGATGTAACGAGTAGCTATTCGTAATGCTAGTGGAGCTAGGACTACTGAGTGGGCCATGGCATTCAGATGAAACTACTTGTGAAACCAGTTCAACTAGCCATTGCAGCAGATACAGTGTAGCTCATAGGCCGGGTTACCTATCTGCACTTTGCTTGGGTGAGAGTAGGATGTAAAGACAGCTTAAAGGTAGGTCAGGGCTATAGATTGGGCTCAGTGAATATATGAATTTTTATATACTCAGTTCTCAGTTATATCAGTTATATATGGATCCTACTAACCTGACTGCACATACTGGTTTGTTACACAGAACCATCTGGGAAGTCGTTGTTGAAAACTGCTTGGAAAAGCTGCTTGAAATTCGGCAGGTGATTAGATGAAGCATCTGTCTGTCACTGTCTATCAACTCAATTCAGTTCAATTCAATTCAATTCAATTTTTTTGTATAGCACCAATTCATAACAGAAGTTATCTCAGGACACTTTTCAAATAGAGCAGGTCTAGACCGAACTCCTTATAACATTATTTAACATTATCATGGGCACATTTCAACCAATCAGATCAACAAGCCATATAACATAGTTATAGGTTAAGATCTTACAGCCCATAATGCAACACAGCAGAATATTTTGTTAGACCTTGGTAAACCAGACATCTTTCAAAATCTAGTGTGTAAAAACTGGGATTGGGGCAAGATGAATGGGGATTGGGCAATGCTGTCAGTGGTTGTGTTGACATTTTCTGTCAGTGGTGTATTCACGTTAATGTGCAGTGTGGCTATAGTTAAAAAAGGCACAGTCATTTAAAATGATGCAGTGTGATCATCATATTCATGATCATTTCCTGTCAGTCTGTCCTCTACATGGATGCTGTCTGATGACATCATTATGTACAGCACAAGAAAATCAGGCCTGTTGTTTGTACAGTTGGAAAAAGAACTAAATGTTTTATTGATGGAAACACTCAACCACAAGTATGAATCTCAACACCTTAGCTGTCAGTTTTCACACAACTCCCACAGTCATTCTCATATCCAGATAAAATACCCTCCACTGGTAGCAACAGAGAGAGAATATCTCTTTTGGATATACAGACCTGCCATGAGAAATGCTTATCTGGGTTACAGGATGAGCTATGGTTGATACTGAATTTGTACTTTCACAGTGTGTTTTCACTTCATGGTAGCTACAGTACTATGCAGGAGGACAGAAACTACTGATAGGACTCCTGATGTATCTCAGTTTGAGTACCCTTTTCACCCTCTTCATCCTCCCCCCTCCCTCCTCTTCGTTTGTCTAAACCTGTCTTTTTCATTATCTTTCTTCCTCAGGTCCTTATTGCATATTTTCTTAGTTTTAAACACATTTTGACTTTCTTCACAGCGGGACGTAGGCAGTTTGCCCGTCATGAATGGGCCCAGAAGGCGGCCTACCTGCTAGGCTGTACCTTGGAGGAGCTGTCCTCCTCTATCTTTAAGCACCAGGCCAAAGGACTGAAGCACTCCACCTCATTCAGAGGAGGGTCGGACGAAGCCAGCCAGGGTGACAGCTCAGGTAAAAACCCAAACGTGAATCTGACCACTTTACACCTTGCATTAAACGGTGTTTTGGGTGACCACATGAAAGTACAGGTTCATGAATTACATTTTCCGTATTTACGAGAGGGGACAGGTAATTAAGAATACATTGTACACAGTGCTGCATAAGATTTATAAAGTTTGCCCTAACTCAGCAACTCAAACGAAACTTGATTGATTTCTTTAAGGGGCTGATTTGCCACCACCTTGAATTACTCACGCATTGTTTTACTCTGGAGGACAGGGACCTGATCTCAATGAGGATAATGAGAATGCATTAAATATTGCTGGTATAAATGCAAAGATCGGACCGCTTATTATCCGGATAACATGTCCGCAGATATAGATCACATTTTAATACTAGGTGTAAATAGGATGATTTATTATTATTATTTATTAATGTGATGATAAATACTGAATTTTGCCCCCCCCACGCACATATAGAAGCAATTCAGCAAGTACCCTTGCTCTGATAAGTCTAAAATTCTGATTTAAATAAAGGATGTCCATTGAAAAAAGTGCTTTGAGGAAAAGACTATCCTCATGTTTTGCTTGAAATTAGTGAAAGCTACCCTAAAACACTTGAATGGGGGTCTTGATTTGAAGTTGATTTGACAGTCTTCATCTTGTCTTTGATCTGTTGTCGCCAGGCTCTAAGGTCACAGCTCTGGAGTGTTTGGAGGCCATGGCATCCGGACTCTACTCTGAGGTCTTCACTCTTGTCATCTCCCTCATTAACAGGTTAGACATCCTGATATGTTACTTTATTATTGTGATCTTATCTGGAGTTGTTTTTCTGAAGCATTCACAGTGTAGTTTCCACAGGTCATACCTCCTTTCTTCCCACTATGTTCTTTTTTCTTTTCCTCACTTTCATTTTATCCCTTACTTCAACCCTCTTCTTTCTCTCTTACCTTGCTTTGTCCTCATTCTTTCCTGCTCAACTTTGTGTAGAGTTCCAATCCAACTTCCTACAGTGTACTTCAACTCCAACTGTCCCGTTTCCCTCTTTCAACTCCTTTAAGGGACGTTCAGATTCTGTGTCTGAAAACTCGTGGATAATACCAGCCGTGCCTCTTTCATCCTTTTATCCAAGGCACTTAGGAGGTTGCCCTACTGTCGTGCCTGTCGTTACTAAGCAACCAAAACCAGCGAGCTGATTGACGATGATGATGAAGTTTAGCAGTAAACTAGCACAGGCACCTTAAATCCCTTGCTTGATTTGTGAGCAGAAAAAAATTAAAAGCGTCTTTGGTTTGGCTGACCTTTAAACCAGATGTTGTTAGGTCCTTGTACAGCAAGTTCTGTGGAGGTGATTGGTTAATTCTTGTGGTGCACGTTCAAAAAAGTTGAGAAAAACAGGCGTGGCGCAACAAATGCTTTTGGTAGTACCACTCCTGTCACAGCTTTAGCAAATTGACTCATTCCAGTGCTCACACTTCACATGACAATTCAGCTACTTTGAGTGCTTACTTCAGATGACAGTCAGCTCCTTCCTTTAAATACACTCAGTTAGTGTGAATGCTGATCTGCAGGTTATTATAAATTGTCAAGGTTGTTGATGTGCCTTTTTTGTCAGTATCCTCTGCTACAGTTCTTTTGTAAAACCTGCACACATTACTCACACATATCAGTCCTAATTGTGTAAGTTGCACATTGATATTTCTGGCTGTGCACTGTTAAAATGCCCTCTGTGGCTATACGGCATTTACATACAGTATCTTCAGTCATTAGCCTTAATTCACATATGATACATGTTATAATTCATAATTTGAATTGAATAATTCATTACAAAATAACTGAACATTGATTCAGTGTAATTAAATGAATCCTGGCTTTAGTACAATTCATCAAAGGAACACTAAGTCAGGGCTTCAAAAGTGGCCAGAAATGAACAACACATCTGAAACCATCTCAAGGAAATGGAACAATGTACATGTTTTTTTTTAATATGATTATCAATTGATAAGCCAATTGAGTATTTTTAACACTGATTACAGTTTACACACCTACGTGAAGACATTCTCAGTCATGTATACCAGCAAAGCAGTCAGTAAGAGAATGCAAGTGGATCAAAGACATAAAAACCAATCACATAATGAAACCTGAAACATAATGAAAAAATTAAACAAAAAAAGAAAAGGATGGAGCAATTAAATAATAAGAAGTAAAATATTAATAATTAACATACTGTACCTAAAAGAAAGTCCCATGTAAGAGGCCAGTTTATTTATAAGCTGATGCCATGCACACCAAGCCAGCCTACAGGTGTTTCTTTTATTGTGTCCACACATTGTATATTCATTTTTTATAAAATAGTTAGAACATGGCTACGTTAAAGCTGCAACTGCTTTTTTCTGTTAATTCCACGTTCTCTGTAAATTTGATGTCTTTGGGTTATGGACAGACAGAACAAGCTATGTGCAACAGTCACCAGCCTCCCTGTATCAAAGCTTCATCACTAAAGCTTCAAGATATATTTGTGTCCCTCAGAGCTCTGAAGTCCAGTCAGCACTCTCTGTGCTCCCTGCTGATCGTGGACACTCCGGGTTTCCAGAACCCTCGGCTGGCCCAGCAGCAGCGAGGGGCCACGTTTGAGGAGCTCTGCCACAACTACACCCAGGAGAGGCTACAGACCCTGTTCCATGAACGCACCTTCGTCCAGGAGCTGGAGCGATACAAGGAGGTGCTGCTGGGCCGGCATAGCACAACATAAAGCCATGGACTGAACATACATATATTAGCACTTTAGTTTGTTATCTCAGAAAATGTCTTTAATATAGTCAAATAGACCATTTGAAATAGTTGGTTTGTTCAAATTACAACCATAACATTTCCTAAATTTCTTTTCATTTACTTGCTCACCTCTAGTGGTACCTACCCATACGTGGTCAGATTTTACGTGCCACACTGCAGTATAGTGGAGGCAAATGGAAACTGTTCACATCAAGGTCTGGGGATTATCCTGGATTCCATTCACCTTCATTGATTAGGGTGGAAGCTGAAATCTCAGACACGAATAAAATTAGAGATGCACAAGAGTTATTTTTATAGGCCGATACTGTTAACTGTCTTCTTAGAGCCGATACTGATAAGATAACGGATAATTTCACATTTTTGATGTAATGAGCAAAATTGGATGATATTCCTTAGCTCACCAAATCTTAACAAACCAACATCATTATTGGTGTTTTACATTTTTTAATCGTACTTTTGTGTCACAGCAGCTGAAATTTTCAAAAATTTCAAATAAAGTCATGTGTATAAAACAACAACAAACAAAGATTAAAAAAGGTAAACAATAGCATATGACAAGTTAACAGCATCAGGTTCTGTCCCCCATGATCCTGCCATCTAGGGGTGGGTAAAAATATCGATTCATCAATGCATTGCAATATATTTTTTCCCAATTCAATATCGATTCATTAAATCCTCTGAATCGATTTAAGCCCCTGGCCAGTGGGGGCGCGGTGAGCAACACCTTTTTGTGATTTGCGTTGTACGGACGGAGGCCGCACTCGACCACACAACAACATGGCAACAGAAGCAGGTAGCAGCAGTGTTAAACCAGCAACTTTAAAAGCAGACGTTTGGAGTCATTTTGGATTCCAGTGTAAACCCTGAACACAGAAAAATAGACAAAAGTAAGGTAGTGTGTAATCTGTGCCAGACAGTACTAAAATACTGCACAACAGCAACAGCTGTGACTCTTTGTATGATTTTTATTTTTTATTTTTTGAGTAAAATACATAAAAACATACTTTTATAGAACATAAGAATTAAATCGTTGTTACTGTCGGCAAATAATTCTTCAGAATCTGAATAATAACAATAACATAACAGATTTCCCGTTACTGACTGTAAATGCATTAGTCCGGATATATATCGTGCATCCTTAAATAAAACAAAACTATCTGCGTGGATAGATACCACTAGAGGTAACTGAGAAAATATCTATATACACACTGTGTATGCAAGCAATAGAGCACAATAACCTCATAATATACACCAACTCTTTCATGCATATTCACATGTTCTGAAACAAACACACACAGGTCAATCCTACTTTTTGACAGTCTAAAAAAAACCCTTTCCAGTTTACTCACAGTAGTCAGTAACCTGGTCATCTTATTAGTCAGTAAGTCATTTTATTCAAAGACAAATCATCTTGTGCTTTGCAAAATCAAATAAGAAAAAAATCACAAACATTCACACAACCCAATCTGTGTAGTAATGGCTAATTTGACTCAATAGCTACATCTGTGATTTATTGATGACTCATCTTCTGCTAGTCAATCTCCTGTAGGTTACTAACCTAAGCCTTTATCCCTTCCTGCGTCTAGGAAAACATAGAGCTTGCTTTAGATGACATAGAGTCCAGTACCTCACTGTCTGTAGCAGCTATTGACCAAGCCTCAACCCAAGCTCTGGTAAGCACAAGAATTCTCACCACACCGTCTCTTTTTCAAGCTTCTCTGGATGTGATGTCATTATGTCCTGCTCTTACCTCAAACCTGTCATAAGAAACATAAGAACAGCACATCTTAAGGTTGTGTTTGTGTTCAGTAAGGCGTCCAGGTACACAGGTCCAGATTAAAGCCCGCTTTGTTTGGGCCTGAGATTTCATCTTAATTTGTGAGACATTAATGCAAATCAGCCTAAACAAGTGCTCCAAAATACCACTGACCAGCAAATAGCTTTGTTCATCACCACTGGCAAGTGCAAATAGTTGCAGCTTTAGGGCTAATCTAGCAAAACTGGCATCACTGTGTCCGGATGCCATCTGATCTGAGATTCAAAAACCATGTTTGTTTGACTCTGGAATGACACTGCTGCATTATGCAACAATAACTAGTCTTGTTATATATAAATACTGTTACTTTACATTCAGATTTTTCCTGTTTCCATATATTACATAAATACATGTCATACATTCCAAAGCACAGTGGCCTAAACTGTTGTTGATGTAGTGTAATTTATTAATGAGCAGGATTATGGAATTACTGAAGCCAAATTCTCAGATTAAAGCTGCAGTAGGTAACTTTTATAAAAATAACTTTTTGTCATATTTGCTGAAACTATATCCAGAGAGTAGAACATGAGACAGATAATCCTCCTAGTACTCATAATTGAATTTGCAAAAATCTGCCAGGCCTGAATGAAAACAAGCAATCAGAGCTTAGAAAGATAGAAAGATGCTTTGGGCTGGTGGCTTAAAGATAGTTGATTTTTGAGTCTCATTTCCAGCATCGATATTTGATGCTGTGGGATATCTTTCTTGGTTGATTGTTGAGTCAAAGGAAGTTAATTGTTGAGTGACTACCACACATAGGACAACTCTGTGTATAATTTCCATAGATTATAAATTTGGAGGAGACCGAAAGAAGGTTAGTATAGTGGGGAAAGTTAAGTATTTAATGAAAAACATTCCACTGTGGCCTCTGTACAGATTTATGGGCTATAATGCTAAATTAATGCTTGAAGTCATAAAGTGCATACAGTGCTCCCAAAGCTAAATAGAATACAAATCTATACAAAATCAATCTGCATTATAATATACAATTCATACATGTACACTATGTTTTTCACAGTTCAAGCGCCGTAAGTGCAGTAGTTCATTAAAAGATATTAAAAAAAGTAAATAAAAACCAAAACATAATTTCTTTGGAAGTCTTTGGAAGCCAATATTAAAATGAATACATTTCTTGAAATTGAAAGTTTATTTTCCATTTATGTCTTTTAAATTGATGCATTCAATTTCTATTTATTATTATCATGTTTGATAATGCAAAGTATTGCCTCCATGGACCAGAAACTTCAGTGTACTACAAACCACTGCCAAAATAAAAATCCAGTTGGCAGACAATGTGCAGCCTAAACTAGGAAATAAAACAGAAATTTAGACTTTTGCAGTCAGTTTTCAATATTCAGATTTTAGCTGGTTTTAATGACAATAAAATGGAAATAGTCCTTTTAATTAGTCACTTTCTAAATTGTTGACAAATTTGACCAGTATAGTCCGGGGAGAATCTTACTAGTTTAGGCAGTGATGGTTTTTGCATCAGAGCAATGCTTCATTTTTAATCAGAATCTGAAATGTGTTATAATATTTTCTATGAAGTACACGACAATCCAGTTGAAGTACACCGAATAAATAAGCTTTTAACAAGCTCTACCTTCTCTAAAGTGATGAGCTCATTCAAATGATTTTCACTTGAATATTCAACAGAAGGTTGTTGTTTCGTAACTGTTGACTTCTTGTCAAATTAAAGTTTTCCCTTCACCTTAACAGATCAGTTGTTTTGGACTGAAATCACAATCCAAACCAAACCTTAATGAGATTCATAGCAGTGGTGGATGGGTGAAATGGTCGTATTAATTATTCTACTCAATGATCGTTTCCTAACAATGACAAAGTTATTCTTTTTTCAACCATGAAGAGGCTACCTAACCTTAACAAAGTAGTTGTTTCTAACCAAGTAGAGTTTTCTAAACCAAACGTTAATGATAGTAGTGGGAGTAAATGGTCATATGAAGTCACTTAGATAAACTGTTGTCCAGTCATATGGGATAGGGTTAGGTTAGTTGTAAGCTATCCTGGCAGCCTGGCTCTATGGACGGCCATTGTGGTCAGGGGCCATTGGTCCATCACTTTGGCCTAGGTTAAAATATTTCAACAACTATTGGATGAATTGCCATGCAATGTGGTACTGATATTTATAAGTAATAGGATGGAAGTCACTTCACTTGCCACCAGCAAGTCAAAGTTTGCACATATCCTGCAATGTATCTCAATATCTGCTGGATAGGCTGGCACACACATTCATAATAACTGCTCCTCTAGTGCCACTGAGAGGTTCACATTTGAGTGTCTCAGCAACTATAAAACAGATTGCTATGTAATTTGGTACACGCAGTCATATCCTCAATAGGAAGAATTTGAATAACTTAGCTGAATGACTTTTCATCTAGCACCATTATTAGGTCACAATTTCAGTTTGTCCAATACTTTGGTTTCTGACCAAATACTTGCAAAACTAATTGCATTCCCTTTAGTCTCTGCTGTACTTTGTGTGTAGTGCTAATTGGGTTCTTTAGATTTAACCAAGTAGTTTTTATGATTGAACCTATGCTGAAGGTTGAAGGTTTTGGAAGACATTGACAAATGATATCCTTCTAATAGAGGCAACAGTTCAGAAGATGCTTACATGGATACTTTAAAAGTCAACAAGAAAGAACATATTGTTTTTATTTGGACTTGTTGGCCAATTGAAACCAGAAGACCCCCAGCAGGCAAACAGACCGTATCTCACTTGATATGAAACAAGACAGGAAGCAGTGTTAAATTGGTGGCTTGTAATTTCTGGTCAAACGACAGCAGGCCTATTTAGAATTTATCTCTATAAAGGATCCAGATTGCACCTCGCTGCTAATTAGGTTTCAGCAGCACAATACAGCACCTTCTTTGATTCTGAATGGGCTTGAGAGTCTGTTAACCTTCTATTTTCATCAAAGGCTGCATATTTGTGGAGGCCCCTCCTTATTCAGAGGAGCTGATCTCTGCCAAGCACACAAATTTTAGAATTCCAATGGGAGAATGAGGGCCAGCCTCTCTACGAATAGACTAATAACAGTAGAGATTTCATTAATCGGCTGTTTATGGGGTTACTAAAAGTAGTACTAAAATCCAGAGCAATACAAATACTACAAATACTTCTCATGATTGAGGCCCTTTTTATATATTGAGTCCTATTATTTGTATTTATTTAAAGGTGAATCAGTGTACACACAGGTTTTTTTGTCTACAGAAAATGATGGAGCAGAATACACTTGATGGAAAATACCTTCTGCTTTGGACATTGAGATCATACTGAAGCCAGTAGATAAAAGCAGATGTTGTTATTTGGAATTTGGGAGAAAATGCATAATCCTATCAAATGAGATCGCAAAACCTTGATAATTAACAGAATGAGTTGAGAGAGTTTGACACATGAACACGAATAAACTAACTGATTGAGGCAGCGGTAGACTGGCAACTCCCTTATTTTGAAAAGTAAAATGTGTGGTTTTTTTTTTTTTTTTTAAGTCTGGTGGCCTTGAACAGAACCATATAACTGCTGTTTCTGCTTAAACAAAAATGATCTCACTCTTTAACAAAAAGGTCCATCTCTGTAGGATCCATACCATAGTGTGTCAGACACTTAATAATAATACAAATCTGAGGCTGTCAGTGGCAAAAACAAGAACATTTAGTGGACGTACATTGATGGTGCACAATTGCCCCGAAGGATTACACATTGCTGCCCCTTTTACAGCTGCTGGCTGCAGTGCTCTCGCTCAGTACTGGACCAGTTAAAAAAATGTTGTTCCCATTAGTCACTTAGACACAAAAACATAGGAAAAAAGGTTGAAAAATACTAAAGTTTCCCTTAATTAACTCCAGAACCATGAGCAGCTAAAACCCCCAAAAGTCACAGATGTAAATATCGTCTATAGTATAGCATTTTAAAAAATAGAAACCCAGGGAGAGTCTGACATTGGAAAACCATTTTCAAAATGCGGTAAAATTCAGTTAGCCATATGTTGTTTTTAAATGTATTTAACTATGTTCTGTTTACGTTTTGCTCGATATTTGGGGAACTCAGTACCTGCACATTGTTATGTGGTGAATAAAGACTTCTCTACACATCTTACTGTGACCTCAGAGTTTTTCCCTCCTGTTGGTTTCCATCACAGGTGCGTACTCTGGCCAGGACGGATGAGGCTCGAGGCCTTCTGTGGCTGATGGAGGAGGAGGCAGTCCAGCCTGGAGGTTCAGAGGAAACCATGCTGGAGAGACTCTTCAACTACTACGGCTCTGCACAGGGAGAAAACAAAGGTGAGAACTAAACCTGTCACTGCCTGCTAAAGCAATCAGTAGAAGGTTCCTGGAGGTTGCAGGAACAACAGACAGCACTGAGCACACTCTGACATGGGGAATGGGAGAATAATGGGAATATTTCCCCTGCAGGAGCCGGTCTGCTGCTGCGAGGAGAAAAGCCCCACCTCTTCCTGCTGGGCCACAGCCACGGGACAGACTGGGTGGAGTACAACGCTCAGGGCTGGCTGAGCCACGCCAAGCACAACCCTGCTGCCCAGAACGCTGCCACACTGCTGCAGGATTCCCAGAAGTAAGACCACTCACACAACACACACAACATCCAGTTTAATAGAGCAGAGTCTGTGGTAAGAATGGAACAGTTCAAGCAAGAAATCCAAACCTTTTAGTTCGTTAGTCACAGGTTGGGGCGTGTTCGGTTCATTTGAAAAGCCTCATGCTGATCCACGTCATAGCAAAACAAACACCATATGAAAGTGTCTGAATATGACAAAAAATTATCTTTAAAAATGCAGTAGTGTAGCAATGGTATGAGATTTCTACAGTACAATAACCGTCTCAGAAAATATTAATTTCACAGTATGACATTATTATTATTATTATTATTATTATTATTATTATTGTTGTTGTTGTTATTGTTATTATTATTATAGTTAGTAGTAGGAGGAGGAGGAAGATGAGTAGCAGTAGTATTATTAATATGAGTATTATCAATATGAGTATCAGTAGTATTATTAGTATGAGTAGCAGTAGTATTATTAGTATGAGTAGCAGTCTTATTATTAGTATTAGTATCAGTAGTATTATTAGTATGAGTAGCAGTAGTATTATTAGTATGAGTATCAGTAGTATTATTAGTATGAGTAGCAGTAGTATTATTAGCAGTAGCAGTAGTATTATTAGTATGAGTAGCAGTAGTATTATTATTAGCATTAGTATCAGTAGTATTATTAGTATGAGTAGCATTTTTATTATTAGTATAATATTTTTGGTTGAACAAACGCTATATTAGGATTTCACAAAATATGTCCTGACATGAAACTTGAAGGTCTAGGAATCCAAGAGGCTCTCACAGGTTTACTCTGCCACAGCTACAACTATCTAAGCCCTTTTTAACTTAATAATAAATACTACTGTACTCTAGGTTTAATACACATATAATAAGTATATCATATCATTAGTATATAATCACCTGAATGTAAGAATCGTTGTTTGTCATGTTACATTAATGCTAAATTAATACATGATCTACCTTCTTGTGTGCCTTTTTTTTTTTTTTTTTTTTTTTTACAATAGCCATGTTTAGTTGTAAATAGAAACTTATCCAAATCAAATTCAGACCTCCAGTATTCATAAGGATTTAGAAAAAAGTGAGATCCACAGTTTGAGAGCAGCAGGCAACACAGTGAGCCAAATGAAGCAGGGAGCAGCCCGCCAACATATGGGTCTCCAAACAGTGGAATATGCCACTAATGCAGTCAGATTAGCTCCCTGTATATTGTAGTATCAATCACCAGCTGATGCAGTGAGAAAGGAAAATGTGCTGTCAGTCATGTGCGTGCATAGAAATGCAACCCATTCTTCTTCAACCACAGGAAGAACATCAGTGGGCTGTTTATGGGCCGGGCCAGTGGGGCCACAGTATTATCGGGATCCATTGCCGGTCTGGAGGGCAGCTCCCAGCTCGCCCTGCGACGAGCCACCAGCATGAGGAAGACCTTCACCACAGGCGTGGCTGCCGTCAAGAAGAAGAGCCTGTGTATCCAGGTCAAACTGCAAGTGGTAAGTGGAGGAGACGGTGCAAACTGGGCCTTTGTCATCACTGAAGTAATTTACTGTCATCATTTTTTGTTAATATACATTGTTAAGGAAGATACTGTAGTCAACTCCAACAATCCAGCAAATTAAGAGTTACCTCAGAATGCACTTACAGTAAGATTACCTGGGTTCTTAAATCCATCCATTCTTTTATACCTCAAAAGTAGAGGCCCTGATTTTGATACATCCTTCAATAGTTCTACCAGTCCCTAGATTTAGTAGCTTACTGCTGTTTTGAAATTCAATCCAGTTCACAGTTAGGTTCCAATACCTGTAGAGGTTTTAGGATTTTGGGCCCGGTATCAGATTCATTAAAACCAGTGGTTCTCAAATCTTTCTCATTAATGAAATATTTTTATAAACATTTTTGTTAGAAAAAAAAGCCTCTATAAAGAAGTTCAATTCTGCGTTGCACCATCAACCAAATTTTTGCCATCATGCAATATCCTTAAGACGGCGTTTAAGTTGCATTGAACTCTTTTTGATAAGTTGCACTTACAGTTTAGTGAGAAACATGAGCTTGTGCTTCAGTGAGGATGAGGATCACAGCCACTGCAGAGATCAAACTCTTTTCCAGAGGTTTCACTGCAGTTAAAGCTGCAGTAGGCATATTCTATTATTATAATATTGTCATATTTACTGAAACTTTCACTATATCCTGACAGTAGTACATGAGACAGATAATCTGTGAAACAATCAGGTTCCTCTGGCTCCTCCTAGTGCTCCTAATGGTATTGCAAGAATCCAGCGGGCCTGAACGAGAACAACCAATCAGAGTTTAGAAAGTATAGGAAGAATAAAAAGATGCTTTGGGTTGGAGGAAGTTGATTATTGAGTCTCATTGCCAGGACCCAGAGCGTTTGTATTTGATGACCTGAGAATGAGACTCAACAATCAACTATCTTTCTCTGCTCTGATTGGTTGTTTTCATTCAGGCCTGGTGGATTCTTGTAAATACCATTAGGAGCACTAGGATGATTTTTTTCAGATTATCTGTCTCATGTTCTACTGTCAGGATATAGAGAAAGTTTCAGCAAATATGAGTTATTTTTACTGCAGCTTTAACAATCATATTGAAAGTAGGAATATTGAATATAAAATGTGGTTTGCCAAACTTACATTTACATTTTTTCTAATTTTAGAAATCATGCATAACTGATATTAAATTAACATTTTTTACCACCTGCAGTACTCCAAAGTCTGCTGGGGTGTTTGAAGTGTTTTAGTGTGTTAGTGTTATAGCTGTGGCAGGGTGTTTTGAGAAACACTGAATTTAACGAACGGAGTCTCAAGAGTAGGATCTGGAGTGGCTAATCCATATTAAATACTGATTTCTAGTCACTGTTATAAACTATGGGATCGGCTACTGCTCCCCCGCAACCCTCCAAAGGATAAGTGGGTATAGATACTGGATAACGGATGGATGTTTTAAACTTTACATCTTAAACATCTTAATTATATTTTTAATGCCCCATGCACACCCATAGTCCACCCACACAGGTGTTTTCATTCATGATGCCTAAATACACTTCCACAACAGTGTGGACATGTACAAACTGCATTTATTGTACAATGTTTTGTTGTACATGTTAAGAACAACTCTTTATCACTACATCAAGCTTGGTGATGACATGATCATGTTATTTCCAGCATAGCTCCAGTCAACTTAAACCTGACTAGAGGTGTAATCGGCCAGAGTAATGGACAGCACCTGTGTGGGTGTGCAGAGCTTGAAAAAATCTTGAGACTCTTCATGCAGCTATTGGATGTTGCATGTAGACTGCTGGTTTGTGATCAGGCACAGACTACCACAATGTGAAGACAATATTGGATTAAACTACAAGAAGACACATGGAGTTGTTGCACTGACTTTGTTGTTGTTCTGTCAACAAGCAGACGCTGATGTCTGATTCACCGCTTTTCTGTTTTTAGGATGCTCTGATTGACATGGTGCGTCGCTCCAGGGTTCACTTTGTCCACTGCCTGCTGCCCAAAGCAGAGGCAGTGGGTGGAGGAGGTGAGCCCCGCGTGGCGCACGGAGAGAGCCCCGACTCAGGCCTTATGACTCTGGACGTGGGCCTCCTGAGAGCTCAGCTCAGAGGATCCAAGCTGCTGGATGCCCTGCGCATCTACAGACAAGGTAATGACGTACTTATGGAATCATGGGCAGTTGTTTTCTGTGAAATTTAAACGATGTGGTAAATTTAACAGAGGAGTACTACTCAGTCTGTGAGAACAGTAGTGTAATGTTTCTCTGGCTCTGGAGGAGAACATAACTAACGATATCATCATGGTTATGTGGGATGTGACTGAGAGACTGCACTTTAAACCATCACTCTGTGTTACAAAGTGATGGTTTAAAATTTTAAAAATTCAAATGGTCAAATGAAAAATTATTATTGGTTGCATGGTGGGAAATGTACCATAAAATGGGGTATGGGCTGGCCTGAATAGAACTTCTTTTAGTTGATTTTTGATCCAACCCATGGAACAGAGTGTTCCAACTAGCTGCTGGTAACTTTTAGGGCTGCAGCTATCGAATATTTTGGTAATCGAGTATTCTATCAAATATTCCATCGATTAATCGAGTAATCGGATAAAACATACTTTTGCTTAATTAAAGCCCAATTTCAAATATACAATAGAAAACAAGACAGATCACTTAATAATAAAACAGTTTGTTTCCTATTGAAGAAAAATTTACATTTATTTATTATTATACATATTATGTAAAGTAGTAAATCGTTTTCCAATATAAATAAATAAAATTACTTCATTCAAATTCACTTCATTTCCTGAGACATAAAATTAAATAAAATCAACAAAATTGTTTCCCACTTATTTTTTCTAAGTATCAAAAATAAAATAAAAATGTTGTCCAAATGTACACACACCACGATGTTGTCCTTGATTTTAATTTAAAATGATCCCACACCTTCGACATCTTCTGTCTCTTCCAGTTACCACATTGTAAAAGTAATTAGTTACTCAGCAAAGTAACTGACGTTATTTTTTATGTTCTATAACGCTATTACATTCTATAACATCTTCTATAATGTAAAATATGTTTATAATAACTGAATGAAGAATAAAAACACTATATACAGTATTTCAGAACATTTGGTATTTATTTGAACTCAACAGATTGCAGCCGGCCATATGCATAGAAATAATGGACAGGGGTAGCATGTTGTCAACAACATACCTTGCAATCAGTGTGTTCAGCTCGGCCCTAGTCGCCACCTGTTACTGACCCGAAAAATCAAGCGTTGCTTGTTTTAACGGAGTGGCTCCGTCTCCTTCACTGGAGCTCACGCTAGCTGCATCTGGGCTTGAGGTTGGGTTAGCAGCAGCAACAAGTGGCGTGTTAGCATGTGTTGCTGTGAGGTGCTTCATAAGATTTGAGTTGTTTGAGGCAGACGTGGATAAAGTATTTTTTCCTGGGCACAGTGCATGTTACATAAACATTCTTGCCTTTAACTTCAGTAAGCGAGAAGTAGTGTCGGTACTTCCAGTTTGATATCGCTACCTTTGAATTTCCCTAGCTCATCGCCATTGTCTCTGTCTTGTGTTTATAGTAGTAGTTGCCGTGCAGTGAGACAGCGTGAGCAGGGCATCCGCCCACCCAGCCAATCATCATCGCATTTGCAACGGTGTCATCATCACCACCCTGCCCTCTCCCGGCAGCTGATGTGTGGCTGTCAGAAAGCCTGACACCGCTGCGCTTCATTCAACCACATTGTAGTAACGCAATTAACGCGCCACTTTACATTCTCAGTAACGGTAACGGCGTTGCAACGATGGGAAAAGTACTTAATACTGATTACTCCGTTAGTAATGCTGTTGCACATTGTGTCACACTAAAAAGAATTCGTGCGAAACGTGAGTTTTGAATTTAATTAAACGAGGCTTCGAGGCAGAGGAAATTCCTCGATCATTTTTTGTAATCGAGTTACTCGAGGTACTCGAGGAATCGTTGCAGCCCTAGTAACTTTATTTATTTTGTGACTCTTACAACCTGGTAAAACTGAAGTATCATTCCCCATCTTAGACCAATGCTAGCCAAACACCACCAACACTGGAGCTCCACAAGGCTGTGTCCTCGGCCACTTGCTCTAGCAATGGCTGCACAAGCCCATCTCCCATCACCACATGCTTGACGTACTCTGATGACACTGCCATACTTGCTATTCTTAACGACAGTAACTCTGTGGTGACTTATCAACACTCCATCTCTCATTTCACTCAAGAGCAGTGTTTCCATCATTGTATTTTGATGCAAATTTTGAAGTATCGCATGAGAAAAGGTTGATAGAAATGGCAACATTTAAAAAAATGAATGTTTTTATGCTCATATGAGTTGAATAAAGTCTGACATAGCAAAAACTTTAACTCACACGACCGATGAGCTGTTTCCTTTACGACGATCCCCCCCATTCCTCCCATGGCTCTATAATACATCCATGATCACACAGATCTGATGGAACCTTTCGCACAAAGTGAAACAAATCCGACATTGCTTCAATTGGTGCTTTTTTAATCACATTATCATGTTAATGCCCTGTTGGAGTCACCTACTGCTTATCTCAATGAAACAAACTCCTAATAATCAATAGTGGATGGAAACTTAATTTTTTTTCCTGTGTGTTGTTATGAAGGGTGTGAGGGAAAATTTATAGTTATTTAAAGTCCATAAAACACTGGTATATCCTCATAGAGATCATTAAAGTTTGATCTTAGTTGTACTCTCTGGTATAGAAGTTAGAGTTTAACCAGCTCTCAAACTCCTCATGACTCATCTGTCTTTCTGATGTCAATAAATAAATTATTTTAATCCAGTGATGAATTGAACTTCCAGAAAAAGAAAATCTGAATAGGTTTTCAAAAACATTCGACTCATTGCTGTTACTGTCAAAATGCCCAATTACTCTCTAATGTCTTCTTTCAGAAGTGTAAGCTTTTCGATCCTTTAGCCCTTTGTGCCAATGCCTCGTCCCATAGGTATTCTTACTGTCCGTAGCTCTCTAAAAGCTTGAGAAACCCATGTAACCTTGTATATTTCTATATCTCAGACCTTCACAACTTTGACTTTTTGCGCTTAAGTCTGTTGAAGTGGGATTTTTTTTTTTTTTTATATTTCTCCTGAAAATAAAAGTTGACCAGTGACACGCTGTTGGCTGTCCACTAGCTGCAGATGCTCCTCTAACCTTGGTGTTTTTCTGCTCTCATCTCTGTTCTGCTCCCCCCTTGCCTCCAGGATACCCAGACCACATGGTGTTTTCTGAGTTCCGCCGGCGCTTTGATGTCCTGGCACCGCATCTGACCAAGAAGCACGGCCGCCACTACATTGTCACAGATGAGAAGAGGGTGAGTGTTTTGGCAGTGATACTGAGATACAGAGTGTGTGTGTGTGGCTGTGTGTGTGTGGCTGTGTGTGTGTGTGTGTGTGTGGCTGTTCGGCTGGACAGTTACTGCTGATATGATGGAAACTCTCTTTCCAACTTTTCTGGGATTCCCAACCAACCAAAGATGTTAAAAATGCATTATTCACAGGTGTGATTTTGATTATTGGAGCAGGTGCTGTCGATTCGAACTAAGAAGTTGGTTTTTTTGTGTATATTTTTCTTATTTTCAACAAATCCGATGAAAAGACCATAACCAACCATCTGTTAGTCTGTCCCTTTGGATACAGTATTCTGAGCTGTGTTAATCAGAGGAAGACCTTGTTTTCTACAGTGTAATTTTATCTCGAAAAAATTATTGAAACGGATTACACTGAAAATTTGAAGTAAAAAAGATTCTTCATTAAGCAGCTTTTACTAGTTATTGTGATACTAACTTAGTTTTGTAAGTTACAGAAACATTGATTAAGTACTTATTATGTATTTTTTTTCACAGTACTAATTAAAATTGCCAAAGCTAATTGATGATGTTTTTTAACTTGCACAATTAAGTTAGCCTTACTTAAAATTTTCGATTTAATTAAAGAATCTTCTTACAGAACACACAATAATGATGTGGACATAAAATGTCCAGGTCAAAATCTGTTTTACCTACTTGCTTCTTAAAGAGCCCCTCCATGTTTTTACATGTATATAGATTGCTCTACTTTTAATAATTATTTGTGTCTCATATGTTCTGTGAACATAAAAAGTTAAATTATCTTGTTAAAAGCCTGAAAAACTAATCTCATCCTTCTACCTCTCTAAAGCTTCCAGATTCTCTGAATATGTAAATGTTGTTGATTTCTAAAGTTTTGCTGCTGGACACAAGATGTCTCCTACTTCACTGTAAAGTCCATTCTCAGTGGATGTGCACTGGTGGCTTTAAGTTTCTACATCACACTGTACAAGTTGTATACTGGACCAGGACTGACTTCCAAACTATTTGTGATGTCACAAATCATGATGGTAGCCCCCGCCCCTTAAAATAAGATGTTCAGTGAGCACAAAGAAACTTTCCTCTTTCAGCAGATGAATGTGAAAACATCCTTCTAGTGTCAAACTCTGCACTGACAGCATTCAAACAGCACACTGTAGGAACAAGAAGAAACACTGAGTTCTGACTGGAGGGGACTTTAACTTTCACTTTCACTTTTCTTTTTTGTTTTAGCCATCTTGTTTTGACTCTGGTGCACAATCAGCAGTTTATTTGCATTTTCAAGTATTGTCATACACTGATGTCTTACAGTTATACAACAATATTCTGAGCTGTGTCAAAAAGATTCCTCTAAACTGCATTTAATAGAATTTGTACACAATAATAATCGGGACATAAAAGGTCCAGGTCAAAATCTTTAAAGTTTAAGCCAACTTGCTTCTTAAAATAAAAGACCAACCTCTACAGAACTACAGACTACAAACCCTGTGTTACAGCTGGAGGTGAGGAGTTTAAAAGCAATTTCTGTTTACCAGCCAGACAGGAACTAATAAAGATATGCTATAGATTTGCATTATGGGAAATGTAGGATTGATTGTTTTCAGAGTTTTACTCCATACTACGTATAAAAGTCAGGATAGCTTGACCTTTGCTGCATCAATATTGATGATTCTGTCTCTTGTAAATCCTCTGACTTTATGGAAGTGTAATACTAAATCACTGGAGTACCTCCTAAAAAAATCTCAGCTTTTGCCAGCCAAAAAAGATGGGTAGAATGTTGTAAAGTCTGAACGTTCAGTATTTCTCTCTTTGCCCTCCACATTCTAATCTCCTAGTGTGAACAGAATCCCTTTATTCCTCCTCTCCTCCTGCTCTCCTCTCTCCACCGTCCTCTTCCTGTTCCAAGAGCGCTCTTGTGTGTAATTAATTATGATTGCGCAGGCTGGCAGCATACGGCTACTGTACTGATTAATTACCGGGGGTAGGAAGAGCTCTTTCTTTCCTCCTCTCTCCCTCTCCCCCACCGTTCCCTTGTCTCTTTCCACTTTTTTTTCCTTGTCTCATTATCTTTCCATTCCTTTTGTATAGGAGGCAGAACAGTTTAGGAACATCCCTGAGCATATGATTAATGTCTTCTCTACGTTCTGTTCAGGCAGTATATAGCAGCTTTGCACAAAGGCGTGATTAGCCTTGTGAGTGGGAGGTGGGGCTGCTGGAGGAAAAACATCTCTACATTATGGTCTTACGAATCTGATGTGCTGAAGTTTTTTGTCTAAAAGGTTTTTCTGATACTTATAAAACTGACTGGCTGAATGCCGACCCATTTGCATGTGCCATTTAAATGAGGAATATGAAAAGGACATTGAAATGAATAGCCACTGTCAACAGAGAAGATTTAACTGGATTAATTAAGCAGATCAGTGAAATCAAGTTCCCCTCTCTGTACCACACCACAACACATTGGCAGGAAAGTGGCTCACAAGATTCCTCGCAGATGAGCTTAGAGAGGATAGCCCACTCAGAAAGAACTAATGGTACCCAGTTGTCTGGGGAGTCTGGAAGGAACAGCAGAGAAGAAAGAAAACAAGGAAGATGGATGAAAGGAGGCGGTATGAGACAGAGAAGGGCGTATAATTGAAGGAATAATATAAAAGAATTGGTTTTCAGGAAAAGAGAATGCAACAAAAAGAGAATATTGGTTTGCTGAGCCTGTCTGAGAATTTTTTTGTGCCAAACAAAAAGCCCTGTCTTTTTGCTGCCGACAGCCCAGTTCTGTCAGTTCCTCTTACACTGTGATGTAGCCATGATGTCAGTAGCCAGATGGTGTACCTGCCAAGAGCTTTTCAGACCAACCAGGCAAACAGCGGCGAGAAAATCCACCACATCATACACAATTCCTGTCAGTGTCCTGTCCCTAAGAGGCTCAAGTTCCATTTGTATTATTATCATGTCCCACTATTATTGCCCTGGTTTCCACTGGAGAATTTCAGCAGTATACATATATAGGGGCGGCTGTGGCTCAGAGGCAGAGCAGGTCATTCCTTAATCGGAAGGTTATGGGTTCGATCCCCGGCTCTTGGTGCCACATGTCGATGTATCCTTGAGCAAGATACTGAACCCCGAATTGCTCCCGATGCCGTACATTGGTGTGTGAATGTGTATGAATGAGTAAGTTTCTGTTCGGTGGACTTTGCCATCACTGAGTGAATGTGTGTGAATGTGGCACATAGTGTAAAAGCGCTTTGAGTGGTCGGAAGACTAGAAAGGCGCTATACAAGTACAGGTCCATTTACCATTTATACATTCTTCATAAGAAGGTTTTTTAGATTTGTAGTTTGTCGCACACTTTGGTTTGTACTTGTAACACCGCTTCCACTGAGCTAGTAAACTCTAGCAAATGGGGCACAAAAAATTAGATATACTGCGAGCGATGTTGCAGAGACAGCCTTTTGTTTCTGTATAGCTCAAAGACATTTTACGTACTTGTAACTCCCAACAAATCCCAGATTTCCTTCCTCATCTTTTTGATAATATATCAAATATATACATGGTGCTGTGGATCATCTAAATGTGCTGCCTCTCAGCCTCATAAATTCAGAGTTCCTATGCATCCTGGAAGATCTGGAAAACCTGGAAATTTATGGACTACTGTTCCAGTCATGGAATTACCTGGATATTGATTACAATGACCTGTATATAATCTATGTTGTCCTGGTATTTTTTTATGTATTTTTCCCCCTCACTCAGATTACGTGAATCTGGGTGCGTATTTTGTTCTGGCTAAATTAATGTTACAATTAAAGGAAAACTTTGTTTGCAGAAACTGCAACTGTACTCGACTAAGGACATAGTGGGAAAATCATCTGTCCTATATTGTCAAGAAAAGTCCTGGAAAATGACTGAGAAACAGTGGGAACCCTGAAATTGGTGTCATGTCATTTCTGGCAGAAGGCAAACTTCTCCCTCATGCCACATCCCATGCTGACTGCTGACAAATCTTGCGTAGACCTATCTCCACTCTTCGTTTAGAAGGAGCAAGGGCGCAAAACTTGCAGAAATACATCCAGGGAGAGCGTTTTTTTCAAATGAGGAACACATACCTTAACCTGTTGGCTGATATACGCAGCAGGTTTGGACCTTTTCATTAGGGAAAAACTAAAACAATCTTATGTTCACTCGTTTGCATCGACCAAAACCTTGAATCAGAATGAGAAATCTGAAGTTGGGAACTCGGAGGAGACAAGTCTGGTTTAACTTGAATTGTATTTTAGTAGTTTTGTTCATCATTCCCATTTGTAATAATGTTGTTCTTACCAAGGTAATAACTGAGATCTGGGAACACAGTGAAGTCTGGGGCAGGAAACATGAGCAATCAAAAGATTAGAGAAATTTTAAACAAACCCCCAGTTAGTCAGCCTTGTTAGTTTTATCATAAGAGATGGAAACGATGGACAAAACCAAACAATAAAAAGTTTGATAGAACATGCACATACAGTGAATTGTACTCACTATATAGTGCAGTCTTACATCACCCTTGAAGAGCAGTTTGCCAGAAGTTCACAGTGGGTGCCCAATTGATGTGATTTTTAAAATGATCATGCTTCATCTTATAATCTTTAAAGGTCCAGTGTGTAACATTTAGGACGATCTATCATCAGAAATGGAATATAATATTCGTAGCTATGTTTTCATTAGTGTATAATCACCTAAATATAAGAATCATTGTGTTTTGGTTACCTTAGAATCAGATGTTTTTATCTATAGAGGGAGCAAGAAACCTTCCATGGAGGCCACCATGTTGTACCACCATGTTTCCTCAGTAGCCAAGAACTAACAAACCAAACACTGGCTGTAGATAAGGGCATTAGTGTTTTTCATGCGTTCTGCTGCCACTATAGTTTCTCCTTTTGTGCTTAGAAGGGGGGGTGAAGCGAGGGAGGGATCTGCAACTACACCGATAGAGGGTATTAAATCCTACACACTGGACCATTAAAATTTTTGTAATATCAAACCATTCCATCCATTTTTGATAATAAATAAATGTTATTACTGGTAAGGCTCTAAGACCAAATTCAACACTTTCCTATTATGGAATATAATATCTATTGCAACATCAAGGGTCCCCTCATGGGAAGTAAATTTATTTTTGGGAAAAATGTTTATTGATCATGCTGTACCAAATACAAAATCAGACTGGTTGGAATGATCATTTTTGCATCACAATTTAGATTTCCACTGAAACCAATTAAAAGCATGATAATGTGACTTGTTGGGATTTGTACCATACAATCATTTCTTTTTTCTTTTTTTTTGCCAATATGGATGTAAAATAGGTCTTAAATTGCAATCATAATGGTCTTTAAAAGGTCTTAATTCTTACCTTTAACCTGTTGAACCCTGTTACAGCTCAGTTTTAACAAATTATTATTCAGATATTTCGATTATTAACACTTATTTCTATCATTATTACTAAAAAGCCTCCAAGTTGAGCCCCAGCTACCAAACAATCTGCAGTTTGTCTTCTAAAGGTTAAGTTGACACGATAGATGAAACCTGACAGAAACAGGACCTGAGAAGCTTCTTTGTCTGACTTGTTTTGTGCTTTCAAGTCCCCAGAGGCAGATTGGGGGGAGGTGTGTGTGTATGTGTGTGTATGTGTGTGTTTGTGTTTGTGTTTGTGTTAGCTGGTGTTAAGGGAGAATGGTGTTTGTTGCTATGGCACCAAGCCAGCTTCCTTTTGGGCATCTAGGTCATGTGATCATGTGGAGGTAAGGCCTAGGGCAAATGGTGGTTGTTTGTGTTTATCTGTGTACTGACTGTTTGTTCTGCTGGTTTCCAGGCTGTGGAGGAGTTGCTGGAGTCCTTGGAGCTGGAGAAAAGCACCTACCACATGGGTCTGAGCAGGGTGAGTGGAGTGCACACTATTCATCTCATTGTACATATATGGACTGTTACCATAATGCTGTAACTCCTTAAATCATGGCCAGGGCTTTTATTAACTTTAACAGCAGAGAGAAGCAAGCGTATATTAGAGAAAGGCCTTATTACTGTAGGTATATTTGATCATATTTTAATAAGACATCTCCTTGTTTTCTGTACTGTCAACTCAACAGTTTCTCCACAATACAAATTAATATGGAACCAATTGTCTGCTTTGTCATATTTAAATTCTGTTAAGATACTGTCAGTGAAACTCAACACTTCCTGAACAGACGATTTATTTTTAGTTTGACATATGACAGCAGTGAGTATGACATGACTTGTAGTACTGACAGAATTAGTGCTGAATTTATCATGTGAACCATTATAGTACATGAATACAATTACACCTCAGTGTTTTTTAGAGACCAGGCTTTTTTTGTTGGTAGAGTTAATCATTTTAATGCGGCATTAAGCTATATGTGCCTCCTTGTGGCTTCATATGCAAATATAGTGTACAGTTTCACCGTCATGCTGATGACACACAGCTCTATATTCCAGTCAGTTGGCAACCAGTCGGCAACCAGTCGGCAACCCTCTACAACTGCCTTGCTGAAATAAAATACTGGATGTCAGACAACTTTCTCCAATTTAACCTCACAAAATCAGATGTCACTTTATTTTCAGGACTTGGTTTCGAACTCCATCTAAATAAAGATGTTCAGTCATGTTTTTATCATTGGAGATATATAGCTACGGTTAAGTCTTTTATTTCAGCTATTTCAGCTAAAAGCTCCATGCTTTTATTTTCCTCCTGCCTCAACAACTGTAATTCCCTATATACCTCAGTCAGAAATCAACCCACAGCTTACAGTTAGTCCTAAGTGCTTCATCACACCTGTTCTAGCATCCTTGCACTGGCTGCCTTCGGATCAATTTTGAATCATTTAAATTACTTTTGTGGACCTGGAAGCCTCACGTGATCACATGATCGATCGATTGTGATATTTTTTACCTGAAAAACAATTTCACAGTGAAGTAATTGACGTTGTGCTATTGTGCTAGGCTAGTTCGGTTTTACAACAGACTCCGTACAGAGTTTTCATTGTGTCTCAGATTGAACTTAAATTTTGGACCCTTTTTGTTGCTTTCTCTTGTCCCTCGCTATTTTCTGTCTTGATAGTGTGTAATAATCATTCATTGAAAACAAAGTGTGCTATATGGCTCTATATGGATTATGCAAAGAATTTTCAGTGATGATTTTTAGTAATTGAGTTTCTCAAGGAATCGTTTCAGCACTGTATATAATTGTTACCTGCACTGAAAAGTGTAATACAAATAAAGCTATTATTATTATTAATTATTATCATTGTTATAGCTTACACCCAAGGCCTTTACCTTTCCTGCCTTCAACTTTGTTGAATCATATTTCTAATCTTAAACCCCAGCACTTAAACCCCTTGAAAATCTTGGAAAAGGAATGAGCATTCACAATGTCACTTCCCCCCCTTTTTTTGGGTCCTTTGTGTCACCATCAAGGAGAGTCTTGGCTTCAAGGCCAAACATCTTTCAGTCAATGACACTCTCAATTAAATAGATAATGAGAAAGAGTTTTCCATTCTGCTCATCTATCTTTCTAACAAAAGGTGTGGTGGTCATGGAGGAGTTGTTGCTGTTTTGCTCCTCCGCAGTGACATGTCTTCACACTTCCATTCTCACCTTCACTAGTCCTGGTGTGTTTTATTTTTGTATCTTTTTGTGGGGGAGGAGCTGATCTTTGTAGCTCTCTGTTTCAGTGACCCTTTGCCAAGTAGCAGTCAGACACTGCCAGACTCCAACTCTTTGAGATAAAAAAACTCCCGCTAATCACAAGGAAAAAGACAGGCTGATGGTTTTGTTAATTAGATCTGTGAATGTCTGTGGAATAAAGAACAGTGAGTGCCTTGAGCTGTCAATTAGAGACGTTAGTTGGCAGATATTGCAGGGAGTTTAACCTTGCCTTAGTGTTGGTGCGTGTCAGTCTATACTTGGCCCGCTATTTTCCCAAGTTCAGACAAAGTTCCAAATCAGAACTTTTTTGTTCTACGGATGTGCTTATCACTAATGTTACTAAAGCCTCTTTTTTCACATTATTTTTACTGGCAGATGAGACGCATACATGTCCAACCAACCCACGTGGTAAGGCAAAGTACCACCAACCCACACACTGGGCCTCTTACTCTATCTTATTATACTGTGTACCTCATGCAGCGTGGGAATCATTTTGAATAATGAGGTGTGAGTTTCTGAGTTGTGGAGATATCACAGAAAAATGGATTTGTTCTTTACAGAAACCATGACCAGGTTAGGTCAAGATAATCCACCGACCTTGTTGTGAGCAGTTTCATGTAGATAGGGTTGGTGAGTCGAGTTTGGTAGAAAAGCAAAACGGTTTGATTTTAGGGTGAACTGTCCCTTAAGTATCTTAAGTCAGAAAGACAGGAAAGATGATGATTCCTTCAAGAGAAACTGCAACAAAGAAAGCAACAGCTACAACATAAACCACTGTTGTGAGTAAACGAGTTAAGTTTTAGCTGTACTTTGGATAATTAGAAGTCTTCCATATAACAGATTGGTGATGTGCTGTAATGTAATAATGCTTATGTTGTATACTTCAAATGATGTGCTTGTATTTTCCAAAAGTGTGCTCACTTTACGTAGTAACTGGCCAGGTACACAAGGCTGTAAAAGTAGACAGGATTTTAACTTCTCATTCAAGCTGAGTGCAACACCATCAATGGTAGATTTGAGGAGTGACCGTGACTCAAGGTGAAAGGTATTACACACAACATTGTATACCTTAGTTTTGTTGTAGGAATGGTTATCAACCAAAATAAAAGTGTCACCCTGCCATGACACATGAATTGTGGACTGTGCAGGTGGCTGCATCTTCTCCAGACTGGCAGATGACCCACCTCTCGCTGCCAAACTGCCCCTGTGGTTCACTGCCAACTTGTATGTGGCTTTCTGCCTGATATCATTAAACCATCCTTGTGCTGACAAATGGGTCTCCAGGGAGCACAGCAGTTCATGTTAACCAGATGTGTTATCTCCTCTCAGGTTAGTTTGACATCATCTGCCCACGGCAGAGTTTATTTATGGTGGTTGAATCCACAAGGATGGGAGGAAAAAATTATATTTTTGTACAGTTTATAACTTCACCACCACAGTCACATGTTCTTCACCAACCATGATATGTACAAGAGTACCCAGCCTAGGCTATGCATGGGTATCATTTTAGATACTAGTGCCATTATGATGATACCAAAACAATTCTTTTTTCAATACCATTGTTAAAGAAACTCTGCAAAATGCATTTTATAAATATATGAACAAAGAAGCCGAAAAATAAGAAATAAAATAATAAGTAGAAAATCAAAATTTATACTAATAATAAATCAAGTGTCTGATGGTAGAAAAAATTACAAAATTACAAATCTAACAACATTTAATACTAGCTTTCAGTTCTTAACATTCTTTGATATTCTGTGCTACTCATCTCCAACGGGAAACACTGCACTGTGCACACGTATGTTCGTTTAAGCTGATTTTGCAGGTCCTATATGAGACCATTGGCTTCCTCTTTGGATGAAGAGTTATGGCGGAAATAATACGAGCTGAACCAGGCTCAGTTCACCTACTGATGCCTGCAGCAGCCCAGGTGGACCACACACCTCTGGTGGCCAACCACTGGCTCAGTTAGCACAAGCCTCTGGCTTCACTTAGTGGTGCATACCTTTGAGTTATTTAACAGAACCCATACACTTCCACATAGTTCGGATATGTGACTATACTCCCACTCACTAATGCTGTAGAGTATTCGTGTTCAGAACATTTCTCATCCCAGCACACATTTACACACTACAGAGGAGCAGCAGGGTCATGGTATTGACATTGCCCTCCAACTGCATCAGCACATCATTGTAGTTCGAAAAGTAGGGCCAGAAAACTAATCCTACATTCTAGTCACACTGTACAATAGGATAACACCCCAAAAAACATTTTTTAGCAATACAGTTGTATTTATTCGTTTTCCCACTGTTAAACAATACTAGCCATTTTGTCAACAGTTAATCACATATGTGCTGCTAGATGTATTTAGATGATAGTAGATGAAACAAGCAAAAGCCATCAATTGTGAAATGCTTGTGCGTACAAGAACAATTATGCAAAGACACTTCATCAGAGGAAAAAAAGATTTTTAGAATTTAACGTCACAGCTCGGTAATAACATGGTAATAGTGGGGTAACAGCATGATAATAAAAAGTCAATATGGTAGCTATTAAAATTCTTGGAAATCAAAATTGGTAATTACCATATTATAATACTGAAATTCATCCCCTCTTAAAAAACATTAAATTTTGTTTCAAAGTAATGCTGTACAAATCATACATTTAATGCTGTGACTTGTAACCTGGAAACACTTGGTGGTGTTTTCTGTGTGATAACTAGGGGTGTAAGAAAATATCAAAGAATATTTTCTTACGATATTTTGTTTTGTGATATTGTATCAATTCTCAAAAGCACTCTTATTGTTTTTTATGTTTAAACCGCCAACCACTAGATAGCAGTTTTGTAAGTGGGCTATAATGTTGCAGATCACACTGTTTTGGTTGCATCAAAAAAAGTGTGATTTAATTTAATCTAATTTGATAATGTTGAGCATATTGTGTGTGTGTGTGTGTGTGTGTGTGTGTGTGTGTGTGTGTGTGTGTGTGTGTTTTTTTTATGACTCTGTGGTGGCTTCAGCCATCTTCTATGCTGTGGTCTGCTGGAGGGGGGGCAGTACGGACAGGGACAGGAAGAGACTCAATAAACTGATCAGGAGAGCGAGCTCTGTCCTGGACTGTCCTCTGGACTCCATAGAGCAAGTGGGTGAAAGGAGGATGTTAGTGAAGCTGACAGCAGCAGACTGTTACACCCACGGTGTAAGAAGGAGAGGTTCCGCAGGTCTTTCATCCCTGCTGCTGTCAGACTCTACAACACCTGATCAATGTTGTAGATTCTGTTTTCAAATTACCATCATACCATAGCTTTACCACTTTACCATAGTTTTTTATATCTGTTTTTATTTATTTCATGTAAATGCTGCTGTGACAAGGAATTTCCCCGTTGTGGGATTATAAAGTAATACAATAACAACAACAACATCGTCATCACTTTGATTACCCTATCACAATATATTGAAATATATTGAATCACGATCCCTGTATAGTATTGCCATTCTTGCCAATACACAGCCCTAGTAATAACCATGAATCAGGGCTGCCAAATGCTAAACTACCTGTTCCTATTTAATTTCTGGCCACTTTCAACATATTTCATACAAATACATATACATTTCAAACTTCAGTAGAATGCATCGCTAATTTTTATTACTGCATTATCAAACTATTACCCCACTATTAACATGTTATTTTCAAGCTGTAATGTAAAGTGCTACCAAAAAATGACATAGGGTGAGAGACGCTGTCAGACATAAACAACAGATTTATTTCTCTTTTGTGGCAGTAAACACAACACACTGGCCCACAGACAATTGTGCTATACTGAGCTTCACTAGATATTCAGGGCTGATGAACAGTAATGGTAACTGAACCTCTCTCAAAGGGGGACGTAAACGTGATTCAAGTGACTGTAGAAACACAGCCGGACTCCCTGACTCTCCAGCAGAGAAACAGTCTATGTATCCACAACGTGACATCTCCTGCAGTCGCTCGAGGACTGCTTCCATTAGGTGACAGTACTAACCGCTGCACGACCGGGCTGACCCCGATTTGATTGCCGGTATGTGCCCAGAAATACCTACTATCTGGGTGGACTGTCAAGGGAAGGGTTGTTAAATGGGCCGAATGTTATCCTGTGTCAGAAAATGCTTGCAGGCTGGGTAAATATTTATTGCAGTGGTGAATTCACATAGGTCCACATGACATCTAAACAACAATCTTAATTCCCGGCCGGACTCTAAGCCGTACTTTCTCCTTTGCTCAGCCAATTTTAAAAATTACATTCAGAGTTAGGAACAGTCACATCCTCTGAAGGACAAAGCGTCACTCAAACTCTGCTTAATGAATCTACTTCCACAAAGAGCTGCCAGCTAATTCAGGGCTGAGGAACAGAGCAATGTCTGTCCCCAGACAAAAAATGATCTAGAAGGAGTTAGAGGCATTATGATGTAGGCTTTTACATGGGGCCTAGTGTCAGCCCATTGTGACTCTTTACAGTCAAAAATAAAAATTGTGTGCTCATTGGCATTTAGGAATTGGCACTGCTGCCGCCCAAATCATCAGCAAAGGAGATGAAAGACACAGGAATCTTTCTGGATGTGATTATAATGATCAGGCTAGCAAAATCACTGAGATAGTTGGTCTGGACAGGGAAGAAATTATCAAATAACAGGAACACATAGCAAAAATGCAAATCCGCATTTGGTTAGTGGCAAATTCACAGGGCAGCATGAACAAGTCTGCAGTTTGTCAGTTGGCTCCAGTGTGATCTTGTTAAGGCACAATAGGGACAAGACATCCTGTTTGCATGATTAAGGCACATTATTTTGCCACATTGTGGGCGGCTGTGGCTCAGAGGCAGAGCGGGTTGTCCTTTAATCGGAAGGTTGTTGGTTCGATCACCAGCTCCTGCCGCCACATGTAGAAGTATCCTTGAGCAAGATACTGAACCCCGAATTGCTCCCGATGCCGTGCATCGGTGTGTGAATGTGTATGAATGTTAGTTTCTGTCCGATGGACTTTGCCATCGCTGAGTGAATGTGTGTGAAAGGGTGAATGTGGCACGTAGTGTAAAAGCGCTTTGAGTAGTCGGAAGACTAGAAAGTCGCTATACAAGTACAGGTCCATTTACCATTAGCATTATCATTTTTAATATCAATATATCAATATCATTTTTCAGACCAAGAAGAAGTCCAAGCTGCAAGAGTTAAGAAAGACTTGGTGGCTCATAGTAAATGTTTGGAGGATATAAAATGATGGAATTGAGAAGCAGTTCTATCCCCACTCATTGGTTAATACATACTTAATACAAGTGACTGGATATTGACTTCTCTGTAAAATTGTGAAGTGCAGGGTTGGCATGTTTCCATTTATAAACTCTGTTATTGAGGCAGAGATCCATACTGATTTTGTCTCTATGCCTAGGACAATTTCCAATGCATGCTGCACATATCCGTGCAGCTAGATCAGGGTTACTAAATCTCTCTTACCATAGTTGTAGGTTATGTACGACATTTACCTCAAATCTGATCATATCAGCATGAAGCTTAGGAGGTCTCTCAGAAATAATTATTCTTTCAAACTTATATGTTTGTTTTACAGTCACTTGGAACATGTGGATGTGCATTACTGTGCAAAGTCTTTAAGTTCTTTGAATTAAAAGCTATTTCTGTGTAACTTTGCAGTTGGATTTGGCCCTGTGTCCCTACCTTTAAGAAAGGTGTGTGCGACTTTGTCTTGACTCTCCCTCTCCTCCTATAGGTGTTCTTCAGAGCGGGGACTTTGTCCAGGTTGGAAGAGCAGCGGGATGTTCAGACCAGGAGGAACATCTCTTTGTTCCAGGCTGCCTGCAGGGGATACCTGGCCAGACAGGCCTTCAAGAAGAGGAAGGTAAGACTGCTGCTTATTGTAGCCACAGTTTTTACTGCTGGTTAGAAAGATTTTTCTGGGCTGTTAAGTAATTTCAAACATTAGGAGCACCTGTTATGTGGTGGTAATTGTAATGAATATAGGGAAAGAGCAGATACACAGGGAGATGTCAGTTTTGTATTTTTTTATCCTTTCTATCTTATCTGTGTCCCAGGCTTCATACATAGAGAAATTCTAATTGTTCTTATCTGCCATCCCCCTTGGCTTAACTACATGGATCATTCACAGCGCGTACTGCCATAATGCCTCATGTTATCTTTGTTTTATAGCGTTAAGATGTAAGAGAGTTAAAGCTGTTGTGGCATTTGGGCTTTAAGTTAATTAACTGTTAGGGACTGTGTATCTATTCGAGGCCTCAGGAAAATAACGTGGGAAATCTTTAGAGAGCATAAAGCCGGCAGTAGTAAAATAATTTCCTCTGAGAACTTGAGCTACTTGTGTTGCTTCCTGCCGGCTTCTTGTCATTGTATTCGCTCCCCTCCCTGATCAGCCGTCAAACTGGCGAAGCAAAATGGGCTCGAATGGAAATGGTCTTCTGCTCCTTTCCACTGGGGCTCAACCACAGTCTTCAGCCAGTTCAGTATAAGGACTGGAGTATTTGTAGGCATATATTCTGCCCTGTCAGGTCTGGAAGAAATACACCCTCGGTAGCCTCCATACCTATGGTACTGTAGAAAAACGAGTACCATCAAGTTTTCAGAATTTTACCATCGACTTGGTACCGAAGCATCAGCTCTAGAGACACCCCTAGTGGGATATCATCCTCCTGTCATATGCAGCATCACCCAGCCTGGCAAGAAAATGACCTTGCATTATCATATTTGTTATTTAGAGTGGTAAATTCTCTCACACACAAACACGGTCTCTCTGGGTAACAGTGTCAAGCAGAGTTGGCCAATCAACTTACATTTTGTCTTATTGCAGGCTATTATCAATCACTCTAGAGTGAGTGTATATTCACATTTATCCTGCTTTCATCTATTGAACAAGACCACACATCCCATCTTTATAATTTCCGGGTTGTAAAAACCTTCTCTATCAGTTTTTATTGGGGCGACTGTGGCTCAGGAGGTAACGAGGATTGTCCACTAATCACAAGGTTGCCGGTCCACTGCCCGGCTCATCCTGCTGCATGTCGAAGTGTTTTTGAGCAAGATACTGAACCCCAAATTGCACTAGATGCTGTGCCATTGGTGTATGAATGTGTGAATGATTAGTTGCTGTTTCTGATGAGCAGCTGGCTCCTTGCATCAGTGTATGAATGTCTGTGAGTGGGTCATGTAGCGTAAAGCGCTTTGAATCAGAAGACTAGAAAAGTGCTATATAAGTGCAGTCCATGTACCAGTTATATTGTTCCAGCATCAAATTCAGCATATTGACTCAAAGCTACATTCTGCCTTACTGCATTTACTAAGCATATTGTATTATATTATTTTATATATATATATTAGCATTCAGATTTGCACTATAATGTCAGTTCCTTTGTTCCGTGGGATACTATCCTTTGAAAGGGTCGATGAGGGTTGGTGCCATGCACGATCTGTGAAAGCCGGCTGTAAATTATTAAACTGGCTTGGGTTTGTCCCCAACTGGCACTCAGCATTCTGTTTTTCATCCTCTGTGAGTCTGTCCCAGACTTTTTGGGAACAGGCAGATTAAGCAATGTCCACTCAGTTCTCTGTGGAGGGAGGTGAATTCCTTCTCATCTAGCTACATGCTTTATTCTGTGGTAATAGGTTTTCTGAAGACCGTCACTGGCATTTTGGCTTTATTGGACAGTTCACAGTGAAGTGAAAATGAGCTCAAACCCAAGGAGAAGCATTTACATTGTAGCCAAATTAGCTTTTTGGAAGCTTCACAAGTTGCCCTTGCAGATGATTTTGTCTTTGCCATTTTCTTCTCTCTGCACACCGTTGGTCTGGTGTGTGCGTGCGTGTGTGCGTGTGTGCGTGTGTGCGTGTGTGCGTGTGTGCGTGTGTGTGTGTGTGTGTGTGTGTGTGTGTGTGTTGTTCCAGCAGAGTGAGCCTGACAAGTGGAAAACATTGCCGCTGCGTGCTGACTGACTCTTGAAGATGCCAGTGGGGATCTGTTGCCTTTCTGTTTGTGTGTTACTTCACAGAAGTTTTGATGTTGCTTGTGGAAGTTGTCTCATGTGAGCACACAGTTCATTTTGTGCACAGTTTTTTTTTATATATAGTAAATGTGTATGGGTAGGGATTAATCCCAACCTCCTTTCATTGCAATTTCCGTTTATCCTTTTTCTGAAGGACTCAGTTTGAGCTTCATCTTTCAGGGTATATAGCAATCTCATGTAATTGATGTAGTTTGGAATCGGTTTCATTTCTTTGTGACTGTTGCAGGTTGCTATAGTGCATTTTGTAGAGATTCTGGCAGTCTCAAACTTGGTTTGAGATCTCAGAAGAGGAAACACTCACAATTTAGTGGCCTTTCTATCGCACGTCTGCATGCCTCTGCCTGCCTCTGTATAGTCATTTTCTTCTCAAAGCTTAGTGGATTTTGCCCTTCGGATTTTTCACTTCTGTCTCTCCTTGTGATTTTTTTGGGCGAGAAGGCTTTAAATAGAAAGAAATGGAGAAAGAAAGTGTTAGTGTGAAATGTAATACTCCTTGTCACAGAGTGATAATGAAGCAAATTTTATGAGGGTGGTGCAAACACAGCTATGAGCAAAGGGTTGCTTAACTCAAAATATCATCAGAAGGATAAAAGACTGATTTGTAGCTTTATTTTTAATATTGCAAAGAGACAGATGTTTTCCCCCACCCCTGTCTTCATAAGAATTAAAATGGACAAAGATGTAATAGGGCTGCAACGATTCCTGGAGTACCTCAAGTAACTCGCTTACAAAGAATGATCAAGGAATTTCGTCTGCCTTGAAGCCTCGTAAAGCTCACGTTTTGCACGGATTCTTTTTAGTGTGACACAACGTGCTTACGTCACAGACTATGCGTCCCCCACAACTCGGAAGAAGACGGAGTGGGCTCTGTAACGTGTGTGGACAGTTTTGCTGTACAGAACGGCAGACGCCGGGACTGAAAACTGAAAACAGTGATCTGTCTTGTTTTCTATTGTATATTCATAATCGGGCTTTAATTAAGCAAAAGTATGTTTTATCCGATTACTCGATGAATCGATGGAATATTCTATAGAATACTCGATTACCAAAATATTCGATAGCTGCAACCCTAGTTGTAAGGCTGATATGTGAATAGAAAAATTGTACGTTTGTCAATGGCTAGTCTGGATTTTATAGATTCATTTGATAGCTACATTCTTGAGTTGAGGTTAAGGAATGTATCAGGTTGAGTTCAGTGATTTAAGCAAATACATGCCTGGGCTAAGTTTTACGGAATATAACCTTTATTAAATCAGGTATGAAGATCTCATTTGCATGCACATGAAATCAACAAGATACTGGTAAACAATTATATAAATTTTAAATATAAAACCATGATACAAAACAGAACTTGAAATAAAATAAAATATTAAACAATTAAGACATCATTCAGTTGAAACAACTACACTTAAAAAGCTAAGATATAAAAGTGCATTAAATACAAATATAGAAGAATACAAATATGTCTTAAAGTTTGATAAAGTAAAGTACAAAAAGTGCAAGGTACTGCTTTTTCACTATGGCCAAATAGTTTAACTAAATTTATATTTAACTGTGTTAAATACTAATGGTCAAAATCGAAGCAGCTGAGGCCGAGATATCTTGACCTTTTGTCCCTAGTATGGATCATTCTCTATGAAAAACACATTACCCTGCATAACGCACTGGTAAATGCCACAGTAACACAGTCAAAGCTCAACTAAAACTAAAATGAGTAGGTACAACATGAGTTTGCAAGGACAGATTTAATTATTTCAAAATGTAATCTGAAGAGATAAGCCATCACATTTATGAGAGAGTCAAGAGAAAGATTTAACACAGAAGTAAAGAAACATTCATGAGACTAATCAATGTTGAAGCCTCAAGAACAATTCTCAACTCTCTAGATGTGAGCGAGCAGTCCTTAGAGATGCACTTCCACACTTTGTGCACTTTGGTATCCTTTACTCTCAAACTCCTACTGACAGCAGAGGAAGCAGCATTGCATTTGACCTTGATAAGAATCATCATAATAATAGTGTTTAGTTGTACAGCAATTTCTTTGTACTTCCTAAAACCAATTTTACAAAAATGCTATACACGAAACAAACCATAAAAACATAGAAACAGGAAGAAAATAAGCAAGGCAAAACCCAGTAAAACAGACACAAAATGAAAATCTAAAATGTAGAATGTATGGAAGGTGATGAGATATCAAGCATAAAAGTTGAGTATATAGTATAGATAATTGTTTTAAATGAGGATAATGGTTTAGCTAGCGTGAACTCCTTAGACAGGTCATGCCAGAGCCAGGGAGCCCTAGAAGGAAAGGCAGTCTAGCTTGAAATCTAAACATAGGAACCGCCAACAGGTGAATGTCTGATGAACTTGTTGGCAAAGGGAGAGCAACTCTGAAATATACTTTGGAGCCAAGTAATTGATTACTTAGCTCCAAAAATACTTTGGAGCTAAGTAATCAAAATATGTTAAAATCAACAGGTAACAAATACAGTGATGATAGAATCTTTGAGACATATATAAAAAAAACCTGTAATAACAGGACTGGACAAGCTTGCTGGTGTCATTATCAAAATGTAGACCCCAGGCTGGATAATAAGAAGTTCTGTTTTAATTAATTAAATTGAAGGAAATCTGTAGACAGCCAGTCTTTCATATCTGCCATATCTGTTTCACTGGGAGATACATCTGATTATCATCTGCCATCATTATCCACATGCCACTATCATCACCATGCTTTTGATATGACGAAGGGGAATGTATATAAGTGACAAAAGAGTGGTCCTATAATTGAACCCTGGGGCACTCCACTTGTTATCAGGGCTAAAGAGGTGACCCTGTCACTAAAGATTTATTTTTTAATTTCATTTAATAGTACTGCAAAGTCTCCTCAGGAAGTTGTTTTAATAAAGAAGGCAGTTAATAATAATTACGACTGCGATCTGATTTTATGCTGCACACAGCAGCAAGACAATGTAAAAGGAGTCGGTTAGCTTGCTGAGGAGTTGGTGGTATACAGCCTATCTCCTGCAACTCTCTATCTAACAGCTCACTGTGGCTTCTCCTTGTTCCATTACTCCCATAACGTAACATTTAAAACAAAACCCATATCTTGTTTTGTAGAGGCATCCTTGATGAAAGATCTGCTGTGGATTCCGTTTCCTGTGACAAAGTCACAATAAAAGCCATCCGGCAGTTAGGGATAGGGATCGAAACCCGGTTCTATCAAGGACGCGGTTCCACTTTTTTCAAAACCCGAAAATCAATAACGTTTGGGCTTATCGATACCACTATCGAGTCTCGTCGTTTTTTTTTCTCCCGTAGGTCCTGTAACGTAATTGTGTGTCCCTCGAGTCGCGTCACAGCATTTAAATCTAATCAATCCAATCACTGCAGCGTGTCCACCAATGTTTTTGAATGAAATTGTAAGCAAACAGGTATTAAAAGTAAAACAAGTGAAGTCTGGCAGTTAACTTCGCTCGCGTAGATGGCTGAACGGGCAAAAAGGTCTACAGTTTGGCTTCATTTTACCAAGCTCAAAGATAAAGAGGAAGCGAAATGCAACTTATGTTGCAAAATCATTTCTTGTAAAGGGGGGAACACAACCTCAATGGCCAAGCACATTAGCATTGTGCATCAAATAAAGGCCAAATGCAGTACCTTCGACTGTCTCCGGGTTGAAAAGACTCTGTCTCCTCCTCCTCCTCCTCCTCCTGCTGCTGCCACCGCACCACAGACAGACCCATCTTCATTATCCACTCAAACTACCAGCGGTAAGCGCACACACAGACTTTGTAGGCTAGAAACGTTTTTGTTATGCTCACTTGTTAAGCAATAAAAGCAATACCAGTTCTGTTAAAAACATATTGTCGCATCGTCTTTTCACCAAATAATAGAAAAGTATCGATAGTGGTATCGATAAAGACTCGGATCAATAAGGAGTATCGATAAAGGTATCGATATCAATAAATATTAACGATCCCCATCCCTACCACCAGTTGAGTTCTTTTTATTGTAAAGCAGAAGCCATAGAAAAAAGTTGCGTTTGCCATACAGGTCTTGGACGGCTGTAAAAGAGTGAACAGCAAACAGTGAGACTGACGTCAATGGATCAAATATCAATTTCCTGTGAATCCATTGTGTGTTTGAAGATAATATGAATGCAACTTGGAAATGGCAGACTCAGCCACAAAATAAAAACTGATGTCAGGAGTAATTACTCAGTATAAAAAATTACATTGAATGGCTAATGCAAAAACAAAAAGCTATAATGCTAAATAAATAGTGTCAAAAATGACGTGTGAGTTTGTGCAAATTGTATGGATTATAACTTTAATTCTAGCAAAATGAAAATGGAGCACTCTTGCCACCAAAACAGATGGTGAAAATACAAAAAGCAGATTTAAAAGCTGACCATGTACCAAACCAGGATTTTCTCTCAAGTTGCTCCATTGTGTTCTTGCATTTTGACTTAAATATTAAAACTTTAATTTGTTTTGCGCTGACTCACAGTTTTGTCATTGATAAACATCCATATACCCAGAGAGGTAGAAATGAATTCACTTAGGCCCTCTTTATATTGCCACAGCACAAAATCAATTAGTTTGTTCCTCCGTCTAGTCTGTTTTCCTGCTCTAGGGATCTCCCCCCGTTTCCTTCCAAGTCCCCCCCCACACCCACATACACACACACACCCAACCCCCTGCCTCGGAGAGCAGCTTTCAAAGCACCCCGGGAAAAAAGTGAGAGGGAGGATGAGAATGAGAAAACGGAGAAAGGAAGGGGAGCTGGAGAAAGAGAGAGACTGTGCCTCGCCATGGGGGAATAGACAAATAGAAGAGATCCGCTAGCTGCTTTGAAGCCATGCAGTCTGTCTCTCCTCTCTCTGTCTCTTTGACATTCATGGGGAACAGTTGAGAGTGGAGGAGCATGGGGGATTCCACTGCCAGCCAACCAATACTGAGCCTAATTAAATAGTTGCCTAAAGACAGAACCCTCGCCCCACCTCCACCCCCTGACTAGGAACAGGTGGGCTCAGGAAGACGCTGTTAGTTTTTGTGTGTGTGTGTGTGTGTGTGTGTGTGTGTGTGTGTGTGTGTGTGTGTGTGTGTGTGTGTGTGTGTGTGTGTGTGTGTGTGTGTGTGTGTGTGTGTGTGTGTGTGTGTGTGTCTGTGTGTGTGTGTGTGTGTGTGTGTGTGTGTGTGTGTGTGTGTGTGAGAGTTTGAGTGAATCAGGGCCTTTTTAGCAGCCTCCCAGGTGCCAGTTGTAAAGGAGAGGTAGAGGGCAGCGAAAGACGCAGACGTGTCATTACTGTTCCTTCTTCTATCATTTAAGGTGGCCGCTGTTTACTTCCGCAGCGTACCCGATCTTTATATTACTGTGTTCATGGAGGTGTTAATGAGTGATTGGCAAACAGTGGCGCTAGTGAGTCATCATCTCTATAAACAGATATCTGTGGGCAAGGGACCAAGATTTTGTCATGTTCTAGTTTCCGTTTGTTGTCTGAGATGTATTGACCAATCACATTTGAGCAGGCTTTGGTTGTATGCAGGTCAAACAGTCTGTGTGAACAGCAAAAGAGGAGGAACGCATTGGCCAAAATGCAATCCCTTAGGAAGATGCAAGAACCCTCAGGCAATTATATGACAGCAATTTAGCTTTTTATTAGCTTCTTTAAAATGCATCTTCATTAATATGCAGATATCTGTTTATCTGTGTCTGTCTCGTCACTCATGTCAATATCATCAAGCTACAGAGGAAGTCTTGGCCCAGATATCCATTTTCCAAATAGCTGGGAAGTTGTTAGTTACAACATAGCTTAAAATCACAGATTTATGTCACAGGGTTTTAAAAACTAAACACCCCTCTATGCTAAGCTAAACTAAAAAATAAATAAATAATCATAATCATAATATCACAAGGTTAAAAAAGGGGGACAAATCTGATATCCTCAGTATGTACACACATTTACAGTAACCTGGTTACTACAGTGCATGTAAACATGTTCTCTGATTACCTGCGTAACCTGGCTGCCTATGTTTATGTAAACACACTGAATGACAGACGGCAGTACGTACAGTAGGTGCTGCATGTACAGAGTAGACAGAAGTCTCAGCAGAAGAATTACAATAGTAAGTAAATATAAAGTCTGTATAATGTTAGAATACAAATATTGTTTGATGCTGGTGAGGCGATTTGCTTCAAATTCAAATATATTTTAAACTTAAGTATAAGACTGTCCTGCTGTGAAGACCAGTTCACCAAAATGACACATTTTTGCAGTGCTGTTTTTATCTTTCCCAGTTTAAGACTGGTCCTGCTAGTAGGTGGTCATCAGTATGACAACCTTTCAGACTTTTCAGACATGTTTCTTCTTAGCTCTAACTGAAAGGCTTTACATGATTAATTATCATACCTTGAAACAAGTTTAGTAATCCACTACAACAGCTGCTTCACAAGATTACGTATCTTTGATAAGAAAAAATCAAATTGAATCACCCTAAAATAAGATAAAAGCCTTTCTTGATTGGAAGGAAGTATAAGTTTGAGGGAAGATTATTTTCTCATCCAGGTCAGGGAGACAGTGGGAGTCAGACGGGCAGTTTGTAAAAATTATTCAGATGAAGATTAGAGTGAAATGACCCAGATCAGTGTTTCTCTAGCTATTCTTCAAGGCTGCTGGTCTTTCCTTTCATCCTGCCACCCTGCCCTTACTCGTATGGATGTGCTTTTAAACTAGGTAACCACTACATGGTCAAGTCACCAGGTGTCTCCAAGAACTACTTTTCAGCCTGTAACAGGGTTATTGGTAAACAAAAAAAAATATAAACTTAAACTTAAATTAAAATATAATAATGTAATAATTCCTGGCTTAAAGCTACAGTCAGTAACTTTTATAAAAATAACTTTTTGTCATATTTGCTATATCCTGACAGTTGGGTTATATTTTGTTGAGTCTCATTTCCAGGTTCAAATATCAGCGCTGGGAATGAGACTCAACCATCTTTCTTGCGAATGCCATTAGGAGCACTAGGAGGAGCCAGAGGAACCTGATTTTTTTTCACTGATTATCTGTCTCATGTACTACTGACAGGATATAGTGAAAGTTTCAGCAAATATGACAAAATAATTATTTCATAAAAGTTACTTTTTTTTTCTTTAGGTCTCTCTGATGAGCACCATTTCTGTAATTAGGAGCTCCCGGTCATGCCAGCCTTTGCTGTAGAGAACAATTTATCCCAATTGTGTGTTATGAATGGCTCTCCAGATTACCTGCAGTTAGGGAAGATTTCTCTTAATGCCTCTTCAACAAGCTGCCGGTTTAACATTGATGGTTTGATTTGGGCTTGAAACGTTCAGTCTGTCTGAGAGACAGCCATTAGTCAAACCACATGCACGTATGCCAAAGTAAAGGAAACAACCAGGCATGGAAAGAGTACTGGAATATTATGCTCAGGTAAAAATATAAAAAGTTGGTCACAATGTTAGACATAGCCTTGTACAGGTTAAAAAATGATACAGTCTCCAGGTAAAAGTCGTACACATCTTTTTCAGTGATGTTTCACTTCGTTAACATATGAATGGATTCTGTCCACAGAAACACCAGAGAGCTTTTAATCTTTGAAAACAGATACAGGAGGTGTTGAGTTTAAAAAATCATTCACATTTTCATGTCTGTGACATATTCTACAGATAAAGACATTGAAACTTTAGTGAAAGCTGTATATGGTGGTGTAATGTCGATACGACTGTGAACAAACATATAAGCATTTTCACTGTCATGAACCGTCGCTGCAGCTGGCAGTGTGGCTGCTCTAATTGTGTTAACATGGGCACCGAAATAAAGAAAGGCGTTCCACTACACTATGCAGACGCAGGTAGTGTGCACCGGGTCAAATCTATGATCCGTAATCTAACGCATTGTTGGACTTGCCCTAAACTTTACACACATTGGAAAAGCATTGTTCACTGTTTCTCGGAGGCTTTTGGGAAGCAGTGGGAACCTGACCTGCTCCTACCCATTTTGGAGCAACTAGCTAACTAATAGAAAATGGACTGTACCTACATATGACTTGTGGTTGAAAGAACTGGCAAACACATTACATCCGAAAACCTCCTTTTTGGTTACAATAGTAAATGCACTGTGCTGCCCACACACTATTCGGGCTTTCGTTGGTCCTCTGCCTAATATTGTTGCGTGTGTGTTTGTGTGACAGATCCAGGATTTGGCCATCCGCTGCATCCAGAAGAACATAAAGAAGAATCGTGGTGTCAAACACTGGCCATGGTGGAAGCTTCTGACCACCGTCAGACCTCTGATCGAGGTGCAGCTCACTGAGGAACAGATCCGCGGCAAGGACGTGAGTGTATATATATACACACACACACACACACACACACACACACACACACACTGGAAGAATGTTGTAAATGATGTTAAATTGTTGCATTTTTCTTTAGAACCACAACTACTGAACTAGTACACAGGAAATAGCTTTTTCTGCTGGAAAGTAAGACTGGTGGATTTGAGGCTGATCTGGACTCTTGATGGAAGTTGGAAACATTTTGACCAAAGTCACATCAAAATATCCTACATTTTCAAGTACTTTTCCTGGAATCTAATTCCATTATTTAATGTATTTCTTTTTAATGGAAATTCCTTGAATTTTGACCATTCTGACACTGTTAAACTTTGCTGGAGACAACTAGCATGTCTCAATGAATCTTTGTTAAATAATAATGCTTCACATCTATAAGATTAACAAACGGTGGTGCACAATTTAGCCAAAAATAGAACACACTTATGAGTACAGTTAGTTTATATGCTGATTGATTCACTCCATCTGCTGTATCCTCACTGTCTGTCTGTCATTAACATCTTGTGTCGTTCTTCCTCTCAGGAAGAGATCCAGCAGCTGAAGCAGAAGCTGGAGAAGGTGGAGAAAGAGAGGAATGAGCTTAGACTCAACAGCGACCGTCTCGAGAGCCGGGTAAACACACAGAAATAGACAGACACGTGTGCATGACAAGGATTTTTTTAATATAGAAAATGTAATCAGAATTCTGAGAAAAAATTTTTAAAATTCCGAATATTTTCTCAGAAAAGACACATATGAGAATAAAGAATTGAAATTTGTTTGATGGTAGTTGAACATATTATTGCCAAAACACATTGTATGTTTAAGTTTATAGTATATAATGATTGGATTTTCAAAAATGTACCCCCTGACCAAAAAAAAGCCTATATAAAGAGATACATAGAGTGCTGCTCCAACAGTGTCTGATTTATTAAACATCAACCATGGCACTAAAAAACACAATGCTTCATTTCATAACACTAAGACGACATTGAAGTTGCAATGAACTATGTCTTTTTGATAAGTTGCACTTACAGTTTAGTGAGAAACATGACCTTGTGCTTCACTGAGGATCTCTGTCATTCTCTATGGCAGGGAGGAAACTGCTGGCATCAAACTCTCTCCCAGAGGTTTCACTGCAGTTAACAGTTACACTGAAAATAGGAATAGTGAATATAAAATGTGGTTCATCAAACTTACATTTATCACAATATATCTTTTTAGGATTATGTATGACTGATATTTTTTAAATTACAGTATCCACTGCAGTACTACAAAGTACTACATAATACATTATGCAACATTATCACTGCACATACCAGTTGTTATACACATATTTATATGATATATGATGAGATGAAATACAGTTTAAAGAGCAAAAGATTTTTTTACGGGTCACAAAAGGAGACATGAATTAAGGCAAATAAGAAGCATCCAGGTGTTAAGTGCATCTAAAAGGTAATGGTGACAGCATAGACTGTATAAAACTGGCTCAGTCTGCTAGTCCAAAAATGGGCAAAGAGGTGGAGCATGGGTGGAGCTGAGGCGGTCTGAATGAAGCCGAGTTACGGCCTGTGACGGCACCCACCTGTCACGGCACCCACCTGTCACTCAAAGTGGCCATGCCCTTACTTATGCCTAATTTAGCCTTAATATAATTTAAACAGGGGAGTTATATAAACATTCACCCCCTGTACAGTTGTCATAAACGGGGAAATTAGCTATAGAGACAAAAAAAAAGCCGTTAGAGGAACTGCAGGTTACTTCCGTGTTGGCTTCATTTGCAGCCATGGAGATTTGCGCTGAGAGAGCCTAGGAGGAAAACAGATTTTTTTTTTTTTTTTAGATTTAAGATTTCAGTTTCATGTTTGTATGCTATGACATATTTTGCTGCATTCGTCTCACTTTCTTCCCATGTATGTTCCCACGTACTGTGAGTTTTGATCTGAGAGTGTGTATGATCACTTGTCTATCAGTAGGTCATATCCGTTGTATATGAATTATATGTAATAAATCCCCAAACTTTGCCTGAAACAAAACAATATCTTCTAAGCTAAACATGAAAACAGTATAAACATGCTTGACACTCACTGTGTGTTTGTGTGTTGCATCAGATCACAGAGCTTTCATCAGAACTGGCTGATGAGCGGAACACTGGGGAGTCAGCCTCCCAGCTGCTGGAGACTGAAACCTCTGAGAGACTGCGCCTGGAGAAGGACATGAAGGACCTGCAGGTAGAGATACACACACACACACACACACACACACACACACACACACACACACACACACACACACAAACACACACAGATGTCTAAGTTTAGAAGTTTAGGTTTGATTTAAACTCACACACCAGAGGAGTAATGCCTCACAGTGTCCGTTAAAGCACTAACCCATTCCTTCATGTGACTTTTTGTCTAGCACAGTACCGTTAAGGCAGATGAAACTGTTAAAAACAGTTTATAGCCCAATTAGCCCTTTAGCCATAAGGTAATACAGTTTTCTACAACACAGATACATTTTATGACAATGAAGTTTGATGGTAATGCGTGTTGTAAAATATAGTTATAGTATAGTCTGCTCATTTATAGAAATTTAACATTAGTGCATCTGCTTGAATTATTGAAAGGCAGAACTGTTAGCCAGCGCTTGCTCCTGTATCTATTGTAATGTCTGAAAGGGAGTAAGAATGTTGTAAAATGTTGCATATAGAATGAAACTTGGACGACTGAAAGGCTGTCTCATATTTAAACTTTTTGTAGTTTTAAAAGACATTCAGGCAGAAACCTGTAAATTGCACAGTGTTGATGCCCTTAGTGCCTGTCCTTGCGACACAGGTCAAAACACCAGCAGCATTTTATTATTAAACCAACGCGTTGCAGCTCATCGCCTTCATCATGAAACACATTACAAACAAACGTGACTATGTAGCAGGCTGACCCTGAAATAAAATATAACAGGAAATGCAAATTACATTTCAGCAATCTCATAGTTGTCCAATGATCACATCCTTTTCTCCTGTATGATCTCCAACTCATTTTTCATGTAGAATACAACCACCTACTGTATCTCACCCTTTGAATGAATTCGTAGCTGTTTGTCCTGACAAAGTGCATATGGAACTCTAATTAAGTTAAAGTTCTGCATTAAAACAAATAAACACTGGATCGCCCACACACACTCGCACTTTCATTAACTAGTATATTCCCATGTAGCACATTAAATGATCCCAGCTCTTCAGGTGTGTAGTGCTCAGCTCTAGATGCTGCTGTGAGACCGCAGGAGAACACAGCCTGCTGGGCTGTAAACCATCACTGTCTAAATGAGTTTTTCACCTAACAACAAAATCCTGGTTTATAGGTATCCAGCCTTTAATTTGTTCAGTATTGGAGAGTACAAGCACAGGAGGTTTTGGTCTATCCCAGTCTTGTAGAAACAAATCAAAATTTTCAAAGATTACAGGGCATTATATTTCCACATTGGTAGATTTTCCACCGTGTATATTTTTCCTAAAGAATTTCTAGTTCAATCTTGACTGATTTGAGCACATCCTCTTTGTTTATTTCCCTGAAAAAAAGTGAAATAGTTGCAATAGTTTGATGTGTGAGGCTCCATTTAGGGGCAGTTCAGTTCATGTGGGAAACGGCTACCACACCACTACTGTCGTGCCTGTCGTTACTAAGCAACCAGAACCAGCAGCCTGCATGATGGTGATGATGAAGTTGTGGTAATTTAGCACTAAGCCTCACTGACTTAACTAATTAACAGTCAATACAAAGACACGTGGATTACCAGCTCCCCTCACAGGAGCTCTACTGCTTGATTTGTGTTCTTTTGTGTTCTCAGTTTGGCTGACCGACTGGATTTTGTTACATCCTTGCACAGCAAGTCCTGTGGAGGCCATTGGTTAATTCTTGTCACATGACCTATGGTGCGATATTTCCATCTTGGTGTGCCGTGTACACACCACCATGTTGCAATGAATGCATGCCACAACAACGTTGCTTTCGGTTTTGAGTGGACTCGTCGTACGTCTCAGTTCAAAATCATGTATTTGCGCATGCAAAAGACGCAACATCTGATTGCCACCCCTAACAAGATTGGTTCTCTGTTAAAAGAGTGAACAGGTTCAGCGCTCACATCGGCCCTCATGTAAGAACATTTTTGTATATATATATACTCATCCAAACACTATTACTTTTTTTTGTGAATTGTTTCAGCCTGTGAGTGCCACCTGCTCATGAGCAGTTGGTCATTTGTGAGATTTAATTATTGGCATCAGTGCTCCACTATTGGCTCGCTGTTTCATTCACAAAAACGTTACCAAAAAGTAAAAGAAGATTTTCACTAAGCTTCTGGTCCTGTTGTCCAAAACCATCAGACAAACCCATAACAGATTCAGCAGTGTCAGTGGTGGTATTAGAGGATCCAAATCAGTTAGAAGATATTAATACAGCTGTCCACAACATGTTATCAGAGCAGTGCTGTACTGTGCCAGATATATAGAGGGAATGATTTGACATGAAGTTAGAAACTAAGAAAACATCTCCCTAAATCCAGACCCTGAGGCAGCTGTCGGAGTGAGAGGATTTTCCAGCAACTGTTTAAGTTGCCGAAAGATGTCAATAACAATCATAAAATGTAAAAAAGAGAACCCCTCAGTGAATTGGAAAGCCTTGATGACGATGATACAATTAACAGAATATTCTTTTTTCATTCGGTTTATTTTAGTTCAATGTAAAATTTGGTATTTAAACTGTTGAGAAAAACATACTATCTGTACTTGACTGTACAACAGCTCAGCGCCGTGCATGGATTTAGTTCATAACTAAGATTGAATTCTAAGTATGAAAAAACTGCCACAAATGTTCTTCAATCATAGTCTGTTTGTTGGAGTGGTTCTTCCATGAGACCCATTGATTTCTTCAAATGTCTGTAAATTATAGACTCTGCCAATGTTATCTGGTGTTATATATAATACTTGCATTCCATATGCATGTTGAATGGTTTCTCTAATCATCCATTCTCTCCTTGCTAGCTGTAAAGTGGTTCCCTCATAGAGCAATTACATTTCAGAAATGGTTCTTGCACTTTACAAAGTACATTCTGAGGTTCAACTGAAGCGGATACAAGGCTTCTGTAGACAGTGTATTTTCAAAGTCAATCGACCCTTCCTAAGTCCCGCCCCTTTTTGCTCTGTGCTAAATAGCAGTTGAGCAAGCCTCGGTCAGATTTCTCCTTTCCTGTACTTAGGCCACGTGCAGACCGCAGGCCAAAGACACCCAAAGCAGATGTTTTGCTCATATGTGACTCAGATCAGTTTTTTTATGATGTGGACATCAGAAATCCCATGCAATCTGATCTTTTCAATTCTGATTTGGGCCACTTCAGATACCTGACCTGTTACTGGAATCTGATATGGGCCACATTCAGAATATAATGTGAATGGCCAAACATAAAAAATCTGATCTGAACAACAAATCTGGATTAAGCGCTAAGGCTTGCAGTGTAAATGTAGCCTAGATATGATATATAGGCTAGTCTATGTTGAAAAGACATATATATTTATATATACCATAACATTATGACCACTGACAATTGAAGTGAATAACACTGATAATCTGGTTATCATGGCTCCTGTCAGTGGGTGGGATATATTAGGCAACTAGCTAGCTAGGTACATCTGGTAACTAATGTTAGCAAATTGCTCGCTAAAGATTTATCAACATAGAGAAGCCTAGCACATAGAATTTCTAAGTTCCCAAAAGGGGTGGGACTAAGGGGCAATTACATGAGAATTACATGCCCTAAAAAAGGTGATTTGAACTGCTGAAACCTCACATTGGCTTCAAATCAACTTATGTTGTATTTTTGCAGAAGGCTGTGGATTTTGTCCTCCATCTTCTTGTTGTGACAGTGTTGTCACTCTATGAAGGGATTCACAGCTATTACAAAGGGGAGGAATGATTGCAGCAACTGTTGACTCTTTCTATGAACTGTGTATGTGACATGCAATCCAAGCATACATATTCTACCAAAACACCAGATCAGCCGACGTTGCCAACAACAGTGACGCTCACCATGCAGTCATCGTACATAGACGCTGTTTTTCTGTTCTCCTGCTCCCTCTGCCTCTCACACATCTACACACACACACACACACACACACACACACACACACACACACACACAGTGACAACTGTAATTGCAAAATCATATTGTCAGGCCATTTCTCCACCACTGTCCTCCCCCTCCTCCCTCGATCCATTTAGTTCACTATTTGACATTTTTGACATGATTCTTTTCTCTGGTTTTATTGGGGTGGTGGTTTTGGGATAGATTTTTTTCCAGTGACTGCCCGGATAGCCATGGGGAGGGGCTGCCTACAATACAAATGGCCTGGCTTATAGAAATGGCAGATGGATTTTTTTCTTCTTGTGTGTGTGATTGAGGGAAAGGCACAAGGGGGCAATGTGGGTATTCGTACAGAGGGAAAGGTTTATCTAATGTTGGGAATGTTGCACAGGAATGGACCAGATGTGTGTTCATATTTGGATTACTTACTGTATATAGTAAGTTGTTGCAGTTCGTTTTAAAGTGAGGTCCAGGAACCTTCAGAATCCTCCAGAAGAAGTCCCCAGGAAAATGAGAGTTAAAGGTAACTTTAGGTCTGAAGTTTCCATACACTTGTAGATACTGTTATTATGGGATTCCAATTATTTATACAACAAACACAAAGTGATTGGAAATGCACTTTTTTATCACAAAAAATAAAAAAGTGCTTTCTTTAACAAATGAATTGTGTCTTAAAGAAATATGACCAAATCTAATGGCTGGGGCCTTATGGAGATTGACTGACTGCTGGAGCCATCCTCAAGTGGCCATTAGAGGAACTGCAGTTTTTGTTACTTCATTGTTGGCTTCTTTTGCAGCCACAGGGGTTATAGCTTATTGACCACTTTTCTTGGCAAAATTATAAGAATTCAACTAAGTTTGTTTTCTTGTATGGGCTGTACTGTATTTTTAATGCGGCTGAGGACAGGACTTTGTGAAGGCCATTCCAACACTTTATTTAGCTTGATTTAACCATGTCATAACCCTTTTGATGAGTGTTTGGTAGGGATGAGCAAGTACGCCATTATCTGTGTCTGTTGAAACAGCTAAATTATCTGTGTTTGTGTCCGTACTCGGACAGATGTAGTTGGTGCTTAAGCCTGCCTGAAGTTTAAGCCTGAAATTGATATGAGTTGATCAGAAGTTGCTATATTAATAAGGAAACTATTTACAGAACAGCCTCAGAATGGATCTTCAGAACCATATTTTTGATCACAAGAGTAAGAGAACTATTGACACATTATTTTTAAACTTTTACAGAATTGTATTGCAAGTG